>NC_134353.1:578648802-579248802 GCF_048569485.1 Anomaloglossus baeobatrachus | reverse complement strand
CAGAGTCTATTTGACCCCACTACTAAAGGGTTGTGTGAGGGTTTGTATGGCATCCAGGTAATGAAAGGATTTATTTGTGATGGTTTGTGTGGAGTCCCAGCAATTAAGGGGTGAGCGTTTCTGTCTGCAGCACTGCAGCACTGAAGGGGTGTGTGTGTGTGTGTGTGTGTGTGTGTGTTCCAAGCAATGAAAGGTTGTTTGTGTGGCCCCAGCAATAAAGGGACTGTGTGTCAGTGTCTATTTGACCCCACTACTAAAGGGGTGTGTGAGGGTTTGTATGGCATCCAGGTAATGAAAGGATTTATCTGTGATGGTTTGTATGGAGTCCCAGCAATTAAGGGGTGAGCGTTTCTGTCCGCAGCTCTGCAGCACTGAAGGGGTGTGTGTTTGTGTATGTGTGTCTTGAGGTGAGTGTGTGTGTGTGTGTGTGTGTGTGTTTGTGGGCATAGGTGTCTGTATGTGTGTGAGCATCAAGTGGAGTGTGCATATGTTTGTGTGCATATGTCATATTGTATATTAGATTGTAAGCTCCTAGGAGCAGGGTGTGTGTATATTTTTCTTTGTAAGATTAGCGCTCCATAGCTTATAATTACTAGTGATCGGTCAATAGATATTCGGGTTTGGATTAGTTGTACTGAATACCGAGTACTATTTCAGTATTAATGAAGAATAATTCACCTAATGCAAGTCAATGTGGAACCCGAGCATTTTTTTTTTAAGATGTCCTTAAAATAACACTCGAGTGGCCATTGACTTGCATTAGGTCAGTTATTCGTGATGAATACTGGAATAGTACTGGGTATTCGATCCAACAATCCACACCCGAATATTTTACTATTCGCCCATCACTAATAATTACATATAAATATATTGCAATATGCAGCAGGACTGACGTGATCCAGGGAAATATCCGATCGCCAGAACTGGGGTCAGGAAGGAATTTCCCCCCCCCCCGAGGCAGAACTCTCCGGGGGGTTTCTTCGCCTTCCTCTGGATCTTTGGGTCCAGTGCCTCTCAGCTGGTCCCCAATGACTGCAGCTGGTTCTGTAGTCCACACGGGGGCTCACCTGAGAGGCACTGTGACCATTGTGTAATTTCTCAAAGGGCCAGTATACTTTCAATACAATGCTGTTTATTGATCTAATAAAAACAAACATAAATTTAGATATATATCGTGTTGTGTGGCTTTTTGTCTGAATTTCTCCTCACACAGTGATAATGATGGGAATGATCACTACTACCCTGAATATACCACAACTAGAATCGGGCAGTATAGAGGAGTCAATACAGAGAATAGATGTCATAAATTCAACTCCTGTCCCAAATCACACTACAATTATTATGGGATTCAGTCTCTGTGATTGGGGCACTAACATTGTGCACTACATACTACCTGAAAGAAGAATAAAGACCGAGACATAGAGCAGCAGAATACCCGAGACACAGGATCTTGTATAAGTGTAAATAAAATGACTAAAGAGGTTCAACAAGCAGAGAGGTGGCCCCCGGAGGCGACCAGGAGGGAGGCCGAACTCAGCAATGGTCACTATTCAGAGGAAACAGCCAACATTTATTAAGTGGCAATCCCTACTTTATGCATATTGTGCCAAGATGGAGCGATTTGTGCCAATTTGTTAACACTTGAAGGCGTCTTAATAAAAGTGGCACATTTGGAGCCATCCAATGGACACTTGTTACGTTTGTTCAGCAGCGCCTTTGTACTTGCAACCACTAGGCCACTGCTGGAATTCTGTTCTGACTGGTCTTTGTATGGAAAGAGAACTAAGAAACCAATGATAAGACATGGGGTGGATGTGGCTGCACAATGTATTACAAAACCTGCATTATGGATAAGATTAGCAGCAGGTTGGCAAATTTTAACTTGAGGGACGGTCATGAAGCAGTGGCCAACAAGTTGAGGCAGCCTATCTTTTGCCAGCTAACATCTGACTGCTGCATTAACCCTGCTATGCACGTCATGAGTCATTTCACTGCCTTTGATGTGAGCTCATACGCCGATCCTGAATCTTTCCCTGCAGATAAAGGCTGAATTACTCAGTCTTCATCTGCCTCTAACAGCCATGGGTGGAGTGGCAATCCGCCTGTGGCTGTTAACTTGTTAAATGCTGTTGTTAATCTCAGATAGCGGCATTTAATGCATGCTGGCAGGGGGGCATGCTGTTGTGAGTCCTCATTGGCGTGCAGTCATGGGATACTGATGAGATGATCACATCTGTAAAACGCTGTGCTATATAAGTGAGTAAAATAAATAAAATAAATGTCATGACAGCCATTGGTCAGTGGACGACCCCCGTGTCTGTCACCATGGTACTCCTCTGATAACCAGCTAGTGGCCGGCATGCATAGGAGACTGTGATTTCTTCTGTATACAGCATTCCTGTATATAGAACAAGTGGTCAGACTCTTGCAGGTTCAAAGTACAGTACAAAGTAGAAAAAAGTTTTAAAGATATGAGTTCACATCACCCTTTACCACATTAAAAAATAAAATAAATAAAATTATAAAATATACATAGTTGATATCACTGTGTTTATATAAAAGTCCAATCTATCAAAACATAAATTAATCCAAACAGTAAACCGTGTCATCAGAAAAAAATCAAAACGACAAGATTACCGTTTTTTAGGCCTTTGCAGCAACAGAAAAAAAATGTAATAACAGGCAATCAAAACATCATATATGTCATGCTCGCAGGGCAAGCAGCAGGTAAGTTGTTCCACTGGACCAAAGGCACTGAGTACTGACCTGGAGGAGCAAATCTGAATGGCTACCGAGTCTTCACTAAAGCCACTGGAGGTGCAACTAGGCTAACACGCTTGTAGGTAGCCGACATGGGCAGCCCCAGGGGATCACGGTGCCCTGGCGGCTGGCACCATGGATATACTACAATAGTCTCTGACATTAGGAGCAGCAGCCGGTATTGTAGTTTCGGCAGAGATGGGTAGTTGCAGTTGCGAAGGCCGAGATGGGTAGTTGCAGTAGCGAAGGCCAAGATGGGTGGTTGCAGTAGCAGCACCCGGTAACATAAAAGAGTGGCTGTGTGGACAGTTGCAGCAGCAGCAGTAGTAGGTATGGATAGTGGCAGCAGCAGCAGAGTCATCATGCACTAGAACACAGAAGAGCAACAATAATACAGCACACAGTGCAATAATCTTAGCAGCGGTATAAAGAGACCTGAGAACAAGCAACGTTAGGAACACGTTGCCCAGGTACCCCCACTTCCCTAAAGGGGAGAGTGCCTTAAATACATTGCCTTGCAAAAGTATTCGGCCCCCTTGAATTTTTCAACCTTTTCCCACATTTCAGGCTTCAAACATAAAGATAAAAATGTTAATGTTATTGTGAAGAATCAACAAGTGGGACACAATTGTGAAGGTGAATGATATTTATTGCTTATTTAAAATTTTTGCAAAAAATAAAAAACTGAAAATTGGGGCGTGCATATTACTTGGCCCCTTTACGTTAATACTTTGTAGCGCCACCTTTTGCTGCGATTACAGCTGCAAGTCACTTGTGGTATGCCTCTATCAGTTTTGCACATAGAGAGACTGAAATTCTCGAGCTCAGTGAGGTTGGATGGAGAGCGTTGGTGAACAGCAGTTTTCAGCTCTTTCCACAGATTCTCGATTAGATTCAGGTCTGGACTTTGATTTGGCCATTCTAACACCTGGATACGTTTATTTGTGAACCATTCCATTGTAGATTTTGCTTTATGTTTGGGATCAAATTCTTGTTGGAAGACAAATCTCTGTCCCAGTCTCAGGTCTTTTGCAGACTCCAACAGGTTTTCTTCAAGAATGGTCCTGTATTTGGCTCCATCCATCTTCCCACCAATTTTAGCTATCTTCCCTGTCCCTGGTGAAGAAAAGCAGGCCCAAACCATGATGCTGCCACCACCATGTTTGACAGTGGGGATAGTGTGTTCAGGGTGATGAGCTGTGTTGCTTTTACGCCAAACATCATTTGGCATTGTACCCAAATAGTTCGATTTTGGTTTCATCTGCCTAGAGCACCTTCTTCCACATGTTTGATGTGTCTCCCAGGTGGCTTCTGGCAAACTTTAACACTAGAACTACTGGACTCGTGACACCTATATAGAAATACATAGTGCAAAGTAGTCAAAATGACTACCTCAGTAGTTCTAGTGTTAAACGACATTTTTTATGGACATCTTTGAGAAATGGCTTTCTTCTTGCCACTCTCCCATAAAGGCCAGATTTGTGCAGTGTACGACTGATTGTTGTCCTATGGACAGACTCTCCCACTTCAGCTGTAGATCTCTGCAGTTCATACAGAGTGATCATGGGCCTCTTAGCTGCATTTCTGATCAGTCTTCTCCTTGTTTGAGGTGAAAGTTTGTATGGACGGCAGGGTCTTGGTAGATTTGCAGTGGTATGATACTCCTTCCATTTCAATATGATCGCTTGCACAGTGCTCCTTGGGATGTTTAAAATTTTGGAAATCTTTTTGCAACCAAATCCGTCTTTAAACTTCTCCACAAAAGTATCACGGACCTGCCTGTTGTGTGCCTTGGTCTTCATGATGCTATCTGGCTTAAACAGAACACTGAGACTATCACAGAGCAGGTGCATTTATACGGAGACTTCATTACACACAGGTGGCTTATATTTATCATCATCAGTCATTTAGGACAACTTTGAATCATTCAGAGATCCTCAATGAACTTCTGGAGTGAGTTTGCTGCACTGAAAGTAAAGAGGACGAATAATATTGCACGCCCCAATTTTCAGTTTTTTATTTTTTACAAAAGTTTAAAATAAGCAATAAATATAGTTCACCTTCACAATTGTGTCTCACTTGTTGTTGATTCTTCCCCATAAAATTAAAATTCTTATCTTTATGTTTGAAGCCTGAAATGTGGGAAAAGGTTGAAATATTCAAGAGTGCCAAATACTTGTGTGACGCTCTGGACTAGCCAGGGGTCACAGGTAACAACACCCCCCCCACCCCCAGCAGTTCACAGCAGTCATTCCCAGTGAGACCTGATTTCTTTCCTCAGGTTCAGACAGACACACCAGGTGGGTGGAGTCAGGCAGATGGGCATGCCCACCGAGGAGTCTAGCTGGCCTGAGGCAGAAAACAAGTGCAGACAAGTCCAGGCAGAGGAAGAGAGAGGAGGTGTGCAGAGAGGCAGACGCAGACTGGGGCCTAGGTTGGAGCCGAGCCTAGGGCCCTCGTGTAGCCGGTCAGGCAGATGGTAGTGGCCGTCTGCAGGAGCCGGGAAGACAGTCTTGGTGGAACCGTAGGTAGCCGGGACAGGGTGGTGGCCTGTCTGGTACCGAATTGGGGAGCCAGCTGGAAACCGGAGCACAGGAGGAGCGTACAAGAAGGTGCAGGAAAGGACTCACAATACCAACCCGGGGTCAGAGAAAAGACTGCAGCCGGCTGCGGGACCCGTCTATCCAGCCGTTTGGTTTACCATTGACTACCTGAGTGAGTACACTAGTGCCATCCGGCACCACGCCGCGCTGCCCCTGCAACCTTGCACCCCGGCCATCCAGCCTCCCCGTTATACCACCGGGCCCCGGGATCACCAACCCCTACCCACGGAGGGGACAACATCCTAGCTGTTCCCTACCATCTCTCCCGGGATCCCCGTCACCAGCAGCGGTGGTGCCAAAAATCACCACGACCCGTGGGTGGCGTCACGAACTATCTCCCAAAACAAACCACCCCCTTTTCACTCATGGACGAGGAGCGCTGCTCGAGTCCCCGGGTCCGGCCCACCGCTCGAGCCACCGAGCAGCAGCAGAAGCCCCGGACCCGAGCGTGGCGAGCGTGTCCCCTCCGCCCGCGACACTTTTGCAAGGCACTGTACCTATGACTGAGAGGTACTTCCGAGTTAGGGCATACTGGCCCATTAAGAAAGCAGACGTGTCAGCGCATGTGCCCTAACGACACTCCCAGGAGACCCGTGCGGCATGCACAGGCCCCGAGACTCGGCAGCAGGAGTCTGGGACGGGGCAGTCACTGCCTGGGAAGAGGGTCAGGACAGTATGGCGATACCGGTACAGGCATTACAGTGTATACCCTAAAATAATATCAATAAAAATGTTAGCTCGGGGTGCAAAAATCAAGCCCTCACACAGCTCCATATCCCAAATATTTAAAACATTACAGCTCTGGGAAGTTCAGATTTTTTTTACCAGTTAAATTAAACAAAAAATATACATATTTGGTATCTACATAATCATATTGATCTGCAGAATAATAATGCTAGGTCAGTTTTATGATAAAATGAATGCTGTAAATAAAAAAAAAACAAAAAGAAAAACAATTGCAGAACTTCATTTTTTTGCTTTTTCAGCACACTTGGAATTTTTTTTACCGCTTACCTTTACTTCATGTGATAAAGTGGATAATGCAATTTAAAACTACAAGTTAAGGCCGCTTTACACGCTGTGATTTATCTGACAATCTCATTAGCAATGTGACACGTCCAGATCGTTATTACGATTTGCCGAGATCGCACATAGGTCGTTTAGTAGCGGTCACATGTAACAATCTCACAAGCAACGCAAAATCGTTCAGCGATATATTGCTTGACCAAGGCGGTCGTGTGGATGTTGTTCGTCGTTTGCAGGGTGTCAAACGTACCAATATGTCTGCTGCGTTCCAAACGATGAACAATGTTTTGAAACTGAACGACGTGTCAACGATCAATGATTTTCAACCTATTTGCGATCGTTTGGAGTTGCACTTAGGTGTCACACACAACGACGTCGCTAACGATGCCGGATGTACGTCACAGAATCCGTGACCCCGACGACATATAGTCAGATAAATTGTAGCGTGTAACGGGGCCTTTATCCTCCAAAAAACAAGCCCTCACTAGACTATATCAGCAAAAAAAAGAGTTATGGCTCTTGGAATAACATGAGGAAAAAATGGAAGCTCAAAAACAAAAAATTGCCCTAACCTGAAAGGGTAACAACAGCAAATGTAACAGGGTATTAAAAAAAGCAGTCGCCGATGTTCTATTCATATTGGAATGTGTGTAATACTAGATATATTATTGAGCTGTTAATAACAGTAAGGTGGTTTAGAAGGATCAATGACACAGTGGATTAATAGATAAAAACTAATTTTATTAAATGTCTATTAAGAACAATATATAACCTTTTCCACCATAATAGCGTGTTGGTCTATCCAGCTAGGTATCTAATGCTAGTGTGCTAGTATAAGTGCATCTCAATAAATTAGAATATCATCAAAAAGTTAATTTATTTCAGTAATTCAATACAAAAAGGGAAACACATATATTATATAGCGTCATTACACACAGACTGATCTATTTCTAGTGTTTATTTCTGTTAATGTTGATGACTATGGCTTACAGCCAATGAAAACAAAAAAGTCATTATTATTATTAGAAAATAATTAAATAAGACCAACTTAAAAAATGATTTTAAACTCAGAAATGTTGGTCTACTGAAAAGTATGTACAGTAAATGCACTCAATACTAGAGTTGAGCGCGGTTCGTGGTTCGAGGTTCTCCAGTTCGCGGCTCGAGTGATTTTGGGGGCTGTTCTAGATCGAACTAGAACTCGAGCTTTTTTGCAAAAGCTTGATAGTTCTAGATACGTTCGAGAACGGTTCTAGCAGCAAAAAACCCAGCTAATTCCTAGCTGGCTTTCCGCTGTAATAGTGTAAGTTACTCTGTGACTCACACTATTATGACATTTCAGTGTATAGTGTGCGGGAACAGCACATTCAGATCACTGTTGTATGGATAATGGCGATCGCCATTTTTTTTTTTTTTCCTTGTCTTCATTCCCTAAGCGCGCGCGCGTAGTGGGGCGGGCCAGCATGTCAGCCAATCACAGACACACACACAGCTAAGTGGACTTTAAGCCAGAGAAGCAACGGCATGTGAGATAGGATGTCCATGTCACATGTCCCTGCATTATAAAAACGAGTATCTGCCCGTCCGGACGCCATTATCTCTTCTGCGTCCTTGGTGTCAGACATCACTGGCGCAGCTCCTATCGCCGATACAGCTGTATACTCTCCATACACAGCGCTGGACAGCATAGGGATAGCACTTTCTATCAGTCCTTTTAAGGGCTCGTACCGGCAGGGTCAGAGCCATAGGTGACAGGTCCTGAAAACAGAGTTTAACAACTACAGAAGATGACAGCGTCTGTGTAGCTAAGATCAGGGATTTCCTCGCTGCATTTCCCCATTAGGAGGGATAGAAAGGCAGGCTTCCTTTCCTCTACGCAGAGACCCACAACCCTGCCACTGTACCCTCCTGCCCTTTGCACACTCCAACTCATTGTTACTAAGCCATTATACTAGCAAACACTGAGTGAACCTAGTGGCATCCTAAACGTGGCTATTGGACTTCTGTATAGTCCCAGTAGTGCAAAGATATTTGCAGCACGTCTGGCTGCATTGCACCCTCAAACTCATTATAACTAAGCCATTATACTAGCAAACACTGAGTGAACTTAGTGGCATCCTAAACGTGGCTATTGGACTTCTGTATAGTCCCAGTAGTGCAAAGATATTTGCAGCACGTCTGGCTGCATTGCACGCTCAAACTTATTATACCTAAGCCATTATACTAGCAAACACTGAGTGAACTTAGTGGCATCCTAAACGTGGCTATTGGACTTCTGTATAGTCTCAGTAGTGCAAAGATATTTGCAGCACGTATGGCTGCATTGCACACTCAAACTCATTATAACTAAGCCATTATACTAGCAAACACTCAGTGAACTTAGTGGCATCCTAAACGTGGCTATTGGACTTCTGTACAGTCCCAGTAGTGCAAAGATATTTGCAGCACGTCTGGCTGCATTGCACGCTCAAACTTATTATACCTAAGCCATTATACTAGCAAACACTGAGTGAACTTAGTGGCATCCTAAACGTGGCTATTGGACTTCTGTATAGTCCCAGTAGTGCAAAGATATTTGCAGCACGTCTGGCTGCATTGCACACTCCAACTCATTATAACTAAGCCATTTTACTAGCAAACACTGAGTGAACTTAGTGGCATCCTAAACGTGGCTATTGGACTTCTGTATAGTCCCAGTAGTGCAAAGATATTTGCAGCACGTATGGCTGCATTGCACACTCAAACTCATTATAACTAAGCCATTATACTAGCAAACACTCAGTGAACTTAGTGGCATCCTAAATGTGGCTATTGGACTTCTGTACAGTCCCAGTAGTGCAAAGATATTTGCAGCACGTATGGCTGCATTGCACACTCAAACTCATTATAACTAAGCCATTATACTAGCAAACACTCAGTGAACTTAGTGGCATCCTAAACGTGGCTATTGGACTTCTGTACAGTCCCAGTAGTGCAAAGATATTTGCAGCACGTCTGGCTGCATTGCACGCTCAAACTTATTATACCTAAGCCATTATACTAGCAAACACTGAGTGAACTTAGTGGCATCCTAAACGTGGCTATTGGACTTCTGTATAGTCCCAGTAGTGCAAAGATATTTGCAGCACGTATGGCTGCATTGCACACTCAAACTCATTATAACTAAGCCATTATACTAGCAAACACTCAGTGAACTTAGTGGCATCCTAAACGTGGCTATTGGACTTCTGTACAGTCCCAGTAGTGCAAAGATATTTGCAGCACGTCTGGCTGCATTGCACGCTCAAACTTATTATACCTAAGCCATTATACTAGCAAACACTGAGTGAACTTAGTGGCATCCTAAACGTGGCTATTGGACTTCTGTATAGTCCCAGTAGTGCAAAGATATTTGCAGCACGTCTGGCTGCATTACACACTCCAACTCATTATAACTAAGCCATTTTACTAGCAAACACTGAGTGAACTTAGTGGCATCCTAAACGTGGCTATTGGACTTCTGTATAGTCCCAGTAGTGCAAAGATATTTGCAGCACGTATGGCTGCATTGCACACTCAAACTCATTATAACTAAGCCATTATACTAGCAAACACTCAGTGAACTTAGTGGCATCCTAAATGTGGCTATTGGACTTCTGTACAGTCCCAGTAGTGCAAAGATATTTGCAGCACGTCTGGCTGCATTGCACACTCAAACTCATTATAACTAAGCCATTATACTAGCAAACACTGAGTGAACTTAGTGGCATCCTAAACGTGGCTATTGGACTTCTGTATAGTCCCAGTAGTGCAAAGATATTTGCACCACGTCTGCCTGCATTGCACACTCAAACTCATTATAACTAAGCCATTATACTAGCAAACACTCAGTGTACCTAGTGGCATCCTAAACGTGGCTATTGGACTTCTGTATAGTCCCACTAGTGCACAGATATTTGCAGCACGTCTGCCTGCATTGCACACTCAAACTCATTATAACTAAGCCATTATACTAGCAAACACTGAGTGAACTTAGTGGCATCCTAAACGTGGCTATTGGACTTCTGTATAGTCCCAGTAGTGCAAAGATATTTGCAGCACGTCTGGCTGCATTGCACACTCAAACTCATTATAACTAAGCCATTATACTAGCAAACACTGAGTGAACTTAGTGGCATCCTAAACGTGGCTATTGGACTTCTGTATAGTCCCAGTAGTGCAAAGATATTTGCAGCACGTCTGCCTGCATTGCACACTCAAACTCATTATAACCAAGCTATTATACTAGCAAACACTGAGTGTACCTAGTGGCATCCTAAACGTGGCTGTTGGTCTTCTGTATAGTCCCAGTAGTGCAAAGATATTTGCAGCACGTCTGCCTGCATTGCACACTCAAACTCATTATAACTATGCCATTATACTAGCAAACACTGAGTGAACTTAGTGGCATCCTAAACGTGGCTATTGGACTTCTGTATAGTCCCAGTAGTGCACAGATATTTGCAGCACGTCTGCCTGCATTGCACACTCAAACTCATTATAACTAAGCCATTATACTAGCAAACACTCAGTGAACTTAGTAGCATCCTAAACGTGGCTATTGGACTTCTGTATAGTCTACATTAGTGCAAAGATATTTGCAGCACGTCTGCCTGCATTGCACACTCCAACTCATTATAACTAAGCCATTATACTAGCAAACACTGAGTGTACCTAGTGGCATCCTAAACGTGGCTGTTGGACTTCTGTATAGTCCCAGTAGTGCAAAGATATTTGCAGCACGTCTGCCTGCATTGCACACTCAAACTCATTATAAATAAGCCATTATACTAGCAAACACTGAGTGAACTTAGTGGCATCCTAAACGTGGCTATTGGACTTCTGTATAGTCCCAGTAGTGCAAAGATATTTTCAGCACGTCTGGCTGCATTGCACACTCAAACTCATTATAACTAAGCCATTATACTAGCAAACACTGATTGAACTTAGTGGCATCCTAAACGTGGCTATTGGACTTTTGTATAGTCCCAGTAGTGCAAAGATATTTGCAGCACGTCTGGCTGCATTGCACACTCAAACTCATTATAACTAAGCCATTATACTAGCAAACACTGAGTGAACTTAGTGGCATCCTAAACGTGGCTATTGGACTTCTGTATAGTCCCAGTAGTGCAAAAATATTTGCAGCACGTCTGGCTGCATTGCACACTCAAACTCATTATAACTAAGCCATTATACTAGCAAACACTGAGTGAACTTAGTGGCATCCTAAACGTGGCTATTGGACTTCTGTATAGTCCCAGTAGTGCAAAGATATTTTCAGCACGTCTGCCTGCATTGCACACTCCTACTCATTGTTACTAAGCCATTATACTAGCAATTTATGCTGCCAGTTTAAGGGCCGTAGTTGCATTGTCAGGGATATTTATTCTTTATTATTCTGCTGTTAATAAAGCTAGACCACCGCTGCAATCTACACCACCTCTCAATTTTTACTACCACATTTTCAGTGCACAATCTTGTCGCAATCAACATGAGTGGCAAAATGACAGATGCTGGTGGAAAGGGGAAGAGGCGTGGTGGAAAAGGAAAAAAAGGGTTTGTCCGTGGGGAAGGTGGCAAAGCTCCATTATCATCTGCTGAAGATAGACCATGTACGAGCAAGAGTAAGATGTCTACTACTTACCGTGGACAATCCGATGTGCTCCCTTTTTTACGGACACAAACAACAGGAACAAAGGTAGATGATGGCCAAAAAAGGAAAATGCTTGAATGGATCTCAAGTGGTCCAACAAGTGCCCTCTCAGCCACCTCAAGTACCGCATCCATAAAACACCAGTCCTCTGAGTTACCATCTTAATCAAACTTGCTTTCTCCTAGCTCTAAAGTCTCCATCAGCCCTGCACAGTATGGTGGAACTGAGATGGCTGAGTCTGCAGAGCTGTTCAGTCACACTATAGCCTGGGAATCAGAGGTCTGCTCCCAAGCTACAGTGAATACAGACCAGGAAATGGTCTGCAATGATGCCCAGAACCTTTGTGACTCTGATTCAGGCCGTGAGGACCAAGTTTCTGAGCATAATGTTGACCCTTTGTCACAAAAACTGTAACACCTGTGGTTATAGACAATGAGGAACATACTGATGACGATGAGACGCAGATACCAGATTGGGATGACAACTTAAATATTCGGTCAGGGCAAGAAGAGGCTCGGTCTGAGGGGGAGGGGAGTGCAAACACAACAATTGATGATGAAGTTCTAGATCCCACCTACTGTAAACCCCCAGTCAGGCACTCGAGGAGGTCAACAGAGGCGGTGGAGGAGGATGCAACCGACGACAAAGTTACCTTGCGCCTTCCTGGACAGAGTCGGAGCACTGGTAGCACGTCTACAACTGCATCATCAGCCACCACTCTGCCTCTGAGCACTAGTCGGGGGGGCTCAGCAGGTCGCATGCCCTCTAAGCCTTGCCTAGCCTGGTCCTTTTTTGACATAGAAAAAGATCGCCCAAATTATGTGATGTGTAAAATTTGTCGTGATTCTGTTAGTAGAGGTCAAAACCTCAGCAGTTTGACAACTTCTTCCATGAATCGTCACATGAATAAATAGCATAGGTCCCAGTGGGAAGTTCACCGTGCTGCAATGCGGTCTAGCGGAGCGAACCATTCACGGCCTGCCCCTTCCAGTGCATCCGCGCGCTCTTCATCTTCTAGGATTGTGGGGACAGCTGTCACACCTGGTTTTCCACGCACAACTTCCACCACTGTAACCGCAACAGGCAGTTTGCTTGGTAGGTCGTCAGTTGGTTTGGAAGGGGAAACAAGTGAGTGTGTACAGCTCTCTCAGACATCGATAGCACCAACGTTGGATGAAGGCAACATGATGTCTCCGCCTGCACTTTCCTCACAAGCCTGCATTTTTCCAGGGACACCCTACTCAACACCGTCTACACACAGCAGCCAGATCTCTGTCCCTCAGATGTGGTCAAATAAAAGGCCATTTCCTGCGACCCATGACAAAGCTAAGAGGTTGACTCTATCCCTCTGTAAGCTCTTGGCTACCGAAATGCTGCCTTTCCGCCTAGTGGACACACAGCATTTTAGAGACCTTATGTCTGTCGCTGTGCCCCAGTACCAGATGCCCAGTCGCCACTACTTCTCTAAGAAAGGTGTGCCCGCGCTACACCAGCATGTCGCACACAACATCACCGCTTCCTTGAGAAACTCTGTGTGTGAACGGGTGCATTTTACCACCGATACTTGGACCAGTAAGCATGGACAGGGACGTTACATGTCGCTGACTGGGCACTGGGTAACTATGGTGATAGATGGTGAAGGGTCTGCTGCACAATTCTTGCCGTCCCCATGACTTGTGTGTCAATCCTCTGTCTGTCCAAGTTCCGCCACTGCTTCTGCCTCCTCCAACTCATCTGTGTCCTCCACTTCTGCCCCAAGCCTGCCTGGTCAGGCCACCAGCGTTCTCACTGCGCAGAAGGAATCACGCACCCCTCAGTACTATGCTGGCAGCAGAGCGCAACGGCATCAGGCGGTCTTTAGCTTGACATGTCTTGGTAATAGGAGTCACACAGCTGAGGAGTTGTGGTCAGCTCTGCAGTCCGAGTTTAATAAATGGTTGTCTCCACTCAACCTGCAGCCTGGTAAGGCCGTGTGCGACAATGCTGCAAACCTGGGTGCGGCCCTTCGCCTGGGCAAGGTGACACACGTGCCTTGTATGGCTCACGTGTTGAACCTTGTTGTCCAGCAATTTTTAACACACTATCCCGGCCTAGATGGCCTTCTGACCAGGGCACGAAAACTGTCTGCTCACTTCCGCCGTTCAACCGCCGCAGCTGAGCGACTTGCATCGCTCCAGAAGTCTTTCGGCCTGCCGGTTCATCGCCTGAAATGCGATGTCGCGACACGCTGGAATTCGACTCTCCACATGTTACAGCGACTGTGGCAGCACCGCCGAGCCCTGGTGCAATACGTCATGACGTATAGCCTGGGCCAACGAGATGCAGAGGTGGGTCAGATCACCCTGATGGAGTGGTCTCAGATCAAGGACCTATGCACCCTTCTGCACAGTTTCGACATGGCGACGAATATGTTTAGCGCTGACAATGCCATTATCAGCATGACAATTCCAGTCATTTACATGCTGGAGCACACGCTAAACACTATTCGGAGTCAGGGGGTGGGACAACAGGAAGGGGAGGAACTACAGGAGGATTCATATGCGCAAGGGACAATAACATCACCAAGGTCCAGACGTTCATCATCACCAACGCGGCAGGCATGGGACCATGGGGGACAGGGATCAACAAGTGCGCATAGAAGCAGGCGAAATGTTGAGGAAGGTGCAGGAGAACATGAAGAAATGGAGGACGAACTGTCCATGGACATGGAAGACTGAGCGGATGAGGGAGACCTTGGTCAAATTTGAGTTGAAAGAGGTTGGGGGGAGATGTCAGAGGAAGAAAGAACGGGTAGCACCTCTATGCCACAAACACAGCGTGGACTTGGTCCGCATGGCTGCGCAAGACACATGAGTGCCTTCTTGTTGCACTACCTCCAACATGACCCTCGTATTGCCAAAATTAGAAGTGATGATGACTACTGGCTTGCCACACTATTAGATCCCCGGTACAAGTCCAAATTTTGTGACATAATTCCAGCCATAGAAAGGGACGCACGTATGCAAGAGTATCAGCAGAAGCTGTTACTCGATCTTAGCTTGGCTTTTCCACCAAACAACCGTTCAGGTGCAGTGAGTGAATCTCCCAGTTGTAACTTGACAAACATGGGACAGTCTCGTCATCTTCAACAGTCTACCCGTACCAGTAGGACCGTATCTGGTGCTGGTAACAGCAATTTGATGGAATCTTTTCATAATTTTTTTAGACCCTCCTTTGCAAGGCCACCAGAGACAACTAGTCTGACACATAGTCAACGGCTGGAGAGGATGATACAGGAGTATCTCCAAATGAACATCGATGCCATGACTTTGCAAATGGAGCCTTGCTCATTCTGGGCTTCAAATCTAGAAAAATGGCCAGAGCTCTCCAGTTACGCCTTGGAGATTTTGTCGTGTCCAGTTGCCAGTGTTGTCTCTGAACGTGTCTTCAGTGCTGCTGGGTGTGTGCTGACAGATAAGCGCACGCGTCTGTCCAGTGACAATGTGGACAGACTAACGTTCATCAAAATTAAAAAGTCAAGGATCCACCAGGAATTTACTACCCCTGTGTCATCCTGGGGACAGTAAATGCTTGTGGATTTGGAATGTGCTTGATGCAAATCTAGCTGTGAAGTGTACAACTAGGGCACAAGTGCTGCCACTGAATGGGTGGGTGTGTGTGGGGCACAATTTTTGGAAAAAAAGGGAGACTCCGCTTGGAGTAACCCTTGCTTGCTGTGTTTTTTAAAAATGATCCAAGATGAACAGAGCTGGGATCAGGAAAGAGTTTGCTACCTACCCCGGTGTCATCCTGGGGACGGTTAAGTATGGCGTATTTTTGAATGTGCTTGATGCAAATCTAGCTGTGAAGTGTACAACTAGGGCACAAGTGCTGCCACTGAATGGGTGGGTGTGTGTGGGGCACAATTTTTGGAAAAAAAGGGAGACTCCGCTTGGAGTAACCCTTGCTTGCTGTGTCTTTTAAAAGTGATCCAAGATGAACAGAGCTGGGATCAGGAAAGAGTTTACTACCTACCCCGGTGTCATCCTGGGGACGGTTAAGTATGGCGTATTTTTGAATGTGCTTGATGCAAATCTAGCTGTGAAGTGTACAACTAGGGCACAAGTGCTGCCACTGAATGGGTGGGAGTGTGTGGGGCACAATTTTTGGAAAAAAAGGGAGACTCCGCTTGGAGTAACCCTTGCTTGCTGTGTTTTTTAAAAATGATCCAAGATGAACAGAGCTGGGATCAGGAAAGAGTTTGCTACCTACCCCGGTGTCATCCTGGGGACGGTTAAGTATGGCGTATTTTTGAATGTGCTTCATGCAAATCTAGCTGTGAAGTGTACAACTAGGGCACAAGTGCTGCCACTGAATGGGTGGGTGTGTGTGGGGCACAATTTTTGGAAAAAAAGGGAGACTCCGCTTGGAGTAACCCTTGCTTGCTGTGTTTTTTAAAAGGAGCCAAGATGAACAAGTCATGGTTCAGCAAAGACTTTGCTACCTACCCCGGTGTCATCCTGGGGACGGTTAAGTATGGCATATTTTTGAATGTGCTTGATTCAAATCTAGCTTTGAAGTGTACAACTAGGGCACAAGTGCTGCCACTGAATGGGTGGGTGTGTGTGGGGCACAATTTTTGGAAAAAAAAGGAGACTCCGCTTGGAGTAACCCTTGCTTGCTGTGTCTTTTAAAAATGATCCAAGATGAACAGAGCTGGGATCAGGAAAGAGTTTACTACCTACCCCGGTGTCATCCTGGGGACGGTTAAGTATGGCGTATTTTTGAATGTGCTTGATGCAAATCTAGCTGTGAAGTGTACAACTAGGGCACAAGTGCTGCCACTGAATGGGTGGGTGTGTGTGGGGCACAATTTTTGGAAAAAAAGGGAGACTCCGCTTGGAGTAACCCTTGCTTGCTGTGTTTTTTAAAAATGATCCAAGATGAACAGAGCTGGGATCAGGAAAGAGTTTGCTACCTACCCCGGTGTCATCCTGGGGACGGTTAAGTATGGCGTATTTTTGAATGTGCTTGATGCAAATCTAGCTGTGAAGTGTACAACTAGGGCACAAGTGCTGCCACTGAATGGGTGGGTGTGTGTGGGGCACAATTTTTGGAAAAAAAGGGAGACTCCGCTTGGAGTAACCCTTGCTTGCTGTGTCTTTTAAAAATGATCCAAGATGAACAGAGCTGGGATCAGGAAAGAGTTTGCTACCTACCCCGGTGTCATCCTGGGGACGGTTAAGTATGGCGTATTTTTGAATGTGCTTGATGCAAATCTAGCTGTGAAGTGTACAACTAGGGCACAAGTGCTGCCACTGAATGGGTGGGTGTGTGTGGGGCACAATTTTTGGAAAAAAAGGGAGACTCCGCTTGGAGTAACCCTTGCTTGCTGTGTTTTTTAAAAATGATCCAAGATGAACAGAGCTGGGATCAGGAAAGAGTTTGCTACCTACCCCGGTGTCATCCTGGGGACGGTTAAGTATGGCGTATTTTTGAATGTGCTTCATGCAAATCTAGCTGTGAAGTGTACAACTAGGGCACAAGTGCTGCCACTGAATGGGTGGGTGTGTGTGGGGCACAATTTTTGGAAAAAAAGGGAGACTCCGCTTGGAGTAACCCTTGCTTGCTGTGTTTTTTAAAAGGAGCCAAGATGAACAAGTCATGGTTCAGCAAAGACTTTGCTACCTACCCCGGTGTCATCCTGGGGACGGTTAAATATGGCGTATTTTTGAATGTGCTTGATGCAAATCTATCTGTGAAGTGTACAACTAGGGCACAAGGCTGCCACTGAATGGGTGGGTGTGTGTGGGGCACAATTTTTGGAAAAAAAGGGAGACTCCGCTTGGAGTAACCCTTGCTTGCTGTGTTTTTTAAAAGGAGCCAAGATGAACAAGTGATGGTTCAGCAAAGACTTTGCTAACTACCCCGGTGTCATCCTGGGGACGGTTAAGTTTGGCATATTTTTGAATGTGCTTGATTCAAATCTAGCTGTGAAGTGTATAACTAGGGCACAAGTGCTGCCACTGAATGGGTGGGTGTGTGTGGGGCACAATTTTTGGAAAAAAAGGGAGACTCCGCTTGGAGTAACCCTTGCTTGCTGTGTTTTTTAAAAATGATCCAAGATGAACAGAGCTGGGATCAGGAAAGAGTTTACTACCTACCCCGGTGTCATCCTGGGGACGGTTAAGTATGGCGTATTTTTGAATGTGCTTGATGCAAATCTAGCTGTGACGTGTACAACTAGGGCACAAGTGCTGCCACTGAATGGGTGGGTGTGTGTGGGGCACAATTTTTGGAAAAAAAGGGAGACTCTGCTTGGAGTAACCCTTGCTTGCTGTGTTTTTTAAAAATGATCCAAGATGAACAGAGCTGGGATCAGGAAAGAGTTTGCTACCTACCCCGGTGTCATCCTGGGGACGGTTAAGTATGGCGTATTTTTGAATGTGCTTGATGCAAATCTAGCTGTGAAGTGTACAACTAGGGCACAAGTGCTGCCACTGAATGTGTGGGTGTGTGTGAGGCACAATTTTTGGAAAAAAAGAGAGACTCCGCTTGGAGTAACCCTTGCTTGCTGTGTTTTTTAAAAGGAGCCAAGATGAACAAGTCATGGTTCAGCAAAAACTTTGCTAACTACCCCGGTGTCATCCTGGGGACGGTTAAGTATGGCATATTTTTGAATGTGCTTGATTCAAATCTAGCTGTGAAGTGTATAACTAGGGCACAAGTGCTGCCACTGAATGGGTGGGTGTGTGTGGGGCACAATTTTTGGAAAAAAAGGGAGACTCCGCTTGGAGTAACCCTTGCTTGCTGTGTTTTTTTAAAAATGATCCAAGATGAACAGAGCTGGGATCAAGAAAGAGTTTGCTACCTACCCCGGTGTCATCCTGGGGACGGTTAAGTATGGCGTATTTTTGAATGTGCTTGATGCAAATCTAGCTGTGAAGTGTACAACTAGGGCACAAGTGCTGCCACTGAATGGGTGGGTGTGTGTGGGGCACAATTTTTGGAAAAAAAAGGGAGACTCCGCTTGGAGTAACCCTTGCTTGCTGTGTTTTTTAAAAGGAGCCAAGATGAACAAGTCATGGTTCAGCAAAAACTTTGCTACCTACCCCGGTGTCATCCTGGGGACGGTTAAGTATGGCATATTTTTGAATGTGCTTGATTCAAATCTAGCTGTGAAGTGTACAACTATGGCACAAGTGCTGCCACTGAATGGGTGGGTGTGTGTGGGGCACAATTTTTGGAAAAAAAGGGAGACTCCGCTTGGAGTAACCCTTGCTTGCTGTGTCTTTTAAAAATGATCCAAGATGAACAGAGCTGGGATCAGGAAAGAGTTTGCTACCTACCCCGGTGTCATCCTGGGGACGGTTAAGTATGGCGTATTTTTGAATGTGCTTGATGCAAATCTAGCTGTGAAGTGTACAACTAGGGCACAAGTGCTGCCACTGAATGGGTGGGTGTGTGTGGGGCACAATTTTTGGAAAAAAAGGGAGACTCCGCTTGGAGTAACCCTTGCTTGCTGTGTTTTTTAAAAATGATCCAAGATGAACAGAGCTGGGATCAGGAAAGAGTTTGCTACCTACCCCGGTGTCATCCTGGGGACGGTTAAGTATGGCGTATTTTTGAATGTGCTTGATGCAAATCTAGCTGTGAAGTGTACAACTAGGGCACAAGTGCTGCCACTGAATGGGTGGGTGTGTGTGGGGCACAATTTTTGGAAAAAAAGGGAGACTCCGCTTGGAGTAACCCTTGCTTGCTGTGTCTTTTAAAAATGATCCAAGATGAACAGAGCTGGGATCAGGAAAGAGTTTACTACCTACCCCGGTGTCATCCTGGGGACGGTTAAGTATGGCGCATTTTTGAATGTGCTTGATGCAAATCTAGCTGTGAAGTGTACAACTAGGGCACAAGTGCTGCCACTGAATGGGTGGGTGTGTGTGGGGCACAATTTTTGGAAAAAAAGGGAGACTCCACTTGGAGTAACCCTTGCTTGCTGTGTTTTTTAAAAATGATCCAAGATGAACAGAGCTGGGATCAGGAAACAGTTTACTACCTACCCCGGTGTCATCCTGGGGACGGTTAAGTATGGCGTATTTTTGAATGTGCTTGATGCAAATCTAGCTGTGAAGTGTACAACTAGGGCACAAGTGCTGCCACTGAATGGGTGGGTGTGTGTGGGGCACAATTTTTGGAAAAAAAGGGAGACTCCGCTTGGAGTAACCCTTGCTTGCTGTGTTTTTTAAAAGGAGCCAAGATGAACAAGTCATGGTTCAGCAAAAACTTTGCTACCTACCCCGGTGTCATACTGGGGATGGTTAAGTATGGCATATTTTTGAATGTGCTTGATTCAAATCTAGCTGTGAAGTGTACAACTAGGGCACAAGTGCTGCCACTGAATGGGTGGGTGTGTGTGGGGCACAATTTTTGGAAAAAAAGGGAGACTCCGCTTGGAGTAACCCTTGCTTGCTGTGTCTTTTAAAAATGATCCAAGATGAACAGAGCTGGGATCAGGAAACAGTTTACTACCTACCCCGGTGTCATCCTGGGGACGGTTAAGTATGGCGTATTTTTGAATGTGCTTGATGCAAATCTAGCTGTGAAGTGTACAACTAGGGCACAAGTGCTGCCACTGAATGGGTGGGTGTGTGTGGGGCACAATTTTTGGAAAAAAAGGGAGACTCCGCTTGGAGTAACCCTTGCTTGCTGTGTTTTTTAAAAGGAGCCAAGATGAACAAGTCATGGTTCAGCAAAAACTTTGCTACCTACCCCGGTGTCATACTGGGGATGGTTAAGTATGGCATATTTTTGAATGTGCTTGATTCAAATCTAGCTGTGAAGTGTACAACTAGGGCACAAGTGCTGCCACTGAATGGGTGGGTGTGTGTGGGGCACAATTTTTGGAAAAAAAGGGAGACTCCGCTTGGAGTAACCCTTGCTTGCTGTGTCTTTTAAAAATGATCCAAGATGAACAGAGCTGGGATCAGGAAACAGTTTACTACCTACCCCGGTGTCATCCTGGGGACGGTTAAGTATGGCGTATTTTTGAATGTGCTTGATGCAAATCTAGCTGTGAAGTGTACAACTAGGGCACAAGTGCTGCCACTGAATGGGTGGGTGTGTGTGGGGCACAATTTTTGGAAAAAAAGGGAGACTCCACTTGGAGTAACCTTTGCTTGCTGTGTTTTTTAAAAATGATCCAAGATGAACAGAGCTGGGATCAGGAAAGAGTTTGCTACCTACCCCGGTGTCATCCTGGGGACGGTTAAAGATGAACAGAGCTGGGATCAGGAAAGAGTTTGCTACCTACCCCGGTGTCATCCTTGGGACGGTTAAGTATGGCGTATTTTTGAATGTGCTTGATGCAAATCTAGCTGTGAAGTGTGCAACTAGGGCACAAGTGCTGCCACTGAATGGGTGGGTGTGTCTGGGGCACAATTTTTGGAAAAAAAAAGGGAGACTCCGCTTGGAGTAACCCTTGCTTGCTGTGTCTTTTAAAAATGATCCAAGATGAACAGAGCTGGGATCAGGAAAGAGTTTACTACCTACCCCGGTGTCATCCTGGGGACGGTTAAGTATGGCGTATTTTTGAATGTGCTTGATGCAAATCTAGCTGTGAAGTGTACAACTAGGGCACAAGTGCTGCCACTGAATGGGTGGGTGTGTGTGGGGCACAATTTTTGGAAAAAAAGGGAGACTCCGCTTGGAGTAACCCTTGCTTGCTGTGTTTTTTAAAAGGAGCCAAGATGAACAAGTCATGGTTCAGCAAAGACTTTGCTACCTACCCCGGTGTCATCCTGGGGACGGTTAAGTATGGCGTATTTTTGAATGTGCTTGATGCAAATCTAGCTGTAAAGTGTACAACTAGGGCTCAAGTGCTGCCACTGAATGGGTGGGTGTGTGTGGGGGGCACAATTTTTGGAAAAAAGGGAGACTCCGCTTGGAGTAACCCTTGCTTGCTGTGTCTTTTAAAAATGATCCAAGATGAACAGAGCTGGGATCAGGAAAGAGTTTACTACCTACCCCGGTGTCATCCTGGGGACGGTTAAGTATGGCGTATTTTTGAATGTGCTTGATGCAAATCTAGCTGTGACGTGTACAACTAGGGCACAAGTGCTGCCACTGAATGGGTGGGTGTGTGTGGGGCACAATTTTTGGAAAAAAAGGGAGACTCCACTTGGAGTAACCCTTGCTTGCTGTGTTTTTTAAAAATGATCCAAGATGAACAGAGCTGGGATCAGGAAAGAGTTTGCTACCTACCCCGGTGTCATCCTGGGGACGGTTAAGTATGGCGTATTTTTGAATGTGCTTGATGCAAATCTAGCTGTGAAGTGTACAACTAGGGCACAAGTGCTGCCACTGAATGGGTGGGTGTGTGTGGGGCACAATTTTTGGAAAAAAAGGGAGACTCCACTTGGAGTAACCCTTGCTTGCTGTGTTTTTTAAAAATGATCCAAGATGAACAGAGCTGGGATCAGGAAAGAGTTTGCTACCTACCCCGGTGTCATCCTGGGGACGGTTAAGTATGGCGTATTTTTGAATGTGCTTGATGCAAATCTAGCTGTGAAGTGTACAACTAGGGCACAAGTGCTGCCACTGAATGGGTGGGTGTGTGTGGGGCACAATTTTTGGAAAAAAAGGGAGACTCCGCTTGGAGTAACCCTTGGTTGCTGTGTTTTTTAAAAATGATCCAAGATGAACAGAGCTGGGATCAGGAAAGAGTTTGCTACCTACCCCGGTGTCATCCTGGGGACGGTTAAGTATGGCGTATTTTTGAATGTGCTTGATGCAAATCTAGCTGTGAAGTGTGCAACTAGGGCACAAGTGCTGCCACTGAATGGGTGGGTGTGTCTGGGGCACAATTTTTGGAAAAAAAGGGAGACTCCGCTTGGAGTAACCTTTGCTTGCTGTGTTTTTTAAAAATGATCCAAGATGAACAGAGCTGGGATCAGGAAAGAGTTTGCTACCTACCCCGGTGTCATCCTGGGGACGGTTAAAGGTGAACAGAGCTGGGATCAGGAAAGAGTTTGCTACCTACCCCGGTGTCATCCTTGGGACGGTTAAGTATGGCGTATTTTTGAATGTGCTGGATGCAAATCTAGCTGTGAAGTGTACAACTAGGGCACAAGTGCTGCCACTGAATGGGTGGGTGTGTGTGGGGCACAATTTTTGGAAAAAAAGAGAGACTCCGCTTGGAGTAACCCTTGCTTGCTGTGTTTTTTAAAAGGAGCCAAGATGAACAAGTCATGGTTCAGCAAAGACTTTGCTACCTACCCCGGTGTCATCCTGGGGACGGTTAAGTATGGCGTATTTTTGAATGTGCTTGATGCAAATCTAGTTGTAAAGTGTACAACTAGGGCTCAAGTGCTGCCACTGAATGGGTGGGTGTGTGTGGGGGGCACAATTTTTGGAAAAAAGGGAGACTCCGCTTGGAGTAACCCTTGCTTGCTGTGTCTTTTAAAAATGATCCAAGATGAACAGAGCTAGGATCAGGAAAGAGTTTACTACCTACCCCGGTGTCATCCTGGGGACGGTTAAGTATGGCGTATTTTTGAATGTGCTTGATGCAAATCTAGCTGTGACGTGTACAACTAGGGCACAAGTGCTGCCACTGAATGGGTGGGTGTGTGTGGGGCACAATTTTTGGAAAAAAAGGGAGACTCCGCTTGGAGTAACCCTTGCTTGCTGTGTTTTTTAAAAATGATCCAAGATGAACAGAGCTGGGATCAGGAAAGAGTTTGCTACCTACCCCGGTGTCATCCTGGGGACGGTTAAGTATGGCGTATTTTTGAATGTGCTTCATGCAAATCTAGCTGTGAAGTGTACAACTAGGGCACAAGTGCTGCCACTGAATGGGTGGGTGTGTGTGGGGCACAATTTTTGGAAAAAAAGGGAGACTCCGCTTGGAGTAACCCTTGGTTGCTGTGTTTTTTAAAAATGATCCAAGATGAACAGAGCTGGGATCAGGAAAGAGTTTGCTACCTACCCCGGTGTCATCCTTGGGACGGTTAAGTATGGCGTATTTTTGAATGTGCTTGATGCAAATCTAGCTGTGAAGTGTGCAACTAGGGCACAAGTGCTGCCACTGAATGGGTGGGTGTGTCTGGGGCACAATTTTTGGAAAAAAAAGGGAGACTCCGCTTGGAGTAACCCTTGCTTGCTGTGTCTTTTAAAAATGATCCAAGATGAACAGAGCTGGGATCAGGAAAGAGTTTACTACCTACCCCGGTGTCATCCTGGGGACGGTTAAGTATGGCGTATTTTTGAATGTGCTTGATGCAAATCTAGCTGTGAAGTGTACAACTAGGGCACAAGTGCTGCCACTGAATGGGTGGGTGTGTGTGGGGCACAATTTTTGGAAAAAAAGGGAGACTCCGCTTGGAGTAACCCTTGCTTGCTGTGTTTTTTAAAAATGATCCAAGATGAACAGAGCTGGGATCAGGAAAGAGTTTACTACCTACCCCGGTGTCATCCTGGGGACGGTTAAGTATGGCGTATTTTTGAATGTGCTTGATGCAAATCTAGCTGTGAAGTGTACAACTAGGGCACAAGTGCTGCCACTGAATGGGTGGGTGTGTGTGGGGCACAATTTTTGGAAAAAAAGGGAGACTCCGCTTGGAGTAAGCTTTGCTTGCTGTGTTTTTTAAAAATGATCCAAGATGAACAGAGCTGGGATCAGGAAAGAGTTTGCTACCTACCCCGGTGTCATCCTGGGGACGGTTAAGTATGGCGTATTTTTGAATGTGCTTGATGCAAATCTAGCTGTGAAGTGTACAACTAGGGCACAAGTGCTGCCACTGAATGGGTGGGTGGGTGTGGGGCACAATTTTTGGAAAAAAAAGAGAGACTCCGCTTGGAGTAACCCTTGCTTGCTGTGTTTTTTAAAAATGATCCAAGATGAACAGAGCTGGGATCAGGAAAGAGTTTGCTACCTACCCCGGTGTCATCCTTGGGACGGTTAAGTATGGCGTATTTTTGAATGTGCTTGATGCAAATCTAGCTGTGAAGTGTACAACTAGGGCACAAGTGCTGCCACTGAATGGGTGGGTGTGTGTGGGGCACAATTTTTGGAAAAAAAGGGAGACTCCGCTTGGAGTAACCCTTGGTTGCTGTGTTTTTTAAAAATGATCCAAGATGAACAGAGCTGGGATCAGGAAAGAGTTTGCTACCTACCCCGGTGTCATCCTGGGGACGGTTAAGTATGGCGTATTTTTGAATGTGCTTGATGCAAATCTAGCTGTGAAGTGTGCAACTAGGGCACAAGTGCTGCCACTGAATGGGTGGGTGTGTCTGGGGCACAATTTTTGGAAAAAAAGGGAGACTCCGCTTGGAGTAACCCTTGCTTGCTGTGTTTTTTAAAAGGAGCCAAGATGAACAAGTCATGGTTCAGCAAAGACTTTGCTAACTACCCCGGTGTCTTCCTGAGGACGGTTAAGTATGGCGTATTTTTGAATGTGCTTGATTCAAATCTAGCTGTGAAGTGTACAACTAGGGCACAAGTGCTGCCACTGAATGGGTGGGTGTGTGTGGGGCACAATTTTTGGAAAAAAAGGGAGACTCCGCTTGGAGTAACCCTTGCTTGCTGTGTCTTTTAAAAATGATCCAAGATGAACAGAGCTGGGATCAGGAAAGAGTTTACTACCTACCCCGGTGTCATCCTGGGGACGGTTAAGTATGGCGTATTTTTTAATGTGCTTGATGCAAATCTAGCTGTGAAGTGTACAACTAGGGCACAAGTGCTGCCACTGAATGGGTGGGTGTGTGTGGGGCACAATTTTTGGAAAAAAAGGGAGACTCCGCTTGGAGTAACCCTTGCTTGCTGTGTTTTTTAAAAATGATCCAAGATGAACAGAGCTGGGATCAGGAAAGAGTTTGCTACCTACCCCGGTGTCATCCTGGGGATGGTTAAGTATGGCGTATTTTTTAATGTGCTTGATGCAAATCTAGCTGTGAAGTGTACAACTAGGGCACAAGTGCTGCCACTGAAGGGGTGTCTGTGTGGCCCAATTTTTGGAAAAAAGGGAGACTCCGCTTGGAGTCACCTTGCGGTGTTTTACATGATTTTAGAAGGGCATGCCATGCCTATATCTGTGTCTCGTCCTCTTTTTCCTCGTAACACTGTTTTGTTTTCGCATGAGAATTTGTCCTTGTCACTTTCCCATGTGTTTGTGTTGTGTTGTGAGCGGTTTGTCACCTTTTGGACACCTTTGAGGGTGTTTTCTAGGTGTTTTTATGTGTTTGTGATTGCCTGCCATTGTTTCCTATGGAGTTCGAGTTCGGTTCGTCGAACGTTCGACGAACCGAACTCGAACGGGAGCTCCGTTCGACGAACCGACCTCGAGCCGAACCGCGACCGGTTCGCTCATCTCTACTCAATACTTGGTCAGGGTTCCTTTTTCATGAATTACTGCATCTGACATGCCCGCACCAGGGCCTGGGGGTTACTCATTAGTGGGCCGCGGTTCTATTCATGTGGATGCCGCCGTGGCAAGGCCCAGTTCCGTGACCCCGGCGGTGTCGTTCAATAAAGATGGTGGTGGCGGTAATATTTACAGGGGAGATGTCGTGACGACAGCTGTGGTATGCGGCAAGATAGGTTCCGCTACTGCTGTTCATTTTTCGCCTGGGGTCGATGGTGACGCCGCAAACATGGAATAGCTCTCCACAGGTAGAGCTGGGCCCCAGGGCTGTTGGGTAGTAGTCTGTGATGGCGGGGCGCAGGGCCGGAGGCGCAGGGAATAATCAGATGATACAGGGATACAGTCAAGATCTTTACTCACAGTTCCATGTTCCAGGTTAGCACATCCCGAAAAATGCTGCCTTTTGAGTGCTGGGTCCTACTGTGATGGGCTCCAGCCGATCCCGGATAATTCGGAGGCACAACCATGTACAACCTTCTGTGTCCCTTTCCTGGTCGTCTTCCTGTGCTTACCTCTCCCCTCTGTCCCGTCCCTGCACACAGAGCCCTGAGCCGGTGTCTGCGGGTCCTCTCGGGTGGATTGAAGCTCTATCCCTTTTCACTGGATGTGTGTGGATTTGGCTTTGGCATTTGAAGTAACCTCTGCCTCCGGTTAGCTAGCTGAGTCTTGAAGTTCTCCACTAGTTGAGGGGCTGGTCTCCTACTGCGGCCAAATCCCCTCTACTCCGGCATGTTGTATAAGGAACGAGGTCACAAGAGTATGATCGCTCCCGTGGGCTCTAGGACCCTTTCTGTCATGTGCCTGGACCGAGCTGCAGCAGCTCCACACCATAGGTCTTCTCTCTTTCACTGCTCCTTCCGACTGCTTTACTTTCTACAGACTTCTCCCACGAACTAGACCCCACCCCCCCGCGGCTGACATTACCCTGGTCTGATGGTGTGTTGCTGAATGAGAGTGTCTGTGTTTTGTGTATACCGGATTGTGACCACCTCCTTACCCGGGAATGGGAAACTACACCTCTGTCTGAGATGCAGTACCTCTGTGGCAACTGAAGCCTCAGGGGCACCACACATCAATGCGGCGTGGCATGGAGGTAATAAACCTGTGGCACTGCTGAGGTGTTATGGAAGCCCAGGTTTCTTTGATAGCAGCTTTCAGCTCATCTGCATTGTTGATTCTTGTGTCTCTCATCTTCCTCTTGACAATACCTCATAGATTCTTTATGGGGTTTAGGTCAGGCGAGTTTGCTGGCCAGTCAAGCACAATGATACTGTGGTTATCAAACCAGGTATTGGTACTTTTGGCAGTGTGAACAGGTGCCAAGTACTGCTGGAAAATGAAATTTCCATCTCCAAAAAGCTTGTCAGCTGAGCATGAAGTGCTCTAAAATTTCCAGGTAGACAGCTGCGCTGACTTTGGGCTTGATAAAACCCAGTGGACCTATACCTGCAGATGACATGGTTCCCTAAACCATCACTGATTGTGGAAACTTCCCACTAGACCTCAAGCAGCTTGGATTGCGGCCTCACCACTCTTCCTCCAGATTCTGGGACCTTGATTTCCAAATGAAATGCAAAATTTACTTTCATCTGAAAACAACACCTTGTACCACTGAGCAACAGTTCAGTTCTTTTCTACTTGGCCCAGGTAAGATGCTTTAAGTATTGTCTATTGGTCATGAGTGGCTTGACACAAGGAATGCGACAGTTGTAGCCCATTTCCTGGATACGTCTGTGTGTGGTGGCTCTTGAAGCAATGGCACCAGCAGCAGTCCATGCTTTGTGAATCTCCCCCAAATTTTTTAATGGCCTTTTGTTAACAATCCTATCAAGGCTGTGGTTATCTCTGTTGCTTGTGCACCTTTTTCTACCACACTTTTTCCTATCACTGAACTTTCCATTAATGTGCTTTAAAAAAGCTTTGGTACAGGAGTCTGTGAAAAGCCAGCTTCTCTAGCAATGGCCTTTTGTGGCTTAGGCTAGTTTCACACTTGCGTTGAACGGCATCCGTTGCATTGCGTTGTGTGACGGATGCATTGCATATAGTGGCACAACGGATGCAACGGATCGTACAAAACAATGGAATGTGCTTTTTTTTTTCCTTACAATTTTACAGGCGGCAGACTATTGTGAACGATCAGCTGTTCACCTGGCTGCCGGTGATCAGTTGATCGCTCACAGCAGCTGGCCACCGGGTGATCAACTGATCGCTCACAGCAGCCGGCCGCCGGGTGATCAGCTGATCGTTCACAGCAGCCAGCCACCGGGTGGTCAGCTGACCGCTCATAGCAGCCGGCCGCCGGGTGATCACCTGATCGTTCGACTGCCAAGAGTGTGTGCGGGGGGGCGGAGTGCGTGGTGGGAGGAGCCGAGCGGGGCCATGGCGCGGAGGACGTCAGTGCCGGGGACTGCATGGCTGGGGACAGGTGAGTGTGTGTGTGTGCGTCTGTGTGTGTGCGTGTGTCTGTGTGTGTGCGTGTGTACATGCAGAGTGGAGTGCGGGAGGGGGCAGAGCCGAGCGGGGTAGTGTCGGGCTACCTGCACACGTAGCCAGGGTAAATATCGGGTAACTAAGCAAAGCACTTTGCTTGGTTATCCGATATTTTTTCTTGGTTACCAGCGTACACCGCTTAGCGCTGGCTCCTTGCACACATAGCCAGAGTAAATATCGGGTAACTAAGCAAAGTGCTTTGCTTAGTAACCCGATGTGTACCCTAGTTACGTGTGTAGGGAGCCAGAGAGAGCATGCGCAGCAAAATCCTAAGGATTCCACTGCTCATAAAACGTTACATGCTGCGTACCTTCCGCCCGGCGGAAGCAACGCAGCGTCAGCCAGTGGAAGCAACGCAGGTCCATCAGTCGCAATCCGTCGTCCATATAAGTCTATGGGAAACAGCGAAAGCCGTTAACGGATTCCGCTGTTTTCCAAAACGGCAGATTGCAACTGAAGGAAAAAAAAAACAAGTGTGAAAGTAGCCTTAAACTCCTCGTGGAGTATGTCAATGACTGCCTACTGGACATCTGTCAAGTCAGCAGTCTTCCCCGTGATTGTGTAACCTACTGAACCAGACTAAAGGGGGCTTTACACGCTATGATATCAGTGCCGATATCGTTAGCGTGCATACCCGCCCCCATCGTTTGTGCGACACGGGCATATCGCTGCCTGTCACGCACAAAATCGCGCACCCCCGTCACACGGCTTTCCTGCCCTGCGACGTCGCTCTGGCCGACGATCCGCCTCCTTTCTAAGGGGGCAGGTCATGCGGTGTCACAGCGACGTCACACGGCAGGCGTCCAATAGAAGCGGAGGGGCGGGGATGAGCGGGACGTAAACATCCCCCCACCCCTTTCATTCCGCATAGCTGGTGGAGGCAGGTAAGGAGATGTTCCTCGCTCCTGCGGTGTCACACACAGCGATGTATGCTGCCGCAGGAATGAGGAACAACATCGGTAATGAGAGGTAAACGATTTTTTGTTTTAGGACGACCTCTCCACGGCAAACAATTTTGGCCGCTTTTGCGATCGTTTAAGGTCGCAATAAAGTGTCACACGCTGCGATATCGTTAATGACGCCGGATGTGCGTCACTAACAACGTGACCCCGACGATAAAACATTAACGATATCGTAGCGTGTAAAGCCTCCTTAAGAGAGCATTTTAAACACTTAGGAAGCCTTTGCAGGTATTTTGTGGTAATTATTCTAATTTTCTGAGATAATGATTTTTGGGTTTTCATTTGCTGTAAGTAGAGTTGATCGAGTACTTAACTAATCGCTACAGTCATAACGAGTACTGTCTAATACTCGCATATTCCAAATAGCATGTGCAATGCAAGTCAATGGGGAAAAACTCGCAATGTAATGAGTAACCCGAATTCCGCAGTATTTGCTACCCACACGAAAAGTACGGCATTCAAGTTACTCGTTACATTGCTAGTTTTTCCCCATTGACTTGCATTGCACATGCTATTCGGAACGAATATGCAAGTATTAGACAGTAATCGTTATGAGTATAGCGAGTACGAATAGTTAGGTACTCGCTCAACTCTAGCTGTAAGCCATAATCATCAACATTAACAGAAACAAACACTTGAAATAGATCACTCTGTTTATAATGACCCTATATTATACACTGTGTGTAGACTTATTAGGCAAGTTGTATTTTATCAGATTTTTTTTTATTATTAATCAACAACTATGTTCTCAATCAACCCAAAAGACTCATAAATATCAAAGCTTAATATTTTTGGAAGTTGAAGTGAGTTTTTTTTAGATTTGACTATCTTAGGCCTCTGTCACACGCACGTCAAAAAAAAGAAACATTTTTTCACATACGTGTTAAAGGGGTGGTTTGCTCCCCGTCTGCCGTGTTTGTGGAACGGTCGTGTTCTCCGTGTGTTATATGTAATAACACACGGAGAATGGAAAGTCGCGCCTTACCTGATTCTTCCGGAGCTGTCTGCGGTGCTGAATGACAGTGTCCGGCACAGGCCACGCCTCGCTGACGCTGCTTCCGGCCCCCAATGAAGAAGATGCGTTGTTCAAATTCACTGGGGGACGGATGCAGGTGAAAGCCGCGGCAGAGTCTGCAGGGCTGGTGGGGGTGAGTATGTGTTTTTTTTCTTTTTAACATGACACGTGTGTTTCTCCAGTGCGTGTCACACGGAACTGTATTCACACTACATCTGTGTGGTACGGGTGCGGGCCGTGTGACACCCGTGCTGCCGGAGAAAAATGGACATGCCGCCGTATGGAACACACGGACACACGTAAGTACGGAATGGACACAGGTTCCATTCCCAAATACGTACGTGTGTCCTAACCATTAGGAATACCTAGGTCCACGTATATACGTGTCTCCTGTACGTGAGAAAAATGTCAAACACGTACCGGAGGCACGAACGTGTGACAGAGGCCTGTTTTTGCAGGTAACTATTACAGTGCAAACTTATTAGGCAACAATAAAAATCAAATATATTCCCATCTCACTTGTTTATTTTCACCAGGTAAACCAATATAACTGCACAAAATTTAGAAATAAACATTTCTGACATGCAAAAACAAAACCGCCAAAAATTAGTGACCAATATAGCCACCTTTCTTTATGATGACACTCAACAGCCTACCATCCATAGATTCTGTCATTTGCTTGATCTCTTTACGATCAACATTGTGTGCAGCAGCCACCACAGCCTCCCAGCCACTGTTCCGAGAGATGTGCTGTTTTCCCTATCCGTAGATCTTACATTTTTGAGGGACCATAGGTTCTCTACGGGGTTCAGATCAGGTGAACAAGGGGGCCATGTGATTATTTTTTCATCTTTTAGACCTTTACTGGCCAGCCATGCTGTGGAATAGTTGGATGCATGTGATGGGCTGGTGGTGTTTGCAGCAATGGTGTTAGGCCCTCCGAAGGTATAGCTGTGCCTGGGAGATGTTGCAGGGTAATAACGGAGACCACACCAGGTTGTCTTTAACAGTCTCTACCCACTCTGACCTTTGAACCACGGGTTCAGGTCCCTTGGAGTATCAGTGTTAATGTAATGACCTAGGTTGCACTGTCCCCGGCATTCTCAGTTGATTGGGTCCCTGTAGCATGGAGCATTTGTGAGCCCCAATGTCCCTTTTGGGGTACAGTCTCCTTCTCCATACGGCGGGCAGTGCGGACCCTGCAGGGAGGCAAATGTCCGAACCCCGATCCTAGTTTACTGGTGATGCCCCCGGATTATTTGGTTCGGTGAAGTTGGTGAAGGTGTCCTCACCGGGCAGGTATTTATCAAACCGTATGAAACTGACGCTTGACCTAGGACCCTGTGTCCCGTGCGTGCTCTGGTCCCAGCGGTATTTTTGGTACCCATCCTGGCGACCTCTCTTCAGTGCCCCCGGGTCACCGTTACACAAACCCAGCTCAGGCACGTCCGTACACCTCTTCTGTGTGCCATTCAACTCACTACCGACTGACTGACTGACGGACTGACTGCTGACGCCTCCCACCAGGCTGGCTATACCCATGGACTTGTTCCCATGGCGACCATCCCCTTACATGGTTAACCCTCTATGCCCAGTGTGCAGTGGAGAACTAAGATTTTGGTCGTGTTTTGGTGGAATCGACACTGGTACTCCAGGTCCCAGGGGGTAGGTCCTGCATCCCCAAGAGGATGCAGTTCCCTGTAGTGCCCTGAGGGTCTCAGGGGCGCTACAGATACCACTATGAAAACAAAGACAGAAAAAACTAGTTAAATGTCAGACTAAAGTCTAAGTGTCAGACCCTATATGGTGGATAGTGGTTATGGTGGATATGGTGGATAGATGGTGGCATAGGGAGATTAATTTTAGTAAACTTTTCCATTTGAAGATGCTGGATAGCATTTTGCTTCACTTTGAATACTGTTTTCCTGATGGACTTGATGGTTATCTAAGACAAGGAATGTCCGTGTGTAAGAAAAACTGCGACTGACTGTGAATAATAGATTCCATTATTAAATACAATAAATAAGATGCTACAAGAAATCCCGTGATATATGCAGGGCACAATACAGTTCTTTTTTGCACACTGTAGTTTGCTAAAAGGCGCAAGTTATACTGAGAGAAGCCGAAAATGAACAAGTAATAAAAGCGTTTATGGTAGCTACATTGTGGGCTCCTAGAGTTAATTTCCCTGGTAGGCCCCTGGCACCCCAGTCCGACCCTGCCTGTATTAGCAATGTCATATGTAATAACATGAGATGTATTAGTGGCATGCCCAGTAACAGATCATTATGCAAATAGTATCATACTTGCCAAATGACAAATAGCGCTCAATAGCAAAAAGCACAATATACCCAATGGCAAATAATATTGCACAGCATAACAGATCATGTGCCAAATGACACAATAACTTAGCTTAAGTAGCCTCACGCCTGACGCGTTTCTCCTCCCTTTCCAAATGCCAGGGGTTTCATCAGGGGCATCCCAAATTGGACCTGAGGCTCATATAGCCAGATAGACCATGTTGTATTCAAACGCAGCTTTTTTATACCTGTAAACATATGGTGTCCCCAGGAAGAAAACTCCCTACAAGTAGCTGGAACGCACGCTAGACAGTCAGGGCTCATTTCCATCCGAGGCCTGAATAGTATGCTGGCCTCTATGGGCGGGGCCATGCTTGAGACAGCCAATCAATCGTCTATCAGAAGGTGGGGCGAACAATCTCTGCATAGTACCAACCTCTGCGGCCAGGTAGGGGAAGTCTAGGGAATCCATCCTGGGCCATCATCCATCCTCCTCTGAGGTATATATTGATTTATGACTAACGTTGTAGCAAATTTTTATTGTGCTGTATTCAATTGTGTGTGGTTTTAATTAAATAAAGTTATTGTTTTAACATGAATTTGCTTTACTTCCAGGTATGATGACATCACAAGGCACATAACATCACTTGTGACGCCCTGGCCAGGCCAGGTAGTCACAAATAGGCCCCTGCACTACACCTTTCCCTCACAGGTGACATCAGCCAACTTTTAAAACCCTAGTCACCCCCCTCAGGGCTAGATAGACACACCAGGGAGTGGAACCAGGCAGTTGAAAGAAACCCACCAAGGAGTTTGGACAGCCCGGGGGCGGGAAAGTAAACAGCGAAGCTTAGAGTTCAAGTTGGAGAGGAGTGTGGGCTGGAGCTGGGTGCAACTCCAGCAGAGGCGAATACCCCAAATTGAACAGTGCCAGGGTAGGAGCCCTGGTGCCAGTGGCAAGCAGGCAGACGGCGGTCTCCATCTGCAGGAGCCGGGAAAACGGCCCAGTGGAACTGAGGTGGACCGGGACAGGGTAGTGGCCCACTGGTACTGACCCGGGGAACCGACTCGGAAACAAGAGCACACAGGGGGGTACTCGGACCCTGAAGCCGGGACCAGAAGTGACTGGAACCGGTTAATTTACCAATTAAGGCCAGGACTAAAGGTCCTGTCCCACCCAAAGTCCCTATTAGAAGACAACAGCCCACCGAGGGGGATAAAAGGCCACCGCCAGGGCTCAGAAATCCCACGGGCCAGCGTCTGCGGGCAAGGGCTCCTTAGGTCACATCCAGCCGGGAGCGGACTCCTGAAGTTGCAAGCACAGGCAGTCCACCATTTTACAAAGGTGTAGGAGAAAGACAGAGATCACCAGCCAGGTGGGGGACCAGAACGCAGCTGGCTGCGGGCACTGACCACCATCACCTTGGTTTACTAGAGACTCGTGTGTTTCCTTCAATAATGAGTACACCAGCACCCTGTTGTCGCCCATCTCCCTGCACCAAAAACCCCAATGGGTCCCGGGGCCACCATCCCTGCCCACGGAGGGGTTAACAGCTTGCTGCATAACATCTCCCCCTGGTGCCCCATAACTGCAGCGGTGGTGTCCAACCTCACCACACACCGTCGGTGGCGTCATGAACTTAATACGGGTCAGCCCGTACATATACGTCCTACATCCACCACTATAACCCCCTTTTTGATTGAAGTGACCGCGAGACCCCTGGGTCCGCAGACCCTCGAGCCACCCACAGAAGGTCTGGATCCGAGCAGCTCGGCTGCTGAGAGCGGGGTGGTACACCTCGATTTCTGGCGTCACGAACAGGATAGATACCCATCCACTTACCTTGTGGAAGTGCGCCTTGTGTTGAAGTCAGCGGTGATCTGTTGCAAAATTTCCAGAAACCGCCATCTTGCCGCCATTTTTGGGCGCGAAGATTCCCGCCCAGAGTCTTCTTCCCCGAGAAAAGGGCGCGGAAGCCGAAGCCCTGCCCCCTGGTAACACGGCTGGAAAGCAAGGCCGAAAGTCGCAAAACTAAACTTTCTGGCCTAAAAGAGGAGTGCCAGAAAAAGACCAAGGGGGGGCGGGTGAAGATTCTGCGACATGTGACCGAGCAGATAAAGGGCAGGAACTCCAGGACCCTGCCACCCTTGTTCCTGGACACCAGCCGAGCAGTATGGCGGCACCATCTGGCAAGCTCGCAGTGGAGGAGCCCGCACCTGGAACAGCGGCCTGGGTGGAAGCCCAGACGGAGCAGATGTGCCGCCGCATCAAGGCCCAGGCGACCTGTCTAATAAGGCGGTGGGCAGCCGAGATGGCGGAGATAGCCGCGGTTGTGAAGATTCGTGAAGTGGATACAGCATCGGAGGAGCGGGTAAGCGACCAACGCTGTTGCATCCCTTAGGGACCGGCCGTTCAAGTTGAAGGGCCCGGTCAGCCCCTGCCCGCTGCGCTGCCTCCTTCACAGCCCGCACTGGTGACTGCCTCCCTGCTCGGTCTGCTGCCACCAACATCGCCAGCGGTGCCCGTGCCGTCGGCCCGTGAGGGCCAGCCCGAAGAAGCCACCAGTAGTCTGCCCATCACCGAACCGGCACCGACTCTGGCTCCACGTACCATCAGCGTCTGGAATGTGCCCCGTTCAGCCCTGGAGCCGCCACCGATCCCGGAGAAGGCCGCGCCCCAGATGACAACGGCCCTGGCAGTCCGCCCGGCCAAGACAGAGGCGGTCCTCGACCGGAAGCCAGCGCGGCAAGAAACGCTGGCTGCTCCCAGACTCCCGGCCTCACCTGAGGTGCAGTGGAATGTGCCTGCGGGGCAGCCATACAAGCCACGTCACAGCGGGGCCCTCTACTGCAGAAGGTGCCGGTCGTAGCTGCCACAGAGGTGCTCCGGCTGGGCTCGGCCCCCGCGCAGGTCACCCTGGAGCAAGCCGCAGACGCTCCATATTGGGAGTGGCATCAGTGCCAGCTGGGCCGGGAGATTGCCGCCCGCGAAAAGAGAAAAGCTGAAGTCTTGCCCCAGACCTACACGGAGAAGGACAACCTCCGGAATGCAACCTTCTGGGTAAGGGGCCCGACACACAAAGGCCAGGTCCGGCACTTCGACCCCCGAAGAGGATGGGGTTTCATCTTTGAGCCGGCAATGGAGGCCGAAACTCTCTGGGGAGAGTAGAGGCTTGTGGATTTTGATTGTGCTTCATGCAAATCAACATGTCAAGTTTGCAACTGGGGGACAACTGATGCCACTTAAGTGGTGTCTGTGGTCCAATTTTTGGAAAAAAGGGAGACTGGTTGGAATCCCCTTTTTGTATTTTTTTAAATGTTCCAAGATGAACAAGTCATTGATCAGCAAGGACTTTTCTACCCCTGTGTCATCCTGGGGAGAGTAAAGGATTGTGGATTTGGATTGTGCTTCATACAAATCAACATGTCAAGTTTGCAACTGGGGGACAATTGATGCCGCTTAAGTAGTGTCTGTGGCCCGATTTTTGGAAAAAAAGGGAGACTCTGGTTGGAGTCCCCTTTTTGTATTTTTTTAAATGTTCCAAGATGAACAAGTCATGGATCCGCAAGGACTTTTCTACCCCTGTGTCATCCTGGGAGAGTATAGCCTTGTGGATTTGGATTGTGCTTCATGTAAATCAATATGTCAAGTTTGCAACTGGGGGACAACTGATGCCACTTAAGTGGTGTCTGTGGCCCAATTTTTGGAAAAAAGGGAGACTCTGGTTGGAATCCCCTTTTTGTATTTTTTTAAATGTTCCAAGATGAACAAGTCATTGATCAGCAAAGACTTTTCTACCCCTGTGTGTGTCATCCTGGGGAGATGATTGATTGCTCTGAGTGAGAGAATCAAAATTAAAATTTTGCACTGTGATACCTTTTAATGGCTAACTACAATAAAAATAAAATATGATGTTATAAAGCAAGCTTTCGAGACATCTCAGGTCTCTTCCTCAGGCATGGTATGAGAAAATATCTGAAGAAACACAAATATATACACAAAACAGAGCAGAGCGATGCATAGTAAAAGGACATATAAATAAACAAACCCTGAGTTTGGAAAGTGAATCCTTAATTAGCTTTGATTAGTGGTGTGAGTTTTATTGTCCCAATATCCATGTAGGATCAGAGGCCTGGTGCCCTTGTAGTCTCTGGAGCTGACCTCTCAGATTTTATAATGAGTCATAAATCCTTCTGAGAGATTGAGTCCTGTGTCCACAGAGTTAAACATTGTGATGAATTTGTATTCCCAGACCCTGCGATGGCTCTATGATCTGAAGTTGCCTTTTAATATGACAACTTTCATGTGGTTTATGTTGTGTCCTGGAGCACAGAAATGTTTGGCCACAGGTAAATGGATTTTTTTGTCTTTTCAATCCTGGGGAGAGTAAAGGCTTGTGGATTTGGATTGTGCTTCATGCAAATCAACATGTCAAGTTTGCAACTGGGGGACAATTGATGCCACTTAAGTGGTGTCTGTGGCCCAATTTTAGGAAATAATGGAGACTCTGTTTGGAGTCTACTTGCTGTGTTTTACATGATTTTAGAAGGGCATGACATGTCTATATCTGTGTCTCCTCCTCTTTTTACTCGTCCAGCTCTTTTGTTTTCGCATGAGTATATGTACTTTTAACTTTACATGTGTTTGGGGTGTCTTGTGAGTTGTTTGACACCTTTTGAACATCTTTGAAGGTGTTTTCTATGTGTTTGTATGTGTTTGTGTTTGCCTGCCATTATTTTCAATGGGGTTCGAAGGTGTTCGTCGAATGGTCCTCGAATGTTTGCCGAACTAAGCTGCCGTTCGACGAACCGAACTCGAACACTAGGGGGTGTGGCTCAACACTAATCTGGACACTTGGTGTTTGCTATTATCTTTTTTTATGCCTCCTGATGAGCCGCATGAACGGGGAAGCGCGTTGAGGCAGGCAATTATTTGCTTATCTCACATAAAGAGGACCTTTTCCAAACAGGAAATCTATAGAACAAGTGGACTTCCAAAGGTGGAGAATTCCACAGAGACGCTGATTGCTGGATTAGGGCAGTTTTTCGCGTAATGTATACAAGACACATGTGAAGGACTTTCTATAATATATGAAGCTAAGTATTGCTCATTGTGGATCTCCTTACTAATTATGTGTACATCTTATGTCCTCGTGTGAACATTACCATTATGGTGTAAATCCGGTTTCTGTTCAACCCTGCCTTCTGAGGTATATCTTGGGCTACTGGATAGCCAATATCCACATAATCTTCATCTTTTTGTCTTGATTGGCTCCAGGAAGATTAAAGTCTATATGGTGGAAGGCTGGATTTAATGGGGTGGATTTTTTCCATATGTTAATTTAATTCTATGGAATAATAAGCTGTACCCTATACATTCTATGATATAAGGATTGCACTGTCTGTCTATACATATTTAGTGTGGTTTTTGCATTTTAATAATTTATTGTAATAAAATTTGTATTGGGAAATTTTGTGAATTTTTTAGAGTATGTATTTTCCATAGGTATATTTTCCCTATATGCACCATATTTTTTTAGAACCCAGCCCTGACTTGTACTTCTCAATAAGATTGGAGCCACACTTGCATGTGACTCGTGCGAGGACTGCATCGCACTGTTTGAACCTGTATTTTTTTTGCAGCTCACCCATTCCTATCAGGAGAGAAACCAGCTGGTCCAGGCAGTGCGATGTGATCTTTGCGCAAGTCACACACAAGTGTCAATCTAGCCTAATTTTGTCTCTGACTTTTTGGGAGATCTTCTTGAGCTTCTTGGTGTTGTTTGGTTAGTGGTGTGTGACGCCCTGACCTATCAGGTCGTCACAGGGTATTGTGCAACCTGCCCTTCTGCACAGTATTCACCCTCCTTGGTTACGGGTCCTGGTCCTTTGGTGTTGCTAACAGCTTAGCCAATCAAAATCCTAGGAACACTTTACATTGTACCCATCAGACACACCATTGGGGGACCTGAAGGGAATAGAGCCGCCCATATGGGGGGTTGGTAGGGGAAAGTGAGAAAGTGACAGTAGAGCAGAGGGAGTGTTAAGTGAACCAGGAGAGGAAGGAGGTGCATGTGACTCTCTGAGAGCGAGAGGACACCGGCCTGGAGCAGGGCTCCTGTAGTTACTAGGTGGCAGACGTTGGTCTGGGCCTGGTAGGAGCTGGAACCCCGGTTGCAGGGGATCATGTCAAGGGGCACAGACTGCCGAGGAGGTTGGCCGGCGGCCTTGAGTTATCACCGGGCAGGGACCAGGGCACGACGGGGAACGTGGACCCTAGGCCGGAAAGGAGCTTCACGCATTCCGGTAATTTACCCGACGGGGTGAAGACTTCAAGATTCATCCCCAACCCACTCCAAGATTGGGGTACTAACGGAACGATAGGATAGGACTTTCCCAATACAGTCCAAAGAAATCCTATGCGTTAATCCTGAGAGCAAGCTCACTCCGTTAGCCATACGGGTGAGTGGGACCCGAAGAGTTTTACACTTGAGGGTCCAAATAGAGACAAAGGTGCCAAGGAAAGGGCCACAGGCTAACAGCAACACCAAGGGTACGGACCTAAGCATGCTCCCTACAAGCTGCAGTGGTGCTCAGAACTCTAGTTTACAAGCTGTCGGTGTTGTTATTCCTGGACTGAGTGAGTACACTGGAAACGCCTTTTCCTATCCCCCATGGCACCCCAAGCACCAACAATCCAGCAGGCCCCGGGACACAAACCCCCTACTCATGGAGGGGCTAAACATCCGGCTGCTGCACCCTCGTCACCAGGCTCCCCAATAGCAGTGGTGGTCCCTCACATTACCACGCACCGTGGGTGGCGTCACGAACTTTCTAACTCCCTTGTACATACCCCCTTCTTCTTTTAATTCGAGTGTCCGTGCGGATCTCCCGGATCCAGAGACCCCATCAAGCCACCGCGGCTCTGGATCAGAGTGGCTCGGCTGCTGGCACGGGGGCGGTACAGGTGCTTCTTGCTTAATGGTGTTGCAGCCTCTGTGGCCTTTCAGAAAAGGTGTGTATATATACCGACAGACCATATGACACTTAGATTGCACACAGGTGGAATTCCTATCACTAAGCATGTGACTTATGAAAGTAATTGCTTGCAGCAGAAATTTTAGGGGCTTCATAGTAAAAGGGGTTAAGCATATGCACAATGCAATTTTTATTTATTTTATCCCATAAATTATTTTTTTTACTATATTCTCACTTCACTTCCCCAGCTTAGACTATATAGTGCTGATGCATCACACACAAATTGGATTACAAAATATTTAAACATATATTGTAATTCAACAAAATAGGTTAAAAATCAAGGGGGTGAATGTTTTTGCAGGCATTACATATATCAGGATGGGCCCAGGATGAGGAACATATATACCAGGATATTGGACATATATACAGGATTTGGAACATAAATACCGAATGAGCCCAGGATGCGAGATATACCTGGATGGGGCATATATACCATTATGGGGGACATGTATACCTGGAAGGGGCTGTTAATAGGGGACATATATACCTGGAAGGGTCCCAGAATGAGGGACATATAAACGAGGTTGGGAGACATATATACCATGATGTTAGATATATGTGTCAGGATGGTGAACATAACTACCAAGATGGGAGACATATATTTCTGCAAGGGGGACATTTATATCAGGATGGGGGACATATATGCCAGGATGGGGAACATACTGTATAGAATGGTTCCAGGATGGTGGGCATTACTATGGAGGTGAGGGCAACACATATGTCTTTATAGGATTTACAACACTACAAGGGTCCATACATCTGACCAACAAACAGGAGGTGGGGTAGGAGTTGGCCAAGATCCAAATCTACCACCAGGGCCCATGAGACTCTAGTTATTCCACTAGAACCCAGAGTTCTAATGAACCAGGTGTAGATTACCATAGGAGTTTGAGTTTGTAGAACTGTGTGAGTTCCATGTTTTGGGGCCACAATATAGATGCTAATCAACCTATTACTGTATGTGATGCTTAAAGAGAATTTGTTTAAAGTATAACACTGAATATAAAAGTTAAGCTGTCTAAACAGATGTTTCTGTGGAGCTTTTAGCTGATTTTACTTGATCATGATGGGCAGGGCAGGCACATTAAATTTAGCCAGGTTATATCCAAAATTTAATGTAAGTTCTTCTAGGCAATGTATCAGTACTGCTCACCAACTTATGAAAGCCCTCAGATCAGACTCCCTGTCGTCATTGCTTGTGTACACCTGGTTCTTTGATGTTCTAGGCTACGCTAAGCTACGCTATTTGCTCAACTGTGATATGAATTTGGGATAAGGTCCATATGGAATTTAGAGGGTCGTAACATGTTGCACTGATCTAATATGAACTCTCCATGAACATTTTCAATTTATCTTCTCTTAGGAGTAAAATTACAGTGCTATCCAAAACGTTGTAAAATATATATATGCATTGTGCCAATGTAATATGAAATAGGCTATAGCAATGTGGGTAATATGGGCTACAGCCCTTCAGGATCATATTTTATAAGCTGATAATAAAACACATTTTTTTCACATCAAATTTTCTTGCTAGTTTCTAAAAACTCAAGAGGCGTTCAGAATGTCTGGTATTTTTCAAGCCTGTGATGGAGTGTGAGCACTATAGCACATGGAAGTTACTATATTACCTCTCCACTCTGCTTTCATTGCCATAGCACCAGAATCGTTATTTCTTTTTTTGTGCGTTATCTCATTGTGTAGGTATAGGGTCAAGCGAAAGATCTACAATACATACCATATGTGCATCCACAATGTGCTGCTAAGCACAAGTTAACTCCCGCTTGTAACAGCCCTTTATAATCTGCACCACTTTTACATCCTGTAACCTCTGTTTCCCCCCAATAAAAGTACTAGAAGTCTTAGATTTTGATGGTAGTACCCAGAAAACATGTGCATTTTCTATTAAGTCTTTTGATCAACTCAAGTACTTTTGCTTCTGCGGTTCAATCCACTAATCGTGTGTACATTTTAAACATAAAATATAATTTTTCTAATTAAATAAAGATAATGTTGAAACTATATGACATTTTCTAACATAATTAGCAGCAGCAGCAAATAAACCTTATCATACATTTTAGACTAATGTCAGCTGAACCTGCCCATACTGACAGGCTCAGCTGATAGTTTAATGTGTATAGGGCCCTTGACAGATGATGTCGAGGGGGTTAAGGATCCAGTGAAGCGATGAACCAAGGGCCCTCCGCTATGCAGAGCAAGTAACGGGATCAGATGGATTGAAGGATAAACCAGGGATACTGTTTATTCACAGGGAATAACAAATGCAAGCTGCCAAGCATTGGGTTGGGGAAAAAGGAGTAAAGGCGGTTAAACAACCCACAGTACAAAAGTATACCCTTTAGTTGAAGCGACTGCCCAGGTCAACACAACTAGAACAATATACACTATAGTTTTAACAGCAGCACAGCCATATGCATATATTCAACATTAAACAATCCTGCTCTGTCCTCTATCCTAACTGGTCTCCCCTAAAGGGAACATCCAGCTGCTGCACTCTGACTACGGGGGCCTAATTTAGTTCCCTAACCACCCCACTGGACAAATACTCACGGCACTGTTCACAGGACCGGTCCGCTCTGAGGCTTGACGATGCGGAGGTGATAACTTGACTCGGGGAGGACAAGAACAGACTTTTCTTCTCTCGATTCACTGGGTATCCTAGGCTGGATACCGACTCTCTAAGGCCGCTTTCACACTTGCGTTCAGCGCATTCCGCCGCTATGGAGAATAGTGCAGTCCGTTAACACACTGCGCTATTCTCCATAGACTTGTATTGACGACGCACCGTAAAGCAAGTTTCTGCATTGCATTTGCTGGATGACTCTGTGTCGTTATTTTGACGCAGCATCAAGCGGAGGGAACGCTGCATGTAGCGTTTTTTGGGTTGTTAAAATAACGCACTTTGATGGAATCTGCCAAGGTGTCTAATGATTTTCTATGGGGCGGATTCCACCGCAATGCACTAAGCGGCGGAATCCGCTGACGGATTCCATCACGTTCTACTGCGCATGCTCCAGCAGAACGATCTAAATTGTTTAAAATCACTCCTCATCTCTCTCCCCCCTCTCACCCCCTCTCTCATACTCACCAATCACCGGCGTGGTGCTGCACGGCTCTCACACTCCTCTGGCAGCTTCTCCTTCTTTTGAAAATGCCGGCCGCTCATTATTCCATCTAATATTCACTGCTCTCCAGAAACGTCTTAGACACAGTAAAACAACGTCCTTAGTACGGGCTGCACTCCCCTAGCATGTCTGATTTTGGATTACCGACCCTTTTATTCCCCATGAGAAAGTTACATACAGTAGGTTGAAAAAAGACCTAGGTCCATCAAGTTCACCTTTTCTCACCCAATTATACATTTCGTCATTAATCTCAATCTCAATCTCTTATAACCAACAATGTTGTGTGTACTGAGGAAATCAAAGATCTCTGACATTACTACGTCTTGTGGTAGGGCATTCCACAGTCTGACTGTAAAGATCCCTTTTCTGTTTAGCTGCCGGAATCACCATTCTTCCACCCATAATTAGTGCCTTGTGGTCCTTAGTGTTGTCTTTGGAAGGAAAAAGTCATGTGCTTTATACTGACCACAAATATATTTATACATATAACTGAGATCTCCTCTGAGATGTCTCTTTTCTAAGCTAAGAAAGCCTAACTTTTCCAACCTCTCATCATATGAGAAGCCTTCCATCCCTGTTAAAACTCTAGTTGCCCGCCTTTGAATTGACTCTAACTTTTGAATATCCTTTTTCCACATTTTGGGCTCCCCATTTTTATGAAGCTGTGAAATTTGCATCACCTGGCCTTTCCTAATGATGATAGTGAACAACCCATAACCCTAACAGGCTAATTAAAGTCTGACACCTTGGTCAAAGTTATCTCAACACATCAAGCTCCATTGGTGCCCAAATTTTTGGATCGGCTCATTTTCATTTTTGAAATGTTTTAAATGAAAAAGATGAAAACATTTTTTTTTCCTAAAATACAAAGGACATGTGTTAACTTTATACCATTCAGAGATCATTTCATCTTCAACTTGTTTAACTATTCACAATTACGGTCATTTTGAGAAGGGGAGCCCTAACTTACATGCTGCTGTACATCATTAGAGTTAAGGGTGCTTTACACACTGCGACATCGCTAACAATATATCATCGGGGTAACGTCGTTACTTAGTGACACACATCTGGCGCCGTTAGCGACATCCCAGCGTGTGACAGCAATGAGCGACGATCAACGAGCGCAAAAACATGAAAAATAGTTGCTCATTGACACCGTTCATTTCCTTAATATCATTGCAGCTGCAGGTACGATGTTGTTCGTCATTCCTGCGACAGCACACATCGCTATGTGTGACACCGCAGGAACGCCGAACATCTCCTTACCTGTGTCCACCGGCAATGAGGAAGGAAGAAGGTGGGCGGCATGTTCTCGCCGCTCATCTCTGCCCCTCCTCTGCTATTGGACGACTGCCGTGTGACGTCGCTGTGACACCGCACGAACCGCCGCCTTAGAAAGTAGGCGGATCGCCGGCCAGAGCAACGTCGCAGGGAAGGTAAGTCCGTGTGACGGCTGTTAGCGATGTTGTGCGCCGCGGGCAGCGATTTGCCTGTGTCGCACAACCGACGGGGGCGGGTACACTCGCTAGCGATATCGGTACCGATATCGCAGCGTGTAAAGTACCCTTTAGGGTTTATTTTGCTACATTATACGGCTCTCAGATGAGGTAGCAAAATCCTGGTCACAGAATCCCTTTAACTCATTTTGCAGCGAGCAATAGACAGTGCAACCAATACAAAGTCTATAGAATGCAATTGTGCAATATTTATAAAAAAAACTCAATTTAAAAAATACATCTTAGCCCAAGCATAGCATTTAAAGAAGCACTCCCATGAAGTTTGTTGTTGGTTTTTTTTTTTTTTTTTAAACTAAACCTCTGTCTTCTCTGAAATCCAGTGCCATTCCACTCCTTTTCTCTTGGATGTCACTGCACTTTAGATTCTTCAGGTCACACTGTGCTCTGTGTGACTCACAAGTGGCTTAAACAGTGTACGTGCTCATTCAGACAACTGCTCCATTTGTCCTGGTCAGTTCCTTTATTTTGCGGACCTACTGACAAGACCATCTTTTCAATGCCTTTTGTGTAGGATCGGATGGTACACGGAAGCACAACTGTGTGCCATCAGTTCCTACAAAAACACATCGGTGTCCGTACGTCTGTTGCATTATGGAATGTGTCCTATTCTGTTCTGCAATTGCGGACCGTGATACAATACAAGCCAATAGGTCCGCAAAATCCCTGAAAGCCACATGCAAGCACTTCCGTGTGGCTTCCGTCTTTCGGTGCCCCTGTGATCTGTGTCCCAGTCCTCCATCAGCCCCGCAGATTCTTGCACAGCAGTGTGTCAGCTTCTGCCTGCATAGCAGTGTGTGAGCAGCTGTAGGGATGACGAGCGCCGACATCAGGAGGTTAGCTATGTTCATTACCTGATGAAGTCCACTTTACTTCTGACATCAGCGCTTGTCACTGAGTTCCATGCTCACAGCGATATCACATCAAGTCTCACGGGAGCCCATTACTGTGACTAGCGGTGATGTCACGGGCTCGCGCAATACTTCACTTGACAACGCAGCGGTCATTGAACTCAGTAATAAGCGCTGACGTCATGAGTTCAGCGGCATTCATCACTGCACTGTAATGTACCTAGCTAACCTCATGACGTCGGCGCTCATCATGGCCTGCTGGGAACTGCTCTGACCTAATGATGTTAATAGTAATAATAATAATCTTTATTTCTATAGCTCCAACATATTCCACAGCGCTTTAGAAGTCAGGAGGATGATATACAAACAAGTTACAGTTATAGAAAATGCAATATTTAGAGGGAAAAAAGACAACCCTGCTCGTGAGAGATTACAATCTACAATGAGATGTGGGGGAACAAGGTACAAGTGCTTATTTACAATGGCAATCCAGCCATCTCAAAAAAATGGGGGATAGATAATGGCTTCCTGGACAAGTTGGCCAGAACCTTGAGATGCATTTGGGTGCCATGGAGTTTGACGTGGGGTTAGCTCAGGTCAGTGTACTGCTCTCTCAGCCAATGGGGAACAGTGAGTATGTATCGTCGTGGGACCCCTTATTGGAATACGTCGGACGCGGATTTGTTTTTTCTTTTCAATAAATTGGTGAAAGAGGGAATGTGTTGGGGAGTGTTTTTTCAAATAAAAATTTGTTTGTTGTCTATTTTTTTATTACTAATTGGGTTAGTGATGTCGAGTATCTGATAGACGCCGTGACATAACTAATTCCAGGGTTTGATGTCAGGTGCCATTACACAGCTGGTATCAACCTCATGTATTACCCTGTTTGCCACCGCACCAGGGCAATGGGATTAGCTTGGGCGAAGCACCAGGATTAGCGCATCTATTGGATGTGCCACTTCTGGGGCGGCTGTGGCCTGCTGTTTTTAGGCTGGGGAGGGTCCAATAACTATGGACCTCATTAGTCTGAGAATACCAGACCACAGCTGTCTGCTTTACCCTGGCTCGTGATTCAATTTGAGGGGAACCCCACGCTTTTTGTTTTAAATTAATTCTTTAATTTAATTTAAAATAACAGCGTGGAGTGCCCTCTGTTTTGGATTGCCAGCCAAGGTGAAGCTGCCAGCTGTGGTCTGCAGGCTACCACTGTCTGCTTCATCTTAGCTGGCTACAAAAAATAGGGGGGAGCCCACGTCATTTTTTTAAATTATTTATTTATTTTTTGGCTAAGTACAAGGCATAATACCCTTTAGTGCCATATGAAAGGCACTTAAGGGTGCAAGATTACAAAATGCTGGAGAGTGGGACATGATACAGTCAGGCGCATACTTTCTTTGGTGAAGAAGAACCCGTTCACAACATCAACTGAAGTCCAGAACACTCTCAGTGAAGTAGGTGTATCTGTCTCTAATTCAACAGTAAAGAGAAGACTCCATGAAAGTAAATACAAAGGGTTCACATCTAGATGCAAACCATTCATCAATTCCAAAAATAGACAGGCCAGAGTTACATTTGCTGAAAAACACCTCATGAAGCCAGCTCAGTTCTGGAAAAGTATTCTATGGACAGATGAGACAAAGATCAACCTGTACCAGAATGATGGGAAGAAAAAAGTTTGGAGAAGAAAGGGAACGGCACATGATCCAAGGCACACCACATCCTCTGTAAAACATGCTGGAGGCAACGTGATGGCATGGGCATGCATGGCTTTCAATGGCACTGGGTCACTTGCGTTTATTGATGACATAACAGCAGACAAGAGTAGCCGGATGAATTCTGAAGTGTACCGGGATATACTTTCAGCCCAGATTCAGCCAAATGCCGCAAAGTTGATCGGACGGCGTTTCATAGTACAGATGGACAATGACCCCAAGCATACAGCCAAAGCTACCCAGGAGTTCATGAGTGCAAAAAAGTGGAACATTCTGCAATGGCCAAGTCAATCACCAGATCTTAACCCAATTGAGCATGCATTTCCCTTGCTCAAATCCAGACTTAAGACGGAAAGACCCACAAACAAGCAAGACCTGAAGGCTGCGGCTGTAAAGGCCTGGCAAAGCATTAAGAAGGAGGAAACCCAGCGTTTGGTGATGTCCATGGGTTCCATACTTAAGGCAGTGATTGCCTCCAAAGGATTCGCAACAAAATATTGAAAATAAAAATATTTTGTTTGGGTTTGGTTTATTTGTCCAATTACTTTTGACCTCCTAAAATGTGGAGTGTTTGTAAAGAAATGTGTACAATTCCTACAATTTCTATCAGATATTTTTGTTCAAACCTTCAAATTAAACGTTACAATCTGCACTTGAATTCTGTTGTAGAGGTTTCATTTCAAATCCAATGTGGTGGCATGCAGAGCCCAACTCGCGAAAATTGTGTCACTGTCCAAATATTTCTGGACCTAACTGTATATGTCTTTCTTATCTGTCTATTATCTATTACACTGGGCAGCAATTTATTTATTTTTTTTCATTTTCTGTTACCTGAGGTTTTAGAACTTTTTCTATATAGTTCTGCATCACTGATTCCAAATCTGAAATCTGTTTTTTGGTGCATGCTCTAGTTTTTTGGCAATTTTAATTTCTTTTTGTTACAGTTTATGGTATGCATTGGTTTTTAAATTGAATTTAAAGAGCAACGACTCTTGAATTGAACATAACCACAAGACAATTAAAGAGGACCTGTAGTCATTAGGAGCATTATTTATTAGTAACATTAGTAGCATTAGCACATCTGCTGACAGAGCCTTTTTAATGTTTTACAAACCACTTTTACATAATTGTAGTTGTTTTAAAATGTGAAAAATGATATTATCTAAAAAAAACACCCTCTTATTTTTTTTTTAGATTGAATCATGGCTTTCCCGAGTAGGCGTAAATGTAAGAATAACCCTGACACCTTCTGTTATATATGTGGCTGTTATACACTTCAACGTTAAAGACGCAATATTTCATCATTTGTGACACATGCATATATTTCCTATTTTCAAGTTCCCTTTGGCAATCAAGACAAGAATTGGGCTCCTCATATTGTGTCATAATTGTGAGGAAATGCTTTGTGACTGGACAAAAGGAAAATGCAAAGGAATGACTTTTGGTATTCCCATGGTTTGGCGTGAACCTAAGGACCACAGCAGTGTCTGTTATTTCTGTCTGATCCATACAAAAGGCATCGGAAAGAAAAAATTGCATCCGATCGCATATCCTAATATTCCTTCAGCAATACGACCTATCCCACACTCTCAGACAGTCCCAGTTCCAATATTCAATGGTTTTATTTCTTGTAAGAACAAAGAAAGTGAACTTGGTGATCAATTGTATTTTGATTAGAAGCATGAGGAAATGAATGTAGAATCTGAAGGGTCTTCTTCTGATGCCAAGCAGTCATTAACCCCTCAGCAGTTTACCCAACCCGAACTGAATGATTTAGTAACAGATTTGGGCCTATCAAAGATAGCAGCTGAGTTATTAGCCTCCAGGCTTCAAGAAAAGAATGTACTTCACCGGTCAGCTAAAGTATCCCATTGTAGGAAGCGTGAACAAATTTTTGTGCATTTTTTTCCGAAGACAAACACTTTGTTTTCTGTCATGATTCTAAGCCAGCTAGGTGTCACCACTTAAGTGGGCTTTACACGCTACAATATATCTAACGAGATGTCGGCGGGGTCACGTTGTAAGTGCCGCACATCCGGCATCATTAGTGATATTGTAGCGTGTAACACCTACGTGCGACCCTGATTGTGCGTTAAAACGTTGATCGCATACACGTCGCTCATTTTCTAAAAATTGAATGTCCGGTTGTTCAATGTTCCCGAGGCAGCACACGTCGCTCCGTTTGACACCCTGGGAACGATGAACACAGTTACCTGCGTCCCGCCTGCAATGCGGAAGGAAGGAGGTGGGTGGGCTCATCTCCGCCCCTCCACTTCTATTGGTCGGCTGCTGTGTGATGTCGCTGTGTCCCCGAACGTCCCTCCCACTTCAGGAAGTGGATGTTCACCGCTCACAGAGAGGTCGTTTGGAAGGTAAGTACGTGTGACGGGGGTCAATCGTTTGTGTGACACGGGCAACAAATTGCCCGTGCCGCACAAACGATGGGGGCGTGTGCGATCGCATACGAGATTGCATATGAAATTGAAACGTGTAAAGCAGCCTTTACAGTCCAACAGAATGGCGGCTATTTCTTGACAGATCTAAACGGAGTCTGAAATGTGTTCTCCTACATAACGGTAATGTTTATGCAGCGGTTCCAATTGAATGACCAAATGGAACCTATTATCTAACCATTATCTATTTAATATCTATCTATTTATATATCTATTATCTATCTATCTATCTATCTATCTATCCAGCTATCCAACTTTCTAGCATTTGATTGTATGTAACCCTACTTCCGTTTTTTACGGTCCGCAAAAAAATCGGAAGAACTGAACGAATGCGGATGTCACATGGATGTCCCACGAATGCATCCGTGGAAAAACAGGACCATTTTTTGCGGACACCAAAAATGGGACTGTCATGTGAATGTACCCTCAGCCTATGGAGCATCAAAACTAGGCTGTAGAAACTTAAATTGTAAAAGAGTTTTGCAGCTCAAGCATAGAGCATAGAGTGAGACAGTCTGAAGGGAGGTGATGTCACTGAGTAGAGGACCAAATTACACTGGAAGTAGGTGAGTAGATTAATCCCTCATCGATATTGGATGCACTAGATACGTCCTTGCTATCAGTGCCTTAAAGACCAAGGACACAATTGTACATGTACCCTGCTCATTTCCACCAGGGACTTGGTTTGACTGATAGCCATGACCCGACTCTCACAGCCAGGGATGGAGTCCGTGCTGCTCCTGGCTGCTCAAACCACTAAATGCCATGATCGATACTGATCGCAGAATTTAGGGGATTTTGGAGAGGGGTCATGCTCCCTCTCCCCTTTGATCGGAGCCCTTGCAATGTGATTGTGAAGGCCACATCATTGGTCACCCAGCTAAAGGAAGCCTCAAGGATCAGTATGAAACTGAAAGTAAAATAATTTGCAATGATCGTGCATTGCAGTATATTATAAAAGTGATCAGGTTAATATAACGTAATGTTCCATATAAGGACTAAGTAAAAAAAAATTATATATATTGTAAAATTGTTTAAAAAAAATAGAAAATAAAAAACAAAAAAATATAAAAAAAAATCCAAATATATAAAGTACAGATCAAAAGTTTGGACACACTTTCTCATTCATTTCCTTTATTTTCATGACTCTGAAAATTGTAGATTCACGTTGAAGGCATCAAAACTATGAATTAACACTTATGGAATTAAATACTTATCAAAAAAGTGTGAAACAACTGAAAATATGTCTTATATTTTAGGTTCTTCAAAGTAGCCACCTTTTGCTTTGATTACTGCTTTGCACACTCTTGGCATTCTCTTGATGAGCTTCAAGAGGTAGTCACCAGAAATGGTCTTCCAACCATCTCAGGAGTTCCCAGAGATGCTTAGCACTTGTTGGTCTTTTTGCCTTCACTCTGCAGTCCAGCTCACCCCAAACCATCTTGATTGGGTTCAGGTCTGGTGACTGTGGAGGCCAGGTCATTTGGCGTAGCACCCCATCACTCTCCTTCTTGGTCAAATAGCCCTTACACAGCCTGGAGGTGTGTTTGGGGTCATTGTCCTGTTGAAAAATAAATGATGGTCCAACTAAACGCAAACCGGATGGAATAGCATGCCGCTGCAAGATGCTGTGGTAGCCATGCTGGTTCAGTATGCCTTCAACTTTGAATAAATCCCAAACAGTGTCACCAGCAAAGCACCCCTACACCATCACACCTCCTCCTCCATGCTTCACGGTGGGAACCAGGCATGTAAAGTCCATCCGTTCACCTTTTCTGCGTCGCACAAAGACACGGTGGTTGGATCCAAAGATCTAAAATTTGGACTTATCAGACCAAAGCACAGATTTCCACTAATCTAATGTCCATTCCTTGTCTCTTCTGCTTGTTGCCTGTCATTAGCAGTGGTTTCCTAGCAGCTATTTTACCATGAAGGCCTTCTGCACAAAGTCTCCTCTTAACAGTTGTTCTAGAGATGTGTCTGCTGCAAGAACTCTGTGTGGCATTGACCTGGTCTCTAATCTGAGCTGCTGTTAACCTGCGATTTCTGAGGCTGGAGACTCAGATAAACTTATCCTCCACAGCAGACGAGACTCTTGGTCTTCCTTTCCTGGGGCGGTCCTTATGTGAGCCAGTTTCTTTGTAGCGTTTGATGGTTTTTGCCACTGCACTTGGGGACACTTTCAAAGTTTTTCCAATTTTTCGGACTTACTGACCTTCATTTCTTAAAGTAATGATGGCCACTCATTTTTCTTTACTTAGCTGCTTTTTTTCTTGCCATAATACAAATTCTAACAGTCTATTCAGTAGAACTATCAGCTGTGTATCCACCAGACGTCTGCACAATACAACTGATAGTCCCAACCCCATTTATAAGGCAAGAAATCCCACTTGTTAAACCTGACCGGGCACACCTGTGAAGTGAAAACCATTTCCGGTGACTACCTCTTGAAACTCATCAAGAGAATGCCAAGAGTGTGCAAAGCAGTAATCACAGCAAAAGGTGGCTACTTTAAAGAACCTAAAATATAAGACATATTTTTAGTTGTTTCACAATTTTTTGTTAAGTATTTCATTCATTCAACTCTTTGAATGAGAAGGTGTGTCCAAACCTTTTGTCTGTACTGTATATACTTATGTAAAAAAAGTACACATATTTGGTATTGCTGCTTCCAAAACAACCCAGTCTATAAATCTGTCACACTAGATAACTACTTCAGTGAAAACCGTAAAAAAAGCTTACAAAAACTGTCTTTTCATCATACAGCTGACAAAAAAGTGCAATAAAATGCGATCAAAAAGACATATGTAAATAAACATGGTACCACTTAAAATGTAATTTTGTCATGCAAAAAATAAGCCACCATTTTGCTCTGTCAGCCAAAAAATTAAATGGCTAAAGCTCCAGAATCCAGCAATGAATTGCTGTTTCATAATGATTCTGCCTCACAAAAAAGGGAATAGAGAGCAATCAAAAAATATTATGTGGTGCAAAAAGATACAAATAAAAAGTCCAACTCATCATGCAAAAAACAAGCCCTCATGACTCTGTTGACAGAAATATAAGGAAAACTATAACCTTCAAAATTTGGTGATGCAATTTAGCATAACCTAAAAAACCTCTATAAATCTGGTATCGCAGTAATCGCACTGACCTGAAAAATAAAGCTGCCTAATCACTTATACCACAAGGTGAACTAAGTAAAAAATTATAAATAAAGCCAATTCTTTAACTGCTGTTGATTTGTTTATTCTGCCCACCAAAGATTGCAGTAAGATGCAGCTCACATTTATCCTGCGCTCTATGCTGAGCGCCTACACCAGGCGTGTAAATGTGTAAATGTTTGAAAAACAATTCAGACAAAATTCTGAACTGAAAATTCACTGTAATGAGGCAGAGGGAGTCACTTTGAACTCCTGTCTGGTCTGTGGTCCGAGGGTGTTCACATTTTAATGCACCTTTTTAGTCATGCACAAAAGTGTGGTCAACAATAGTTTTGTTCACCTTTAAAAAGATGGAAATCGCGGAACACAGGCCAAACAGAGTTCGGAGTAACTCTGCTGTCTCATTATAGTGGATGGATCCATTGAGGATTTCACCTGATTCACATATTTTGGAGATGTACATGGAAACCCCGATGTAAGTGCTCAGCATAGATAGATGTGAACTGATCCAAAATGTTCTGTACCCAAATTGCCACAAAATAGCATTCAAATCAACCCACAAAAACACTCATGTCCATCATCTGTTAATGGAAATGTAGGGGGCTTATAAATTACTGGTAGCACAAAGGCTCTGGAAAAACACTATGGCTACTCCCCTCAAAAAAGAAATCCAGCAAAGTTTGGGCTCCCAAATCCAAATGCCCCCCTCCCTTCTCTGCCCCATAATGTGCCTAAACCACAGTTAATGTCTACATGTTTGGCATGATTATAGTTGATAGAGCTCGCTTAATTTACGGGGTGCAGGTTTCCATAAACATGAGGTGGACACTATATTCAGGCACTACAATGTACTGAGCACGACAATGACTTATTTGCAATTTTTAATTCTGCTACATTCAGTGCATTTGACTCCATGGGTGGTTATGAGAGGCTACATTGTCACTACATCCATTCAATAAACTCCCAGAGTGGTCTAATTTACAAAATTTGGTCACTTGAGGGGTTTCTATTGTTCTGCCACTTAGGGGCTCTGCAAATGGCTTCTACAAACTATTCTAGGTAAATCTGTGCTCCACAAATCAAATGGCGCTCCTTCCCTCTCGAGCCCTCTGGTGCGGGCAAACAGCACTGTACAGTTACATGTGGGGTATTGCCACATTCAGGAGAAATTGTGTGACACATTATGAGGCCTTATTTTACCTATTACCTTTCTGAAAATTGGAAATCTGGGATTAAAACGACATTTTAGAAGTAAAAATGTAATTATTTTTTCTTTACCGCCCAATAGTATAACATTTTTTGACACAGCTATTGTGTCAATATACTCACTGCAATGCTAGATTAATTCATTGAAGGTTGCAATTTGTCACTTGTTGGTGATTTCTGCTGTTCTGACACCCCCAAACCATTCCAACTAAATCTGAACTGAAATATGGAGGTTCAAGATTCTTCTCACCAAACATCTAGATAAATTACTTGAGGGGGTCTAGTTTCCAAAATGTGATCATTTTTAAGGGAGTTAAACTGTTTAGGTACATCAGGGGCTCACCAAACATGAGTTGGCTCCACTAACGATTAGAGCCAATTTTGCTTTTAAAAAGTCAAATGGTGCTCCTTCCCTTCAGAGCCCTGCCAATGTGCCAAAATAGTAGATTTCCATTACATATGTAGTATTGGCAAACTCAGGAGAAATTGCACAACAAATTGTATGGTGCACTTTCTCTTTTTATACTTGAGAAAAGAAAGATTTGGGGTGAAAGCTACATTTTTGTGGTAAAAATGTATTTGTTTCATTTTCATGGCTCAATATTGTAAAATTATGTAAAGCACCTGGGGGTTCAAGGTGCTCACCAAACATGTAGATAAATTTTTTGATGGGTCTAGTTTTCAAATTGGGGTCACTTGTTGAGGAGGTCCATTGTTTAGGTACATCAGGAGCTGTCCAAACGTCACATAGCATCAGTTAGCGATTACAGCCAAGTTTGCTCTCTTAAACTCAAATAGGGCTCCTTCCCAGCCCTGCCGCGCGCCCAAACATTACATTTCCACCACATATAGGATATCAGTGTACTCAAGAGAAATTGCACAACAAATTGTATTGTGCATTTTCTCTTATTATCTTTGTCAAAATGTAAAATTTGGGTCTAATGTAAAATGTTTGCAGGAAAAAGTAAATTTTTTATTTTTTTCATTCCATACTGCTTTAGTTACTGTGACGCACCTAAGGGTAAACAAACCTCTTGAATGTGGCTTACAGACATTTAAAGGGTGCAGTTTTTAGGTTGCTGTCCCTTTTCTGTATTTTCTGTCACAGTCCTCTCAAAGTCACTTCAAATGTGATTTGGTCCCTAAAAAATGGTTTTGTAAATTTTCTTGGAAAAATTAGAAATTGCTGGTATACATTAGTGTGAACTCTTCTAACTTCCTAACAAATAAAAATGATGCTTCTAAAATTGCGCTGATGTGAAGTAGACATGTGGGAAATGTTATTTATTAACTATTTTGTTTGACAACTTTCTGGTTTAAGGGCATAAAAATTAAAAGTTTGAAAATGGCAACATTTTTGATAAATATCTGATATTTTCACAAATAAAGCAAAAATAATCTTAAAATTACTACTGTCATGAAGTACAATATATCATAAAAAAATGGTCTCAGAATCACCAGGATCTGTTGATGTTTTCAAGAGTTATAACCTGTCAAAGTGACATTGGTCAGAATTGAAAAAAACAGACTGTAGGGTTAAGGGGCTAAAACACTGACTCTGCATTACATACAAAATACAAACATTTAAAAAAAAATCTTCATGAGAGGGCTTCTTTAAAGAAGGACTTTTATCAAAGATGTTATGCTCTTAATAAATTGAAACATCTCATAATATTATAATATAGCACTGTGTACTTACAACTAATTCTTTTTTTTGTCCCATTAGGTCTATGACACCATGTGATTAAAAACAGGCTAGCTGAATCCTTCTAAGCTCTAAGTAAACAGGAAGTCTCTGTTCCCTAAATGAATCTCCATTGGAAATAGAAAGTGTTTACAGGTACCTAGATTTGTAGTTCTAATGATAACTGACACAGGGAAAAGAGACTTCCTGTTTCTACATAAAGATGAGAAAGATTCAGCTAGTAGGCAATGAAGCATTGACCTGCATAAAAATCATGGTTTTCTTGAAAGATGCAGACTATTTTTTTTACCACTGTTTTAAGAAAGTGTCTTCTAAAAACTGGAAGTTGTATTTGGGAGTTGATTTTGAGTCCACATTCAACCTAAAACAGTTCAACTATCTCACGCGTAATAATACCAGCCCATTGCAGTCTTCAACTCCACTTTGCTGGAGGTTGAGCTGAAATGAAGGTCTGTTCCTGTTACTGATCCAGACACAGGTTCACTCAACTGGGTTATCAAAAGTCAATTTCATCTAATTAGTTGATAAAATCTTTGAAAAATGTGTCTTCAGATATTTCTTGGCCCAGTCTTGGTGTTTCACCTTATGTGTTTTGCTCAGTGGTTGTTGAGCTTCAGCCTTCCTTACCTTGGTCATGTCTCTGAGCACTGAACATTTTGTACTTTTGGGTATTCCTGAATAGAGATGAACAATTTTGATTTGAAAAGATGCGAAAATTACAAAATCGTACGATCATTGGAGGGATCGGGTCGGGATCAGAAAACCGAACATTTGACTGAAAAGTGGGAAATGTTCGGTTAGGATCGGTACATGTTCGGTTTGCAGAAACCATCCTCTCCATGCCCCATCACAGCCATGTCAAGTATTGCCATGGCTGTGATTGGCCAGGGAAATAACTGTACAAAAGGAAGCAAAATGGTTAAAGTAGGAGCAGCAGCATACTTATGCCGTGGCTCTAACGGTACTTCCGGGTCCCCTCATACATATTCACTGCTTTCCCCACCCACCAGCATCTCTGATTGCCTGCAGTCAGACAGCATCTCCACTCTTTCTGAGAGCTTTGTAAAATAAATAAATTTAAAAAATGCTGTGCGGTCCCCCTATATATTGAAACAAGCACAGATAAAGCCCATGGCTATAGGCTGCAGCCCCCAGCCGTGTTCTTATCTTGTCTGTTTATCAAAATAAAAGGAAACACATGTGGCTTTTAAAAGAAAAAATTTAAATAAATAATTAAAAACAACCAGCCTGCAGGCCCCTCAATATATATTCACTCCTTGCCCCATCCAGTGGCATCTCTGATTGGCTGCAGTCAGACCACGCCCCTACCCACTGTGACAGCAGTGTAAAATAAGTACTGTAGATGAAGCAGTCTCCCTATATATTGATACCAGCACAGTTAAAGGCCACGACTACAGGCTGCAGCCCCCAGCCGTGCGCTTATCTTGGCTGTCTAACAAAATAGGATGAACCGCCTGCTGCTTTCTTAAAAATTATTTTATATAAATAATTTTTAAAAAAAGCTTGCGGTTCCCCCTAGTTTTGATATCCAGCCAAGATAAAGCACAATAGCTGGGGCTGGTATTTTCAGGATGGGGAGATTCATGCTTAGTGCCCCCCCCAGCTTAAAAATAGAAGCCTGCAGCCACCCAGGATTGCTGCATCCAATAGATGTGACAATCCCAGAACTTTACCCTACTCTTCCCAATAGCCTTGGAAATCAGAGTAATAAGGGGTTAATTGCAGGCCACAACTGCCAATAAGCCATAGATTAGTAATAGGGAAGGTCTATGCGACCTGTATACTAATCTGTAAGTGAAAAGAAATAAACACAAACACCAAAAAAATCCTTTATTTGAAAAAAAATACAAAAAAACCCATCCTCTCACCCCTTTATTAAGCCCCAAAACATCCTGGTCTGACGTAATCCATTTAGCTATACTGGTATCAATAAATAGGGAGACTGCACGGCATTTTTTTATTTATTTACTTTACACTGCTGTCAGAGAGGGTGGGGGCATGGTGGTCATCTGCAGCCAATCAGAGACACCAGTGGACGGGGCAAGGAGGGACTATAAATAAGGGATAATTAGCAGCCCCGAAAGTAGTGTTAGAGCCATGATGAGACTCAGTAAGTATGTCCTGCTTTACTCATTCCTTATTTTCTTTCTTTTGCAGCCCCCTACACCATTTTACAACACATAAGTTTTGCCTCCCATTGAATTCAATGGGTTCGAATTATATCGGCGTTCAGATCGGTAAACCCAGGTGGGTTTGGCGATCTCGATCCGATCCTCTACAGGATCGCTCATCTCTACTCCTGGGAGGTTGCAGTTCTTGAATATGACAGCACTGGAGAATAATGGGTTCCTGCTCACTTTATTTTATTTTTCTCAAATCTTTGGCAGGTAATGTGCGTCTTTTTATCTCAACATGATTTATTGTGAACTTGTTGACTATTTGCAACAAAACCTTTGGTGTTTCTGTGATCACACTCTAGTATTTTAAGGGTACGTTACACGCTGTGATATCGGTACCGATATCGCTAGCGAGCGTACCCGCCCCCGTTGGTTGTGCGATACGAGCAAATCGTTGCCTGTGGCGCACAACATCACTTATACCCGTCACATGGACTTACCTTCCCTGCAACGTCGCTCTGGCTGGAGATCCGCCTCCTTTCTAAGGGGGCGGTTCATGCGGCGTCACAGCGACGTCACACGGCAGCCATCCAATAGAAGCGGAGGGGCGGAGATGAGCGGCCGGAACATGCCGCCTAGCTCCTTCCTTCCTCATTTCCGGTGGACGCAGGTAAGGAGATGTTCGGCGTTCCTGCAGTGTCACACATAGCGGAACGACGAACAACATCGTACCTGCAGCAGCAACGATATTAAGGAAATGAACAACGTGTCAACGAGCAACGATTTTTCACGTTTTTGCGCTCGTTGATCGTCGCTCATTGGTGTCACATGCTGCGATGTCGCTAACGGCGCTGGATGTGCGTCACTAACGATGTGACCCCGATGATATATCGTTAGCGATGTCACAGTGTGTAAAGCACCCTTTAGCAAAAAAGATGATGTGGGCAATATACTCACTTGCTTAAGAAATTGTGCATAGTGTATTTATAGGAGCACTGGGGTGTCATTTATTATGCATTTCCATATACTGACCAGAGAATTTTAAATATTTTTTTAGAATAGTAGTCCTCAAATACTCACTGAAACCCCAGAATGTCATTTAGTGATCCTAAATTAAATACATAGAAATAATCTTTTAAAGTTGTTGTCTGGTGAAAACCAGTCAGTGCAAGGAGACACTTTATCTCCAGTAGAGTGGAGTGACATGTTTGACCATCGCTCTATTCCACCACTCCATTTCCTTTGTGGCAGCCAAGCACTGTGCTCAGCTTTTTTGGCAGCTCCATAGGAAATTAATGCTGCAGCGGTCAGGTATTTTGTGGCCCATTTTGGAACAGGGATAAAAGTTGTCTATTGGGGATAGCAATACCCGAGCTGTCAATTGGTGCGGATCCCAGCACTCAGATACCCACTGATCAGCAAGTTGTCACCTATTATGCGCCTCCTGGATAAAGACTATGAAAAGTAGCACTAAATAAAAAGGTCCATATCTCTGGATCCAGGGAAGCAGTGGGAATAAAACCAAGAACAAAAACTATCTACTTTTGACGTGTTGACAGATCCTCTTTAATGTTTCAGTAAACAATAAAAATATGTGGCTACTAATGCCACTTTTCAGAAACTTTACATACTCAAAAAAGTCATATTGAGCCATGGCCAAATGATTTCTTGATTCATGTGATATGAATGGTAAAAGCTCTATGATATATTTGCTAAGTGAAGGAAATGGTTCAAGGGAAAAGATTAGCTTTTTTAGTCTTGCTGATGAGGACAGAATGTATCTAGTGCCATCTAGTGGACACTACAGGGATTGTAAATCAGTACTAAATCTATTGCAAATGTCCATATACTGTATGCCATATATTTATAAATTACTATATTTTTTATTTTTACACTTTGCTAATCACAGATCAATGTACCTACAATATGCTAGTATAGATGTGATATTTTACTGTTTATAAAGTTTTGCCTAACGCATATAAAAATCCATCCGACAACACAACTGCAGATGGAACCATGTGATGCATTTCGAACCCTAAACACGTGTGTACCTTATCATTGCATGCTGATAAAAGATAAAGTCCAGTATATGAAAACATTACATCCTACTCAAATGAAAACACTCATAGGAATGAAAGCATAATTGTCATTTTTATTTCATAAATCAATAGTACGCATGAAAATAAGACACTTTGTAATATATCTTATTAGACAAATCTTCTTTCTCTGCCAGAATTGGTCAGTGAAGACTTTCCCATTACTGAGTTAAGAGATGGCAGTGGTTACTGGATGGAAACAAAGAACTGCAGAGTTCTGAAGTGGCAGCAATGAGTCCAGTTCTAATTCCCATTGAACACCTGTGGAGAGATCTTAAAATTACTGTTGGGAGAAGGTGCCTTCAAATATGAGAGACCTGGAGCAGCTTACAAAGGAGAATGGGAAAAGTTCTAGTTGAGCGGTGTAAGAAGCTTGTTGATGGCTATAAGAAGCGATTGATTACAGTTATTTATTGAACTATCAGTATGTCTTTGGAGTGTGGGAGGAAACCCACACAAACAGGCAGGGGCGGGCTGAGGTGGCAGGCAGGAGGCCAATTGCCCCCCCAGGCTGCTCTCCCCGCTATTGTAGAGGGCCGGCCGCCTGCTGCATAATGTCAGTATACCACACATGGCCATGCACAGTGAATAGCGTGCAGCCGTGTCTCTATACTGTGATGTGGCCGAGCACACTGACACATTACAGGAGCAGAAAGTGCTGACCGGCCGCAAATTACAAGAGACACGGCTGTACGCAGTTCACAGTGCGCAGCTGTCGCAGGGGGAGGAGGGGACGCTGCGCTCACCCACTGCTCGGGTCCGGCTGCTACTGCTGCTGCTCGGTGGTGGCTCGAGCGGTGGGCCGGATCCCGGGGACTCGCGCGGCGTTCCTCGCCCGTGAGTGAAAGGGGGTGGTTTGGGTTTAGGGATATTGTCCATGACGCCACCCACGGTTGTGGTGAGATTGGTGACACCACCGCTGCTCTGGACAGGGATCCCGGGAGCGATGACAGGGAGCAGCTTGGATGTTGGTTCTCCCCTCCGTGGGTAGGGGGTTTGGTTGTCCCGGGGCCCGGTGAGGGGTAGGGATGTAGGGCAGGCGGATTACGGGACCTGGTGAGGTGCAGGGTCACGGGGGCAGCGCTGTGCCACATGGCATGGTGGTACTCACTCAGCCAGTAATTCACACAGAGTCTCTGGTCAAACAAACGGCTGGATGGACGGGTCCCACAGACGGCTGCGGTTGTTCTCCTCCCGGCAGGTTGATGGTGACTGCCTTTCCCTGCACCTGTGTTGTGTACGGTTCCAATGGCTTCCCACCGGTAACCCGCTCCCCAGCTTGGATGGAGGCTGAGGGAGCCCCTTTTGCCCGCAGGCTCTGGCTCTGGGAACTGTAGCCTTGGCGGTGACTGTGTTTCCCTCTACAGTTTGAGCGGTTGCCTTCAATCGGGTCTTGACTGCTGGGAAACCCCGGAGGTTCCCTTCGCTAACGGATTTGACAGTTTCAACGGCGACTCCTAGCCTTGTCGGGGCCTGTAAGCCCTGCCGGATGGTGCTGGCTTCTCTTTGTTCACCGGTCCGGTACCGCCGGGCCACCACCCGTCCACGGTCCTTACGGCTCACTCTAATCGGCCTCTCCTGCAGACGGTCACCACCGTCTGCCAACCTTGCTGTACCGTCCGGGCCACACACCCGGACCACCTTCAGACTGCTCCACTACCACTTCACTTCACTCCTACTCAACTCCTCTCCAAAACTAATCTCACTCCTTTTCCCGCCTCCAGGACTGTGAACTCCTCGGTGGGCGGGACCAACCGCCTGGCCCACCCCCTGGTGTGGACATCAGCCCCTGGAGGGAGGCAACAAGGATTTTGTGTTTGGCTTTGGTGTGCCTAACCAGGGTGTGGGGTGTGTTGGTGTTGTTCTGTGACGACCTGGCTTGTCCAGGGCGCCACACAGCCATGTGTGTTATAATACAAAATGCATAGCTGCACACTAAAATGCCATCAATGTATAATGGAACTCTGGTACTGCATTACTGCTATATGAAAAAATGAGATTTTTGGTTTATGAATTGGCCAATGCATGTAAGCCCGGAAACTAACGGCAAGGTAAATCTCAGTATTCCGGGTACCTAATTAAAATGCCACTATCTAGGTTAAAAACATCCGTGACTGGGCAGCTAGACTAAAAAATCTAACTTGAAATGCCACTATCTGGACTAAACTCCATATCTGGGCAGCTAGGACTCCTGGTATTACTATCATGAATACAGCCTGGTTTATAGGGTGGAGTGCTCAGTCAGAAAAAGACTCACTATCACTACAAATATATCATAAAAACTGACCCGCACATCCTACAAGTGTGTATAGGTGCCAGCTGAAAAAACATAGCAAATACAAAATGCATACAGCTGCACACTAAAATGCCATCAATGTATAGGGGAACTCTGGTACTTCATTACTGCTATATGAAAAAATGAGATTTTTAGTTTATGAATTGGCCAATGCATGTAAGCCCGGAAACCAACGGCAAGGTAAATCTCAATATTCTGACTGAGCACTCCGCCCTATAAACCAGGCTGTGTTCATGATCCTTATACCAGGAGTCCTAGCTGCCCAGACATGGAGGTTAGTCCAGATAGTGGCATTTCAAGTTAGATTTTTTAGTCTAGCTGCCCAGACACGAATGTTTTTAACCTAGATAGTGGCATTTTAGATAGGTACCCGGAATATTGAGATTTACCTTGCAGTTGGTTTCCGGACTTAGGCGGGCTTTGCACACTACGACATCGCAGGTGCGATGTCGGTGGGGTCAAATTGAAAATGACGCACTTCCGGCATCGCTTGCGACATCGTAGTGTGTAAAGGCTCAATGATACGATTAACAAGTGCAAAAGCGTCGTAATCGTATCATCGGTGCAGCGTCGGCGTAATCCATGATTACGCTGACGCGACAGTCCGATGTTGTTCCTCGCTCCTGTAGCATCACACATCGCTGTGTGTGAAGACGCAGGTGCGAGGAACAGATCCTACCGGCGTCACTGCGGCTTCCGTAGGATATGCGGAAGGAAGGAGATGGGCGGGATGTTTACATCCCACTCATCTCCGCCCCTCCGCTCCGATTGGCCGCCTGGCGTGTGACGTCGCTATGACGCCGCACGACCCGCCCCCTTAACAAGGAGGCGGGTCACCGGCCAGAGCGACGGTCGCAGGACAGGTGAGTCCATGTGAAGCTGCCGTAGTGATAATGTTCGCTACGGCAGCTATCACAAGGAAATCGCTGCTGCGACGGGGGCGGGTACTATTGCGCTCGGCATCGCAGCATCGGCCTGCAATGTCGCAGCATGCAAAGTACCCCTTACATGCATTGGCCAATTCATAAACTAAAAATCTCATTTTTTCATATAGCAGTAATTTAGTACCAGAGTTCCCCTATACATTGATAGCATTTTAGTGTGCAGCTGTATGCATTTTGTACTTGCTATGTTTTTTCAGCTGGCTCCTATACACACTTGTAGGATGTGCGGGTCAGTTTTTTTTTATATATATATATTTGTAGTGAGTCTTTTTCTGACTGAGCACTTCGCCCTATAAACCAGGCTGTGTTCATGATCCTTATACCAGGAGTCCTAGCTGCCCAGACATGGAGGTTAGTCCAGATAGTGGCATTTCAAGTTAGATTTTTTAGTCTAGCTCACCAGACACGGATGTTTTTAACCTAGATAGTGGCATTTTAGTTAGGTACCCGGAATATTGAGATTTACCTTGCTGTTGGTTTCCGGGCTTACATGCATTGGCCAATTCATAAACTAAAAATCTCATTTTTTCATATAGCAGTAATGCAGTACCAGAGTTCCCCTATACATTGATGGAATTTTAGTGTGCAGCTGTATGCATTTTGTATTTGCTATGTTTTTTCAACTGGCACCTATACACACTTGTAGGATGTGCGGGTCAGTTTTTTTGATATATTTGATGTGTGTTATAATGGCATCATGAAGCGCGCGCTGCCTCCATCCAGCCGAGGAGCATCAGACAAGGGCTGCGGCTACATCCCAATGGCTAGGAGCTGCCTGGGTAGTGGGCGTGACCATCTTTGTTAGTGGGCGTGGCCATGTTTCCTCCCATCCACTATAATCATGCAGGCTTCGCCCCCCCCTCTCCCCCTGCACCCTCCCTGCACCCCCATCTGGAAGTCTTACTTCAGACCCCTGCTTCTATTATAAACAACTCCAGGACACCTGGAGTTTCTTTCTGTTATCAGCTGTGTTGCTGAGGCCCCGCCCCTTCTGATCACTTGGGCGTGACGTCACCACAGGTCCTTTAGCCTAGAGGGATTTACCATCAAACAAGTCAGTGGTCGCACGGGAGACAAGAGAAGAAGTGTCCCCCAATCATCAAAAGTAAAAAGCCCCCTGTATGTGTCTGTGTGTCTGAGTGTATAGGTTTGTGTCTGTTTATGTGTATGATTATTTGTATGTGACTGTTTTCAAATATGTATACGTGTCTATGTGACTATATCTGTGTATGTGTCTGTGTATATGGCTGTACGCAGGTGTTTGTAGGTGTATATGGCTGTACACTGGTGTCTGTAGATGTATATGGCTGTGTGTAGGTGTATACGGCTGTACGCTGTTGTCTGTAGGTGTATACGTCTGTACGCTGGTGTCTGTAGGTGTATACGGCTGTACACTGTGTGTAGGTGCATACGGCTGTACGCTGGTGTCTGTACGTGTATACTGCTGTACACTGTGTGTAGGTGTATATGGCTGTACTCTGGTGTCTGTACGTGTATACGGCTGTACACTGTGTGTAGGTGTATATGGCTGTACTCTGGTGTCTGTACGTGTATACGGCTGTACACTGTGTGTAGGTGTATACGGCTGTACGCTGGTGTCTGCAGGTGTATACGGCTGTACGCTGGTGTCTGTAGGTGTATACGGCTGTACGCTGGTGTATGTAGGTGTATACAGCTGTACGCTGTGTGTAGGTGTATATGGCTGTATGCTGGTGTCTCTAAGTGTATATGGCTGTACGCTGTGTGTAGGTGTATACGGCTGTATGCTGGTGTCTGTAGGTGTGTCACTATGTGTCTGTGTGTCTGAGTGTTTAGGATTGTGTCTGTCTGTGTATGATTATTTGTATGTGACTGTTTTCAAATATGTATACGTGTCTATGTGACTATATCTGTGTATGTGTCTGTGTATATGACTGTATGCAGGTGTTTGTAGGTGTATACGGCTGTACACTGGTGTCTGTAGGTGTATACGGCTGTACGCAGGTGTCTGTAGGTGTATACGGCTGTATGCTGGTGTCTGTAGGTGTATACGGCTGTACGCAGGTGTCTGTAGGTGTATACGGCTGTATGCTGGTGTCTGTAGGTGTATACGGCTGTACGCTGGTGTCTGTAGGTGTAAACGGCTGTACACTGTGTGTAGGTGTATACGGCTGTACACTGTGTGTAGGTGTATACGGCTGTACGCTGGTGTCTATAGGTGTATACGGCTGTACGTTGGTGTCTGTACGTGCATATGGCTGTACACTGTGTGTATGTGTATATGGCTGTACGCTGGTGTCTGTAGGTGTATACGGCTGTACGCTGGTGTCTGAAGGTGTATACAGCTGTACTCTGTGTGTGGGTGTATATGGCTGTATGCTGGTGACTGTAGGTGTATACGGCTGTATGCTGGTGTCTGTAAGTGTATATGGCTGTACGCTGTGTGTAGGTGTAGACGGCAGTACGCTAGTGTCTGTAGGTGTGTCAGTATGTGTCTGTGTGTCTGAGTATATAGGATTGTGTCTATGTGTATGATTATTTGTATGTGAATGTTTTCAAATATGTATACGTGTGTATGCGAGTATATGTGTGTATGTGTCTGTGTATATGGCTATATACAGGTGTCTGTAGTTGTATACGGCTCTATGCTGGTGTCTGTAGGTGTATACGGCTGTACGCAGGTGTCTGTCGGTGTATACGGCTGTATGCTGGTGCCTGCAGGGGGTTACGGCTGTGTGTAGGTGTATACGGCTGTACGTTGGTGTCTGTAGGTGTATACGCCTGTACACTCGTGTCTGTAGGTGTATACGCCTGTACGTTGGTGTCTGTAGGTGTATACGGCTGTACGCTATGTGTAGGTGTATATGGCTGTACGCTGTGTGTAGGTGTATACGGCTGTACCCTGTGTGTGCACGTCTATGCCGTGCCGGTATACATGTCTATATATGTGTACACATCTCTGTATTGTATGTTTATAGTCCGTGTTTCTGGTGTTGGGTATAGTATGTTGGTAAGATGGCTGTATGTAAGCCTGCATGCCCACCATCAGGATTCACAGCATTTGGATTCAGAGTGTTTTTGCTGCATTGTACAGTTCAAGCACAGTGGATGGGATTTCTTGAAATCCTATGCCCACTGTGCGTCTACAGCCCACAGCAAAAACTGACCTGTAGTGCGGCTTCCCAAGCCCTGGCATGTCAATTTATTGCTGTGTAGCCACAAGTATCTCCACAGAGAGAACAGAAGAGAGAGACCACAGTGGCCCGAATCCTGACTGTGGGCACAGGCCGCTGTGGTCCCTGTGGAGAGCACTTGCAGCCCCGCAGGAGAGGACCATGGGTACGTAGCCTTATAGTGTATTGTGTATGTGTAAAACGTATCTTTAGGGCACAACACTAAATCTATACGAGTGAGTGCCCACAATCAGGCGTCCTCACGGTCTGGACGCAGCATACTTTCTCTGGTGGAGACGCTAGGCTCCTGCGCGGGAGAACTTCCTGTCTGTGCACACGATCAGAGAGACTGTCAGTGGCTATTCGCTATATTCTCCCACTCAGAGCACTAGCATCGCTATTAGAATAAATTGACATGCTGAGGATGAAAAGACTTTGCACCTGTGGCGCCCCTGACCTGGTCAGGCACCACAGAGTATTGCACCCATGCGGGAGCAATGCTTCCAGGTAATCTCCAAAGGCCAGGATGAGGTGCACACACAAACATATAGTGACCAGGCCTCCCACATTACCAGAGGGGACCCTTGGGTAGCCAGAAGGAGTTAACTTTCAATTCCCAGCTAGGGGTGTGTTCAGGGGCTGGTTGCTAGTGTGGCGCCCTAGGACCTGGTCGCCACAGCAGCATTGCCCTCCCAAAGGGTTAATGCTGAGCCTGGAGGTAATTGGGAGATCCATTGGCCAGCAGGTTTAACACCCAACACAGTTCTCCCTCCGGCCAGCAGGGGGAGCTCTGAACCTGGAATTCCAGGGAGCCTTCCTCTACCTGACCAGAGGGAGGAAGTGCAGCCAGTCTGTAGGGAGTAGTGGAAGTGAACAGACGCAGAGTGAGCTGTCCTGTGAATCTGGGGCCTAGAGCTGGAGCAGCTTGGCCCAGAGAAGCAGGAATAGCTGAGAGGCAGCAGAGAGACTCAGACATCGGAGTCTGTGGTTGCCAGGGTATAAAATCCGCCCCTGGTAGCCGAGTCCGAAGGGCAGGAGAGCTGCAAGCCCCTGGCCCAGAAACATCCAAGGTACAGCTGCAGCATCAGGGCCCGGTGTGGACTCCAGCGGAGAAGCACCAGAGAGAGGGTCTGCGCAGCCACCTACAGAAAGAAGGGACGTGCCATCGGTCCCAGCAGCAAAGAGGGCCATTGCTGGATTCAGAGAAGCAGGGTCCTATCATCACAAAGCAAAGTACAGGAGTAGGCCTCATACTCAGCTGGCCAGAAAGATCATCCCAAGTACTTCCAGGCCGACCGGATCCCCATCACCACCTGTAACGGTCTCCCAGGACTGGACTGTTCCCAGAGTAAAAGAGGAGAAGGTAAAGAGACTGTTGTTTGTGCCTGGTTCTTTCCTCGCCTGTCGGCCCTGCACCGTGTTAGCCACACAACACCATAGACTTTCACGGGCACCAACTGTATCCCGGGGCATCGCTCCACCTGTGGGGAGCAGTAACATCATAGCTGCCATAACATCACCCCGGAGTTCTCCCATAGCAGCGGCGGCTTAATAGCCGCATACCACAGGTGGCGTCACGAACATTAACTTCAACTCATCAGCCACATATTCAACTGACACCCACCAGGGCCACGGAGCCGGGCCCAGCCACCACTGACTACCATCGGACTAGTCCGGCCCGGCACCGGGTGTCCCCTAGCCCTGGGGTGGGCGAGTCAACTTTTGGCGTCACGAACAGGATTTCGTGCCCGGTTCCACCGGGTACTGTGCGCCTGAATAATTGCGCTTTAAAGACTGTATTACTGCGTGTTTCACTGTTTGAAAACTGCCGCCGCCATTATCCTCACTGAGCGCAGGAAGAAGGGGGGCGTGCCTGACAAAGAGCGCGAAGGGAGCGCGCCATCAGAGCAGAGCGCTGTTAACCCCGCGCGACCCGGAAGGAAATTTGAAAAGTGAACGGAGCCTGGTAAGGTTCACTAAGGGGGAGGAAGATGTCCGACGCAGAGGGAGGGCAGGTGGCTGCCATAGCCCGAGACGCCGCAGCGCCCGCCGAAGCGATCCCTGTCGCCGTCGCCCCATCCCCCGCTGTAGCGCCGGTAATGCCGATCACCATGCCGTACATACCGGGCGCAGAATGGCTGCCGCAGTATTCCGGGGAGTCCCATACCTTGAGTGACTTCAGAGAAAGCCTGCACAGCTTATTCCGGGTGTATCCGCTGACTGAGAGCCAGAAGGTGGGCATATTAATGGGACAGCTAGCCGGCGCAGCCCAGCGTGAAGTGAAGTCCTGGCCTGATACAGATAAAGGGACAGTAACCCAGATACTGGCCAAGCTAAAGAGTACTTTTGACACCCGCACCGCAGCAGAGATAAAGATGAGATTCTTTGGGTGCAAGCAGCGGCCCACAGACAGCATAAGGGACTATGCCTTAAACCTGCAGGAGGCCCTGAAAGCGGTTAAACAAGTGGACCCAGAGAGTGTACGTGAAGAACACAAACTCCTAACTGAGCAGTTCATAGAGGGGCTCCTGTCAGATGCCCACAGGACCCAGCTGCGTATCATGGTCCTGCAGAACCCTGCTCTGGACTTTGCAAAGTTTAAGGACCAGGCCATCCGGGTACTGAGAGAATCTACACCGAATGACCCAGTGCCCCTCCGGCCTCTTGCTATCACGTACCCCGGGGTGGTGCCTGCAACACGAGCCACTGCAGGGGCTGAGGCGCAGTCCCTGGATAAGGATCCCACTGCAGAGCTCAGACAGCAGTTCCAGGAGCTGACCAAGACTGTAGCTGCCCTTGCCAAGATCGTGCAGTCCCTACAAGTGACCCCATCGCCTGCAAAAATCGAGTTGGCCTCCAGCCCAGATGACGTCCCATGGATGCGACGGAGGAGGGTTCCGCCGACCCGAGGCAGAGACACAGACCGGTATGATTCAACGGGACAACCGATCTGCCGCCGCTGCAGCCAGGCGGGCCACATTGCACGATACTGTCCTTTAAATGGGCCGAGCCTGGGGCCAGGAGCCGACCCCCAGGTGTAAGGAAGCCCGGCTCAACCCCCAGCCGCAGCAAGTATGTGGGAGGACGACCGGTCCTTCCTATTGTGCTGGATGGGATCCCTTTGAATGCCCTCCTGGATACTGGGTCCCAGGTAACGACCATCCCCTATAAACTGTACAAAAGATATTGGGCTGATTCAGACATTGACCATGGCCCAGATGATGATTTAACAATTGTGGCCAGTAATGGTCAGCCCTTACCTCAAATTGGGTATAAAGAAGTAACCATTAAAGTGGGGCGGGTGGAATTGCCATGTCAGGGGATGATAATTGTAGATATTGATCGCAAAGAATCTGACCCGCTGGTAACCATTGGTACAAATGTGATAGAAAATTGTATTGCCGAAGTGATAATTTTGTTGCAGCAGGCGTCTGAAACTGCCAGCTCCGGGCAGCAGCGTGCCCTACAGAGGGAGATCAGAGCCCTGATGAGGAGGCAGCAGGTGGAGCTGGCCGGAGGAGAAATTGGCAGTGTGAGGGTAAGTGACCCCCTACCCATTGCAATACCCCCAAGAAGTGAAATGTTGATATGGTGTCGGGCAGCAATAGGCCTCAAGGGTCAGGATTACCATGCCTTGGTAGAACCGGTGTATTCAGACAGTAGGCCTGGAGTCCTGATAGCCAGAGGGGTAGCAGACGTCCGCAAGGGGAGAGTGCCCATCCGTGTACTGAATTGTGGGGAGGAGGAAGCCAAATTGCCCCGGTACGCCACTGTAGCAAAACTGTACACTGTCAGCAACAACACCATCAAAGCAGTGGAACCCTTGATCCCGTCCGACCAGGCGGAAGACAAGGGCTCCAAGGGGCAGCTGGAAGACTGGTGCCAAAACTTACATGTGGGCACCGACTCCACCCCCTCACACCAAAAGAATGGGGTTTACCGGGTGGTACAGGAGTACGAGCGGGTCTTCAGCAAACACCCCCTAGATTTTGGGCAGGTGAAAGGGGTTAAACATCAAATCCCCACGGGTGATCATCCTCCCGTTAAAGAGAGATACCGCCCTGTACCCCCCGCACAGTATCAGCGTGCCAAAGAAATGTTACGGGAAATGAAGGAGAGTGGGGTCATCAATGCTCTGACGCACGCCCAGAGCCTACGTTGGGGGTTTGATCGCGGCGGGTCCCCCATGGAGCAGTGTAATGGACACCCGGCAGGGAGCCACACTGGACTCTTATAGTACTGTCTGAAGTTGTAACGTTAAAAATAATGTGCCTCCCATATTGGGATGAAATGTATGACATGTTATGTTTTGTTTCCACAGTCCGGGAGTACTGAATTTAACTAAGGGGGAGTGTGGCGCCCTAGGACCTGGTCGCCACAGCAGCATTGCCCTCCCAAAGGGTTAATGCTGAGCCTGGAGGTAATTGGGAGATCCATTGGCCAGCAGGTTTAACACCCAACACAGTTCTCCCTCCGGCCAGCAGGGGGAGCTCTGAACCTGGAATTCCAGGGAGCCTTCCTCTACCTGACCAGAGGGAGGAAGTGCAGCCAGTCTGTAGGGAGTAGTGGAAGTGAACAGACGCAGAGTGAGCTGTCCTGTGAATCTGGGGCCTAGAGCTGGAGCAGCTTGGCCCAGAGAAGCAGGAATAGCTGAGAGGCAGCAGAGAGACTCAGACATCGGAGTCTGTGGTTGCCAGGGTATAAAATCCGCCCCTGGTAGCCGAGTCCGAAGGGCAGGAGAGCTGCAAGCCCCTGGCCCAGAAACATCCAAGGTACAGCTGCAGCATCAGGGCCCGGTGTGGACTCCAGCGGAGAAGCACCAGAGAGAGGGTCTGCGCAGCCACCTACAGAAAGAAGGGACGTGCCATCGGTCCCAGCAGCAAAGAGGGCCATTGCTGGATTCAGAGAAGCAGGGTCCTATCATCACAAAGCAAAGTACAGGAGTAGGCCTCATACTCAGCTGGCCAGAAAGATCATCCCAAGTACTTCCAGGCCGACCGGATCCCCATCACCACCTGTAACGGTCTCCCAGGACTGGACTGTTCCCAGAGTAAAAGAGGAGAAGGTAAAGAGACTGTTGTTTGTGCCTGGTTCTTTCCTCGCCTGTCGGCCCTGCACCGTGTTAGCCACACAACACCATAGACTTTCACGGGCACCAACTGTATCCCGGGGCATCGCTCCACCTGTGGGGAGCAGTAACATCATAGCTGCCATAACATCACCCCGGAGTTCTCCCATAGCAGCGGCGGCTTAATAGCCGCATACCACAGGTGGCGTCACGAACATTAACTTCAACTCATCAGCCACATATTCAACTGACACCCACCAGGGCCACGGAGCCGGGCCCAGCCACCACTGACTACCATCGGACTAGTCCGGCCCGGCACCGGGTGTCCCCTAGCCCTGGGGTGGGCGAGTCACTAGGAAGCAGGGCAGAGAGAGAGAGAGGAAGTGAGGGGTCGAGAGGAAGAAGTTGAAGTGTACGGAGGGGGAGCAGAGGAGCTCCCGTGCAGACAGGTCCTGAGGAGTGCTGTAGCTGAAAGCGGAGGAGAACGGAGTACTGTGGGTCGGCCTGAAGAGCATCCAGAGAAAGAGGGGTGGCTGAGTACGGAGATCCCGGTATCCGAGCACACAAGGGGAACTAGGTCCCCAGTACAGGCAGCAGATCATCCAGAGCTGCTTAACCTACAGGTTGGGGGGGTACTTCATGCCCTCACCACGACTACACAGAGCTTGAGCCAAGCAGCACACCAGGCCCATAAGGGGACAGGGCCAGAAGCCATCCCACCAAGGCCACGCTGCCGGCAGACGAGCCAGAGAGAGGGGAGCAGGGTGGTAACAGCTTCCCTGGAGGGGTCCTACCACGCTTCAAGCAAAGGATCCTCCTAAAACAGAAAGAGTGCAAGGAAGGCGAGTGGACAGCTACCCTCAGAACGGCCTCCTGGAATTCCTGGTTCCACCTGGTTATCACAGTGTCGCCCGGGCATCTCACCGTGACCTCCAAACAGTGAGTAAACACGTTAAAAGACTTCTTGGACTGTGTTTGAGTCATTCTGCGACTTGTGGTACTACAAACTCACACCGGGCCCTGGGGCTTGCCTCACTCTCAGGAGGCTACTATATCCGACTGCACCCACCATCAGCCCCAGGCGTCCCCTAACCTGCAGTGGCGGTCCCCATTGACCGCAATACTGAGAGTGGCGTCACGATCAAAACTGAAGATTCCCTACCTGTGACCAGCACCAGCTACGTGGAGTCCCTGAAGGTATGCACCGATACAACACCTGTGGGGCTTCACATCTTCTGGCGTCACGAACAGGATAAGGACTAGACCTGTTCAGACAGGTGACCGTGTGCCTCAGAGGTCCGACCGCAAAAATTGAACCGCCGCCATATTGCCATCTTCAAAAGCGCGCGCTGCAGCCCGCGCGAGGGAGAAGAGCACCGCCCACGAAGAGGTGTGGCCGCCCCAGAATCCCCACAATTCAGAGAGCGTTCTGACCCAGGAAGTGGAAAGGGGGCGCGCAGATTTCTGAAGAAAAATGGACGCTGCAGGAGGTAATGCCCCTGGTCAGGGCGACGCAGCCCAAGCGATGCCAGCCCCTGTCGCGCTGGACGCCGCAGCGCCTGGTGCCGGTGCCGCGGTCGCAGCTGCGCCGGCCGAGGTCGCCCCCATAATGCCAGTGTCCTTGTTGTATGCCCCAGGGGCGCAATGGCTGCCTCAATACGCCGGTAAAATAGACACGCTGACCGGGTTTAAGAAAAAGATCAACACCCTGCTAGACATGCACGCGATGACTGGTAAACAGAGGGCCGCTGTGGTGCTGGGACAATTGACTGAGGCAGCAGAATTGGAAGCTGAGTCCTGGACCAATGATGACCGGAGCTCTGTTGAGACCATCTTTGCCAAACTAGCAGCTGCTTTTGAACACCGCACGGAGGGAGAGCTGAGAACGTACTTCTATCACTGCCGTCAGAAGCCCCAAGATAGTATAAGAGACTATGCCCTCAGGCTGCAGGCTGCACTACGGGCTCTCAAGCTGGTGGACCCTGTCAGTGACCAGGAAGGAAACCGGATGATGAAGGAACAATTCCTGCGGGGCCTGCGCTCTCCTGAGGATGGGAAGCAGATGAAGCTGTGGTCCCTAGAACACCCCGACGTGGACTTTGCCATTCTGAAAGACCGGGCAGTGAAAGCACTCCAACCCCCTGTGGACACAGACCCTGCCAGTTCCACGGCTGCAGGAGCGGAATCCTCCACGCAGGCCCTGATGACTGCAAAAGGACTCAACGCGCCAGCAGAGACCATAAGTACGCTATCCTCCCAAGTGCAGCAGCTCACTAAGGACGTCGCACAAATCCTGAAAGCAATGCAGTTGCCCTCAGAGACCAAAGTCCCTCATCAGATCCTGCTAGCCGACAACCCAGAGGACGTCCCTTGGATGCGGAGGAGAAGGGGTCCCCCAACTCGAGGCAGGAGCAGTGATCGCTATGACTCAGCTGGACAACCCATCTGTCGTCGTTGCCAGAAGGCAGGTCACTATGCAAGGGCCTGTCCTTTAAACGAGTCAAACCTGGGGCCGAGGGCCAGTCCTCAGGATTAAGAAGATCAGGCCCAAGTCGCTGCTGTGATCAGTACGTGGGTGGACGTCCTGTCCTGTCCATCGTCTTGGACGGGATCCCTACCCCGGCATTATTGGACACCGGCTCTCAGGTCACCACGATCCCGCATGTCCTTTATCGGAGGTTTTGGTCGGACGACGATCTCCGACCACCGGACCCCTCCCTCACCATCTATGCTGCCAACGGACAACCTATAGACCAGATCGGGGTCAAAGAGGTAACCATAAAGGTGGGAAGGCAGGAAATGAAGGGACAAGGACTGATTGTTGTGGACACTGATGTTAGAGAAAGGAACCCGCAAATGATTTTAGGCACTAATGTCATAGAAAATTGCCTAGGGGAAGTGTTGTTGTTGCTTCACCAGATTGTTGAAGGTGCTGACGGCAGGTCGCAAAGAGCCTTGCAAAAGGAGATCCGAATCATTCTGAGGAAGCAACAGGTAAAACAGACTGGCGGTGAGATTGGTAGTGTACGGGTGATGGATGCTAACCCCATTGTGATACCCCCACGGAGTGAAATGATGATGTGGTGTAGAGCAGCGGTAGGTCTCAGAGGACAGGATTACCAGGCTGTACTAGAGCCCACTCATTCAGACCACTGGCCCACGATTCTGACAGCCAGGGGGGTAGTTGATGTACACAAGGGACGAGTGCCTGTACGAGTGTTGAACTGTGGGGAGGAGGAAGCCAGACTACCAAGGTACGCTACCATAGCCAAACTGTTTACATGCTCAGATGACGCCATAACACCTGTAGGTCCCCTGACACAAGCTGACTCAAAAGAGGGCGAGACCTCCCAAAAGCAGTTAGAGGACTGGTGCCAGAAACTACACGTGGGGACTGACTCTACACCCGACTACCGGAAACATGGGGTTTACAGGGTCGTGCAGGAATACGAGCAGGTCTTTAGTAAGAACCCACTAGACTTTGGTAGGATCAAAGGGGTGCAACATCACATACCCACAGGCAGTCATCCTCCCATTAAGGAAAGACATAGGCCTATTCCACCAGCCCATTACCAGCGCACAAAGGACATGCTGAAGGACATGAAGGAGGCAGGAGTCATAAGGGACAGTTGCAGCCCCTGGGCAGCTCCCCTGGTCCTGGTAAGAAAGAAGGATGGCACGATGAGGATGTGTGTGGATTACAGACGGATAAATCAGATAACACACAAGGATGCCTACCCTTTGCCAAGGATAGAGGAATCCCTCGCTGCCTTGAAAGCCTCTAACTACTTTTCTACCCTAGATCTTACTATTGGCTACTGGCAAGTGTCTGTAGCAGAAGAAGATCGGGAGAAGACGGCCTTCACCACCCCAATGGGCCTCTGTGAGTTCAACAGCATGCCATTTGGACTCTGCAATGCCCCCGGGACCTTCCAGAGGCTTATGGAATGCTGCCTAGGGCACCTCAACTTTGAAACCGTCCTGCTCTACCTGGATGATGTCATCGTGTACTCCAAGACCTATGAGGACCACCTGAAACACCTGGCTGAAGTCTTTGAAGCACTATCCCGATATGGAATGAAGCTGAAACCATCCAAGTGCCATCTACTGAAGCCAAGGGTCCAGTACCTAGGTCACGTGGTCAGTGCAGAAGGAGTAGCACCGGACCCAGAGAAGGTCACAGTCATCCAGGAATGGCCCACACCTACTACCGTCCGGGAGGTACGTCAGTTCCTTGGCTTGGTAGGCTACTACAGAAGGTTCATCAAGGGCTACACGAAAATGGCGGCGCCTTTGCAAGAGCTCCTGGTAGGCCACCCAAAGAAGAGAGGAAAGATCTCCGGCCCGCCATTTCACTGGGGAGAAGCAGAAGAACACTCCTTCAGACAAATGAAAGGGGCCTTGACGGGTGAAGAGATCCTAGCCTACCCTGACTACGGTCTGCCATTCGTACTGTACACAGATGCCAGTAATGTGGGACTGGGAGCAGTGCTTTCACAGGTGCAGGGAGGCAAAGAGCGTGTGATTGCTTACGCCAGCAGGAAGCTCAGGCCTACCGAAAGAAACCCAGAGAATTATAGCTCATTCAAGCTAGAGTTCCTGGCCATGGTATGGGCTATCACAGAGCGGTTCAAGCACTACCTGGCAGCCACCAAATTCACTGTCTTCACGGACAACAACCCCCTGACCCACTTGGATACTGCTAAATTGGGTGCCATGGAGCAGCGTTGGGTAGCCCGACTGGCGAATTATGACTTTACTGTCAAGTATCGAGCTGGCCGCAAGAACGGCAACGCAGATGCTCTGTCCAGGATGCCTCACCTAGCAGACGAGGGTGAAGATGAAGATGATCTGGAAGAGATTGAGCTGCCAGCGTTCCATCGCCATGGAGCAAAACAGTGTCGGCAGTCGCGTGCCAACCGCCAAGAGGTGACCCTGAACCCACTACCTCATTACAACTGGAAGGAGACCCAGGAAAATGATCCAGCGGTGGGCTTGGTAAAGAAACTGATCAGCCAGCCTGGCGCCAGCCTTGACAAAGGAGCCCCACCTGAGGCACAGTACCTATGGAAGGAGAGGGGTCGATTATTCATCTATCAAGACAAACTTTACAGGAGCATCATTGACCCGAGGACGCATGAGAAGGTGTGGCAAGTGATTGTACCACAGAAGGATACGAGGATGGTGCTAGAAGCCTATCACAATGGTGCAGGCCACTTTGGTTGGAAGAAACTGGAGGCCCTACTTAAAGTAAGATTCTACTGGGTGGGCATGAGATCTGCCCTAGAGAAGTGGTGTCGAAACTGCGGGCCTTGCAATCTTAGAAGAAAAGACCAGCACCGCCAGAGAGCACCACTCCAGCCCATCCAAACTAAACGGCCCCTGGAGATCGTGGCCCTGGACCATGTAAAGTTGGCACCCAGCAGACAAGGCTACAACTACGCTCTCACTATGGTTGACCACTACTCCAGATTCCTGGTGGTAGTACCAGTCAAGGACTTGACAGGTCAAACTGCAGCCAAAGCTTTCCAGACACACTTCTGTCGACCACATGGCTATCCAGATCAAGTGCTCACTGACCAAGGACCAGCCTTTGAAGCTGAAGTGTTTAAGGAGTTTTGTAACCTATACGGCTGCCAGAAGATCCGTACTACGCCTTACCATCCTCAGACCAATGGCATGTGTGAGAAGATGAACCACATCATTCTCGACCTTCTGAAGACGCTCCCACTAGAAGAACGAAGTCAGTGGCCGGAAAAGCTGCCCGATCTAGTGGACATGTATAACAACATCCCTGTGAGTTCCACGAACTGCACACCGGCATACCTGATGAGGGCCAGACCAGGGAGATTGCCAGTAGATCTGGAAATGGGAGTTGAGACCCCTGAAGACCATCAACAAGGTGCTGATTGGGATTCCAACCGCCAAGCCCAATACAAGAAAGTACAAGAGTGTGTGGAGCGAAGCCTGACTCAGCAGCGTGAGAAACAAGAAAAGGCCTACAATCGAAAAGCACCTGCTGTTCCTTTGATGCCAGGAGATATAGTTCTCAAGGGAAAGAGAAGGCGTCATAAACTTGACAATCACTGGGAAGAAGAACCCTATACTGTGTTACCATCAACGCTTAGCAATGAAAAGACATGCCTTATCAGCAAAGATGGAGGAAAAACAACAGCTGTCGTTTCTAGAGATCGCCTAAAGAAATGTCCTGAACAACTAAGAATCCCTGAAGAAATTCCCAACCCTTTGCCAGTTCAAGAACCAAAAGAAAGGATGATCCATACTGCGCTTGGAGATTTTCCAGCAAGTTGGCCTCAATACAATGGAGCAGTAGTTATTCCAGTCATTACATTCCCTCAATCTAGAGAAGTAAGAGAACCAGAAGAACCTGTTCAGAACCTGGAAGAGCCAAATGTAGCTGAAGCAGAAGACCATGCACTGGTATCAATACCCAGTACACCCATTATTCACATTGAGACACATACATCGGGTGGGAGGACACAACCTCAGACAGATGACAGTATAGTACTGCGTAGGTCAACCCGCAGCAACTTTGGTCAGCTCCCATTACGCTATAGAGAAAGTACAGTTTAGTTCAAAGTGACGGTATGAAAGGTAATGTTTAACCTGTTATAGTTAAGTAACGTTTAAGCGAAATGTGCCCACAAGGACTATTGTGAGACCTCCTTAAAATGTTAGACCATTGGTTATGAACTGGTTTTAACCACAAACTTTGCATTGTAAAAAGTTGCCTTCTTGGTATCAACCACAGAGTCTGCCTGTTGAGGGGCATGGCTCTGCACCAACAAGGGGGCACGCCTGTTTATGGGGCCTGCCCTCCAACACTCGGAAGCGGGTACGCCTGTTTATGGGGCCTACCTTACACCACTCTCCTCAGGAGAGGAGGATTGGAGGAAAGGTCTGGGGAATGTGATGGCCCAGCCCTGGTCACCAAAAGGACCGGCGACCTACCTCCTGGAGGTTTTTGGGTGGGGTTCGGACATGTGGGTGGTTGGTGGTGGAATGGTACCTGGTATGTTTAAATGTAAATAATTGCCCCTGTGTGGGAAAAGTTTGTAATTACCTTTTTTCTTTCTCTTGTCTTTGCAGCCCGAGGACGTGCTGATGATAACTAAGGGGGAATGTGGCGCCCCTGACCTGGTCAGGCACCACAGAGTATTGCACCCATGCGGGAGCAATGCTTCCAGGTAATCTCCAAAGGCCAGGATGAGGTGCACACACAAACATATAGTGACCAGGCCTCCCACATTACCAGAGGGGACCCTTGGGTAGCCAGAAGGAGTTAACTTTCAATTCCCAGCTAGGGGTGTGTTCAGGGGCTGGTTGCTAGGAAGCAGGGCAGAGAGAGAGAGAGGAAGTGAGGGGTCGAGAGGAAGAAGTTGAAGTGTACGGAGGGGGAGCAGAGGAGCTCCCGTGCAGACAGGTCCTGAGGAGTGCTGTAGCTGAAAGCGGAGGAGAACGGAGTACTGTGGGTCGGCCTGAAGAGCATCCAGAGAAAGAGGGGTGGCTGAGTACGGAGATCCCGGTATCCGAGCACACAAGGGGAACTAGGTCCCCAGTACAGGCAGCAGATCATCCAGAGCTGCTTAACCTACAGGTTGGGGGGGTACTTCATGCCCTCACCACGACTACACAGAGCTTGAGCCAAGCAGCACACCAGGCCCATAAGGGGACAGGGCCAGAAGCCATCCCACCAAGGCCACGCTGCCGGCAGACGAGCCAGAGAGAGGGGAGCAGGGTGGTAACAGCTTCCCTGGAGGGGTCCTACCACGCTTCAAGCAAAGGATCCTCCTAAAACAGAAAGAGTGCAAGGAAGGCGAGTGGACAGCTACCCTCAGAACGGCCTCCTGGAATTCCTGGTTCCACCTGGTTATCACAGTGTCGCCCGGGCATCTCACCGTGACCTCCAAACAGTGAGTAAACACGTTAAAAGACTTCTTGGACTGTGTTTGAGTCATTCTGCGACTTGTGGTACTACAAACTCACACCGGGCCCTGGGGCTTGCCTCACTCTCAGGAGGCTACTATATCCGACTGCACCCACCATCAGCCCCAGGCGTCCCCTAACCTGCAGTGGCGGTCCCCATTGACCGCAATACTGAGAGTGGCGTCACGATCAAAACTGAAGATTCCCTACCTGTGACCAGCACCAGCTACGTGGAGTCCCTGAAGGTATGCACCGATACAACACCTGTGGGGCTTCACACACCCTGACGCTGATCATGGGTACACAGCACTAAGGGCTCACTCACATGTGTTAGGGAATTTCATTTGTCTTTCCATGTTTATGAAAAGAAGGGAAATTAACCCCTGCCCTGTGGCATAGCTATATCACCACCTTATGGACCTTCACATGTCTGTGAATCTGGTACGTGTTGTATCCATTTTTTTCACGATTACCACGCGCACCCATTACAATCTATGGTGCTGCTCGCATGTTTGTGTTTTTACACAGACCGTGTGTGATCCCTACGGAGACATCTTTTTTTTTCCCAGCAGCACACATGACAAGGGCCAATAGAAGTCTATGGGGCTGTGAAAAACAGGTACAGCACACAGATGGCATAAGTGTATAGTCCATGTGCCAGCCGTGTTACGTACAAGTTTAACATTGAAAATATAGGATAAGCTTTGTAATTATTGTACATGTAGTTAGCTGGGTTATGGTACTGTATCCATGTAGCAAGTGTGGTTTTGCTCCTATCAATACAGTAAGCTCAGTTATGGTACCATATTTAAGCAGTAAGCTTAGTTCTGGTACTATGTCTATGCAGTAAGCTTGTTCTGTTCCTGTGCCTATGTAGGAGGCTTGGTGTCCTGTTGCTGTTTCTATGTAGTAGACTGAGTAAGTACGATTCTGTTTCTGTATGAGTACAGCAAGCTCGGTTCTGCTCCTGTATCTCTGTAGTAGGCTCGGTTCTGATCTCGTATCTCTGTAGTAAGCTCAGTTCTGCTCCCTTATCTCTGTAGTAGGCTCGGTTCTGCTCCCATATCTCTGTAGTAAGCTCGATTCTGCTTCTTTATCTTTGTAGTAAGCTCGATTCTGCTTCTTTATCTCTGTAGTAAGCTCTGTTCTGTTCCCATATCTCTGTAGTAAGCTCAGTTCTGCACCCTAATCTCTATAGTAAGCTCGATTCTGCTCCTTTATCTCTGTAGTAAGCTTGATTCTGCTCCCTTATCTCTGCCTTAAGCTTGGTTCTGCACCCTTATCTCTGTAGTAGTAAGCTCAGTTCTGCTCCCTCATCTCTGTAGTAAGCTCGGTTCTGCTCTCTTATCTCTGCAGTAAGCTCGGTTCTGCGCCCTCATCTCTGTAGTAAGCTCGGTTCTGCTCTCTTATCTCTGTAGTAAGCTCGATTCTGCTCTCGTATCTCTGTAGTAAGCTCGGTTCTGCTCCCTTATCTCTTTAGTAAGCTCGGTTCTGCTCCCTTATCTCTGTAGTAAGCTGGGTTCTGCTCCCTTATCTCTGTAGTAAGCTCGGTTCTGCTCCCTTATCTCTGTAGTAAGCTCGGTTCTGCTCTCGTATCTCTGTAGTAAGCTCGGTTCTGCTCCCTTATCTCGTAGTAAGCTCGGTTCTGCTCCCTTATCTCTGTAGTAAGCTCGGTTCTGCTCCCTTATCTCTGTAGTAAGCTCGGTTCTGCACCCTTATCTCTGTAGTAACTGCGGCTCTTCTCCCTTATCTCTGCAGTAAGCTCGGTTCTGCACCCTTATCTCTGTAGTAAGTGCGGCTCTGCTCCCTTATCTTTGCAGTAAGCTGGGTTCTGCACCCTTATCTCTGTAGTAAGTGCGGCTCTGCTTCCTTATCTCTGCAGAAAGCTCGGTTCTGCACCCTTATCTCTGTAGTAAGTGCGGCTCTGCTCCCTTATCTCTGTACTAAGCTTGGTTCTGCTCCCTTATCTCTGTAGTAAGCTTGGTTCTGTTCCAATAACTCTGCAGTAAGCTCCTTGCAGTTTCCATATCTATGTAGTCATCTTGATTCTGTTGCAGTATCTATGTAATCAGTAAGCGCGGTTCTGTTCCCATGTATATGTACCAGTCTGTTCATAAAGCCTGTTACCAATGCTGCTTTAATGCAGTGGCCAGAGATAAACAGACCAAAGGTGGGCCGACGCAACTTGAGGGCCACTGTCTTATGATTGCCCCCCAGGCTAAAATGTGCCAGCCAGCCCCTGCAAACAGGGGAGGCCATACAGGCTCCTTGGTGGGATTTGAACCCAGGACCCCAGTGCTGCAAGACTGCAGTGCTAACCACTGAGTAATTCTAAGCCTTAACCTTAGCTATTTAGTTAAAAAAGTGTGCAACCAAATATTAAGTTGAGGGGGCCAACAATGTTGTCTAGCCCATTTTGGGGATTTTATGTGAAATTAAGTTCAATTTGCCATTTTTCTTTATTTTTGTGCTTTTCCAATATTATTATTATTATTATTATTATACATAAAGTAAATAAACATGTATATGACAAAACGTGTAATTGCAATAATTTTCTGGGTGAAATACTTCATTTTCTATAACAATTTAAAGGGTGCCAACACTTTCGGCCTTGACTACAGGGGCGGACATATCATTGGTGCAACCTCGGCAACCACACAGGGGCCCATTTCTCTCTCCAAAGCAGGTGGAATTGTGCATTTTGATGACTTCTTGAGCTGCAAAGGGCCCATATATTGCTCTTGCACAGGGGCCCTCTTCTATGTCCGTTAGTGCTCTAAATCACAATCTTTAAGGGATTCTGTCAACAGATTTTTGCTATGTAATCCAAGGGCAGCATGACGTAGCAGTTGCGACACTGGTTTCAGGGATAGAAAGAAAATCCATAAATCAGCTCAGCCATATAGTGCACGAAATAGAGACTCCAGGTAAATAAAAAATTTGAAAAAAACACTGATTCAAGTCTTAATTCAAATGGATAAAATTTGAAGGCACTTAAAAAATTTTGCTATGTAATCCAAGACCAGCATAAGGTAGTAGTTGAGACACTGGTTTCAGGGATGGGTCACTTATTAGGCTGTGTGATGCTATTTCAAAACAATGAGTGTTTTATTAGCACACAACTGCATGTTTGCTAGGCTGACCACACCCCTTCCTCTGATAAACAGCTCACTGTTTATATACAATATATACAGTGAGCTGTGGTGTGGGCAGAGTTAGCTTTCTTAGCTCTGATGTATACTACATTTAAAAACTTTGATTGTATCACAACTGCTGCAACCATTAAACTAAGAGATACATCATTGCAATCATTGTCCGTATTTCTACATTATACTACCCTCAGGTGAGGTAGCAAACACCTGCTGAAAAATGATCTTTAAAATAAGATAGTGAAATGCTTGTTCACTCTCACTCTTCTGTTGTTTCCTTATTGACCATTGCTGCTCCTTGTCCTCCTGGCTATATCGTAGCCATAGCACGTGTCTCAAATAATGCATTTACTTTAACATTTTTATCTCCAGCAGTCTTGTTGTCGAAAAGAAGGTAATCACATCCACGGATGAAAGCAGAAGTTTTTGATATCAAGTCAAACATGCAGCAACTTGCACAGAGTGCTCCAAAACTTTGAGGTGAACTGGACTATTCAATCAGACACATGATGAAAGAACTGTTTGGGAAGCTTAGGAGAGAATGGAAGAATAGACAGAAGAATAATGTGAGCCATTTTAGATAACCAATCCACCTCAACCCAGGTGGTGTTACACCCTCGTAGCAAGGTAGGTCCATAATGAAGTCCGGTCCATAACAATATTTTGCCAGGGAAAGGAAGGAACCGACAGAGGCTGGAGAAGACCAAGAGGATTGTCCCTGGAAGATTTGATCCGAGCACACTATAAACAGGAATTTACAAAGTCCCAATATCTTTGACCAGGGTGAGGCACCAGAAGCAGGGAGCAATTAGTTCAGTGGACTTACATATGCCCATATGGTCAGCCAATTTGGATTTGTGAGCCCAAAACAGAATTCTCTTCCTTTTTGCATTAGGGACAAAAGTCTTGCATGCAGGAATGCCTCTGAAAAAGTACTGGTGCAACTTCAACAATCCTGGTCAATGATATACTGAGGCTCCTCCAGGCAATTGGTCCCATAAAAAGAACAAGACAGGGCATTGACCTTAATATTCCTCCACGCAGAAAGAAAATGTAATTCAAAGTTAAAAAAAATTAAAGAAGAGTGCCCATCTGGCTTGACGAGGGTTTAACTGCTGGGTAGAGTGCAGGTAGGTAAGATTCTTATGATCCGTGTATATTACTACCGGAGAGCTGGCACCCTCCAGCATATGCAGCAATTCCTAGAGTGCCATCTTGAGAGCCAAAAGCTCACTATCCCCAATAATATAATTTTGCTCAGCCGGCAAAAATAGTTGGGAGAAAAAAAGCAAGAAACAGGTTTCCCCAAAGATGTTCTTTGTAACAGCACTGCCCCAGCACCAATAGCGGAGACATCTACCTCCACCAAGGATCGTGCGATTTTGTAATTTTCCGCTCTTTTCCGATCAAGATCGCTCAGCTTTACCTGCAAGAGGCTTACTATTTGATTTGTATCCATAAGAGTAATACATGAAAAATGGCCTTCAATACCTGTGATGGTCACTATGAGTATCTTCTAATGTCCTTTCGGGCTGTGTAATCCACCCGCCGTGTTTCAGGAGTTTTTTAATGTCAACTTTTGGTATCTCTTCTATATTTCCGTGGTTGTGTACTTAAGACAATATCTTGATCTTTTTTCCTCATCTGCATTCCCATAGAAAACAGATCTATTAAGTTCTGCAGCAACTCAGGTAAAACAATTTGTCTGCCATATTGTCCAAATGTTCCTTTGAAAAAAAACTGCCTTTCCTGAGCTACATTATTTCCAACCAAGATCTCAAAATGGATCCGGAGAAGGTTTCTACTGTTCTTTTGAGGACTCATCCTCAAGGTCTGCATTCCATCCAGCGCTTCATGGGTTTCACCAACTTCTACAGGCAATTTATCCCACACTTCTCATGCCTTATGGCACCTGTCTCCTCCCCAACCAATAAGGGGGCTAATGGTATGTCGGCCTTCCAGCATTTGAAAGAGGACTTCTTTGTGCTCCTGTGTTGAATCACCACAATCTCAAAAATCAATTTCTTGTGGGATCGGGTCGGGATCAGAAAACCAAACATTTGACCGAAATGTTGGAAATATTCGGTTTGGATGGGTACATGTTCAGTTTGCAGAAAACATCTTCTCCTGGCCCCATCCCAGCCATGTCAAGTATTGGCATGGCTGTGGTTGGCCTGGGAAATCACTGTAAAAAAAAAGGAAGCAAAATGGTTAAAGCAGGACATACTTACCGAGTCTACACAAAGCTGTAACGCTATCTCCAGGTCTGCTCATTATCCCTCATACATATTCTTTACTTTCCTTGCCCACTAGTGTCTTTGATTGGCTGCAGTCAGACCCTGCCACCAGATAGCATCTGTAATTGGTTGGAATCACAGATGCTGTCTGCGTCCTTATACTGTTGAAAAATAAATAAATTAAATATCATAGAGTGGGTCTCCCCCGATACCTCCCATCTATTATATCAGCACAGATAAAGCCCACGGCTAAAGGCTGCAGCCCGCAGCCATGCACTTATCTGGGCTGTGTATCAAAATAAGAGTAACCGCAAGCATTTTGTTTTCATTATTTAAGTAAATAATTTAAAAAATGGTGTGTGGTCCCCCAATTTTGATACCCAGCCAAGATAAAGCCCAAAACCAAACGCCTGGGGGCTGGTAGAGATACCCATGCTTATTGGGCCCCCCAGCCTAAAAATAGCAGCCTGCAGCCACCCAGGATTGTTGCACCCATTAGATGCGACAATCTCAGAACTTTACCTGGCTCTTCCCGATAGCCCTTGTACAGTGACGATCAAGGTAATAAGGGGTTAATAACAGCCCACAGCTGCCAATAAGCACTAGATTAGTAATGGGAGGCATCTCTGCAACCCCCCATTACTAATCTGTAAGTGAAAAGAAATAAACACAAACACCGAAAAAATCCTTTATTTGAAATAAACTACAAAAAAAACATTTTTCACCACTTTATTAACCCCCAAAAGACCCAGGTCCGATGTAATCCACACAAGGTCCCATGACAATTCCAGCTCTGCTACATCTGAAATGACGGCGTGCGGCCATAGAACATGACTACATTGTCATGGTCATCTCCCTGTTTTGGTAGTCTAGTGACAGCTTCTGGACTGCAGCCTCTCATGTCCATCAGAATATCCACATTTAAATGTGGTTTTGTATTCTTTAGTATCTAAACGGTTAATGTCAGTTTTTCTGCCAGTTTCTAGCCAAGTGCTTCAGCAGTAATTACTGTGTAGACATGCCCTTCTGGTTTAAATAGAGGTGTTACACAGCAATCCCTGTTGTTGATACAAATCCATGGCCCCCTTGGTGTAAAGAGCTAAGTTGAAGCATTCCAGAAGACGTACTTTATACTTTTGTGTTGCAGTACTTCCTTAGTTTGTTTTCCTTCTCTTGTGTTTTTGTATTGTAGTGGCAAGATACATTCTCATCCAGGCTATTGACTCAGTTCCGCTCAGCCAGAGGAAGTTCACCACTACCGTGCATAATATCAAACTGTGAGTGGGCTCGATTCATAATGAATGTCTGTCCTGTTATGTCTTTGAGGGTCTGCCCACTCTTATCATGTTGGGTGTTCCCTGGTTGAAGAGACATACCTCTATAATTGACTGGCAGTCAGGGGAAGTAGTCAGCTGGGGCAGTTTCTGTGAAACTAGGTGTCTGTGTGCTACCATCTCTGTGGTACTTATCATACCCCCCTGTCTGCCAGTAGTGACCACCAAGGTATCCAGGAAAAAAGGTGGTGTGTTACCTCCCACCTCAGGGGAAGAGTAGGCCTCAGTGCGGACCCGGTAGAGGTGATCAGGGAACAGTTGTAGTTTCCACAAAGTGTGCAGTATCAAAGCATAAAGTGTTGAATAGACGGAGTTTTTCCTCTATTACCAGATGCATGAGTGAAAATAAACATTCAGGTCCAGACTTGTCTAAGAATGACTACTGTATGTGTGGGTGTCCACTAAAACACCCAGGGAACTGTGTGTCTGGGGCTATAGGCTAAAGGTTTATCCATCCTAGAGTTACTGACATCCTTAACCCTATGGCCGTATGGCTGGAGCTACCCACAACATTTAACATCCATGACATAGTCCACAGGTCCTTGCTCCGGAAGTGTGTTGTGTCTCCAACTGGTAACCGTAGTGAACTGTTCACATTTGAGGTGGATGATATTGCCAGTCTTGAGAGTCCGGAGGCCTCTCATTAAAGGGGAGGTACTGTCACAGTCGTCTCCCTGTTTTTGGAGTCTAGTGACAGCTTCCGGACTATAGCCTCTCATCTACATCAAATTATCAACATTTAAATGTGGTTTTGTTTCCCATAGTACCTAAAAGGTTAATGTAAGCTTTGCTGCTGGTAGCGTCTCCAGCAGTCTCTAGCCGGGTGCTTCAGCTGTAATTACTCTGTAGACACGCCCTTCTTGTTTAAATAGAGGTGTTACCCAGCAAGCCCTGCTGTTGATACAAATCCATTTGTATACTGGCCCCCTTGGTGGAAGGAGCTGAGTTGAAGCATTCCAGAAACTGGACTTTATCCTTTTGTGCTGCAGTATTTCCTCAGTTTGCTTTCCTTCCCTTGTGTTTATGTATTGTAGTGGTGAGTCTAGTGACCTCGTAGGCCTGCTCACTAGATAGGATGAGTTTAGGGTTAGCTTAGGGTTCTAGGTAGGTTGCTCACCAACAGGTTGAAAAAACCTGTATAGGGAGGCTAGGGAGCTCAAGAGTCAGCTTGAGGTGAGTTCAGGAGGTGCCCCATCACCCCTCACCCTAGCGGCAGGGACCTCTGTTATATTGTGTCCCTGGTGTTCCTCCCTGTTTGGGGTGTTGTTTTGGTGTTTTTTCGTTGTCTGCCAGACTCCGTTTTTTAGCTGAACCTGTTCGCATGACACACATGCTGTAACATCAGGCAGAGAGCCTCAGCGATCAAGCAAACAGCGGTAATGTCACTCAGGTTATTTGTGGTCACAGTTGGAGGTTTCCACGAACCTCAAAAAACTCAGTGACCTCACAGACCTGCATCTCCTGGCATTAAACCACATTTTTTTGGCAAGATATGCAGATTTGGTGCTGATATTTTTATACCATACTCTTGCACCCAATGTATTGATGTATTGTACATCTCCTAGCACAAATTTGCATCAATACTGCATTATAATGCATGTGGTTGTTTATTACTTTTTTTAGCAGGAGGTGTAGAATGGGTGCAGGAATATGGTGTAAAAATTTGAGCACCAAATCTGCATCTCTTGGCAAAAAAATGCACAGAAATGGTTCTGACGCTGTTTCAGTGCAGTTTTTGTCAGGAGGTGCAAATTTGGTGCTGAAATATCTGCACCGGATTTTAAAACCAAGTTTGCACCTCCTGCCAGCAAACTGCACCAAAACGGCGTGAAACCCGTTTTTGTGCATTTTTTTGCCAAGAGATGCAGATTTGATGCTGAAATTTCTACAGCATATTCCTGCACCCAATCTACACCTCCTGACAAAACAAACTGCATCAAAACTGCATCATAATGCATGCAGTTTTGATGCGGTTTTTGCTAAGAGGTGTAGATTTGGTGCAAGAATATGATGTAGATGTTTCAGCACCAAATTTGTATCTTTTGGCAAAAACCCCCCGCAGTTTTCTGCCAAGAGATGCAGGTCTTTGAACTTAGTGATCTCACCTGATCAGAGGTGATACAGGTGGTAGTAAGGGTGGACAGTCTTGTATGAGGAGGTCTGCCCTCACTGTGAGCATCAGGGCCAGCAGATGCAGGCCATAAATGTGATGGCAACCAAGCTGCAGGATCTATTTTCTAATAGACCCTGCAGCTGGGTTTCCATCACATTTCTGGCCTACATTAGCTGGCCCTGATGTCCACAGTGAGGGCAGACCTCCTCATACAAGACTTGTACAGTAGACATAGGGTGTCTGGACCCTAACTTGTCACTGGGGTCCATGGCCCAAACATAATGTCACAGTAGCGAGTGTGGACCAACTGCACCATGGGTCAGGCTTACCCTGGAGGGGAGTGACTAAGTGTCTACTGGGTCTTCATTGGAGCCTTTAATAGTAAGGATTAGCTGGGCTGTTGGTAGACACCAGATACCACACCAGGGTAGTCCCTGGGACTATAGCAGCTGACCTGAGGGTCAGTGATGTGGGTACAAGGTTCAGAAGTGCGTGACAGGGGTGTGAGTCAGATGGTCCAGGGTAAGGGCAGGTAGCACAGTGTCAGTGTACAAAGCCAATGTCAGGAACAGAGAGGTCAGGCAGGACAATGGTAGACAGAATATGGTGGAATGAATAATCTAGCTGCTAGCAGGTTAGGAACCACACTCCGGCAAGAAGTGGAGGAAAGACTTACCTAACATTGGCCCTGCTCTCCAGGGATAGGTTAGGGGACCTAAACTCTGCAGGACACAACAGGGGTAAGTTTCTTCAGAGTCTGTCCATGCCCCCTAAGGCCAAATTAAAGCCCTATGCAGAAGCAGTAATTGAGGAAAGTGTTGCCACAGGCAACTCAGTTGAGAGACCTCCCAGGGAAAAACCACGTGGTGACAATGGTGATGTAAAAGAAACAAGAATGTGCGTGAATACTGATATCATTGGGCCTGCCTTTGAAGACCATGAAGGTACAGAGCTACTCTTTTTGCCTAAGGGAAGAGGAATGTAAGTGGATGCTGGTGTGAAGACACGCAGCAGAGCGTAAACCGAGTGTCTGCTAGTAAAGGTCGCCATCTGCTGACCAAAGTCAGGAAGGCAGGAAAAATAACAACAATATGAACTAAAGAACAAACTAAATGTTGGCTAGCGAGCAGATAAGAGGAGACACCAGTTCACATGACAGCTAATAAATATGAAATCCCTGGGATGGCAGAGAACCGGCGGATTTGGCACCTGAACCTGTACCAGAACAGACATGAGAATAGCGTAGCAGACTGAATACCAATTCATAAACAAGACCACATACCGATTCCTGGAGAAGACCCCCATGATACTCAATCTAAAAAAAGACTTAGTGAGCTGGGCTGTTGCTTCATGTCCAGGCGTACAATACTGAGTGGGGACTGGGCCGCACTTCAGTGAGTGGAGGCAACTGTTGTACTAAGTGATGGAAGTTACCCACTAATTTGCATTTGCAGCCCGTGGGATCTCTCTGCCTGTGCGGTGGCTTTCTATCCCCCTCGGTGGGCTGTTGTCTTCAGTCGGGACTTGGGTGGGAAAGGACCTATAGTCCAGACAGCAATCAGTTAATTAACTCAGTCCAGTGGATTCTGGACCTCGTTTTAGGGTCTGAGTACCCCCCTGTGTGCTCCGGTTTCCGAGTCGGTTCCCCGGGTCGGTACCGGTGGGCCACTACCCTGTCCCGGTCCACCACGGTTCCACCGAGCTGTCTTCCCGGCTCCTGCAGGCTAAGGCCACCGTTTGCCTCCTAGCCAAAGGTGCCCGGGCTCCAACCCCGGCACCTGTCAGACTCCTCTCACTACTCAACACTCCAACTCCTCAGTCAGACTACAACTCCACTCACTTGTTTTCCTGCCTCAGCCTCTCTGAACTCCTCGGAGGGCGTGGCCAACCCCATGGCTCCGCCCCCTGGTGTGTTCCTCAAGCCCTGAGGGAGGTGATTAGGTTTTAATGGTTGGCTGATGACACCTTTTTGGACAGGTGTAGTGCGGGGGTCTATCTGTGACAACCTGGCTAGTCCAGGACGTCACATGTATACCCTGTATTTCTGCATTGTAAAATTTCTTGTTGCATTATGCTCTGTTTTAATTAACATTACTGGTGTAATCCCCTATCACAGATTCAAGCCAATCTCTCTCTATGTGTGTGTGCTCTATTGGCAAGCCTGCATCAAAGGCTGGGAGACGACATTGGACGTACCAGTATGTCAAAGGTAGTGAACGGGTTAAGTTTCGAGATGAGCAAACCTGAGGTTTGGTGCTCGGTGTTCTTACCAAACACAGACCTAACAAAAATAAACCAGAGTTTGAATTCGAAGTTTGTGTGTTTTACGTATGAACACCACTCGCTTGAGCATCGCTGTGCTCGGGTACACTCAGTGCTCAGTCCAGTGATAGCCGCTTTCAGTGTTTGAATGGCTCACACTGGGGGTAACAACAGTATGATTGGATGTAGTGTGCACCAACAAAAAAGGAAAACCCCCGCCCGAAAGTGACTTTTTATGGCTGGCTGCATGTGGATGTAGACCCAAACTGTCCAATTAGTGACTTCCATTGGCGTTCTTGTCAAATTCGGGTCCCAAACTGATCTTAATTAAAAGTTTGGATGCATCCAACGAATTGAACTTCAACGGGTCCTCTCATCTCTAGTTAAGTTGTCACTGAGTTGTCCATTTCTGTACCGTTGTGTCGCGGGCGGGGAGGGGACGCTGCGCTCACCCACTGCTCGGGTCCGGCTGCTGCTGCTGCTTCACTCGCTGCTCGGTGGCTCGAGCGATGGGCCGGATCCCGGGGCCTCAAGCGGCGCTCCTCGCCCGTGAGTGAAAAGGGGAATGGTTTTGGGGATTTATTGTCCGTGACGCCACCCACGGTTGTGGTGAGGTTGTGACACCACCGCTGCTCTGGACGGGGATCCCGGGAGCGATGACAGGGAGCAGCTTGGATGTTGTTCTTCCCCTCCGTGGGTAGGGGGGTTGGTTGTCCCGGGGTCCGGTGAGGGAGGGATGACAGGCGGGTTACGGGGCCTGGTGAGGTGCAGGGTCGCGGAGGCAGCGCGGTGCCGCACGGCACAGTGGTGCTCACTCAGCCAATGACGAATGCAAAGTCTCCGGTAAAACAAACGGCTGGATGGACGGGTCCCACAGACGGCTGCGGTTGTTCTTCTCCCGGTAGGTTGGTGGTGACTGCCTTTCCCTGCACCTGTGTTATGTTCTCGGTTCTAGTGGCTTCCCACCGGTAACCCGCTCCCCAGCTTGGATGGATGCTGAGGGAGCCCCTTTTGCCTGCAGGCTCTGGCCCTGGGAACTGTAGCCTTGGCGGTGACTGTGTTTCCCTTCACAGTTTGAGCTGTTGCATTTAATCGGGTCTTGACTGCTGGGAAACCCCGGAGGTTCCCTTCGCTAATGGATTTGACCGGTTTTACGGCGACTCCTAGCCTGGTCGGGGTCTGTAAGCCCTGCCGAATGGTGCTGGCTTCTCTTCGTTCCCCGATCTGGTACCGGCGGGCCACCGCCCATCCCCGGTCCTTACGGTTCACGTCAATCAGCCCCTCCTGCAGACGGTCACCACCATTTGCCAACCCTGCTGTATGTGCCCGGGCCACGCACCCGGACACGGTCAGTCTTCTCTACTACCACTTCACTTCTCCTCTCCTTCACTCCTCAACTGAACTGGCTTCTTTTTCCCGCCTCCAGGACTGTGAACTCCTCGGTGGGTGGGGCCAACCGCCTGGCTCCACCCCCTGGTGTGGACATCAGCCCCTGGAGAGAGGCAACAAGGATTTTTGTTTGACCTAGATGTGCCTAGCCGGGGTGTGGGGTGTGTTGTTGTAGTACCTGTGACATCCTGGCTTGTCCAGGGCGCCACAGTTGCATCCATAAATCCTGTTTCAGCTACATAATGGTAGATATTCTAACTATTTAAAAAAAAAAAAAATGTATTGCTGCTATTCATTGCTAAATGAGTTTTTTTTGTCACAATAAAGTTTTTATATTGTTTTTATTAGTTAGACAGCATGAAAATAAGCAAGTTTGCAAGCAATTGTACAACTGGTTTTCACAGAATCAGGTCTCAAGTTCTTGGCCAAAAGTATCTAGTAGTTATATTTCAGGAGAGGCATTAATTCTTGCCATCCCAGCAGTTCTCTCCGACCTTGATTTCAATACCAGAGTTAGCTTCTCACCTACCTCTGTGAAGCCCCGCTAGTATGTGTCGGTGCAGTACCTTCAGGGACTCCACGTGGATGGAACAGTCTGGTCACAGGTAGGGAACCTTCTTTTAGGATTGTCGTGACGCCACTCTCAGTATTGCGGTCAGCGGGGACCGCCACTGCAGATTAAGGGATGCCTGGGGCTGATGGTGGGTGCAGTCAGTATATTAGCCCCCTGAGAGTGAGGCAAGCCCCAGGCCCCGGTGTATGTGTGTGGGACCACAGGTCGCAGAATGACTCAAACACAGTCCAAGAAGTCTTTCAACGTGTTTACTCACTGTTTGGAGGTCACGGTGAGATGCCCGGGCGACACTGTGATAACCAGGTTGAACCAGGAATTCCAGGAGGCCGTTCTGAGGGTAGCTGTCCACTCGCCTTCCTTGCACTCTTTCTGTTTTAGGAGGATCCTTTGCTTGAAGCGTGGTAGGACCCCTCCAGGGAAGCTGTTACCACCCTGCTCCCCTCTCTCTGGCTCGTCTGCCGGCAGCGTGGCCTTGGTGGGATGGCTTCTGGCCCTGTCCCCTTATGGGCCTGGTGATTGCTGCTCGGCTCAAGCTCTGTGTAGTCGTGGTGAGGGCATGAAGTACCCCCCCCACCTGTAGGTTAAGCAGCTCTGGATGATCTGCTGCCTGTACTGGGGATCTAGTTCCCCTTGTGTGCTCGGATACCGGGATCTCCGTACTCAGCCACCCTTCTCTCTGGATGATTTTCAGGCCGACCCACGGTACTCCTTTCTCCCCCGCTTTCAGCTACTGCACTCCTCAGGACCTGTCTGACACGAGAGCTCCTCTGCTCCCTTCCACACACTTCAACTTCTTCCTCTAGACTCTCCTCTTCCTCTCTCTCTCTGCCCTGCTTCCTAGCAACCAGCCCCTGAACACACCCCCAGCTGGGAATTGAAAGTTAACCCCTTCTGGCTACCCAAGGGTCCCCTCTGGTGATGTGGGAAGCCTGGTCACTATATGTTTGTGTGTGCACCTCATCTGGGCCTTTGGAGATTACCTGGAAGCATTGTTCCCGCATGGGTGCAATACTCTGTGGTGCCTGACCAGGTCAGGGGCGCCACATTCCCCCTTAGTTATCATCAGCACGTCCTCGGGCTGCAAAGACAAGAGAAAGAAAAAGGTAAATACAAACTTTTCCCACACAGGGGCAATCATTTACATTTAAACATACCAGGTACCATTTCACCACCAACCACCCACATGTCCGAAACCCACCCAAAAACCTCCAGGAGGTAGGTCGCCGGTCCTTTTGGTGACCAGGTCTGGGCCATCACATTCCCCAGACCTTTCCTCCAATCTTCCTCTCCTGAGGAGAGTGGTGTAAGGTAGGCCCCATAAACAGGCGTACCCGCTTCCGAGTGTTGGAGGGCAGGCCCCATAAACAGGCGTGCCCCCTTGTTGGTGCAGAGCCATGCCCCTCAACAGGCAGACCCTGTGGTTGGTACCAAGGAGGTAACTTTTTACAATGCAAAAGTTTGTGGTTAAAGCCAGTTCATAACCAGTGGTCTAACATTTTAAGGAGGTCTCACAATAGTCCTTGTGGGCACATTTCGCTTAAACGTTACTTAACTATAAACAGGTTAAACATTACCTTTCATACCGTCACTTTGAACTAAACTGTACTTTCTCTATAGCGTAATGGGAGCTGACCAAAGTTGCTGCGGGTTGATCTACGCAGTACTATACTGTCACCTGTCTGAGGTTGTGTCTTCCCACCCGATGTATGTGTCTCGATGTGAATAATAGGTGTACTAGGTATTGATACCAGTGCATGGTCTTCTGCTTCAGCTACATTTGGCTCTTCCAGGTTTTGAACAGGTTCTTCTGGGTCTCTTACTTCTCCAGATTGAGGGAATGTAATAACCGGAATAACTACTGCTCCATTGTATTGAGGCCAACTTGCTGGAAAATCTCCAAGTACAGTATGGATCATCTTTTCTTTTGGTTCTTGAACTGGCAAAGGGTTGGGAATTTCTTCAGGGGTTCTTAGTTGTTCAGGACATTTCTTTAGGCGATCTCTAGAAACGACAGCTGTTGTTTTTCCTCCATCCTTGCTGATACGGCATGTCTTTTCATTGCTAAGCGTCGATGGTAACACAGTATAGGGTTCTTCTTCCCAGTGATTGTCAAGTTTATGATGTCTTCTCTTTCTCTTGAGAACTATATCTCCTGGCATCAAAGGAACAGCAGGTGCTTTTCGATTGTAGGCCTTTTCTTGTTTCTCACGCTGCTGAGTCAGGCTTCGCTCCACACACTCTTGTACTTTCTTGTATTGGGCTTGGCGGTTGGAATCCCAATCAGCACCTTGTAGATGGTCTTCAGGGGTCTCAACTCCCATTTCCAGATCTACTGGCAATCTCCCTGGTCTGGCCCTCATCAGGTATGCCGGTGTGCAGTTCGTGGAACTCACAGGGATGTTGTTATACATGTCCACTAGATCGGGCAGTTTTTCCGGCCACTGACTTCGTTCTTCTAGTGGGAGCGTCTTCAGAAGGTCGAGAATGATGTGGTTCATCTTCTCACACATGCCATTGGTCTGAGGATGGTAAGGCGTAGTACGGATCTTCTGGCAGCCGTATAGGTTACAAAACTCCTTAAACACTTCAGCTTCAAAGGCTGGTCCTTGGTCAGTGAGCACTTGATCTGGATAGCCATGTGGTCGACAGAAGTGTGTCTGGAAAGCTTTGGCTGCAGTTTGACCTGTCAAGTCCTTGACTGGTACTACCACCAGGAATCTGGAGTAGTGGTCAACCATAGTGAGAGCGTAGTTGTAGCCTTGTCTGCTGGGTGCCAACTTTACATGGTCCAGGGCCACGATCTCCAGGGGCCGTTTAGTTTGGATTGGCTGGAGTGGTGCTCTCTGGCTGTGCTGGTCTTTTCTTCTAAGATTGCAGGGCCCGCAGTTTCGACACCACTTCTCTAGGGCAGATCTCATGCCCACCCAGTAGAATCTTACTTTAAGTAGGGCCTCCAGTTTCTTCCAACCAAAGTGGCCTGCACCATTGTGATAGGCTTCCAGCACCATCCTCGTATCCTTCTGTGGTACAATCACTTGCCACACCTTCTCATGCGTCCTCGGGTCAATGATGCTCCTGTAAAGTTTGTCTTGATAGATGAATAATCGACCCCTCTCCTTCCATAGGTACTGTGCCTCAGGTGGGGCTCCTTTGTCAAGGCTGGCGCCAGGCTGGCTGATCAGTTTCTTTACCAAGCCTACCGCTGGATCATTTTCCTGGGTCTCCTTCCAGTTGTAGTGAGGTAGTGGGTTCAGGGTCACCTCTTGGCGGTTGGCACGCAACTGCCGGCACTGTTTTGCTCCATGGCGATGGAACGCTGGCAGCTCAATCTCTTCAAGATCATCTACATCTTCTCCCTCGTCTGCTAGGTGAGGCATCCTGGACAGAGCATCTGCGTTGCCGTTCTTGCGGCCAGCTCGATACTTGACAGTAAAGTCATAATTCGCCAGTCGGGCTACCCAACGCTGCTCCATGGCACCCAATTTAGCAGTATCCAAGTGGGTCAGGGGGTTGTTGTCCGTGAAGACAGTGAATTTGGTGGCTGCCAGGTAGTGTTTGAACCGCTCTGTGATAGCCCATACCATGGCCAGGAACTCTAGCTTGAATGAGCTATAATTCTCCGGGTTTCTTTCAGTAGGCCTGAGCTTCCTGCTGGCGTAAGCAATCACACGCTCTTTGCCTCCCTGCACCTGTGAAAGCACTGCTCCCAGTCCCACATTACTGGCATCTGTGTACAGTACGAATGGCAGACCGTAGTCAGGGTAGGCTAGGATCTCTTCACCCGTCAAGGCCCCTTTCATTTGTCTGAAGGAGTGTTCTTCTGCTTCTCCCCAGTGAAATGGCGGGCCGGAGATCTTTCCTCTCTTCTTTGGGTGGCCTACCAGGAGCTCTTGCAAAGGCGCTGCCATTTTCGTGTAGCCCTTGATGAACCTTCTGTAGTAGCCTACCAAGCCAAGGAACTGACGTACCTCCCGGACGGTGGTAGGTGTGGGCCATTCCTGGATGACTGTGACCTTCTCTGGGTCCGGTGCTACTCCTTCTGCACTGACCACGTGACCTAGGTACTGGACCTTTGGCTTCAGTAAATGGCACTTGGATGGTTTCAGCTTCATTCCATATCGGGATAGCGCTTCAAAGACTTCAGCCAGGTGTTTCAGGTGGTCCTCGTAGGTCTTGGAGTACACGATGACATCATCCAGGTAGAGCAGGACGGTTTCAAAGTTGAGGTGCCCTAGGCAGCATTCCATAAGCCTCTGGAAGGTCCCGGGGGCATTGCAGAGTCCAAATGGCATGCTGTTGAACACACAGAGGCCCATTGGGGTGGTGAAGGCCGTCTTCTCCCGATCTTCCTCTGCTACAGATACTTGCCAGTAGCCACTAGTAAGATCTAGGGTAGAAAAGTAGTTAGAGGCTTTCAAGGCAGCGAGGGATTCCTCTATCCTTGGCAAAGGGTAGGCATCCTTGTGTGTTATCTGATTTATCCGTCTGTAATCCACACACATCCTCATCGTGCCATCCTTCTTTCTTACCAGGACCAGGGGAGCCGCCCAGGGGCTACAACTGTCCCTTATGACGCCTGCCTCCTTCATGTCCTTCAGCATGTCCTTTGTGCGCTGGTAATGGGCTGGTGGAATAGGCCTATGTCTTTCCTTAATGGGAGGATGACTGCCTGTGGGTATGTGATGTTGCACCCCTTTGATCCTACCAAAGTCTAGTGGGTTCTTACTAAAGACCTGCTCGTATTCCCGCACGACCCTGTAAACCCCATGTTTCTGGTAGACGGGTGTAGAGTCAGTCCCCACGTGTAGTTTCTGGCACCAGTCCTCTAACTGCTTTTGGGAGGTCTCATCCTCTGTTGAGTCAGCTTGTGTCAGGGGACCTACAGGTGTTATGGCGTCATCTGAGCATGTAAACAGTTTGGCTATGGTAGCGTACCTTGGTAGTCTGGCTTCCTCCTCCCCACAGTTCAACACTCGTACAGGCACTCGTCCCTTGTGTACATCAACTACCCCCCTGGCTGTCAGAATCGTGGGCCAGTGGTCTGAATGAGTGGGCTCTAGTACAGCCTGGTAATCTTGTCCTCTGAGACCTACTGCTGCTCTACACCACATCATCATTTCACTCCGTGGGGGTATCACAATGGGGTTAGCATCCATCACCCGTACACTACCAATCTCACCGCCAGTCTGTTTTACCTGTTGCTTCCTCAGAATGATTCGGATCTCTTTTTGCAAGGCTCTTTGCGACCTGCCCTCAGCACCTTCAACAATCTGGTGAAGCAACAACAACACTTCCCCTAGGCAATTTTCTATGACATTAGTGCCTAAAATCATTTGCGGGTTCCTTTCTCTAATATCAGTGTCCACAACAATCAGTCCTTGTCCCTTCATTTCCTGCCTTCCCACCTTTATGGTTACCTCTTTGACCCCGATCTGGTCTATAGGTTGTCCGTTGGCAGCATAGATGGTGAGGGAGGGGTCCGGTGGTCGGAGATCGTCGTCCGACCAAAACCTACGATAAAGGACATACGGGATCGTGGTGACCTGAGAGCCGGTGTCCAATAATGCCGGGGTAGGGATCCCGTCCAGGACAATGGACAGGACAGGACGTCCACCCACGTACTGATCACAGCAGTGACCTGGGCCTGATCTTCTTAATCCTGAGGACTGGCCCCCGGCCCCAGGTTTGGCTCGTTTAAAGGACAGGCCCTTGCATAGTGTCCTGCCTCCTGGCAACGACGACAGATGGGTTGTCCAGATGAGTCATAGCGATCACTGCTCCTGCCTCGGGTTGGGGGACCTCTTCTCCTCCGCATCCAAGGGACGTCCTCTGGGTTGTCAGCTAGCAGGATCCGATGAGGGACTTTGGTCTCTGAGGGCAACTGCATTGCTTTCAGGATTTGTGCGACGTCCTTAGTGAGCTGTTGCACCTGGGAGGATAGCGTACTTATAGTCTCTGCTGACGCGTTGAGTCCTTTTGCAGTTACCAGGGACTGCGAGGAGGATTCCGCTCCTGCAGCCGTGGAACTGGCAGGCCATGCTGGTGCGACGGGGTCTGTGTCCACAGGAGGTTGGAGTGCTTTCACTGCCCTGTCTTTCAGAATGGCAAAGTCCACGTCAGGGTGTTCCAGGGACCACAGCTTCATCTGCTTCCCATCCTCAGGAGAGCGCAGGCCCCGCAAGAATTGTTCCTTCATCATCCGGTTTCCTTCCTGATCACTGACAGGGTCCACCAGCTTGAGAGCCCGTAGTGCAGCCTGCAGCCTGAGGGCATAGTCTCTTATGCTATCTTGGGGCTTCTGACGGCAGTTATAGAAGTCCGTCCTCAGCTCTCCCTCTGTGCGGTGTTCAAAAGCAGCTGCTAGTTTGGCAAAGATGGTCTCAACAGAGCTCCGGTCATCATTGGTCCAGGACTCAGCTTCCAATTCTGCTGCTTCAGTCAATTGTCCCAGCACCACAGCGGCCCTCTGCTTACCAGTCATCGCGTGCATGTCTAGCAGGGTGTTGATCTTCTTCTTAAACCCGGTCAGCGTGTCTATTTTACCGGCGTATTGGGGCAGCCATTGCGCTCCTGGGACATACAGCAAGGAAACTGGCATTATGGGGGAGATTTCAGCCGGCGCGGCTGCGACCGCGGCACCGGCACCAGGCGCTGCTGCGTCCAGCGCGACGGGGGCTGGCATCGCTTGGGCTGCGTCGCCCTGACCAGGGGCATTACCTCCTGCAGCGTCCATTTTTCTTCAAAAAATCTGCGCGCTCCCTTTCCACTTCCTGGGTCAGTACGCTCTCTGAATTGTGGGGATTCTGGGGCGGCCACACCTCTTCGTGGGCGGTGCTCTTTTCCCTCGCGCGGGCTGCAGCGCGCGCTTTTGAAGATGGCAATATGGCGGCGGTTCAATTTTTGCGGTCGGACCTCTGAGGCACACGGTCACCTGTCTGAACAGGTCTAGTCCTAATCCTGTTCGTGACGCCAGAAGCTGTGAAGCCCCGCTAGTATGTGTCGGTGCAGTACCTTCAGGGACTCCACGTGGATGGAACAGTCTGGTCACAGGTAGGGAACCTTCTTTTAGGATTGTCGTGACGCCACTCTCAGTATTGCGGTCAGCGGGGACCGCCACTGCAGATTAAGGGATGCCTGGGGCTGATGGTGGGTGCAGTCAGTATATTAGCCCCCTGAGAGTGAGGCAAGCCCCAGGCCCCGGTGTATGTGTGTGGGACCACAGGTCGCAGAATGACTCAAACACAGTCCAAGAAGTCTTTCAACGTGTTTACTCACTGTTTGGAGGTCACGGTGAGATGCCCGGGCGACACTGTGATAACCAGGTTGAACCAGGAATTCCAGGAGGCCGTTCTGAGGGTAGCTGTCCACTCGCCTTCCTTGCACTCTTTCTGTTTTAGGAGGATCCTTTGCTTGAAGCGTGGTAGGACCCCTCCAGGGAAGCTGTTACCACCCTGCTCCCCTCTCTCTGGCTCGTCTGCCGGCAGCGTGGCCTTGGTGGGATGGCTTCTGGCCCTGTCCCCTTATGGGCCTGGTGATTGCTGCTCGGCTCAAGCTCTGTGTAGTCGTGGTGAGGGCATGAAGTACCCCCCCCACCTGTAGGTTAAGCAGCTCTGGATGATCTGCTGCCTGTACTGGGGATCTAGTTCCCCTTGTGTGCTCGGATACCGGGATCTCCGTACTCAGCCACCCTTCTCTCTGGATGATTTTCAGGCCGACCCACGGTACTCCTTTCTCCCCCGCTTTCAGCTACTGCACTCCTCAGGACCTGTCTGACACGAGAGCTCCTCTGCTCCCTTCCACACACTTCAACTTCTTCCTCTAGACTCTCCTCTTCCTCTCTCTCTCTGCCCTGCTTCCTAGCAACCAGCCCCTGAACACACCCCCAGCTGGGAATTGAAAGTTAACCCCTTCTGGCTACCCAAGGGTCCCCTCTGGTGATGTGGGAAGCCTGGTCACTATATGTTTGTGTGTGCACCTCATCTTGGCCTTTGGAGATTACCTGGAAGCATTGTTCCCGCATGGGTGCAATACTCTGTGGTGCCTGACCAGGTCAGGGGCGCCACACCTCCACCTCCCTTTTCTCCCTCTCATTTTCTAATGAGATACAGTTATAAAATCCCCAGCCTGGCAGCTTTCACAGCAGGTCTTCTGATCACTGCGCTCTACACACTTTACTTCAGATGCCCTGCTATTGCATTGTGTATATACTGTGATAGCAGTGTACACTCCAGAACAAACCACTGATAGTTCAATGTGTAACAGCAGAATTTATACTGCAGTTCTATTATTCACCAGAACTGTCACTCAATAAGGAGAGCCTGCCTTCTACAGTCAGGAAGTAAAGAAACTGTAAGGCGATTGCATTGTTCTGCACTGCTCAAGAGATAACCTGAGTATACTGTTACATGGTAAAATATCTAAGTTTTAACTTATATATCGTGTGTCCACCCTTATCCTGTCCACCGCCATTAACTTGAGAATGGTGGCAGCTATAGGTGTCGCGGGCGGGGAGGACGCCGCTGCTGCGCTCGCTAACGCTCGGGTCCGGCGCTGCTGCGGCTGCTGCTCGGTGGCTCGAGCGTTGGGCCGGATCCGGGGACTCGAGCGGCGCTCCTCGCCCGTGAGTGAAAAGGGTGGTTGGTTTGGGGGATTTAGTCTGTGACGCCACCCATGGGTTGTGGTGAAGATGGGCACCACCGCTGCTGGTGACGGGGATCCCGGGAGCGAAGGTACGGAGCAGCTGGGATGTTGTTTTCCCCCTCCGTGGGTAGGGGTCGGTGGTCCCGGGGCCCGGTGGTGTGACGGGGAGGCAGGGTTGGTGAGGTGCAGGGTTGCAGGGACAGCGCGGCGCGGTGCCGGATGGCATGGGTGTACTCACTCAGTAAGAGATGCACAAAGTCCTTGGTAAACCAAACGGCTGGATGGACGGGTCCCGCAGCTGGCTGCAGTGTCTCTCCCCGGACAGGTGATGGCGGCTGTCTTTCCCTGCACCTTTGTGTACTGTTTGACTATGATGGGTCCCCAACGGTAGTCCGCTCCCCGGTGTATGGATGCCGGAGGAGCCCGTTTGCCTGCAGGCGCTGGCCCTTGGGTCTCTAGCCTTAGGCGGTAGCTGTATACCCTCACGGTGCGTACGGTTGCCTTCTAACGGGTCTTTGGCTGTTAGGAAACCCCTGGGGTTCCTGTCACACTCGGATTTAACTGTTGACGGCGACTCAAAGCCTAGTCGGGGTCCAATGGCCCTGCCTGTGTGTGCTGGCTTCACTTCGCTCCCTGGTCGTTACCGGCGGGCCACCGCCCGACCCCGGTCCTACGGTTCCGCGTTGATTCACCACTCCTGCAGACGGCCACCACCGTCTGCCAATCTTGTTGTCAGTGCCTGGGCCACAAACCCAGACACTCTCCACTTTACTCCTCTCACTTCAACCTCCTGGACAAATCTCTGTCCTTCACTCCTCCACTCCTAAACTGAACTGTCATTTTCCCGCCTCCAGGCCTGTGTACTCCTCGGTGGGTGGGGCCAACCGCTTGGCTCCGCCCTACCTGGTGTGGACATCAGACTCTGGAGGGAGGCAACAAGGATTTTGTGTTTGGCTAATGTTGCTGTCTAATGGGGGTGGGGTTGTGTGTGTGTTACTTGTGACGACCAGGCTAGTCCAGGGCGCCACATAGGCATAGAAGTGGTGTCTAGGTATAGTAAAGTAGCCATGTGCTGCGCAATGAAACCACCTATAGCGCCACCTGGGGGAAAACAACGGAGTTAGCATTTTTATCTTGAAAACAGAACAAGATAGAGAAAAAAAGTGAATTACAAAGTTGTAGGGCATCATCAATTGAATATGAATTGACACCTTGCATACATAAATGCTATGATATGAAACCCATGACCCCCCCCCCCCAAAAACATTGAATGCTGGTCACGCATATGGCGCTCATTTAACTTTGATGCTCAAAGTGGCCACCGTCAGCTGCAATGCACATCCGGACTCTGGACAGCATACTGTATCTTGCTGCACGTTGTGCAGTATGGTAGGTGACACCTTTGCATAAGCATTTGTAATACATTGTCGTAGGTCCTGCAATGTTGGTGGAGTGGTCGCATACACCTGCTGTTTGATGTGACCTCACAGAAAGAAGTCCAATGGGGTCAGGTGAGCGTGGAGGCCACTTCACGCAGCCACCATTCCCAATCATTTGTAGGAAGGTCTCTATGAGGTATCGCTTCACGTCCGCAGCCTTGTGAGTTTTACACATTCTATTCATAGCATATCTGTATGCAAGGTGTCGATTCGTATTGAATTGATGATGCCCTACAACTTTGTAATTCACTTTTTTTTCTCTATCTCATTCTGTTTTCGAGATAAAAATGCTAACTCCGTTGTTTTCCACCAGGTGGCGCCATAGGTGGTTTCATTGCGTAGCGCATGGATACTTTACTATACCTAGACACCACTTCTATGCCTATAGCTGCCGCCGTTCTCAGGTTATTGGCGGTGGACAGGATATGGGTAGACACACTGTATGTCCTATGTTCTGTTGTGAATAAAATATGACTATAAGACATTTCCATATCATTCTTTACTTGTTTTCTTTACACTTTACATAACTTCCCAACTTTTTGAGAATTGGGGTTGTAATTCACATTACACAGCAAGTTTTAGCTATTTTTTTCATGACACACATGCACAGTTATTCCTAATACTTTGACAGCATTGCTAAGAAAATATTCTATTCTGTGTTTTGTTCCCATACAAATAACATACATATAATTACTGATAAAAAGATATTTTCAAGATATTGTCAAGTGGCAATGATGCTAATTGTGGATTTCATGAAAAGTTCTACTGTATGTGTCGCGGGCGGAGGAGGGGACGCTGCGCTCTCCCACTGCTCGGGTCCGGCTGCCGCTGCTGCTGCGGCCGCTGCTGCTGCTCGGTGGTGGCTCGAGCGGTGGGCCGGATCCCGGGGACTCGAGCGGCGCTCCTCGCCCGTGAGTTAAAAGGGGGATGATTGGTTGTGGGGGTTTTGATTATGGATATTGTCCGTGACGCCACCCACGGTTGTGGTGATTTTGGTGACACCACCACTGCTCTAGACGGGGATCCCGGGAGCGGTGACTGGGAGCAGCTTTGTTGTTATTTCTCCCCTCCGTGGGTAGGGGGTTGGTTGTCCTGGGGCCTGGTGATGGGATAGGTAGGGATGATGGCAGGCGGATTGCGGGGCCTGGTGAGGTGCAGGGTCGCAGGGGCAGCGCTGTGCCGTACGGCACGGGGGTACTCATTCAGCCTGAGAGGATGACACAGTTCTCGGTAAAACACACGGCTGGATGGACGGGTCCCCCAGACGGCTGCGGTTGTTTCTGCCCCGTAGGTTAGTGATGACTGTCTCTCCCTGCACCTATGTTCTATGTTGATTCCGAAGGGTTCCCACCGGTAACCCGCTCCCCGACTTGGATGTGGGCCGGAGGAGCCCTTTTTGCCCACAGGCGCTGGCCCTGGGAAACGGTTGCCCTTGGCGGTGGCGGTGTCTCCCCTTCACGGTTGGACGGTTGCCTTCTGTCGGGACTTGACTGTTTGGAAACCCAGGAGGTCCCCTTCACTAACGGATTCGGCAAATTCACGGTGACTCCTAGCCTTGCCGGGGTCCGAAAAGCCCCTGCCAATGGTGCTGGCTTCTCCTTGTGTACCGGTCCAGTACCGCCGGGCCACCGCCCGTCCACGGTCCTTACGGCAAACTCCGATAGGCCACTCCTGCAGACGGTCACCACCGTCTGCCAACCTTGCTGCTCCGTCCGGGCCACACACCCGGACTCACTTCAGTCTGCTCTCTTGCCACTTCACTACTGCTCACTTTCCCTCCTTCCACTTTCACTGTCCAAACTCAACTCTTCACTCCTTCACTGCCCTAGCTTAACTGAACTTCCTTACTTCCTTTTCCTGCCTCCAGGACTGTGAACTCCTTGGTGGGTGGAGACCAACCGCCTGGCTCCACCCCCTGGTGTGGACATCAGCCCCTGGAGGAGGCAACAAGGGTTTTGTGTCTGGCTTAGATGTGCCTAACCGGGGTGTAGGGTGTTGTGGTGTAGTTACCTGTGGCCCCTGGCTTGTCCAGGGCGCCACATTTGTCACACATAATTGCTTTCTAAACATTTTGTAGGAGGCTTACTATATCTTTATTTCCCTGATTCGCAGAGTAAGATGTCCGCACAAAACCTTAATAAACTATTATCTCACAGGTTCTATAGTTTTACACCACACATCAAATTAAAGGGGTTGCCCCTTTCCATATGCTCTATTATGGTAGTTAAAATGACTGTCATAAAGGAGAGTCCTCCACTCAGTACCTAGAAGTAAAATCTCCTACATAAAAAAGCAACTCTTATGAACTACAGTAGCCTAATCATACATATAGGGAAACATTAGCAGATGACCGCGCTGTTAAAAAAAAAATGCACTTTTTTTGCATTTTCACCGTACTTGGATGTCTTTCCATTTGCTAGTACAATTTGGGACAAAATAGTGTCATTCAAAAGTACAACTCTTTCAACAAAAAAGAAGCCCTCATACACCTATATTGAAGGAAAAATAAAAAAAATTGGGGGAATTTATTTTAATCTCTTTCACAATTTTTGTTTCAGTAGCTAATTTTGCTTGCTTGATTTCTTTTTTGCATTTCCTATTGATATCATTATACTTCTGAAATGCTATTTCTGTATTCTCAGCCTTCAAGATTTTGAACACACTTTGATTTTGTTTTATTATTTATTATTTATTTATTTACTTACGTTCTTGCTTCCAATCCTTGCACGTATCTCACTTGGAAATCATGTAGCAAAGAAAAAAAACATAGATGATCCAGTGAGGTAAAGGAAGTCCACCAGGAATAAGTCAAATCTTGCATTTTATTTCTTCAATCTTAAAATATCCGTTGCATATATATTCATCAGAAAAAACTCTAAAAACACTCTAGGGTGTGTGGAAAGTAACAGATCAACGTGTTTCAGCTAACTTACAAGCCATCATCATGATTAAGGCTTGTAAGTCAGCTGAAACGCATTGATCTGTAACTTGCCACATACCCTTCGTTCCCTTGCTGGATCATCTATAGTTTTTTGTATTATACTTTGTACAGTCTTATTTATCCATAGTGGTTTCTTTTTATTCCTGGACATTTTATTACCAGAGGGTATAAGATTTTTACAGGACTCTAGTAGTATATTCTTAAACTTACCCCATTTATGTTCGGTATTCCCAGTTACATAACATTGTCCCAATCTACACAATTAGGCTTTTTCCTTAATTTGTTGATATCAGCTTTCCTAAAATTCCAGGTTTTAGCATTTCCCCTTTAAAATGTTCTATTGAATATTACGTTGAAGCTTACCATATTATGATCGATGGTGCCATGTGCTCCCGGACCTGTAGATCTGAAATTGTATCCGGTCTACTTGACAGGACCAGATCTTGCAAATTATCTCCCCTCCTTGGTTCATCTACCATCTGAGAGAGGTAATTGACTTAAATTGTAGATAAGAACTTACAGCATTTAGCACAACCCGAAGATTCTGTGTCGCACTGAATGTCCAGATAGCTAAAAAAAACCCATAATAAGGACCCTATTATTATTAATTGTTGCCTTTTTAATTTTTTGCCGCATTTCATCCTCTACCTGTTCAGCTATGTTAGGAGGCTTATAGCAAACTCCAAGTAGCAGCTTTCCATTATTGCCCAGGCCGTGTACATTTAAACGTACTGACACTACAGCAGCTCCCCCAATGTCGTCATTGACCACAAGTCTTAAGTTAAATTTAATAAATGTACACACCCCTCCACCTTTTTTGTCTTTCCTATTCTTTTTGATCAGAGGAAATAAGCCGTCTAATCAATTAGGGATGTAAGGCGTAAAAGTAAATTCATAAAGCCAATTGTTCAACTGCTGTTGATTTGTTCATTCTGCCTCACAAAGGCTTGGCTCACATTTATCCTGGCTCTATGCTGAGCGCTTACAACAGGGATTACGTGTAAGTCTCTGAAAAATGTGATTCAGACAAAATTCCTAAAGGAAAATTCACTGTAGTAAGGCAGGGGGATAACTTTGAACTCCCATCTGTCCTATGTTCCAGCAATGTCTATCTTTTTACGTATCCTTTTAGGCGTGCACAAAAGTGTGGTCAACAAGAGTTTTGTTCACCTTTGAAAAGACAGACACAACAAAACAGAGGCCAGAGTTCAGAATAACTCGGCTGCCTCATTAGTGAATGGATCCGTTGGGGGATGCACCTGAATCATGTATTTTGGAGATGTAAAATAGTGACCTAAGGTTTTGCATTATTTGAAAAAAGTGTGATTACTTCTGTCTGGTTGTTTGGATGCCATTTTCCTGGTGATTTAAGTAAATCGTTAGCAAATGGTTGTCAGCTCTAAGGATAAAAATTGTGTTTGACATTGTTTTATCCCTTTGGCTATGTGCGCACGTTGCATTCAGTAACTTGCTGAAATGAACGCATCCTCTGGCAGAAATTGTCATTGTCAAAATTGGTTTTGACCACATAAACGCAGAAAATAAGCAAGCGTTTTTATAGCATTTTTGCCGCGTTTTGACTGTGTTTTACATGCAGTTTTAGTGCTTAAAATGAGATGCGTTTTCAACACAAATACACAACTAAATAAAGTTTGAACATTCAAACAGTAGGAAAAAAGCGAAAAAAATGTTAAAAAAATCTTTAAATCATACACTATAATGATAATTGACCGAAAATTATTATAGCAATTGAATAATTATGTTCAAAATAAACTTAAAGTATTGTTTGACTCATTTTTTAATGTCGGAATGGATGTGAGGGCAATTAGAAACTGCTTGCCCTCACAATAATGTCAAAAACGCATGCTTTTATTTTGTCAAAAAAGGATGCATTACGCATCAAAAAAGCATGTAAAATGCTAGAACTTTCTTTTAGGATGCGTTTTGATAATTATCATTAACTTCAATGTTAGCAAAACGCTGCCAAAATGGCAAAAACTATTGACATGATGCTTTTTCAAACGTAGAGATTTTGACAAATTTTAAGCAATTAAAACGCTGCATTTTTAAATGCATCGTGCGCACAAGAAAGCCCTATTTCCCATAGACTTTGCCTGGAAATCAAAACGCATGCAATTTTGCATTAAAACGCTGCAGCTCAACATGCTGCGGAAACGCATGAAAAAACGCAATGTGCGCACATAGCCTTTATGAGTTAGTTTTCCACATTTGCTGGGCCAAATGTTTTGCATTATTGTCATGGGTAGTCTAATTTTGCTTAACAATTAATATTTTTTTTTTGTGTGTTTCTCAGGTAAAACATGGCAAAGAAGAAGCCAAATGTATCACCAGATATCAGGAGACTTATTATTCTGAGAGGCAAAGGCCAAAAAGAGGTAGCTATGGAATTCAACTGTTCTTAGAGTCCAGTGTCACATATAAATAAAGAAAGAGAAAGAAGGTAATGGAACAGCTCACAAACCTAGAAGTGGACGACCATTGAAAACCTCCTCCAAAATTGAACACATTATTAGGAATAAGTCTGTATCTGATGCCCATAAAATGGCTGTTCAGATTACTCACAAAATGAACGAAGACTATGCGGTCAAAATGATTCACCAAACTGTGGTATGACGGCTAAGAGCAGTAGGGTTGAATGTGTGGCGCCCCTGACCTGGTCAGGCACCACTGAGTACTGCACCCATGCTGGGGACAGTACAATACAGGTAATCCAGAAGGCTGACTGGGGTGTGGAACACAGGCGCATAGTGATCAGGTCTCACACATGTACCCATGAGAGGACCCCTGGGGATCCCAGGAGGGGGCAAGCCTTCACCTTCACTGGAATAGTGGAGGGGGTAGAGCCTCCATCTCCTCTCAAGGGGTGTGGTGGAGAGTCTGGTTGCTAGGTGGCGTAGGCAAGAACAGGAGAGGAGGGGCAGTGAGTCAGTTAGGGCAGAACTCCATAGGGCTCAGTGAGGAGCAGACCTGTGGGGCTATTGCTGTCTAACAGCGCCCGCGCAGTGGCTACAGACGGGGGAGAACGGTCAACTAGGAGTGCTGCCTGAAAGCCAGCTTCAGCTAGAGAGTGCAACGGAGTGGGAAGTAAGGAGACTGCTAGAGAGCACCAGGCCCAACCGGGCGGCAGATCCCGAAGCGAGGATAGATTCACCTTTCCCTGCTAAACCTGCCGGTGTGGGGCTCTTAAAGCCCACACCACAACACTACAAAAGCCGCAGCCACGTAACCACAAGTTTGGGCCCATAGGTCATAGGAGGCAAGAGGCTGGAGTGGCCTGGCCCGGGGAACAAGCACACGGCAAACAACAAGGGGAGAGAGGCTGCAGCATCTTCCCTGGGTGACCCCCATAGGGACTAAAAGTCGGGGTCACCCCAAACCACCAAGGGCTAAGGAAGGCGAGTCAGTAGTCACCCTCATAAAGTCAGCCTGAAGGATACCTGGTTCCCACCTGGTTCATCTCAGCTACGCCCGGGCTACTCACCCTGCCATCAAATGTGAGTAAAGCCCTTGAAAGACATTCCTGCCTGTGTGGTCATTCTGCGCCTTGTGGTACTACAAACCTACACAGGGCCCTGGGGCTTGCCTCACTCTCAGGAGGCTACTACATCCGACTGCACCCACCATCAGCCCCAGGCGTCCCCTAACCTGCAGTGGCGGTCCCCACTGACCGCAATACTGAGAGTGGCGTCACGATCAAACAAGAAGATTTCCTACCAGTGACGGAGATCCAGCAACGTGGAGTCCCTGAAGGTAATGCACCGACACCGACACAACACCCGCGGGGCTTCACAAATGCACAAGAAGCCTTTCATCTCAGCAAATAACTGGAAGGTGTGACTTGAGTTTGCCAAAGAACACAGCCAGAGAGACAGAAAGAAAGATACTGAGCTTGATGAAGAAACCTCTTGAAAGCTTGCTATTATTACCATCTTTTCAGTTAGCCATTAAAAAGGTATCAACCACTGAGGACTTCAGTTCTTTTAAACAATTTTTAGAAAGAAAGAGACAAATTGGTCTAAGGTGTTGTGGTCGGATGAATCCAAGATCAATCTGTTTGGTAGTGATGGCAAGCACCATACAGTGCTGGCCAAAAGTATTGGCACCCCTGCAATTCTGTCAGATAATACTCAGTTTCTTCTTGAGAATGATTGCAATCACAAATTCTTTGGTATTATTATCTTCATTTAATTTGTCTTCAATGAAAAAAAAATTGTCATAAAGCCAAATTGGATATAATTCCACACCAAACATAAAAAGGGGGTGGACAAAAGTATTGGCACTGTTTGAAAAATCATGTGATGCTTCTCTAATTTGTGTAATTAACAGCACCTGTTATTGTTTGCTTATATATGTATCTGGGGGACGTTTTAAAAATGATGGACTATTTGGGTGCATCCCCTAATGCTGTATTAACAAGTTACTAACACTGTGGAACCTTTGTTCACGGCACTTGGATCCGGGGGACTATCTAAGAGTGATGTACCACATGTGAGCACACTTCTAATGCTGCATTTCCGGTTATACATATCGTCATTTCCGGTTGGTGAAACGCTTGTTTGCGTTCCACCATAGCACTACATAGCGATCATGCATTTGGGTCAGCGCAGCAGCACTGTGTATCAGATGCGTGATCGCGTTTATGACAGGTAGCCATGTGACAAGGAGGAGGAGTGGCCACTACCAGGGGATTCCTTCCTGGCCGCATGTGTAATGGAGGAGCTCCATGTGATCCAGAATTCCCTTATATGGACAAAACAGAGGCCGTTTTCAGCCTGGTAGGACACCTGTGTTCTATGTTATAATTATTTCTCCTGTGCTCTGATAGGGCGAACGTTATATGGGGTTGATATATATAGCCCCAGAAATACTGGAGGGTGACATTCTCCTGATGAAGCCAGCTTGACTGGCGCAACGCGTCGGGTCTTGTACTGAGATTCCTGCACCTTGCATTGCTGCCTGGGTAATCCTGCTTAGTCGTTATTGAGACTTAAATTTGGCTATTTCAGCTATGATCTATATTGCCCGGTGGTAGGCTTATGGCTTCCCTCAACCAGTAGGTGCAATGCAGGCACACATGATTGTATATAGGATGCATATATAGAGTATTTTGAGTTCCCTAGGGGACAGAGTCTATTCTTGACCTTGGATTGTGTGTTTTCCCAGAATTATTGAATGTGTGCCAGGTTTGAACCATGCAGGAAACAGTAATTTGTATGTTTGTTTTTAAATGATTTTAAATGTGAGTGTTTTTTCACCCCATGTATAATAAAATCTATATTATTCGCACCCATCAAGGTCCATGCTAACTTATTATTTATTTTCCTGAACCCTGGTGCCTTTTGTACCTAACAGGTGTTAGCAATAACTAAATCACACTCGCAGCCAGTTGACATGGATTAAAGTTGACTCAACCTCTGTCCTGTGTCTTTGTGTGTACCACATTGAGCATGGAGAAAAGAAAGAAGACCAAAGAACTGTCTGAGGACTTGAGAATTCAAACTGTGAGGAAGCATGAGCAATCTCAAGGCTACAAGTCCATCTCCAAAGACCTGAAAGTTCCTGTGTCTACGGTGCGCAGTATCATCAAGATGTTTAAAGCCCATGGCACTGTGGCTAACCTCCCTAGATGTGGAAGGAAAAGAAAAATTGACGAGATATTTCAACGCAAGATTGTGTGGATGGTGGATAAAGAACCTAGACTAACATCCAAACAAGTTCAAGCTGCCCTGCAGTCCAAGGGTACAACAGTGTAAACCCGTACTATCCGTCAGCGTCTGAATGAAAAGGGACTGTATGGTAGGATACCCAGGAAGAACCCACTTCTTACCCCGAGACATAAAAAAGCCAGGCTGGAGTTTGCTAAAACTTACCTGAAAAAGCCAAAAAATTTTAGAAGACTGTTCTCTGGTCATTTAAGACAAAAGTAGAGCTTTTTGGGAAAAGCTATCAACATAGAGTTTACAGGGGAAAAAAAGAGGCATTCAAAGAAAAGAACATGGTCCCTACAGCCAAACATGGCGGAGGTTCCCTGATGTTTTGGGGTTGCTTTGCTGCCTCTGGCACTGGCCTGCTTGACCATGTGCATGGCATTCTGAAGTCTTAAGGGGGCTTTACACGCTACGATATCGTTAATGTTTGGTCGCCGGGGTCAAATTGTTAGTGACGCACATCCGGCGTCATTAACGATATCGCAGCGTGTAATACTTACCAGCGACCTTAGGCGACCTCAAAAATGGTGAAAATCGTTCACCATGGAGAGGTCGTCCCAAAGTCAAAAATCGGTAAGGGTTGTTTAGCGTTGTGGTTCATCGCTCATGCGGCAGCACACATCGCTATGTGTGACACCGCATGAGCGAGGAACGTCTCCTTACCTGCCGCCGGCCCCAATGAGGAAAGAAGGAGGTGGGCGGGATGTTACGTCCTGCTCATCTCCGCCCCTCTGCTTTGATTGGCCGGCCGCTTAGTGACGTTGCGGTGACGTCGCTGTGATGCCGAACGTCCCTCTCCCTTGAAGGAGGGATTGTTCGGCAGTCACAGTGACGCCGCCGACCAGGTAAGTATGTGTGACGCTGCGTAGCGATAATGTTCGCTATGGCAGCGATCACAAACAATCGCATGCGCGACGGGGGCGGTTACTTACACGGTCGCTATCGCTAGAAATTGCTAGCGATATCGCTACCGTGTAAAGCCCCCTTTAAGACTACCAACAAATTTTGCAGCATAATGTAGGGCCCAGTGTGAGAAAGCTGGGTCTTCCTCAGAGGTCATGGGTCTTCCAGCAGGACAATGACCCAAAACACACTTCAAAAAGCACTAGAAAATGGTTTGAGAGAAAGCACTGGAGACTACTAAAGTGGCCAGCAATGAGTCCAGACCTGAATCCCATACAACACCTGTGGAGAGATCTGAAAATGGCAGTTTGGAGAAGGCACCCTTCAAATCTCAGGGACCTGGAGCAGTTTGCCAAAGAAGAATGGTCTAAAATTCCAGCAGAGCATTGTAAGAAACTCATTGATGGTTACCGGAAGCAGTTGTTCACAGTTATTTTGGCTAAAGGTTGTGCAACCAAGTATTAGGCTAAGGGTGCCAATACTTTTGTCTGGCCCATTTTTGGACTTTTGTGTGAAATGATCAATGATTTGATTTTTGTTTCATTCTCTTTTGTGTTTTTTTATTGCAAGCAAATTAAATGAAGATAATAATACCAAAGAATTTGTGTTTGCAATAATTTTCAAAAAGAAACTCAGTATTATCTGACAGAATTGCAGGGGTGCCAATACTTTTGGCCAGCACTGTATATACCGTCCAATTGAAAAATGAAATGATGAAAGGTGCCAAACACCTACAGTGATTCATGGTGGTGGCAAAATCAGGTTTGGTGCTGCTTTTCTGCATTTGCCATTGGCCCTTTGCATAGAATTGTAAAAAATATGAAAGCTGCTGTGAACAAGGATATACTGGAGAATGTAATGCTGCCACATGGTAAAACCAAAGTAGGTAGGGGCTGGAACTTCCAGCTAGACAATTATCCTAAGCACACATCCAACTTAGTCAAAATTTGGTTAGCAAAAAAAAATGTTCACCTGTTGCAATGGTCAAGCCAATCACCTGATTTAACCCCTATAGAGCATTTTTGGGATGACTTAGGGTGATGAGTTGGGGCCCGTACCCATAGCAAAAAAGATGAATTGTTTGCAGATTTGCAAATGGAATGGAGCAAGAGCCCTCAAAATGCCTTGAATATCCTAGTAGCTAAAATGGTGCAGTAATTAAAGCAAGATGTCATGCTACAAAACACTAAGTTATGGCATTGTAAACAATGGATTACTCTCTATGTCCTGAATTATACAGGATAGGCCATAAGTATGGATACACCCTGATAAAATGGAAGTGGTGGCTGATATCACCTTACCATTTGTGGCATATTAGTACATGGGAAGGGCCAAACATTTGAGGCCGGGTGACGCTCATGGCGGCCATCTGCAAGGCCGCCATGTTGAATTCAACTTTAATTTTTTCAATGGGAAGGGGCTCATGTGACACATAAAACACATACAGAATTGCACAAGAAAAATAATGGTGTGCTCATTTTTAACATAGCTGTATTCATTATCGAGTTATTGACACATTTGTGACATGGAACAACAACAGTAACCCACTAAAGGATGTGCTCAAAGTGCTGCCCATTGTGTTGAATTGTCAACGCAATTCTTTTCTCCCACTTTTGACACACCGAGAGCAATACTGCAGATCAAGGATCCAGGATGTGGGGCACCTGAAACAACGGATACAGGAGGCCGGTGATAGCATTTCTTCTGCGGTATTGCTCTCGGTGTGTCAAGAGTGGGGAAGAGAATCGCAAGTAAGTAACCACCTGTTGTTGAAGATGGTTCTGATACACACTTGCATTCACTCTGCCATGTACCTGGATGAGAGGTCCAACTCCTGCTGCAGAAAACATTTCCCAAACCATGAAACTTTCTGTACCACCTTTCACTGACTTCTTAACACACTTTGGTTTCAGTTTTTAACCAGTTTGTCCACAAACATAATGTTTCCCATCAGGCTCAAATAAATTCAACTTGATTTCATCACTAAAATTAACTGTGGACCACTTCTCTGTCCAAACAACATGCTCCTCACCAAAGGTGAATCTAGACTTTTGATTCCTTCTGCTAAGGAGAGGTTTAGTCACTGCAGAGTGGGCTTTCAGTCCAAATGCTCTTAAACATCGTGACACTGTATGACGAGACAGATCCTTACCCTGTTCAATGCTGAACTGGCGAGCAATTCTAGCTGCAGTGTTGAAATGATTACCTATGGAGATTCTCCACATTATCCTGTCCTCTCTTGCATTTGTCTTTGAGGGCGACCAGCCTTCTTGGGAGAATTGAAAGAGTTTGTGATGTTGTAAAGATGCAGTATTCTCAAAATCACAGACTTGGAATGATCGACTTCTCTTGCTATGGCTGATAGGATCAGGGCCGGATTATAGGCGGGGCAGGCGGGGCTGGAGCCCAGGGGCCCCCACCAAAAGAGCTTCTAAGGGGGCCCCCACCATACTTGGCACTAGGCACCTGTCAGCATTTTTTTTTTCACACCCTCTCCCCCTCCGTAAAGACAGTCTAATAAATCAGCTGTGTTTTCGGGGGGGGGGGGGGGGCACCGCTATTTATTTGCATCTGCGTCTTTAAGACGCAAAAACAAACTGCGGGCACAGGACGCTGATTGACTTCGGAAGTACCAGCGGCCGCTTGAACTTCCGGGGTCAGAGGTGTGCTAATGCTCCCTGCTATGTGCTGCGGCCGTACCTAGAAGCAGGGGCACGGTGTGGTGGGCCGCTGTCTGCTGTCCCCGCTGCGCTCCTTACATGCCAGGCACACTAGCAGGAGCAGGAGGCAGCGCGCTGTGCCGGCTCTGCTGTGTGCCGGCTCTGCTGTGTGCCGGCTCTGCTGTGTGCCGGCTCTGCTGTGTGCCGGCTCTGCTGTGTGCCAGCTCTGCTGTGTGCCGGCATGTACACTGCAGAGGAGCGCAGCAGAGCCAATGACCGCAGCTTCCTGTTTCCGTTCCTATTCAAATGTATTTGCGTCTTTCAGACGTAAATACATTTGAACAGCGCACCGGGACTGGGCCCCGCCCCCGACGTGCAGCAACGTGATGAGATCAGCACCTTGCTGGCGTCATCACAGTGCTGCCGGCGCCACACTGGGGACATGAGGAAGCGAGCGCTCCATGAAGGAGCTGAAGAGACAGGTGTAATTAATGGGGATGAGTGAGGAGGGGCTGAGGACACAACGGTGAACATTTGTGAAGGAACACAGCTCTGTGACAGGCAGAGGAGGAGCACTGTATTCCGAGGGAGGGGGGGGAGGCAGGAGTGTGTAGGGATGGAGCAGTGTAATTTGTGTGTGTAGGGGGTGATGAGGGTTGTATTGTGTGTGGGGGGAGGGGTAATGGAGGGTGCATTGTATTGTGTGTGGGGGGAGGGGTAATGGGGGGTGCATTGTATTGTGTGTGGGGGGAGGGGTAATGGAGGGTGCATTGTATTGTGTGTGGAGGGAGGGGTAATGGAGGGTGCACTGTATTGTGTGTGGAGGGAGGGGTAATGGAGGGTGCACTGTATTGTGTGTGGGGGGGAGATGTAATGGAGGGTGTATTGTGTGTGGGGGGAGAGGTCATGAGGGGTGCATTGTATTGTGTGTGTGTGTGTGTGGGGAGAGGGGTAATGGGTGCATTGTATTGTGTGTGGGGAGAGGGGTAATGGGTGCATTGTATTGTGTGTGGGGAGAGGGGTAATGGGGGGTGCATTGTATTGTGTGTGGGGAGAGGGGTAATGGGGGGTGCATTGTATTGTGTGTGGGGAGAGGGGTAATGGGGGGTGCATTGTATTGTGTGTGGGGAGGGGTAATGGGGGGTGCATTGTATTGTGTGTGGGGAGGGGTAATGGGGGGTGCATTGTATTGTGTGTGGGGAGGGGTAATGGGGGGTGCATTGTATTGTGTGTGGGGAGGGGTAATGGGGGGTGCATTGTATTGTGTGTGTAGGGGTAATGGGGGGTGCATTGTATTGTGTGTGTGCGTGTGTGTGTGTGTGTGTAGGGGTAATGGGGGGTGCATTGTATTTGTGTGTGTGTGTGTGTGTGTGTGTGTAGGGGTAATGGGGGGTGCATTGTATTGTGTGTGCGTGTGTGTGTAGGGGTAATGGGGGGTGCATTGTATTGTGTGTGTGTGTAGGGGTAATGGGGGGTGCATTGTATTGTGTGTGTGTGTGTGTGTGTGTGTGTGTAGGGGTAATGGGGGGTGCATTGTATTGTGTGTGTGCGTGTGTGTGTGTGTGTGTAGGGGTAATGGGGGGTGCATTGTATTTGTGTGTGTGTGTGTGTGTGTGTGTGTAGGGGTAATGGGGGGTGCATTGTATTGTGTGTGCGTGTGTGTGTAGGGGTAATGGGGGGTGCATTGTATTGTGTGTGTGTGTAGGGGTAATGGGGGGTGCATTGTATTGTGTGTGTGTGTGTGTGTGTGTGTGTGTAGGGGTAATGGGGGGGTGCATTGTATTGTGTGTGTGTGTGGGGGGGGGTAATGGGGAGTGCATTGTATTGTGTGTGTGTGTGTGTGTGTGTAGGGGTAATGGGGGGTGCATTGTATTGTGTGTGTGTGTGTGTGTGTGTGTAGGGGTAATGGGGGGTGTATTGTGTGTGTGTGAGTGTGTAGGGGTAATGGGGGTTGTATTGTGTGTGTGTGTGTGTGTGTGTAGGGGTAATGGGGGGTGCATTGTATTGTGTGTGTGTAGGGGTAATGGGGGGTGCATTGTATTGTGTGTGCGTGTGTGTGTAGGGGTAATGGGGGGTGCATTGTATTGTGTGTGTGTGCGTGTGTGTGTAGGGGGTGATGGGGGGTGCATTGTAGTGTGTGTGTGTGTGTGTGTGTGTGTGTGTGTGTGTGTGTGTGTGTCAGAGATGTGTGTGTAAGAAGCAGTACTGTGTGTGTATATATGAATTAGAGCAGTCTGTGCGCCCCCCCCAGAACTATATGATGATGATGAGTACACCACCAGAGCTGTTTGCCACTCCAGTAACGTCTATGCCCCCTGCCCCTCCTGTAATGTATATATTGTAGCCCCCAGCCCCTCTTGTGATGTATATACAGCAGTGCTGTCAGTGTGCAGTCATGTGTGTTAGTGACAGCCATCGTGAAACAGCCACATGTCCTGAAGGAGCTGGACGGAAACAAGCAGGAGAGGTGAGTGAGGCTGCTGGCGACTTTCCCATATTAATACCTGTAAGGGCTCATGCGCACGTAACTGCTGAATATTCTGCAGCGATTTGACAGCACATGTGCGCGTCAAATCGCTGCAGAAACACTGCATAATGGATTCAGTTTTTCTGTACAAAAAAAGCCGATTTCCTGCGCTCTGGCTGCTGCCCCCACCATAGACAGAGCGGGAGCTGCATCCATAGCGCACGGAATAATTGACATGCTCATTTTATGAACGCACGGATTTGGGTCAACATTTTAGCACCCAAATCACTGCGTTCATAAAAGCAATGGGTGCACGTATCATGCACAATCTACATAGATTGTATAGGGGACACAGGACGCATGCATTTACACTGCAGTGCTATACGCAGCGTAAATGCATGTAATTACGCAACGTGCGCACGAGCCCTAATGCGTCTGTGTCTGCATGTATGTCAGTGTATATAACTGTGCATATATTTGTCTGTTTATATGTATTTTTCTGAATTTGTCTTCAAATATGTATATACGCATGCCTGTATGTGTATGTGCGTGTCTGTGTGTGGATGGGGTCCACTGAGACTCTTTCACCCGGAGGCCACAAAACCCTGGAGCTGGCCCTGGCTGCCTTAACATTGGGATCAATAAAAAATATGTGACAAAAGCGGGCTTTACACGCTACAATATATCTTACGATGTGTCGGCGGGGTCACGTCGTAAGTGACGCACATCCGGCATCGTTAGTGATATTGTAGTGTGTGACAGCTACGTGCGACCCTGATTGTGCGTTAAAACGTTGATTGCATACACGTCGTTCATTTTCTAAAAATTGAACGTCTTTGTTCATCGTTCTTGAGGCAGCACACATCACTCCATGTGACACCCCGGGAATGATGAACACAGCTTATCTGCGTCCCGCCGGCAATGCGGAAGGAAGGAGGTGGGCGGGATGTTTACGTCCCGCTCATCTCCGCCCCTCCGCTTCTATTGGCCGGCCGCTGTGTGACGTCCCTTTCACTTCAGGAAGTGGATGTTCGCCGCCCACAGCGAGGTCATTTGGAAGGTAAGTACGTGTGACGGGGGTTAATCGTTTGTGCGACACGGGCAACAAATTGCCTGTTCCGCACATACGATGCGGGCGTGTTCGATCGCATACGAGATCGAAATGTGTAAAGCAGCCTTAACTCTACTTTCTGTGTGTAAGTGGACAGCTGTGATTTATCCTGGACTGTATCTGTATTGTAGTGCTGTAAATCTGAATGTGGCAGAACAGGATAAGATAAATGTTCATTAGATTTATATCTAAATGCTACGGTTCGTGCTCTACTGTTATGGCTAAAAATGTTAACGTTATGGGGCCCCCACCAGATTTTCTGCCCAGGGGCCCCCACCAACCTTAATCTGGCCCTGGATAGGATCACCCCTTTGGCCTTCATCTGGACCACCTGCTACTGGAGGGTTTGTCACTTTGGAACGGCACACCATTTTTGCAGTCAGTGTAAACTGAAAACTTAACCTGCCAGTTAAATAGGGTTTGTCAGATAATTAAGGAAATTAGCACCATGTGCCAGATTTAACACAAATAACTTGCAGGTATCTGAAAGTGTTCTCTAATTTTGATCAGTGTTCTTTTTCATTTACGTCATTTACATTTTTATTATGTGGTTTTGAATAAATTCAATTATGAAATAAGCTTAAAATACTGCTAGTTTTACTCATGTTAGTATATGTCACGCTCCCCGGGTCCTCGGCTCCCCTCCCCGGGTCCTCTGCTCCGCTCCCCGGGTCCTCAGCTCCGCTCCCCGGCTCACCTGCCACGCTCCCCGCTCTCCAGCCTCCGGTGCCCGTCCTTCCCAGGCCCCCTGGTCTCCGATCCCGGCGTCCGACGGCTTCCCAGGTCCTGGCCGGCTCCCCTGCGTCCTCCTCTCAGCTTCCTTCCCTGGCTTCTGGCACCCGGGCCGCGCGCATGCGCATTAGGGCACGCGCGCGGTCACTGACCCTTTCTTAAAGGGCCAGCGTCCATTAACAGGAAATGATGCAGAACAGGTACAGGGTATAAAGGGGTTATTGTCCAAGGGGGCGGGGCCTGATCTTCGTGTTTTCCCAAGCTAGGAGTCAGGTCTCCTTGTGTTTTGTGAGATACTTACCTCTCTATCTTCTAGAGCCGATCCTGCATCGCCATCCAGTCCTGCGGTACCTCGAACCCCGAACGCTGCCCATCTGCCATCCTGACAGTCCGTACCATCTCGGATCCCTGCAGTGACCCGTCATCTCGCTCCAACGGTTCCGGACCCCGCCTGACACCATCACGGCTTCCGAACCTGAGATCCGTCACCCGGACCACCATCAGTGACCTCGTGGTCCCAGGGACTTCTCCGTATTCTCCCAGTGCACGGACTGTCCTGCTACCTACAGTGCTCCGGCTGCCGGACTCCTTTCCCTCATCCGGGAGTTCAGCCCAGTGGATCCACCTCCAGGGTCTACCCGTCCATCTGGCCCTAACAGTAACAGTAAGATCAGGTCATGGATCCCGCCGAAGCACTAGCGGCCTTGCATGAGGAACTCCAACGCCAGCGTGAAGTCCAGACCCGCATGCTGAACTTTATGACTTCTGTGGACACCCACCTGACCACGCTACAAGCGGCAGTCACGTCTTCAACATCCCGAGCCTCCACTAGTCAAGCCACGACCCCCGCTCCCGTGGCTGCCTCTTCGGATGCTTCCAGACTGCGTTTGGCCTCACCACCCCGGTACGCCGGAGATCCCAAGACCTGCAGGGGGTTTATAAACCAATGCTCCCTCCATTTCACGCAGCTGCCACATCTGTTTGCCTCCGACCAAGCCAAGGTCGCCTTCATCATGTCTCACCTAGAGGGCGAGGCACTGGCGTGGATGAACCCCTTGTGGGAGAAGGAGGAACCTATGACCAAGAACCTCCAGGAGTTCCTGCAGGCCTTTCGCAGCACCTTTGACGAACCCGGACGCGCCTCCGCGTCTGCGTCATCACTTCTCCGGTTACGTCAGGGAACACTGACGGTGGGTCAATACGCCATCCGTTTCCGCACCTTGGCGTCAGAACTCGGGTGGAATAACGAGGCCCTAACCGCCGCCTTCTGGGAAGGACTATCGGGTCGAATCAAAGATGAGCTGGCTGGACGTGATGTACCGTCCACCCTGGACGCCCTGATTACCCTAGCGACTCGAGTGGACATACGCTTTCAGGAGCGGTCCAAAGAGATATCCCGTGAGAGACGTCCGGTACGGCATTCCTCTCCTCCACGGAAGCCCGCCGTACTCCAGTCAACGGCCTCTGGTGTCTCCGTCCATGAGCCCATGCAGATCGACCGTGTGCGACAGTCTGAACAACGTCGAGCAGAGCGGCTCGCCAAGGGTCTCTGCTTTTACTGCGGAGAGGGCACACACCTGCTACGCGCCTGTCCAGAGAGGCCGGGAAACTCCAAAGCCTAGGGTTGGTAGGAGAGGCCACCCTAGGTGCTGGGACTCTCTCAGACCCAGTTACATGGACTGTGCAAGTAACAACGGGAGAGACGCGGTTTACGGCTGAGGCGTACCTCGATTCTGGGGCAGCAGGCAACTTCATCCAGCAGGCCACGGTGGACAAGTACCGGGTGCCTGTTACTCCACTCGACAAGCCCCTCGTGATTGCCTCTGTGGATGGGAGACCTCTCTCTGACACCATCTCCTGGATCACCAAGCCGCTTGAACTGCGTATCGGTGCTCTGCACACCGAGAACATCGCTCTCTACGTCCTCCCACATATGTCACATCAAATTCTGCTGGGCCTTCCCTGGTTGCGGACACACGAGCCTTCAGTCAGCTGGGGCACTGGCGATATTACTCGATGGGGGTCTTCTTGCCATGAGAGGTGTCTGAAGACCATACAACCCATCCGGCGACCTCCGGTTCCCGAGTCCCTACCGGGACTGCCCTCAGCCTATTGGTCCTTCGTGGACGTCTTTGACAAGAAGGAGTCCGAAGTACTTCCACCACATCGTCCTTACGATTGTGCCATTGACCTGCTCCCGGGAACTACACCACCTCGAGGACGGATATATCCACTCTCTCCAGCCGAAACAAGGGCCATGTCTACGTACATCACAGAGAGCCTGGCTAAGGGATTCATCCGGAGATCCTCCTCTCCTGCTGGAGCAGGCTTCTTCTTCGTAAAGAAGAAAGAGGGTGACCTACGCCCATGTATAGACTACCGGGGATTGAACCTGATCACCGTGAAAAACAAGTACCCCCTGCCGCTCATCCCCGAATTGTTTGATCGGCTCAGAGGAGCTCGTGTGTTCACCAAGTTGGATCTTCGGGGTGCCTACAACCTGGTCCGTATCCGCTCAGGGGATGAATGGAAGACTGCGTTCAACACTCGCGATGGGCACTACGAATACTGCGTGATGCCCTTCGGCCTGTGTAATGCACCAGCTGTCTTCCAAGAATTAGTGAACGATGTGTTTCGGGACCTTCTCTACGTCTGTGTGGTGGTATATCTGGACGACATCCTTGTCTTCTCTCCGGACCTCCAGACCCACCGAGAGAACGTGCAACTGGTTCTACAACGACTGAGAGAGAATCGTCTGTACGCCAAGTACGAGAAGTGCGTCTTCGAACAGTCTTCTCTCCCCTTCCTGGGGTACCTCATCACCGATACCGGACTGCAGATGGATCCAAAGAAGGTCTCTTCCATTCTCAACTGGCCTCCTCCTTCTGGACTGAAGGCAATCCAACGCTTTCTGGGATTCGCTAACTATTACCGCCAGTTCATTCCTCACTTCTCGGCTCTGACTGCTCCTCTCTCCGCCTTGACCAAGAAGGGGGCTAATCCAAAGGACTGGTCACCTGCGGCCGACGCCGCGTTTGGCGCTCTAAAGCGAGCCTTTGCCTCCTCTCCTGTACTCCACCGTCCAGAGTTAAACCGCCAGTTCACCTTGGAGGTGGATGCCTCCTCCTCGGGAGCCGGAGCAGTGCTCATGCAGAAGTCCTCCTCCGGGAAGATGGTGACGTGCGGTTTCTTCTCCAAGAGCTTCTCCACGCCTGAACGCAATTACACCATCGGTGACCGAGAGCTATTGGCGGTCAAACTGGCTCTGGAGGAATGGCGCTATCTTCTGGAAGGAGCAGTGTACCCTGTCATTGTTTACACGGACCACAAAAACCTGGAATACCTGCGGACTGCTCAGCGACTGAACCCACGGCAAGCCAGGTGGTCCTTGTTCTTTGCCCGGTTCGACTTCCAGCTTCATTTCCGACCCGCAAACAAGAATGTACGCGCTGATGCCTTGTCTAGGTCTTTCGTGCCCATGGAACAGGAGGAAGAGACATCTCAACCCATCATCTGTCCAAGCAAGATTATTCCGGTGACTCCTGTCACCCTGGCCCAGATACCGCCCGGGAAGACCTATGTCTCTGAGACAGACAGGCAAAAAGTGTTACACTGGGGTCATGCCTCGAAAACAGCCGGTCATGCAGGTCAGAAGAAAACATGGAGCGCTATTGTACGTCATTACTGGTGGCCATCCCTGCGCACGGACGTCGCCTCTTTTGTCTCTGCCTGCTCCTCCTGTGCCAGGAACAAGACACCCAAACACCTGCCATACGGCCGTCTTCTGCCTCTGCCCATACCCTCAGTTCCCTGGCAACACATAGCGATGGACTTTATTACGGACTTGCCATTGTCCTCCGGACACACAGTCATATGGGTCGTGGTGGATCGATTCTCTAAAATGGCCCATTTCGTTCCTATGGCTGGATTGCCCTCTGCTCAGGAACTCGCGGACGCCTATATACATCACATCTTCCGCTTGCATGGCTTCCCATCACACATCGTGTCCGACAGAGGAACTCAGTTTACCTCCCGCTTCTGGAGGGCTCTCTGCAAACATCTGGGAGTGACTCTAGACTTTTCATCTGCCTACCATCCTCAGTCTAATGGCCAAGTGGAGAGGATCAATCAAATATTGACATCTTTCTTACGTCACTACGTGAACGCCCATCATGACGATTGGTCCACGCTTCTTCCTTGGGCAGAATTCTCCCATAATCACCACATCAGTGAGTCGTCCTCCAGCTCTCCCTTCCATGTCGTTTACGGACTCCAGCCCTCCGTCCCATTGCTGGTATCCCCTTCTTCGGATGTCCCTGCTGCTGATACTGTAGCCCGTGACTTTGCAACCATTTGGGACTCTGTCAAGGCGTCCCTTGGGCGTGCTTCCCTACGGATGAAACGACACGCAGACAAGAGACGTCTGGACCCTCCGTGTTTCTCTCCTGGAGATCTCGTCTGGCTTGCTTCCAAGTACGTCCGCTTGAAGATACCATCATACAAGCTGGGTCCTCGCTACATCGGGCCGTTTAAAGTCCTCAACAAGATCAATGAGGTCTCCTACAAGCTACAGCTCCCGGCCACGATGAGGATACCCAACTCATTCCACGTCTCCCTGCTCAAGCCGGTTGTCCTTGGTCCCTTCTCCGCTGCTGCCAGTCCGGCTCCTCCACCTATTGCCGATGACGACATCTATGCGGTAAGGGATATCGTGGCCATGAAGACCGTACGGGGTCGACAGTTCTTCCTGGTGGACTGGGAGGGGTATGGTCCTGAGGATAGGTCCTGGGAGCCCAGGGAGAACGTGGGCACTCCTCTGATCCGTGCCTTCATGTCCCGGTTGCGGGGAGGGGGGCGTGGGGGGGGGGTACTGTCACGCTCCCCGGGTCCTCGGCTCCCCTCCCCGGGTCCTCTGCTCCGCTCCCCGGGTCCTCAGCTCCGCTCCCCGGCTCACCTGCCACGCTCCCCGCTCTCCAGCCTCCGGTGCCCGTCCTTCCCAGGCCCCCTGGTCTCCGATCCCGGCGTCCGACGGCTTCCCAGGTCCTGGCCGGCTCCCCTGCGTCCTCCTCTCAGCTTCCTTCCCTGGCTTCTGGCACCCGGGCCGCGCGCATGCGCATTAGGGCACGCGCGCGGTCACTGACCCTTTCTTAAAGGGCCAGCGTCCATTAACAGGAAATGATGCAGAACAGGTACAGGGTATAAAGGGGTTATTGTCCAAGGGGGCGGGGCCTGATCTTCGTGTTTTCCCAAGCTAGGAGTCAGGTCTCCTTGTGTTTTGTGAGATACGTACCTCTCTATCTTCTAGAATCGATCCTGCATCGCCATCCGGTCCTGCGGTACCTCGAACCCCGAACGCTGCCCATCTGCCATCCTGACAGTCCGTACCATCTCGGATCCCTGCGGTGACCCGTCATCTCGCTCCAACGGTTCCGGACCCCGCCTGACACCATCACGGCTTCCGAACCTGAGATCCGTCACCCGGACCACCATCAGTGACCTCGTGGTCCCAGGGACTTCTCCGTATTCTCCCAGTGCACGGACTGTCCTGCTACCTACAGTGCTCCGGCTGCCGGACTCCTTTCCCTCATCCGGGAGTTCAGCCCAGTGGATCCACCTCCAGGGTCTACCCGTCCATCTGGCCCTAACAGTAACAGTATATAATCACATAGGATTACACACTGACCTTAACATTTAGGAAGTTGTTCTCTAATTTTGATCTCTAGTGTATATTCAAAAGCATTTTGGTTACAATGAAGGTCTAGCATGATGACAACTTCATGCACTTTCCATTCATCACCATGAAAATGGCATCACAACAGCCAGACCTAAGTAATCACACTTTAAAAAAAAAGCAAAAGTTTTTATTTCATCTGTAGATGAAAACCGAGAACTATAGAGCACAAGATAAATATGAACTGATCCAAAATGTTCTGTATCCCAAATAGCCATAAAATACCATTCAACTCAAGCCACAAAAATACAAGGCCCTACTCTGGACCATTATCTGTTAACGGAAATATAGGGGGCTTCCATGTTACTGGCAACACAAAGGCTGTAGAAAAGTGCTATGGCTCCCCCTGAAAAAAAAAATCAAGCAAAATCTGCACTCCCAAATCCAGATGGTCCCTCCCTTCTGAGACCCACAATGTGCTTAAGCCACAGTTTACGTCCACATGTTTGACATTGGTGTAGTGAGGAGAGCCCGCTTAATTTACTTTGTGTGTGGCTCCGGAATCATAAGCGGAGTACAATGTACAGGCACTACAATGTACTGAGCACAACAAGGACTTATTTGCAATCTTTAATTCTGCAACATTCACTGTGTTTGACTCCATTTTTATTTTCCAGAGACTAAACAGTCACTACACCTGTAGATGAACTACCAGAGGGATGTAATTTCCAAAATGTGGTCAATTGAGGGGGTTTCTGCTATTCTGGCACTTAGGGGCTCTACAAATAGAGTCTGCAAACTATTGAAGGAAAGTCTGTGCTCAAAAAAATTAAATTGTGCTTCCTCCCTTCTGAGCCCTACGGTGCGGCCAAACAGTGCTGTACAGTCACATACAGGGTATTGCCACATTCAGGAGAAATTGTGAAATATTCTGATATTTTTGGCCCTTTTTACATATTACCTTTGCAAAAATTGGAAATCTGGGGTTAAAATGGCATTTTAGTGGAAAACGTGTAATTATTTTTTCTTCACTGCCCAAGAGTATACAGTTTTGTGACACACCTGTAGTGTCATTATGCTCTCTGCACCCCTAGATGAATTCATTGAGAGGTGTAGTTTGTAAAATGGGTTCACTTGTAGGGGGTGTCTGCTTTTCTGGCACTTCAGGGGCTCTGCCAATATGGCATGGGATCCGTAAACCATTCCAACTAAATCTGAACGCGATCCTTCCCTTTTTCACTTTGTACTTTGCCTCAAAGATAGTTTTTGATCACATATGGGATATTTGCGTAATTATGAGAAAATGTACAACAAATTGTACTGTCTCTTGTTACTCTAGTAAAAATTAAAAAATAACATTTTTGTTGTTAGAAATGCATATTTTCATTTTCACTGCTCAGCGTTATAAAATTCTGTGATGCATCTGTGACTACAAATCATTCCAATCAAATCTGAACTCAAATATGGTGCTCCTTCCCTTCTTCACTTTGCTTGGTGCCTCAAAAGCTCAAAAGTAGTTTTAGACCACATATGAATATATGGGCTCTTGGTAGGTATATATTAGTGAGGACATTAGAAAGTATGGGCTCCTGGTGTGTATGTATTAGTGAAGATATCAGAACTCATTGGCCCCTGGTGGGTATGTACAGTGGGTGAAATAAGTATTGAAGATGTCATCTAAGAAAACTGTTTGTAGACGATGGGAGAGCTTCCATCCAGCTCCTCTCAAAAATGGGCATTCCGAAGGGACAATACCTTAGGCTCAGGAGGAATTGCTCTGAGATGTAGGGTTTTTTGAAACAGTCTAGAGACTTGAGAAGTAGATTCCTTAGCAGAGGATACCCACAGGGGATTTTGAGGAAGGCCATTCATGAGGTCCAAAACGAGGATAGTGAGTCGACCATCAGGGTTTTCGGTAGGGGTACTCTGGCGCCGGGACTACGGCTACTTTACTCTCGATGGGGTTATCACAGGTGGTCGGTCCCGGCTTCGTGCCCTGGACGCTCACTCTGCAGCTGGGGAATGGTGTACAGGGATGAATTTGGGGATATACGTGACACCGACTGTGGTGTCTGGTAAACAGATATACCAGCGCTGCCCGCGGCCGGCCTCTGAGGCGATGGTGACGGCAGCTTAAGATCTCTCAGCTCCCCACAGGTGGAGCTATTTTACCTCAGGGCGGCGGGTCGCTGACCAGGAGAGAAGCGACCGAGCGGTGATGGCTGCCTTCTTCTCTGACGTCGCAGGGTCTTGTCGAATGGCGGAGAGATGACACACAGAGTCCACATCAGCTTAAACAAGTCCTTTTTACTAACATCTGGTTTATTTTGCCCAGTACACAGAAACAGTTCGGTTACCAGAAGGCCAATGGTCACAAATTTTGGAGGAGATTTAATGACAGAGTTTTTTTTTGAGGTAACCTTTCTTTGTCTCTCTCGGTCTCTGCTCTGAGGGCTCTGTGACTCCCTCTTTAACCCACTCGTTAGTCTCGTCACTGGTTTTCCCAGGGGTCTGATGCTGCACGGTTTCTTTATCTATCCTGCAACAGCGTCGTGAACTCGGCTTGGGGTTAGTAGTCAGACTCTTGATGGGTACTCGGACTCCTCTTATTTAAGATCCCAGGTTAATGGTTAATGGTTTGGGGATAAACCTGACAAACCTCCTCGGTTCCGTTATACCGGTGTCGACCTGAACTTTTCAGCCGGCTCTCGCCAGACCTAAACCGTCCCCTTTCCGTCTGGGTTACCCTATTTCCTGTGTCTTTCTTTTTTTTCGGGGTACCCTCGCTCAGGACGTCGGGCCTATGTTATTTCTAGCCCTTCTTTCAGTTATCAATTTACTGTCGTCTCTGCTTGTCACTCTTTACTGACTGACTGTTAACCGACTGTCACCCAGTCGTCCTGGCAACCACGTCGTGTCTCACGCTCAGCTAGGCTCCACCCCCCTATGGACCTACTATATAAACAGTCCCAGGAATATGAAGGTAGGGGCTGCTGAGTCAATGTTACTCAATCTAATAGAAGACTCTGCATTTCTTCTCTCTTTCACCTGTGACCAAAGAGCACTGCACCTTGATGTTAAGGTGCTGTATTCCCCTGTAGCGCCTAACCACAGGGGCGCCACAATAGGGATTCTCTGATCCAACCAAGCCCACAGAATTGTGTGTTGAAGACCCTGTCCGGGAGATTCAGGACCCTGTTCGGGACATTTGATGATAAAGAAGATGCCATTTTTAGTATTCTTTGGAAATATTGGGCGATCCTTCTGGCAGAGCCGGACATGAGCGATATTTTACCACCTCAACCACTGGTAACATTTAGAAAGGGAGCGTCATTGGGGGACCAACTTGTCCATAGCCATTATAATAGACCAAATAGACCAGGGACTTGACTAGATAGGAAGCCCATTAGTACCTTTCCATGTGGCGACTGCCGTTTCTGCAAAAGGATAAGACCATCTAAATCCTTCAAAAACATGGTTACCAACAAGGTGTTTTATATGAGGGATTTCACCAATTGCAAGACCTGTGGAGTTGTGTATATGGCCACCTGTACCTGCCCCTATAATTATGTGGGTAAGACAAAGATAGAGTTGAGGAGAAAAGTGGGGGAGCATCTGGGTGATATCAGACACAAGCGAGATACCCCGATTGAGAGCACATATGGGATCAACAGTAACATGCCCTTCTGTGTAGTAGAAGTCATCAGACTGAAGGCCCCGTCACACGTAGCGACGTATCTATCGATATGTCGCGGGGGTCACGGATTCTGTGACGCACATCTGGCATTGTTAGTGACGTCATTGCGTGTGACACGCACGAACGACCGTTAACGATGGAAAATACTAACAAATCGTCCATCGTTGACACGTCGTTCCTTTTTAAAAAATCATTGATTGTTGAGCATGCAGGTTGTTCGTTGTTCCCGAGACAGCACACATCGCTACGTGTGATACCTCGGGAATGACAAACTGCAGCTTACCTGCGGCCGCCGGCAATGAGGAAGGAAGGAGGTGGGCGGGATGTTACGTCCCGCTCATCTCCACCCCTCCGCTTCTATTGGGCGGCCGCTTAGTGACGTCGCTGTGATGCCTCACGAACCGCCCCCTTAGAAAGGAGGCGGTTCGCTGGCAACAGCAACATTGCTAGGCAGGTAAGTCCCATGTGATTGCTCCTAACGATATTGAGCGCCACGGGCAGCGATTTGCCCGTGACGCACAAACGACGAGGGCAGGTGCTTTCACCAATGATATCGCTAGCGATATCGCTGCGTGTAACACCCCCTTAAGTCCGAGGATAAGAGATTGGAACAAGAGGATACTACAAAAGAAATGTCAGTGGATTTTTGCTCTAACACACAAACACCATATGGCCTCAATGAGCGCCTCACGTATGCACTCTTTTTGTGAAATGTTCTCTTTTCCAGACAGAACCTCCAGGATAGGAGCCTTTGTTGTTCCTCAGGTCCTCAATGAGCACTTAATGTAGGCGCCTCCTTTGTGAAATGTTCCTCTTTTCTAAGTAGACAGTCTTTGTCAATAGTTATTTTTGGGGTTCCACTGTTATTGAACAATGACAATGGGTATAACAGTCAGTGTGGATGACCAACCAGGGAATTCGCCATTAGCATTGGCCCAGAGAGATGGGTCTGTTTCATACACAGGGCCGGCGTCAGCACCTGGCATACCCGGGCAAATTCCGGGGCCCTGGAGAGCTGGGGGGGCCCACTCGGCCTTGTCACTTCAGCTGCCCCCGGGCCGGGCCCACTCTCCTTCAGTTCTGCTGCCCTCGGGCCGAGCTCCGGGGACCGCAGTCCTGGGCAGGAAACTTTGGCTGCCGTCCCTTAGCTAGTTTCACACTTGTGTTGCAAAAAGTGTGATAATAAAGGCCACGGATTCCAGTGAAATAAGTTTTCTTTAGCTGAGAGAGCCCTCATCATCACTGCACACATCCCGACATTACCGCCTACATCACCGCACACATCCCGACGTTACCGCACACATCCTGACATCACCGCACACCTCCCGACAATACCGCACACACCCCAACATTACCGCATACACCCCGACATTACCGCACACAACCCGACATCACCGTACACACCCCGACATCACCGCACACATCCCGACATCACCGCACACATCCCGACATTACCGCACACCTCCCGACATCACCGCACACCTCCCGACATTACCGCATACCTCCCGACATCACCGCACACCTCCCGACATCACCACACACATCCTGACATTACCGCACACATCCCGACATCACCGCACACATCCCGACATTACAGCACACATCCCGACATCACCACACACATCCTGACATTACCGCACACATCCCGACATTACCGCCCACATTTTCACCGCACACACCCAGACATCATCGCACACATCCCGACATCCCCACACACATCCCGACACTACAGCCCTCATCATCACCGCACACACACCGGCACTACCGCACCCATCATCACCACACACACACACACACACACCGGCATTAACTCAGTGACGTCCCCGCTGACAGCGCGATTCACTTCAGTTGCTGCGTGGAGCTCACAGGAGCGGCAGTGTTCTACTGCCGCTCATGTCAGCTTCATGTAGCAGAGCTGGATGTGGGACCTCGTGTGGATTACGCCGGACCTGGAGGGGTATTGGGGATTTTAATAAAGTGGTGAAAGAGGGTGGGTTTGTTTTGTCTTTTATTCCAAATAAAGGATTTTTTCGGGTGTATGTGTTAATTTACTTTCACTTACAGGTTAATCATGGAAGGCATCTCGGGGAGACGTCTGCCATGGTTAACCTAGGACTTAGTGGCAGCTATGGACTGTTGCCATTAACTCCTTATTACCTCGATTGCCACCGCACCAGGGCAATTTGGGATGAGCCGGGTTGAGTCCCGGGACTGTCGCATCTAATGGATGCGGCAATTCCGGGCGGCTGCTGGCTGATATTTTTAGGCTGGGGAGCTCCCCATAACGTGGGGCTTCCCATCCTGAGAATACCAGCCTTCAGCCGTGTGGCTTTACCTTGGCTGGTATCAAAATTGGGGGGACCGCACGCCGTTTTTTTTTTTATTATTTATTTATTTATTGTACTGCACGATATAGACCCGCACACCGGCGGCTGTGATTTGTTGCAGTGAGACAGCTGTAACTCAACGTGGCTGCAACCAATCATAGGCGCCGGTGGGCGGGGGAAGCAGTGAATATGAGATTGAATAATGGGCGGCCGGCTTTTTCAAAAGAGGAAAAGCCGCCAGAGCAGTGTGAGTGGGTCTGTATGTATGCAGCAGAGCAGTGTGTGTCTGTATGTATGCAGCAGATCTGTGTGTGTGTCTGTATGTATGCAGCAGAGCTGTGTGTGTGTCTATGTATGCAGCAGAGCAGTATGTGTGTGTCTGTATGTATTTATGCAGCAGCAGTGTGTGTGTCTGTCCGTATGTATTCAGCAGAGCAGTGTGTGTCTCTGTATGTATGCAGCAGAGCAGTGTGTGTGTCTGTATGCAGCAGAGCTGTGTGTGTCTGTTTGTAGGTATGTATGATGTGTATCTATGTATGTCAGTGTATATGACTGTAAAGATTTGTCTGTTTATATGTATTTTGTGAGTTTGTCTTAAAATATGTATATGTACGTATCTGTGTATGTGTGTGTGTCTGCGTGTTTATGGGGCCCACTGGGACTCTTCCGCCCAGGGCCCACAAAAACCTGGAGCCGGCCCTGTTCATACATTTGGTAGATTATTAAAAACTATTGTTTTATTCACATATTTTTCTTTATCAGATGTACAGAATGCTCACCTTGATTTAGGTTGATTTATATGGTATGCACATGGTGAAATAGGGACAGGTCTCATGGACTTACAAGGGAGCGTCGACAGTGAGCGGGGGCACTATTTGTGCTAATTAGGGTGTCAACCTCCGCAGCCTGATAGGGCAGTCTATTAGGGGCAGTAACAGGGCAATTGAGGCCTATTATTGATCCGGTCCTGCAGTTTTGTTTACCTACCTCCTACCTTCAACCTGTTCCTACTGTGTGATACTAATTTAAGGGGAGTGTTTTTGTGAATTGATGTCCTATGACAGTTTTAATGCATATTAAATGCATTGAGATTTTAAGAATTGTTTGTTTTTGTTAACTCTAATTAGAAATTGCTGTACTAATCCCAGGGGCGTAATGATCGTAGTCACATAAAGCACCACTGCGACCGTGCCCAGGGGTGCTTCAGCTAGATGTGTGTCCGAGGGCACGCATCCAGCGCAAATACATCGGAGCTCAGAGACCCATCGGGTCTCTGCACTGCGATGTGCTGGCAGTCGATTAAGGCCATGAATATTCATTGCTTCCCACGCACACAATCCTGCGCATGGGGAGCAGAGAATATACTGACAGCTGCTGGTGCTGTAAATTGCCGCGAATGACACTGACATCCATGATAGGGATGTATATACTGTACCTGGATAGTGCCTTGATGGGGCCATATATACCAGGATGGGGCTATGAAGGGGTCATATATACCAGGATGGGGCCATATATACCATGATGAGGCCATATACACCAGGATGAGCCATGATGGGGACATATATACCAGGATGGGGCCATTTATACCAGGATATAGGCATGATGGGGGTCATACACCAGGATGGGGACATATACTATGAGGGGTCATGATGCAGATATATATACCTGGACGGGGCCATAACAGTGGACATATAAACCAGGATGGAATGATATATACCAGAATATAGCCATGATGGAATCATACACCAGGATGGGGCCATGATGTGGACATATACCAGGATGGGGCCATGATATGGCCATATAATGTACCAGAATGGGTGATATATTTACCAAGAAGTGGTACAGGATGGGGCATATTAATACAGGATGTGGGACAGTACTACACAATGAAGGGGGAAGGGGGGACAACTTGTATGTCTTTATAGGATTTAGAATGCTACAATGGCCCATATATCTGATGAACACATGGGGGGAGCCAGGCTCAAACTTTGCCCCGGGGCCCATCAGACTCTAGTTATGCCACTGACTAATCCCATACAGTTAGCTACATATACAGTATATATGACAAAAATAAATACACCCCTCCCATCTTTGTAAATATTTTATTAGATCTTTTCATGGGACAACACTGAAGATATGACACTTTGATACAATGTAAAGTAATCAGTGTATAGCTTGCATAACATTATAAATTGAGTGTGCACGCTAAATAACTCAACACAGGCATTAATGTCTAAACTGCTGGTAACAAAAGTGAGTACAACCCTAAGTGAAAATAGCCAAATTGTGCCCAATTAGCCAGACTCTTTAATGGTACAAGGTCTCTGGTATGAGGAGCAGGTGTGCTAAATGTGGTCTTATCGCTCATACACTGTATCATTCTGGTCACTGCAAGTTCAACGTGGCACGTCATGGCAAAGAATTTTTGAGGACCTAAAAAAATATTGCTTTACCTAAATACGATCTAAGATATAAGTAGATTGCCAACACCCTGAAACTAAGTTGCAGCATGGTGGCCAAGACCATACAGCAGTTTAACAAGACAGGATCCACTAAGAAAAGGTCTCTATATGGTGGACCAAAGAAATTGAGTACACGTGCTCTGCATCATATCCAGATATTGCCTTTTCAAAATAGACGTTTGAATGCTGCCACCATTGCTGCATAAATTAAAGGAGCGGGAGGGTCAGTCTGCCAGTGCTCAGACAATACACTACCCACTGCATAAAATTGGACTTCATGGATGTAGTCTCATAAGTACAACTCTTCTAAAGATGATGTACAAAAAGGCCTGCAGTTTGCTGAAGACAAGCAGACTAAGGACATGGATTACTGGAACCCTGTCCTGTGGTCTGATGATATCAAGATAAACTAATTGGGTTGAGATGGTGTCAAGCGTGTGTGGTGGCAACCAGGTGAGGAGTACATAGACAAGTGTGGCTTGCCTACAGTCAAGCATGGTGGTGGGAGTGTCATGGCTTTGGGACGAATGAGTGCTGCCAGCTGTGGGGAGCTACAGTTCATTAAGGGAACTATGAATGCCAACATGTACTATGACATACTGAAACAACTCAGTGTTGTTCCATGAAAAGATATAATAAAATATTAACAAAAATGTGAGGGGTGTACTCACTTTTGAGATATACTCTATGTGTGTGTGTGTGTGTGGTTGTTGTATACATATATGTGTGTGTATGTGCTCGGTTTCACATATGTGTGTATAACATATAGTGTTTGTGTCACATACTGTGTTTATGTAGTAAATGTTGTCAAGCACCCGATGTACAACCAAAATGCTGATCATTCATTAGGTCATTGCATTGTTTCTGGCGGAATAAAAATCCTTGTTCTCAGCAACACATCACCTGGTGCAGACTGCAGAAGTGCTGCTGAGAACATAATACTGTAGGGGACAAATTTATCTACTAGTGAGTGTTCTGTGCCTATCATTCTTTGTCAATCTTTTTTTTTTTAAAAAAAAAAGAGGAAACAAGTGCTAGACAACTACCATGTCAATTGCACTTGTTTAACGGTCATGTACCTGCAACCTAAATGATTGTGTGTAATGGTTCAATATGTTAGCAATTAGGACCCCACTTTAAACTTTTGGCAGAGGCCCACTTTGTCTAAAACTGGTCCTGCCTGTCCTGTATACTGAATGTAATTCTCAGTATCTGTATTCTTCACAATCCACAGTACCACTTCTACTGTCCTGTTTACAGAATGTAATTTTTAGAACCTGTATTATTACAGTTTGTATTTATTCACTGCACAGTGCCACTTCTATCCTGTATACTACTTGTAATTCTCAGTAACTGTGTTATTCTGTATGTATACACTCTATAGTACCAATTCTCCTGTCCTGTACAATAGGTGTAATCCTCAGTATCTGTATTAGTCTGTATATACTGTATACACCACACAGTACCACTTTTCCTGTCCTGTTTACAGGGTGTAATTCTTAGAACCTGTATCATTATGTGACACCCTAGCCTATCAGGTCATCACAGGGTATTGTGCAATCTGCCCTTCTGTGCAATATCCACCTCTTCCTTGGTTATGGGTCCCCAACTAACGGTGTTGCCAAGAGTAGTCAATCAAAGTCTTAGGTACACTCTGCACCACACCCACCAGACACACCAGTGGATGGCCTGAGTGGAATAGGGCCGCCCACTTTGGGGGCTGGTTAAGGGGAGGTCAGGAGTGTGAGGAGAAGTTCAGTTGGAGTTTGGAGTTGGAGAGAGGAGGACAGGAGCCGGGCTCCTTGGAGAAACTAGGTGACAGACCGTGGTCTGGACCTAGTAGGAGCTGGACCCCCGGTCACAGGGGATCATGGCAAGGGGCACAAGTCTGTCGAGGAGGACAGCCGGCGGCCTTGCACCATCACCGGGCTGGGACCAGGGCACGACAAGGTACGTGGACCCTAGGTCAGGGAGTAGCTTCAGGCAACCTGACAATTGACCCGACGAGAACGAAGTCTTCAAGATCCGTTCTCCACCCGCTCCAAAATCGGGGTACTAGCGCAACGAGGGGGATAGGACTTTCTACATATACGGTCCAGAAAATCCCAAGCGTGAATCCTGAGAGCAAGCTCCCACAGTTAGCCATACTGGGGAGCGGGACCCGGCTAGTTCCACACTACCGGGACCAACAGAGAAGTAACTTAGTGCCAGGAGGCAGGTCACGGATCACCAGGCAACACCATCGGGGACGGGACCCAAATGAGCTCCCTCAGCGGCGGCGGTGTCCAGAACTTTGGTTTATCCGGTTGGCGGTGTCAGCTTTATGGACTGAGTGAGTACAAAAGTGGCCCCTGCACTCCCCACGGCAATCCCCCAACTCCATTATGAAGTCCCGGGGCATTCCCCCTACCCGTGGAGGGTTCTAACACCTGTCTGCCCCATTCCATCACCCCCGGGTACTCCCAACTGCTGCGGTGGTACTCCTAAATTACCACAAACCACGGGTGGCGTCACGAACTCTAATACATCCCCTGTAAATAATCCCCTTCGTTTGAGGGGCCGCACGACCCCCGGGTCCGGAGACCCCTCGAGCCACCGCGGATCCGGTTCTGAGCAGATCGGCTGCTGACGCGGGACGGCACAATTACAGTATGTATTTATTCACTGCACAGTACCACTTCTCCTGTCCTGTATACTAAGTGTAATTCTCAGTAACTGTGTTATTCTGTATGTATACACTATATAGTACCACTTCTCCTGTCATTATGTGGCGCCCTGGACAAGCCAGGTCGTCACAGAACAACACCAACACACCCCACACCCCGGTTAGGCACACCAAAGCCAAACACAAAATCCTTGTTGCCTTCCTCCAGGGGCTGATGTCCACACCAGGGGTTGGCCAGGCGGTTGGTCCCGCCCACCGAGGAGTTCACAGTCCTGGAGGCGGGAAAAGGAAGCAGATCAGATAGAGTTGGAAGTGGAAGTGAGAGGAGTGAAGTGGCAAGAGAGCAACTGTCTGACGGCATCCGGGTGTGTGGCCCGGACGGTACAGCAAGGTTGGCAGACGGTGGTGACCGTCTGCAGGAGAGGCCAATTGGAGCGAACCGAAATGACCGTGGACGGGCGGTGGTACCGGACCGGCAAGCAAAGAGAAGCCAGCACCATCCGGCAGGGCTTACGAACCCGACCAGGCTAGGAGTCGCCGTCCAATTTGTCAAATCCGTTAGCGAAGGGAACCTCCTGGGTTTCCCAGCAGTCAAGTCCCGATAGAAGGCGACAGCTCAAGCCGTGAAGGGAAACACAGTCACCGCCAAGGCTAAAGTTCCCAGGGCCAGAGCCTGTGGGCAAAAGGGGCTTCTTCAGCACCCATCCAAGCTGGGGAGCGGGTTACCGGTAGGAACCCATTGGAACCGTACACACTACACAGGTGCAGGGAAAGGCAGTCACCATCAACCTACCAGGAGCAGAAACCACCGCAGCCGTCAGTGGGCCCCGTCCATCCAGCCGTGTGTTTTACCAAGGACTGTGTCTTCGTGACTGGCTGAGTGAGTACTACCGTGCCGTGCAGCACAGCGCTGCCCCCGCGACCCTGCACATCGCCAGGCCCCATAACCCGCCTGCCATCCATCCTTACCTCCTTCACCGGGCCCCGGGACAACCAACCCCCTGCCCATGGAGGGGAGAACCAACATCCAAGCTGCTCCCAGTCATCGCTCCCGGGATCCCCGTTCAGAGCAGCGGTGGTGTCACAACCTCACCACAACCGTGGGTGGCGTCACAGACAATAAATCCCCAAAACCATTCCCCTTTTCACTCACGGGCGAGGAACGCCGCTCGAGTCCCCGGGATCCGGCCTACCGCTCGAGCCACCACCGAGCAGCAGTAGCAGCAGCAGCCGGACCCGAGCAGTGGGAGAGCGCAGCGTCCCCTCCTCCGCCCGCGACAATTACACTATGTGTAAAGCCGGCTTTACATACTACAATATATCTTACGATGTGTCGGCAGGGTCACGTCGTAAGTAGAGATGAGCGAACCGGTCCCGGTTCGGCTCGAGGCCGGTTCGCCGAACGGGGGTCCCGTTCGAGTTCGGTTCGTCGAACGTTCGACGAACCGAACTCGAACGTATAGGCTATAATGGGAGGCAATCACAAACACATAAAAATGCATTATAAATGTACACAAACAGTTAATAAACATTGCCATAACACTTACCGGTCCTCGCGATCCCTTCTGCACTCTGTCTCCTGCCGCTATTCCATCCGATGATCGCTGAATCCTCCCGGTGACCTGCACTGCCAGCAGAGAAGCAGGACCTATCGTGACGTCAAAATAGCCATGTGACCAGTCACGTGGCTATTATCTCATTGGCTACAGACTGGTCACATGACTATGACAAGTCATGTAGGACCTGCGAGTGCATCTCTCCGGTACACGGTGCACATATGTGTATCGCCGTGTACCGGCGACATGCTCTAGCACACGGTCGACTCCCCGTTCCGTTAGGGACCGGCTGACACAGCCGGTCATTAACGGAGATCACCGTTGCCATAGCAACGCAGTTAGCGGTGACGTCACCGCTAACCGCGGCTCCGGGAGCACCGTTGCTATGGTAACGCGTCTGTCAGCGTTACCGCTAGCAGCCAGCAGTGATCACTCACGGAGTGAAGGCTGCACGCTGCTTCCCGATTGTAGTGAGCATTGTAGTTAGGATGGAGGTTCCCCAGCCCCAAGTGATGCCCCTCACTACAATCGTCACTACTACTACACTAGAAAGAAAGAAGACAGAAGAGCAGGATCGTGGAGGGCTGACAGGGGTAATAAAGATGGAGTCTCTAATGTGTCTGTGTATTTATTTCTATTAAAGTATTTTTTCTCTGTGTGGTGTCTTTTTTTAACCCTTTATTGGAGATTCTTAATGGCCGGGTCAAACGTGCCTGACATTAAGAATCTCTGGCTTAATACTGGCTGGTAAAACAAAGCCAGTATTAACTCATGATTACCCAACAAGCCACCCGGCTCCAGGGCTGTTGGAAGAGTTGGATACAGCGCCAGATGATGGCGCTTCTATGAGAGCGCCATTTTCTGGGACGGCTGCGGACTGAAATCCGCAGCAGAGGCGCCCACAAACCTCGGGCTAACCTGTGCTGCGGATTCCAATCCCCAGCTGCCTAGTTGTACCCGGCTGGACACAAAAATAGGGCGAAGCCCACGTCATTTGTTTTTTAATTATTTCATGAAATAAGTGAAATAATTAAAAAAAACGGGCTTCCCTATATTTTTGGTTCCCAGCCGGGTACAAATAGGCAACTGGGGGTTGGAGGCAGCCCATGGCTGCCAGCTGTACCTGGCTAGCATACAAAAATATGGCGAAGCCCACGTCATTTTTTTGGTGGGCAAAAAACTTCTGCATACAGTCCTGGATGTAGTATGCTGAGCCTTGTAGTTCTGCAGCTGCTGTCTGCTCTTCTCCATACAGACAGACAGCAGCTGCAGAACTACAAGGCTCAGCATACTCCATCCAGGACTGTATGCAGAAGTTTTTTGCCCCCTGAAAAAATTATGTGGCTTCGCCATATTTTTGTATGCTAGCCAGGTACAGCAGGCAGGTACGGCTGCCCCCAACCCCCAGTTGCCTATTTGTACCCGGCTGGGAACCAAAAATAAAGGGAAGCCCTTTTTTTATTATTTCATGAATTTCATGAAATAATTAGAAAACAAATGACGTAGGCTTTGCCCCATTTTTGTGTCCAGCCAGGTACAACTAGGCAGCTGGGATTGGAATCCGCACCACCGGTTGGCCTGAGCTTTCTGGGCCCCACTGCTGCGAATTGCAGTCTGCAGCCACCTCAGAAAATGGCATTTTCATAGAAGCGCCATCTTCTGGCGCTGTATCCAACTCTTCCAGCACCTGCCTGCTATACCTGGCTAGCATACAAAAATATGGCGAAGCTCACGTCCTTTTTTTGTAGCTTTTTGGCAAAAAAAAAAAAAAAATGCTTCCCTGGATTTTCCATTGCCAGTGAAGGTAACACCAAGCAGTGGGGGTTAGCAGCCAGTAGCTGCTTGGATTACCCTTAGCTAGCAATACAAAAAATGCAGTGGGAGCTAACATATATTTTTTTTAATTATTTATTTAAATAACTAAAAATAAAATGGGCTTCCCTGTATTTTTATTGCTGGACATCACAGTGCTGTAAAAATAAATCTTTAAAAAAATGACGTAGCGCTCCGCGGTATTTTTGATTCTCAGCGCAGATAAAGCAGACAGCTATGGGTTGCCACCCCCATCTGCCTGCCGTTACCTTGGTTGGCAATCAAAATACAGGGAAGCCCATTAATTTTTTCTATTTAAAAAATAGTTAAAAAAAAAAAATTACGTTGGGTCCCCCCATTTTTGATAGCCAGCTAGGGTAAAGCAGACGGCTGTAGCCTGAAAACCACAGCTGGCAGCTTTACCGTGGTTGGGGATCCAATGTGGAGGTCCCCTCAGGCTCTTTTTTATAATTATTTTATAAATATTAATAATTACACAATAAAAGTAGGGGACCCCCCAAATTGGATCACCAGCCAAGGTAAAGCGGACAGCTGTGGTCTGGTATTCTCAGGGTGGGAAGGTCCATAGTTATTGGGCCTTCACAGCCTAAAAATAGCAGGCCGCAGGCACCCCAGACGTGGCGCATCCACTAGATGCGCCAATCCTGGCGCTTCACCCCAGCTCATCCCGTGCCCTGGTGCAGTGGCAAACGGGGTAATAAATCGGGTTGATACTAGCTGTAAAGTCACCTGAGATCAAGCCCAGCAGTTTGTGATGTCATGGCGTCTATTAGATACCCAACATCATAAACTGTCAGTACTAACAAAAACAAAAAATCGACAAAAGAAATTTATTTGAAAAAACAGTCCCCAAAACATTTCCTCTTTCACCAATTTATTGTAAGAAAAAAAATAAAGGGGTCCCACGACGACTCTGGACCGTCTAGAATATGGGGGGGAGACACTCAGGGAACGTATCCCCCATTTTCTAGGAGTGCGGACCCTTCATGTGAGGAGTGTGGGTGCAATGAATCTGCACTCACTCTCCCCGGGTCCACAGCAGCAGAGTCCATGTCGTAATGGTTGCTACCAAAGCTGCAATGCCCTGCTCATGAGGTAAGGGCATGCCTAATCAGGAGAACTACTGTAGAGGAAGCTCTGCTCACTGGTATATAGGTGCTCAGAGGTAATAATAGATAAAATTAGTGAGTAACCTCGGCACTCTATATCTCCCAGACTAAGTCAGTAAGTCACAACGGATAGTAATGCAAAATCACTCTTTATTGGTCCGTATTAAGAAAATTTTTTTTTCATAAGCATATATGTTTTTGTCCAAAACAAGTTACAAATGACGTTTCGGCCTGAGCCTTCGTCAGATTGGACTTATCTGCATGTAATCATGAAAAATGACAATAATCAGTATCACATAAGAGTGAGAGAACAATAACATAAACTCGAACAATGTAGAGGTACAATTGGGATGCAGCAAAAAAATTGCAACACAGCAAGAAATGAAACACATGATACAAATGTCATAATACAGTACAAGGACAATATAGTAATGACAAATATGGGGTCAGAGTAGACTTAGACAGCTCTGGTACGAAAGAGATGTCAATCATAAAGTAACATGTGCAGTAGGTGTAGAGCTACACTATGCATGGCAGAGCTAATGGGTAGACCGACCATAGAAAAAGTAGAGAAAAAGTGGAGAAAAAGTGGAGAATAAGTGGAACATAAGAGGAGAAAAAGTGGAGAAAAAGTGGAGAAAAAAGTGGAGAAAAAGTGGAGAAAAAGTGGAGAAAAAGTGGAGAAAAAGTGGAGATTAAGAGGAGAAAAAGTGGAGAAAAAAGTGGAGAAAAAGTGGAGAAAAAGTGGAGCATAAGTGGAGAAAAAGTGGAGAAAAAGTGGAGCATAAGAGGAGAAAAAGTGGAGAAAAAAGTGGAGAAAAAGTGGAGAAAAAGTGGAGCATAAGAGGAGAAAAAGTGGAGAAAAAGTGGAGAAAAAGTGGAGCATAAGAGGAGAAAAAGTGGAGAAAAAGTGGAGAAAAAGTGGAGCATAAGAGGAGAAAAAGTGGAGATTAAGAGGAGAAAAAGTGGAGAAAAAGTGGAGCATAAGAGGAGAAAAAGTGGAGAAAAAGTGGAGAAAAAGTGGAGAAAAAGTGGAGAAAAAGTGGAGAAAAAGTGGAGCATAAGAGGAGAAAAAGTGGAGATTAAGAGGAGAAAAAGTGGAGAAAAAGTGGAGAAAAAGTGGAGAAAAAGTGGAGAAAAAGTGGAGCATAAGAGGAGAAAAAGTGGAGAAAAAAGTGGAGAAAAAGTGGAGAAAAAGTGGAGAAAAAGTGGAGATTAAGAGGAGAAAAAGTGGAGCATAAGAGGAGAAAAAGTGGAGAAAAAAGTGGAGAAAAAGTGGAGAAAGTGGAGAAAAAAATGGAGAAAAAGTGGAGAAAAAGTGGAGAAAAAGTGGAGAATAAGAGGAGAAAAAGTGGAGAAAAAGTGGAGAAAAAGTGGAGAATAAGAGGAGAAAAAGTGGAGAATAAGTGGAGAAAAAAATGGAGAAAAAGTGGAGAAAAAGTGGAGAAAAAGTGGAGCATAAGAGGAGAAAAAGTGGAGAAAAAGTGGAGAAAAAGTGGAGCATAAGAGGAGAAAAAGTGGAGAAAAAAGTGGAGAAAAAGTGGAGAAAAAGTGGAGCATAAGAGGAGAAAAAGTGGAGAAAAAGTGGAGAAAAAGTGGAGCATAAGAGGAGAAAAAGTGGAGAAAAAGTGGAGAAAAAGTGGAGAAAAAGTGGAGCATAAGAGGAGAAAAAGTGGAGAAAAAGTGGAGAAAAAAGTGGAGAAAAAGTGGAGAAAAAGTGGAGAAAAAGTGGAGAAAAAGTGGAGATTAAGAGGAGAAAAAGTGGAGAAAAAGTGGAGAAAAAGTGGAGCATAAGAGGAGAAAAAGTGGAGAAAAAAGTGGAGAAAACGTGGAGAAAACGTGGAGAAAACGTGGAGAAAAAGTGGAGAAAAAGTGGAGAAAAAGTGGAGCATAAGAGGAGAAAAAGTGGAGAAAAAGTGGAGAAAAAAGTGGAGGAAAAGTGGAGAAAAAGTGGAGAAAAAGTGGAGAAAAAGTGGAGAAAAAGTGGAGATTAAGAGGAGAAAAAGTGGAGAAAAAGTGGAGAAAAAGTGGAGCATAAGAGGAGAAAAAGTGGAGAAAAAAGTGGAGAAAACGTGGAGAAAACGTGGAGAAAAAGTGGAGAAAAAGTGGAGAAAAAGTGGAGAAAAAGTGGAGCATAAGAGGAGAAAAAGTGGAGAAAAAAGTGGAGAAAACGTGGAGAAAACGTGGAGAAAAAGTGGAGAAAAAGTGGAGAAAAAGTGGAGCATAAGAGGAGAAAAAGTGGAGATTAAGAGGAGAAAAAGTGGAGAAAAAGTGGAGAAAAAGTGGAGAAAAAGTGGAGCATAAGAGGAGAAAAAGTGGAGAAAAAAGTGGAGAAAAAGTGGAGAAAAAGTGGAGAAAAAGTGGAGATTAAGAGGAGAAAAAGTGGAGCATAAGAGGAGAAAAAGTGGAGAAAAAAGTGGAGAGAAAGTGGAGAAAGTGGAGAAAAAAATGGAGAAAAAGTGGAGAAAAAGTGGAGAAAAAGTGGAGAATAAGAGGAGAAAAAGTGGAGAAAAAGTGGAGAAAAAGTGGAGAATAAGAGGAGAAAAAGTGGAGAATAAGTGGAGAAAAAAATGGAGAAAAAGTGGAGAAAAAGTGGAGAAAAAGTGGAGCATAAGAGGAGAAAAAGTGGAGAAAAAGTGGAGAAAAAGTGGAGCATAAGAGGAGAAAAAGTGGAGAAAAAAGTGGAGAAAAAGTGGAGAAAAAGTGGAGCATAAGAGGAGAAAAAGTGGAGAAAAAGTGGAGAAAAAGTGGAGAAAAAGTGGAGAAAAAGTGGAGAAAAAGTGGAGAAAAAGTGGAGATTAAGAGGAGAAAAAGTGGAGAAAAAGTGGAGAAAAAGTGGAGCATAAGAGGAGAAAAAGTGGAGAAAAAAGTGGAGAAAACGTGGAGAAATCGTGGAGAAAAAGTGGAGAAAAAGTGGAGAAAAAGTGGAGAAAAAGTGGAGCATAAGAGGAGAAAAAGTGGAGAAAAAAGTGGAGAAAACGTGGAGAAATCGTGGAGAAAAAGTGGAGAAAAAGTGGAGAAAAAGTGGAGAAAAAGTGGAGCATAAGAGGAGAAAAAGTGGAGAAAAAAGTGGAGAAAAAGTGGAGAAAAAGTGGAGAAAAAGTGAAGCATAAGAGGAGAAAAAGTGGAGATTAAGAGGAGAAAAAGTGGAGAAAAAGTGGAGAAAAAGTGGAGAAAAAGTGGAGAAAAAGTGGAGCATAAGAGGAGAAAAAGTGGAGAAAAAAGTGGAGAAAAAGTGGAGAAAAAGTGGAGAAAAAGTGGAGATTAAGAGGAGAAAAAGTGGAGCATAAGAGGAGAAAAAGTGGAGAAAAAAGTGGAGAAAAAGTGGAGAAAGTGGAGAAAAAAATGGAGAAAAAGTGGAGAAAAAGTGGAGAATAAGAGGAGAAAAAGTGGAGAAAAAGTGGAGAAAAAGTGGAGAATAAGAGGAGAAAAAGTGGAGAATAAGTGGAGAAAAAAATGGAGAAAAAGTGGAGAAAAAGTGGAGAGAAAGTGGAGAAAAAAATGGAGAAAAAGTGGAACACCCTTTGGTACCTTTCATGTGGCACTAAGGGGTGCTTAGCTTTGTATTTAGCCAAAAAAATGAAAAAAAAATGACGTAGGGTTCCCCCTAGTTTTGTAGCCAGCTAGGGTAAAGCAGACGGCTGCAGCCTGCAGACCACAGCTGGCAACCTCACCTTGGCTGGTAATCCAAAACTGAGGGCACCCCACGCTGTTATTTTAAATTAAATAAATAATTAAAAAAAAAAACACGTAGGGGTCCCCCAAAATTGGATCACCAGCCAAGGTAAAGCAGACAGCTGGGGCCTGATATTCTCAGACTAGGGAGGTCCATGGTTATTGGAATCTCCCCAGCCTAAAAATAGCAGGCCGCAGCCGCCCCAGAAGTGGCGCATCCATTAGATGCGCCAATCCTGGTGCTTCGCCCCAGCTCATCCCGCGCCCTGGTGCGGTGGCAAACGGGGTAATATTTGGGGTTAATACCAGATGTGTAATGTCACCTGGCATCAAGCCCTGGGGTTGGTGAGGTCAGGCGTCTATCAGATACCCGACATCACCAACCCAGTCAGTAATAAAAAAAAAATAGACGACAAACACATTTTTATTTGAAAAAACACTCCCCAAAACATTCCCTCTTTAACCAATTTATTAGATTGAAAAACAAATCCAGGTCTGGTGTAATCCAAGGGGTTGCCATGACGATGCACACTGTCCCAGTCAATGAAGAGCAGGATGTTCCCCATTGGCTGGGAGAGCAGTGCAGTGACCTGAGCTAACATCAATGGGTCAGCCCAGGTCACTGCAGGGGGGTGACAAGTGCTGCTGTCAGTGAGGTACATTACCTGCGCTGATCTCCAGCACACTGACAGCCCCTGTCACTGAGGTCAATGACCGGCGCCTTCACATCAAGTATCGCGAGAGGTCCGTGACGTCACCGCCAGTGTCAGTCTCGGGTCGGAAGCGATAGGTGATGTGACAAGCGGCGGCCATGGAGGACAGTGACAGCGCTGAGGTCGGGATGGCGGGACTTCATCACCGCAGGTAAGCCGAGCGAGCGAGCGGGCGGGCGGGGGGGGGTGGGTGGTGGATGTGTGTGTGTGTGTGTGTGTTTGTGTATGTGTATGTATGTGTACATGCCGCGGGCAGGAGAGGGTGGAGCGAGCTGAGCGGGAAAGTGTGGGCTTCCTGCACGTAACTAAGATAAACATCGGGTTACTAACCAAAGCGCTTTGCTTGGATACCCGATGTTTATCTTGGTTACCAGCTTGTGGCAGGCTGCCAGCGATGGCTCCTGCTCACTGTAGCTGTAAAAAGCCCTGCTTTTTGCTGCTAGAACCGTTCTCGAACGTATCTAGAACTATAGAGCTTTTAGCAAAAAGCTCGAGTTCTAGTTCGATCTCGAACAGCCCAAAAATCACTCGAGTCTAGAACTGGAGAACCACGAACCACGAACCGCGCTCAACTCTAGTCGTAAGTGACGCACGTCCGGCATCGTAAGGTACATTGTAGTGTGTAACAGGTACGTGCGATTGCGATTGAACGAAAATCCATTCATCGCATACACGTCGTTCATTCTTCATGGATTGAACGTGCGGTTGTGCAATGTTCCCGAGGCAGCACACATCGCTGTGTGTGACACCCCGGGAACATTGAACAGATCTTACTTGCGTCCCTCAGCTCCAGACGCCAATGCGGAAGGAAAGAGGTGGGCGGGATGTTTACGTCCCGCTCATCTCCGCCCCTCCGCTTCTATTGGCCGGCTGCCGCGTGACGTCGATGTGACGCCGAACGTCCCTCCCACTCCAGGAAGTGGACGTTTACCATCCACATCGAGGTCGTATGGACGGGTAAGTACGTGTGACAGGGGTTAATCGTTTGTGCGGCACGTTCAACAAATTGAATGTGCCACACATACGATGGGGGCGTTGCAAATCGCATACGATATCGTATGCGAAATTGCAACATGTAAAGCTGGTTAATCTTCAGTATCTATGTTACTCTGGATATACTGTATACACTACACAACAAAAAAGAGGGGGAGCCAGCACTGCTTGAGAATAGCATGCAAACAATTAAAAGTGAAAATTCACATATTATTCCAACTGTACTATAATGCAAAATGAAATTTTTAGCAAATAATTGATCAGTTTTTTGACTCGCCCCAGCCACGTCACGGCAAATCTCGATAGGGGGGTCCTACTCTATATTTATTTACATTGTGCCATGCGGCCTCCTAAATTCATTAAAAGCAGAACCATATTGAAGCAACCGGAGAAAACACGGGTCTTTGAAATAAAAAGATTTTCCATATTTACCTGCTTTCTTCAGCTGTGCTGCCTCCTGATCCTGACCCCAGCTCACTATATTCATTGATTATTCACCGCACTCAGGACCTGGAAGCCAGAGCAGCACGAGGACAGCACCGTGGGGACAGGTGAGTATTGTGCAAGCACAGTGACAACCAGGAGGTCAGTGGAGTTCCCAATGAACTCTGATAACATCCTGATGACCGCCGTGACACCTGCGCTACAGCTTCACGGGTTCATCAGAGTTCATTGGGAACTGTGATGAGTCCCCAATGCTGTCCCCGCGATGATCCGGCTTCCAGGTTCTCACTACACACACACACACACACACACACTGAGCACATATACACACATATGTATACACACATAGCAGACACACATGGATACACCGAGCACATACACACACATAGCGCACATGAATGTATACACTGAACACACACACATACACACACTCTGCTGTACACTCACTCAGGGATGCGGTCCCCGGCACTGAAGTCCCTGCCATGTTGCTGCTTCCAGCTTCACAGGGCACTGAATATTCAGTGAGTATAATGAGCGGGGGTCAGGAGCGGGAGGCAGCAGAGCCAGAGACAGCATCGCTGGAGAGAGGTAAATATAGATCACATCAGTGTGCGATCCATGTGACACCCGTGCTGCTGGAGAAAAAACGGACATGCCTGTGTGTGTGCGAGTGGGGCCATGAGGGGTCACACGGTCCGTGTGAAAACAAGGACGTGTGAGTAACAGCAAATAATAACATGGGTACGTGTGGCATCCGTATAAAAAACGGATGTCAAACGTACCTGAAACACAGACGTCTGAAACCAGCCTTAGGCTATGTGCGCACTAGAAATTGACTTTTTCTTAAGGAAAAACTGGACCCTCTGAAAGAAACCCGCACCTGCGATAAAAAAACGCACCAAAACCGCAACGAAATCTGCATGCGGCTTTGCTGCGTTTTGGTGCGGATTTACCGCAGATTTGCAGCGTTTTTTCCGCAGGTTGGTCCCTGCAGGGCAAAAACTGCAGGTACCTGCGGAAAAGAAGTGACATGCACATTAATTCCGCAGCGGAAATTCAGCTGGTAAATCCACAGGTATTAAAAAAAAACAGTGTGCACACAGCATTTTTTTATACCCATAGGCTTTGCTGGGGAATGACCTCAGAAAGGTTAGAAACAATTTCTGCATCAAATCCGCAGCGTGTGCACATAGCCATTCAAAGCCACCTCCACTGTCGTGTTTGTTGCGCCTGAACTGATACACCTTGTGATTAGCTGACTTGTTGATGACGATATTTTGTCTGGACATCCACCTCTTACCTTTTCAATGGGTGGATGTACTTAATTTCAGATATTTCCAACTGTCATGGCACTCACATGATGCAGTTTGGCAATTTTCATGGCCAAGAAACCACAATCAATGAGCTGAATGATGCTGTTTCTCTTTTCTTGAAAAATCTCCATTGCTGCTTCTCACACAATACACTGAGCTATTGTAGTTGTAATTCTAGCAAGCGCAGTGTGTTGGTTGCACTTGGCGCTAGCTGTCGCACTGCCTGCCGGTCCTGGCTAGGGAAGACTTTAACAGAGCCCCTCCCAGGCATCAAACAGTGCAGCGGCTGGCGGCCGGGCACACAGCAGAAGGTGGGCAACCACACCAAGAAATTAACTAAACGGAAAAAAGGAACAAACCTTAGGCTGATACCACAGCAGAAACAAAAAGGAAGCCGAACCCAGCTTTAAATAAAGGAAAGCTGAACCCTGCAGCAGGAGATGCAAGAGGAAAACCTCAGAGAACCAGCACAAGCAAACCAAACCACCCACACAACTGAAGTGTCAGTGGTTTGGTTCAGCAACTAATGCCGGCGTCACACGGGACGATCTATCGTGCGATCGCACGAGCGATCGTACCCACCCCCATCGTTTGTGCATCACAGGCAAATAGTTGCCTGTGGCGCACAAAGTCGTGAATCCCCGTCACACGTACTTACCTCCCGGACGACCTCGCTGTGGGCGGCGAACATCCTCTTCCTGAAGGGGGAGGGACATTCGGCGTCACAGCGACGTCACATGGCAGCTGGCCAATAGAAGCAGAGGGGAGATGAGCGGGACATAACATCCTGCCCACCTCCTTCCTTCCGCATTGCTGGTGGGACGCAGGTAAGCTGTGTCCGTCGTTCCCGGGGTGTCACACGGAGCGACGTGTGTTGCCACGGGAACGATGAACAACCGAAGCACAGAAGGAGGACCGACTTTTTGAAAATGAACGATGTGTCAACGAGCAACGATAAGGTGAGTATTTTTGCTCATTCACAGTCGTTCCGAGGTGTCACACGGTACGATATGTCTGACGATGCTGGATGTGCGTCACTAACGACGTGACCCCGACGACATATCGTAACGTGTGACGCCGGCATAAGGAAGGCAGATTGCAGGTTTCAATCTGCCTCCTAAAACTCATGTGACCCGGTGTCCCGGGGCTTCTGAGTGACACCAACACTGGAAGCAGCAGCATCCCACCTCCCAGCCACCCCCAGGATATGACGTGCTCGATCAGAGCGGGTACTTGTGCAAGCTCCGCCCCTGATGATAACACCTCGCCTCTCATGGCCAGCAAAGGGGAACTGGTGACCCCTCGGGGAGCCAGAGCACACGTATGAGCGTAACAGACCCACTCAGTTACAGAACCATCAGATCTGACAGCTATTAGAGATTGTGAGTGCAGGTTGTAATTTGTGATATACAGTAAGAATCAGTAAGCATGCATTAACGTGACAAGAATCTGCATAACTAATCATATGCTAAAGAGTTGCAAGTCAAATGTATATATGAGATAGCTAAGATGATTGTCTATAAAATGAAGGTAGCCTCACACTCAAATAAATATCCTTCTGCAATTATCTATCCATTAAAGAACTATCATTATCTCACTTTCATCTATCCTTCAATGTAACATCTATCCTATATCTACAGTATTTGTATGTTTCTAACATCGCTGCCAATAAGTCTACAGACTTTTAGAAATTTTTTTACAAATATGTTAAAGACAGCAGCATATGGATTCAGAAAGAGAAAAAAAAAACAGAAAAAGATGAATAAAAATATCTCTTGCTTGCTCTAATAAAGTCTTCTGTCTCCATCAATATCACAGGGTGGTAAGAGAAAACAGGTGGTGTATTCCAAATTATGTTTTTAAAGAAGGAAAAGTATGTTTGCCTCAACCTGCCATGGGAAAAAACCAATGGCATTGCTGAACACAATGTCCTGCCATGAGATTAACTGAATTTAGTATCTGCATATAGGCGTTTTCTTGCGTCGTTGTTAGTCTACAGCTGTAAAGTAAAGCTTTTTTGGATTTTGCTGCTTGCATGTGTAAGGAGCCTGGGTCAGAACTTATGGTGTGGTTAAAGTGATTAAAACCTGAACTAAAAACTTGGACGGGTGCAGTGGTGAAAAGACATTTCCCTTGTTTAGCATATGTGGCTAAGTGCCTTTGGAGTAATGCATGCTGCGTATGTTAGCAGAGAGGGCCAATTTCGGTATGCCAGCAAACATTATTGGCTAGACTACAGAGAATCCTCAGCTTTTCTGATAGCCAGCTGTGCTGACAATAGAATCTTAAAAATGTTATTTCATTTGCCTTTTCATAAGTATGAAAATAGTGTAGCTTTGCCAATTCATGTTTAGATTGCATTGTGGTTATTCATGCTGATATTTAATATTACAAAAAAGCAGATTTGTCATCCTGTCAAATGCCAGAAAATGAGACAGTTTTATTAAACTATTAACACATGCATTTGTTAAGTGTTGTCTGGTTTATAGATCCCATATTTAAATCTTTCATTGAGTGCTGGTGATTTTTTGTGACACTTTGTACTTCATGATAGTGGTAAATTTACTTCAATAAGATTTGCATTATTTATGTAAATAATGACAATTTAACAAAAATTTAGAAAAGTTTTCATTTTCAAACTTTACTTTTCATGCTCTTATAACTTAGAACTGTTAGTGACACTACACACAATAGTTATTAAACATTTCCCATATATCTTATTTACAGCATATATTACTGGCGAACCAAACATTGAGACAATACTTAACTTTGCTGCCCATTATCACAGCACGTCGATCCAAGAATGTACATGATCATCTTGCAACTAAGGCTTCTTTCACATCTCCGGTTTCTGCAATGCGGCACACTCCGGCACTTTGCAGGAAAATCGCAACCGTTTTTTTTTGCTGCCGGTTGCGATTTTCCTGCATAGACTTTAATTAGTGCCGCATTGTGCCGCATAGCCTTGCGTTCCATCCGGTTTTTGCCGCATGCGGCAGATTTAGCCGATGCGGCGGCTGGATGGAACGTTGCCTGGCACGTTTTTTCGTGCGGCAAAAAAAAACGCATCGCGCCGCATTCGGCCGATGCGGCGCATTTTTCAATGCATGCCTATGGCGGCCGGATGCGGCGCGATGCGGCAATAACCGCATCCGGCCGCCGCATGCGGTTTTTGCCACTGCGCATGCTCAGTAGCATGCCGCAAGCGGCAAAAACCGGACTGGCCGCAAAGGAAAAACTTATGCAAAGGATGCGGTGTTTTCACCGCATCCGTTGCATAGCTTGCACAGCCGGATTGAGCCGCAGAGCTCAAGCCGGATGTGTGAAAGCAGCCTTACCGGACGAGTGCAATACCACACGCAGCTGTCCCAGAAGAAGCACATCACATTAGATTCACTAATTCTGGATCTTCGCCTCGGCTCTTCCGGATTGCCCTTGTGCATGGGCAATCCAGGTAATGGTAGTGGGGGTTGATGTCAGCTGACATCAAGACCTGGTGTTAGTAATGGAGAGGTGTCTATCAGACACCCCATTTACTGCAGGGCAGGTCAGTGAGGCTGCACTGAATGCACCCTGACTGCCGAGCCCGGTATGTAAGAGGTTAAAATCCCACTTCCATGCCCGAACCCTGCCCCCTTTATGGTGTCCAATCCCACTATTTTCCTCACTATTGGCTCCCCTATATAATACCCCTTACTTCCTGGATTCGGCCTCTCCTCATCCTGAGACCCGGATGCTGCTGTGTTGCTGGCAACCCGGACACAGTCTGCTGCTGGTGAGAGATGGCCGACACTTTAGCTGCTGCCATAAGGGACAGAATCGGGAGGGATGGTGACGCCTGACTTAACGCTTTCTTAGATAAGCCGCGTTCCGTCCCTCCTGAGGCTCAGGCGGTGAACCCCGGCGGCAGGTGGTCCGCTCAGCGTACCCGTCCGCCGGAGCGCCTGAGTCCCACACCGATAATGTCGCGGGGCGTGCGCACTTCTCGTGGTCGCCCCTCGCGACTAGCCCCCCAAACCACCCCTCGGTTCCCGACCGCAGAGTACTGTCCCTCTGGCAGCGTGGACCTGCGGTCGGTAGCTGTGACGTCACGTGGGGCGTGCGCACTTCTCGTGCGCGCGCCTCGCGACTAGTACCGCACACTTTCACCCAGCTCCCACCCGCAGCGGCTGTGAGCCGGGACTGTCCCCCTGGCCGCATGTGTCTGCGGTCAGGAGCTACTAACCCCCATGTACCACCAACTCATGCAGATACCTCACCCCCCTCCCAGCTCCTCACTCCCTCCCAGCTCCCGACCGCAGCGGCTGTGAGCCAGGACTGTCCCCCTGGCCGCATGTATCTGCGGTCGGGAGCTGTTAACCCCCATGTACCACCAACTCATGCAGATCCCTCCCCCCTCACCCCTCCCAGCTCCTCACTCCCTCCCAGCTTCCGGCCGTGGCTGATTCACGCAGACATTCTTCCCCTGTCAGTGTAGAGCTGTGGCCGGTATTAGTTAACCCCTGCCTCCCCGAACCGCTATTAAATCAGCCACCACCGTCACTTACAGGGGGACACCATGACTGTGGCTCCTCGTTCATAGGGGGATTTGCAGGCATGGTGCACCCCCTACCCCCACCCTCTCAGTTTATTCAGCGGGGTGCACCCCTGGGTGCTGGGGCAGTAATAAGCCCTCCTGGCCCCTTTGCACAGTTGCAGCCCCTCGCCATGCCACCTCTGGTGCGGGGGGCTGCAGGTGTGCACCCTGCAGTATCTGCCCCTCCGCCACCTGCACGAGCCTCATCTGCTCGGTTATTATCCCCTCCAGCCCCTTGTCCACCTGCCCCAGCTTGTCAAGCCCCTGATATTCCTGCTCTAACACAGGCGGTTGCTGGATCCCCGGCACGCGGTCATAGCTGCCGTGGGTGTGTCGCGGGCGGAGGAGGGGACGCCGCGCTCTCCCTCTGCTCGGGTCCGGCTGCCGCGGCTGCTGTGGCCTGCTGCTGCTCGGTGGCTCGAGCGATGGGCCGGATCCCGGGGACTTGAGCGGCGCTCCTCGCCCGTGAGTGAAAGGGGATTGGGTTTTGGGATAGTTTATTGTCCGTGACGCCACGCACGGCTGTGGTGATTGAGTGGGCACCACCGCTGCTCTGGTTGGGGAGCCCGGGAGTGATGGTACGGAGCAGCCAGTTGTTGATTTGCCCCTCCGTGGGTAGGGGTCTTGGTGCTCCCGGGGCCCAGTGATGGGGTTGGTATGGTGGACAGGCGGGTATGGGGCCTGTGGAGGTGCAGGGGCGCAGGGGCAGCGCTGTGCCGCACGGCACGGAGGTACTCACTCAGCCAGTAAACACGACACAGTTCTCAGTAAACAAACGGCTGGTTGGACGGGTCCCTCGAATGGTTCACGGTGCTGCGGTTCCCTGCAGTTAGCGGTGACGGTCTCTTCCCTGCACCTATGTAAAGTCCTTTTGGTAGCGATGGGTTCCCACCGGTTACCCACTCCTCGGCTTCAAGCTGGGCCGAAGGAGCTCTACTCTTGCCCGCAGGCGCTGGCCCTGGGAAACTGGTGCCCCGGCGGTGGCGGTGTCTCCCATTCACGGTCGGGCTGTTGCCTTCAATCGGGACTTGGTTGTTAGGAGACAGAGGTCCCCTTCACTGACGGATTTAGCAAATTATGGCGACTCCTAGCCTTGCCCGGATCCGAAAGGCCCCTGCCCTGGTGCTGACTGTTCTTCGTATACTGCTCCAGTACCGCCGGGTCACCACCCGTCCGCGGTCCTTCCAGCAACCTCCAAACAGTCCCCCTGCAGACTATCACCGCCGTCTGCTGAACTTGCTGTCACAGTCCGGGGCACACACCCGGACCAACTTCAGGCTTTCTTAACTGTTTCTTTGCTGTCGCCACTCTTACTGTCCTCCTTTACCACTTCACTGTTTACTCCTCACACTTCAAACTCTCTTTCTGATCTGCCTGGTTTTCCCCGCCTCCAGGGCTGTGAACTCCTCGGTGGGCAGAGCCAACCGCCTGGCCCACCCCCTGGTGTGGACATCAGCCCCTGGAGGAAGGCAACAAGTATTTTGGATTAGCTTGGTGTACCTGCAGGGAATGTGGGGTGCATGTGATGTTGTGACCTGTGACCCCTGGCTTGCCCAGGGCGTCACATTCCCCCTTAGCAAAACGCAGACCGTCCTCGGGCTGCCTGTCCAACACCGGTTTTATTTTCCTTCTGTTTTTCTGAAAAATAGGGAAAATGGTAACATATATACAAATTATGACATCATCCCACATCGGGAGGTTCAGTTCTTAAACATTGCAAACATTAAACGGTTAACGGTTACGGTCTCCGCTCTCTCCCACCCAAGTAACCTGGCCCTGATGCTGCCCCTAAAACCCAGGCAGCACCCCTTGACCCCAGTCCAGCACAAGTTACCCGAGCGGGATCTGTCCTTCCCCTCCAGAGGGTAGCCACCGGTTCCTGTGGTGGCTGGGCTCCAGCCTGCTCCGCTGTGGGCCCTCCCTCCAACCTGCCTCTCCGGAGGCGGTAAATGCGGAAACGGTAACGGTAACACAACTTATTTACAAGCCACTAACGTCTGTGGTTGCCCTGCAAGTTCACGGGCTTGTCCATGAGCAGTTCCTCATGCATATTTTTCAAACTGTCCCCACGGGGACAACGGTGCCGGCAACGGCCGGTTTCCAATCACGGTTGAATCAGGTGAACTTCACGGTTTCATTTTGCTTATCATCATTTTTCAAACAACACACTGGTGGTCCCAACGGGGACGGTGCAACGGTGCTCCGCTGCCATCACTCATACTCTTCGGCATCACCTGAGGGAAGGGGTGCGGCGCTCACACGGGACTCCTGGCTGCCCCTTAGCTTAGCGTCCAGCGCGAACCACCCCCTCTCCCCACAGTGCCGGGTGTACTGCACGATGTCGCCCGGCATCAGGTTATGGCCGGGATGCTCCTCAGGCAGGTGGACATTCACATCCCGCCGGGCTATAAACACTTCGGCCTCCAGGCCCGGTTCATATATAAACCCATAGCCCCGGCGGACATCAAACCGCCTCACCTGCCCTTCGTACAGCGGCCCCCGGACACGGAATGTTGCCTGACGGAGACTCTCTTTTTCCCGGATTGCACGGGCCACCAGTTCCGCTTTCTTCCTCTCCCTCTCACCGATCTCCAGGCCCAACAGTACCGGCTCCCTGTCCCAGTACGGCGCTGCTGCGAGCTCCGCCGCACGGGTCGGGCCCCGCAAGACCTGTTTGAAATTGCCCACTGCTGGTACTCTGGGCGACAGGTCCCGCGGTGACGTGGCCTTAGACGCTGCCTTGCATCGGCAACCCGGCGCAACCTCAGCCGAGGTGTGGGGGATGGGCATAGGGTCTTTCCGCAGTTGGGCCTTCGGCACGGAGCGGGTCATCGGCTCCGGCTCGGGGACTTTCTCGGGACGCCTCCGGTTCGGTTTTCGGGGCTTTCCAGGGCAACACCTCTGGTCGACTACGGGCTCCGGCTACAGGTCGGCCCGCCTGGGCGGGCATGCTGGGTATCGCTACCGGTTGCGGTGGTAGCGGGCCTAATGGCGGGGTCACGGCTTCCGAGGCGGGTGGCGAGGGAGGCAGTGGGGGGAGAGGGCTTGGATCGGGTCCCGCAGCCGCGATGACCGGCCCTTCGAGGGCATCGGGGCGTGGGTCACTCACCCTCCCTTCCTCCGCTTCCTCCTCGCGTCTCCGCACGGTCGCTATGACGTCCGCCATGTCGGTCTCCCACTCCTCCATGAGGAACTGCATCTTGACCTGCAGCCTTTGGTAGAGCTGCGCGGTCCGGATCTCCACCCACACCGCGGTTCCAGGCGCGGGGGCTACGGTGTTGTGGGACGGCATCCACATGCTGCTGGCGGCTTCTCCCAGGAACAAGATGTCTGCAGAGTCCTGGCGTCCCTGCTTTTATAGCCGCGGCTACATGCGGCCAGCCGCCATTCCGTCTCCTTCAGCCTCTTTTCGGCCCCTCCCCCTCTAGCGGGGGTTTGGCCTTTGCGCCTCTGCTACTCGAGAAGACGCTCGAGCGGGAACTTTTCGCGCCAAAGATGGCGACTTCTGAAATTTTCCGGCCGGATACCTCCGGCGGTCACAAGGCGCACCTCTACCCAATGGCAGAGCGGTAAGATCCTGTTTGTGACGCCAAGTTGTCGCGGGCGGAGGAGGGGACGCCGCACTCTCCCTCTGCTCGGGTCCGGCTGCCGCGGCTGCTACGGCCTGCTGCTGCTCGGTGGCTCGAGCGATGGGCCGGATCCCGGGGACTCGAGGGGCGCTCCTCGCCCGTGAGTGAAAGGGGATTGGGTTTTGGGATAGTTTATTGTCCGTGACGCCACCCACGGCTGTGGTGATTGAGTGGGCACCACCGCTGCTCTGGTTGGGGAGCCCGGAAGTGATGGTACGGAGCAGCCAGTTGTTGATTTGCCCCTCCGTGGGTAGGGGTCTTGGTGATCCCGGGGCCCAGTGATGGGGTTGGTATGGTGGACAGGCGGGTATGGGGCCTGTGGAGGTGCAGGGGCAGCGCTGTGCCGCACGGCACGGAGGTACTCACTCAGCCAGTAAACACGACACAGTTCTCGGTAAACAAACGGCTGGTTGAACGGGTCCCTCGGACGGTTCACGGTGCTGCGGTTCCCTGCAGTTAGCGGTGACGGTCTCTTCCCTGCACCTATGTAAAGTCCTTTTGGTAGCGATGGGTTCCCACCGGTTACCCACTCCTCGGCTTCAAGCTGGGCCGAAGGAGCTCTACTCTTGCCCGCAGGCGCTGGCCCTGGGAAACTGGTGCCCTGGCGGTGGCGGTGTCTCCCCTTCACGGTCGGGCTGTTGCCTTCAATCGGGATTTGGTTGTTAGGAGACAGAGGTCCCCTTCACTGACGGATTTAGCAAATTATGGCGACTCCTAGCCTTCTCGGGATCCGAAAGGCCCCTGCCCTGGTGCTGACTGTTTTTCGTATACTGCTCCAGTACCGCCGGGTCACCACCCGTCCGCGGTCCTTCTAGCAACCTCCAAACAGTCCCCCTGCAGACTATCACCGCCGCCTGCTGACCTTGCTGTCACAGTCCGGGGCACACACCCGGACCAACTTCAGGCTTTCTTAACTGTTTCTTTGCTGTCGCCACTCTTACTGTCCTCCTTTACCACTTCACTGTTTACTCCTCACACTTCAAACTCTCTCTCTGATCTGCCTGGTTTTCCCCGCCTCCAGGGCTGTAAACTCCTCGGTGGGCGGAGCCAACCGCCTGGCCCACCCCCTGGTGTGGACATCAGCCCCTGGAGGAAGGCAACAAGTATTTTGGATTAGCTTGGTGTACCTGCAGGGAATGTGGGGTGCATGTGATGTTGTGACCTGTAACCCCTGGCTTGCCCAGGGCGTCACAGGTGCGGTATCCGCTTTGCCTTGCTCTCCTCGGCATCACCCCTTCACAGCCCTGGCCTACACAGATGCTCTGCAGGTGTACACCCTGCAGTGTCTGCCCCTCCTCCACCTGCACAAGCCCCATTTGCTTCTGTTTCACCAAAAAAAGGTTGCTGGATCCCCTTCCCGCGGTCGTAGCTGCCATGGGCGCGGTAACCGCTCCGCCTTGTTCTCCTCGGCATCAACCTCTTGCAGCCCTGACCACAGACGCTCTGCTGGATCACATGGCAGACATAGCAGCTGTCCCTCCTACCCCAGTCCTTATACAGTCTACGCAACTGTTGCCGAACAGGAACCTGAGACCCTCAGCAGACCCTATAGTAGCACTGACTAGTGAGGGGCAGGTGAGGTTCACTAGACCTCACTGCTGTAGTAACAACACACCAGGTAAGTAAAGACGAACAGGGGGAAAAACAACCAAAAGGATATAGCCTGAGCACAGGAAACTTCTACTGCAGAACCTTCCTCCAAGGCGGCCAGTAACCAACAGACTTTGTATCTTCAGCAGGTATTGCTGGGATACACCTCTATTTAACCCTGAAAGGCGTAACTACAAAGTAAGTGCAGCTAAAAAAAGATGCAAGAGAAAAACTGACACTTAACCACTTCAGTGCCAAGAGAAAAGAAATCCATTTAAATGTAGAGAGCCAGATGAGAGGCTAGAGTCCAAAAGCTAACACTGGTCACTACATGCAGAGAGATAAATTTGACACCCTGTGATCAAGTTAATCAGGTTTCTCATACTAAAATGTCTGGTTTTGACATCTGATTTTAGGCTTGCCATGTGCCTGGGTTTAATAATACCGACCCTGATTCTGTCTTCCATTTTAATTGGCAGAAATATAGAGAACTGCATCCCATTACCCAGCTGGTTGGGCATCCATGCCCATACTTCATGTGGGAAAAAGTAGAGATCACGTGATGGCCTTGGTGAGATCTTCTGTGGCAAGCCTACAGTAAGGCATGGTCTGAGTATTCCAATTTTGTGACTGATAGGCTAGTATCATCGTCAGACGACATTTGTCTGTAGGTCACTACTGATTACTTACTTCACCTCTATAATACTGGTGTTGGAGTATCAGTTGTCCAGAATCAACTTTCTGGCTTAGCCTTCCATTTTCGTCTTTTTCATCTTCTATAGAAGGAATTTTTGGTACACCAGGCTATCAAGGGCTAGAGGAGAGGTCATATTCCAGGGGAGAACAGATGGACCATTTCTCGTTGCTTATTAAAGTGTTTGATTTTGTGCACCCCCTCCTTCTGATCTTCCCCCTTTGAATCTGCCCTTTTTCTGCAGCTTTTGGCTTTGCATTCGTTGGTGCTTTATGCATTGGCAAACAGTTTTCCTTATTAGCATAGCATAACCCGGGTGGTCTTCACCCTGATGTCTCTCTCTGTAAATGGGGACTTTGTATTCACATTTGCAGGTCTAAAACTGACTTGTCTGTAGTCAGTTCTTGGGTATCCTTGTATTCCATCCCTAGTACAATTTGCCTCTTTACCCTCGTTATTAATTACTTGGCCTTTAGTTGCCAGGTTCATTCATTTTCCTCTCATGAAAACGGTTCACCCTTGCCTCATTTTTAACTTGTGTCACTTCTTCGTAAGTGTCTGGTTTCCTTGGGTCTCCTTTCCAAGGCATTTTTTACTTACTCCTTCAGGATTGGAGTTGCGACAGAAGCAGCCCAAACTGGTTTGCCCAACTCAAAGATTCAGTGTATTGGTAGATGGCATTCCACCTGTATTTCTAGCTATATTAGGCCTGAATAATTACTTAATTAAAATGTTATTTCTTTCTTTGTGGTGTGGATATTAGGTCATTCCTACATTTTTGGTCTTCCCAAAGAGCAGAGTGTCGATTGGGTGAAAAAGGACTGGGTTTTTTTTGGAGTTGATATCTTTTAGGGTATGTGCGCACGTTGCTTTTTACCTGCTTTTTTGCTGCTTTTTCTTCTGCGCTGTTTAATGCCAAAATGGATGTGTTCTTCTATTCAAGCAAAGTCTATGGGAATTTGGGTTTCTTGTTCACACTATGTTGTTCAAAATGCTGCCTTTTTGAGGCAGAACTTTGGTCAAAAACTCAGCTTTTCAAAGAAGCAGCATGTCAATTGTTTTTGCCATTTGGGTTTTGCACTGCAAAGCTGAGTTTTTGACCAAAGTTCTGCCTCAAAAAGGCAGCATTTTGAACAACATAGTGTGAACAAGAAACCCAAATTCCCATAGACTTTGCTTGAATAGAAGAACACATCCATTTTGGCATTAAACAGCGCAGAAGAAAAAGCAGCAAAAAAAGCAGGTAAAAAGCAGGTAAAAAGCAACGTGCGCACATACCCTTAGAGAGGCATCAAAAGCTTGACTTGGCCTCTTGATCTGATGGATGATGTAAAGATCTCATGGGCTGCTTCATCCCCAGTGGAAATGATCTCTGTTCTTTCCACATAGCAGAATTACTCACCATGATGTGGCTTGATGTCAATAAATTTCATGGCTTCTTTTCAGAGCTCACCTTGTTTTGGTTGGAGGTCATATCACGGTCCATATAGCAGAATGCTTAGTAGGCGGCTGCTGTTGAGCATTCTTGGCACACTTTAAATGCCCGGATGTCACGTTTTATTTGCTTCAAGGCTGAGGTGATTATTAGACATTGACAGCTCGTAGGGGCTAACATTAGCCTCATGCTGCCAGACGGGGTCCACCCGACCGAGATTTGCTTAGATATCTTTCTCTCAAGCTTGCAAGATGGCATTGATCAAGCATTGTGTTTGATGAGTGAGAATTGGAGCACAGTCTAGGCAATTTACTCCTTTTTGGTGGTCATTTCTACAACTCAAGTCTATCTGTTCTATAACTCTGCGTATTTGTGTTTCTTGGACGTTTAGTGCCCTAATGTTGACATAAGATGCTAAACAGATTTTATGGTTGTGACCAACCTCCATCCATTAAAAGAGGTTCTGTTCAATCTGTTTCTTGTCTGTATTGTGTAATGTTCGCTAAGCGAGCAAGGATTAGCAGATCCACTGGGCCATAGCACACAGAAAACGCAAAGGGGCTTGACTACGGAACCACTCCTGGTTTTCTTTGATGGTGAGGTTGTTGTGCTGCAGATGTGAGACTGGGTGCCACTCAGGAAGACTGATGCTGTGACAGCTGGCCCCTAGAGGTATGGACACTGACAGTCTCTGATAATAGAAACAGCAGAAACCGAGGCTGTGGATCTAGCTGAGATGGATGTATGCAGTAGCAGCGGCAGACTTGTAATGTACTGAAACACAGATATGAATCGGCATCAGCACACCGCACAATAACAGCAGCAGCAGAACATACCTGAGGAATAGCAAAGTATAGAACTCATTGCCCAGGCACCTTATTATTATTATTAGTATTTATTTATAGAGCACCATTGATTCCATGGTGCTGTATATGAGAAGGGGTTACATACAGAATACATATAAAAATTACAATAGACAGACTGGTACAGACGGAAGAGAACCCTGCCCTTGCATGCTTACATTCTATAGGATATTGGGGAGGAGCCAGTAGGTGGGTTGTTGGTCGGGCGGCAGTTTCGGCACAGTGGTGAGGCAGTAGCTGTGGTGGTGAAGCAGTGTGGTCATTGGAGATTATAGGTGTGCCTTCCCTGCAGCGAATCGAACCGCTCGGATCCGTGTGATTACTTGTGGCTCGAGGGTCTCCGGACCCGCGGGCTTGAGGACACTCTAAATGTAAAAGGGGGAAGTTATTTACAGGGGAGTGATAGTTTGTGACGCCACCCGTGGTGTACGGTATGGAAGGAGTACTGCCGCTGCTGATGGGAGTACCCGGGGTGATGGACTGGGGCAGCAAAGTGTTGTTGCCCTCCACGAGTAGGGGAAGGCCCCGGGACTCGGTGGGGATGCCGTGGGATGCAGGGATCACTCAGGTACTCACTCAGTCATTAAGCAGACGCTCCCCTCTGAGAGACAATGGCAGTCAGAGACTTGGTTTACCCGGTTGTCAGCGTCTGCTTAATGACTGAGTAAATAACTTCCCCCTTTTACATTTGCATGAGGAGCAAATGAGAGAGGAGGAGAGAAGAAGATCTTGGGAGGACCAGAGATTTTGTGTTGGAGTGTAACGAGAGATTAGTTCGGAGATATACGGAGGAGATAGATTATGGACGGCTTTGTAAGTCAGTGTTAGTAGTTTGAATTTGATACGGTGGAGGATTGGGAGCCAATATAGGGATTTGCAGAGGGGAGAAGTGGGGTGGTATTGGGGAGAGAGGTGGATCAGTCGGGCAGCAGAATTAAGGATGGACTGGAGAGGTGCGAGAGTGTTAGTGGAGAGGCCACAGAGGAGGATGTTGCAGTAATCGAGGCAGGAGATTATGAGGACATGCACTAGCATTTTTGTAGATTGAGAATTAAGGAAATTATGAATTCTGGAAATATTTTTTAGTTGAAGACGGCAGGAGGTGGTGTGGGATTGGATGTGTGGTATGAAGGACAAGGCAGAGTTGAAGGTCACTCCGAGGCACCGAAATTTGGGTATTGGGGAGAGCGTGATGTTATTTATTGTAATACATAGATCAGGTAAGGAGTGTAGGTGAGATGGAGGAAATATGATTAGTTCAGTTTTGGCCACAATGAACTTTAGAACTTTAGCACTAAAAGTGCTGTTGGAAAGGTATGAAGAGATTCAAGAGAGGGCAAGGTCTTTGACACCAAGAGAAAAGAGGATCTGTAATAGGAGAGAGTGATCGACAGTGTCAAATGCTGAGGACAGGTCTAGAAGGAGTATAGAGAAGTGGCTTCTAGCTTTGTCAGTAAGTCATTTGTGATTTTAGTCATGGCAGTTTCAGTAGAATGATGTGGATGGAAGCTGGAATGTAGGTTGTCAAAGAGAGCATTAGATGAGAGATGGGAGGAAAGTTCAGCATGGACGTGCTGTTCGAGGAGTTTTGAAGCGAACGGGAGTAGTGATATGGGGTGATAGCTGGTACTAGAGGTTGGGTCAAGGGAAGGTTCCTTTCAGATGGGTGTGGCTGTTGTGTGTTTAAATGCAGAAGAGAAGGTACCAGATGTTAAAAATAGGTTGAAAAGATGGGTTAAGGCTGGAATAATAATAATAATAATAATAATAATAAGTGGTGAGGTTGGGGAGGAAGTGGGATGGGATGCGGTCAAGTGCGGAGGTGGTGAGGTGCGCTTTCGAGAGATGTGCTCGGTGATGGTGGGGAGGAAGTATATGGGGGAGGGGCAGTGGTCTGTTATATGAAGGGGGTGTGGTGATTGAGCAGAAAAAACTTGCCTTGGTTGGTCAATCTTTTCTTTGAAATATATGGCAAAGTCTTCTGCGGAGATGGGGGAGGTTGGAGTGGGCAGTGGTGGGCAAAGGAGGGAGTTAAAAGTATTGAATAACTGTATGGGGTAGTGTGTTAAAGAGGATATGAGGTTTCTGAAGTAATCGTGTTTAGCCGAGCTGAGGGCCGAACTAAATGTGTGAATCGCATTTTTGAATTTGGCGAAATCTTCCTGGGAATGCGTTTTCTTCCACCGCCGCTCAGCAGCTCTAGACACTAGGCACCTTCCTTAAAGGGAATGTCCCTTAAATATGTGACAGGCATTTGCGGGTCAGGGCATACTGGTCTTTTAAAAAAAGAGGAGAGGAGTGTCTGCATGTGCACCCTACGGGCATTCCCAGGAGGCCTGTGTGGCATGCGCAGGCCCTGGGAAACAGCAACAAGGACCCAGAGCAGCCACTACTGAACGGCCAGGAAGGTGAGAGAGCCAGCGTCCCCATTGGGAGAGGAGAGCAGGACAGCGCCGGGATGCCGATATGAGTTTTACATATTGCATAGGGAACTAAGTCTTAGCAGTCTGTAGGGCAGTACAGTTCTTAATTATGTGCCCCTGACTGTTGTACCATGGTAAAATGTTAAATTTTCCCATCCCTCTTTTGTAGTTGTCAACGATCTATGGCTCCTCCTATCCTCTTACCCTCTTTACAAAGGGAAACATGCATGCAGTTTTAGTGCATTTTTTTTCAGGAGATGCAAACTTGCTGCAGAAATGTCTGCAATTAAATACTAAATTTTTTCACATAGCCTACTCCGATAATCCAGCATTGAGTTGAATGACTTCACCTGAGTTGAGGTCACTGAGTTCAGTCAGTTCACCTCAGGACAGTTCACCTCAGCTAAAGTCATTGAACTCAATGCAAGATTACCGTATTGTGCTATGCATGCACGTTGAATATTTGGTTTGGAGACATTTCTGCACCAAATCTGCATCTCCTAGCAAAAAATGCACCGAAAGTGCATGCATTTTTTATGCGGTTTTGGTGGTATTTCTGCCAGGAAATGCAGATTTGGTGCAGAAATGTCACAGTTGTCATTAACCTCTTATATTACCCAGACTTGTACCGATCCAAGGCAATCAGGATGACCCGGTTAAAGCTCCAGGATTGGTGCTCCAATTATGGGATGGCTGCTATTTTTAGGCTGGAAGGGCCCAATAACCATGAGCATCCACAGCCTGAGAATACTAGCCCCAGCTGTCTGCTTTATCGTGGTTAGGTATCAAAATTGTGGGGGGGGACCCCATGCCGTTTTTTTTAAATTATTTATTTAAATAAGTTTAAAAAAGCTGCAGAGGTTCCTCGTATTTTGATACACAGCCCAGATAATACACAGAGCTGGGGGCTGCAACCTCCAGCTGTCTGCTTTATCTTCGCTGGGTATCAAAATACGGGGGATCCCACACCATTTTTTCAAATTATTTATTTATTTTTATACTCCACTTCTGGGACCCAGACAGCTACTATGAGGGCAACCAATCACACACGTCGGCAATCTGACTGCAAGCAATCATAGGCGCTGTCACAGAGGATAGGCGGGGGGAGTAGTGAATATGCATGAGTATGAATATGCAATATCTAATGAGTGAACCCGGAAGCAGTGTGACAACTGCGTGGAAACTTGGTAAATATGATTGTCCTGCTTTAATCCAAATTGTACTTCTTTTTGCAGCCCCCTAGCCCTTACAAACAAAATTTTATAACACAAAAGTTGAGGTCCCTTGCACTTATATGGGGTTGGGTTCCGAGTTTAAAGTCCAGCCGCACCAGCCAAACTTGAACATCTTCAGGTTTGCCCATCTCTAGTCAGGTCCCCTGTTCTTGAACTGCAAAAGCACTTATTATAGGAGACTGACTGATACAGCATGGAGCTGCACAATGATGTATGATGTAACGTCCCAGTCGGGATAGGTGAGGAGCAGCTACTGTATAACTGAATTACAAGTGTCCTAAAGATAATACAAGTATACTAGGCATCTCAGCTTTATATTGTATAAGTGCAGGTACAGTACAAACATTTTTTTATCTCCCTGGAGTATCCCTTTAAAAGTGGGACAAGTTCTGAAATTATTTTTCTTGGTAAAAATTTTTATACATGACAATCACCTTCTATTATAATGGGGGGGTGTAGACTTTTTATATCCACTGTATATACTGAGAACTTTTCTGGCTCATGCACTGAATATGTCATTCACATGTAGTGTGAGAATAGTCATAATATCATATTGAATGGTGCATATAAAATGGCACAGCACATACTAAATGTAATAAGAAATTATGTCTGATCTCTAATTAAAGACATTAAGAAGAGTAGGGTTGCGCAGTTTGTCATCTATTATACAGAGAGTAAAATAACTTGATGGGAATTTTGTATGTAACCTGCTGGTAGCTATTCAAATTTGCCTTTACTTTCATAAAAGTTCAACCACAGTGTTTCAATATGTGGTTTCAGGTCATTGAGGAGGAATTCCACCGAGATCCTGAAATTCTGTGCTGTGTGCTAAAATGCTACATTATCAGAACATTTCAGGCGCTTAGAGATTGCTATTGTTCCAGGTCTTGGACGATGGACCATGCAGCTGTTAGCGCTCTTCTTTTTATTACAGCCTGCTGCAGAATGTTTGATTTGACAGAGCCAAAATTCCACGCTGTTTAATTAATGTCTATGACCTCATTTTAACATGTTTTTGTCAAGGTAGAAAAAAGCAGCTTTAGTTTCATGCACCTATTGCCAAATGTAAGAAAGTCTCTGATTTCCAGGGGGTAATAGTAGACATAGCAACACAAGCAGCCAAGCTGACAGTTTAACTTCATCTCTCCTCCAGATTGAAAACAGACCATGGCCCTCTGCATGTCTCCATAGGGGCACTGTGCTAGACAGATTTTAGCAAGCACAAAGTAATAGTCTTGAGCTTTAACCAGCATTGGAATCTTCGACATTTCCGCAAAAAAAAAAGGTTCTAAATATGATCTGTTTTTATTTTCTTGCTGCTTTCCCTCCGGAGTATCCAGCGAGCTGTTAGTGACACGCCATTTTCATTGTCTGGCAAGCTGACAGTTACAGCATAATATAACTGCATCTACTCAACTATAAAGATAAATCTTCTAAAAAGCTGTAATATTAGCCTCAAACTTGTGTGCAGAACTTCAAGGTTTGGGTTTTTCCTGCTGTTTATCTAGATGACAGTTAATAACGCTGCACGCAGTATATTTTGTGCTTTGGTTATAGTGATTTGCTGAGTTCCTGCACGATGATCCAATGTTTGGGCACTGAATATTGTCCACGGATTTTCCTTTGACAGGCTTCATCTTTTTTATTCAGTGTGGTCCGACATAGACTGTTCGTTTTACAAAAAAGCTTTTTCATATAAAAAATATAGCCTTTTAATATCTGCATTTATTGGGCTGATAATTTCTGCAGTTTTTTATGGCTATAGATATTAAACTACTTCTTGGTACTGGTATTGACAGGCTGGAATATTATTTGCCCTTTCACTAACCACATCATTTTATTAAGGATTTTAATAGGCAAATATTATGTTCTGTATTTACACTGAACACAAATATAAATGTGATACTATTTTAGCTCCCAGTTTTCATGAGCTGAACTCAGATCTAAGATTTTTTTCTATGTACAAAAGGCCTTTTTATCTGAAATATTGTTCACAAATTTGTCTAAATATGTGTTAGTGAGCACTTCTCACTTGGGGAGATAATCCATCCACCTCACAGGTGTGGCATATTAAGATGTTAATTAGACACCATGATTATTGCACAGGTGTGCCTTAGGCCACTTTAAAATGAGTAGTTTTATTACACAGCACAATGCCACAAATGTTGCAGTTTTGAGGGAGCGTGCAATTGGCATACTAACTGCAGGAGTGTCCACCATAGCTATTGCTCGTGAACTGAATGTTCATTTCTCTATTATAAGCCAGCTCCAAAGTTATTTCTGAGAATTTGGCCAACGGGCCTCACAACCGTACACTACATGTAACCACACAAGCCCAGGATTTGAACATCGAGCATCCTCACCTCCAAGATCATCTGAGACCAGCCACCCGGACAGCTGCTGCAACAATCGGGCTGCATAACCAAAGAATTTCTGCACGAACTGTCAGAAACCATCTCAGGGAAGCTCATCTGCAGGTTGGTTGTCCTCATTAGGGTCTCCACCTGACTGCAGTTTATCATCTTAACCAATTTGAGTGGGCAAATGCTCACATTCGATGACGTCTGACTCATTGGAGAGGTGTTCTCTTTATAGGGCAGATGTCAGACTTCGTGTATGGTGTTGTGTACAGTGTAGGTAAACCATTTGCTGATGTAAACTTTGTGAATCGAGTGGGCTTTGTGTTATGCACAAGTAGGTATACCAACACATGGATAGGGAAACACAATCTCTCCGTTGCCGTACCTGCACCCTACCAGTTCTTGAACATACTAGAACTCCAACTGTGCAGTCTCTAAAGGCTCCTACACAGACTTCAGTATCTTAACTACTGGACTAGGAGATGACAGCCCGGGCCTGTGGAAACAAAAAGTGCAACTAAGAAGATCTCCTACAAACCTAACCAATAAACTCAAGAAAGATGCAGGTAAGACAAAAGAGATAGCTCAGAACAAATTCAGACTGGTCTCTGTCCTTAGCAGCAGGGCTAGAAAAGAAGAGCATATATAGCAACACCCAAAGGTGATTGTACAGAGATCATGAGCAATAGAACATAGGTGATTACCAAACACTATAGGGAAGAAGAAAATTTGAAGATAAAAAAGAATTCAGTATTTGGACAGGAACTGACCAAACTGTGGCTGAACATGGAGGGAATCAGACCACAGAGCAAAATGTCACCAGATCAAACCCCAAGTCATATCACCATGGTTATGGTGAGGTTATGGTATGGGCAGGCGTATGTTATGGACAAAAAACACAGGTGCATTTTATTGATGCAATTTTGAATGCACAGAGATACTGTGACAAGATCCTGAGACCCATTGTTGTGCCTTTCATTCACGACCATCACCTCATGTTGCAGCTTGATAATGCACGGCCTTATGCTGTAAGGATCTGTACACAATTCCTGGAAGCTGAAAACTTCCCAGTGCTTGGATCGCCAGCATACTCCCTGGACAAGTCAACCATTGAGTATGTTTGAGATGCCCTGGATTGGCGTATATGATAGCGTGTTTAAGTTCCTGCCAATATACAGCAACTTTGTGCAGCCATTGAAGAAGAGTGGATCAATATTCCACTAGTCATCACTAACAACCTGATTAACTATGCGAAGGAGATGTGTTCACTGCGTGAGGCAATTGATGGTCACACCAGATACTAACTGGTTTTCTGTCTCCTCTACACCCCCCAATATTGCGAAACTGTACTATTTTTTCACTGCGTCTGACAATCATAGTAACGCCAGTAGCAAAGATGGCTACAGCATTACTGTGATTGGCGCCTTGTTCGATATGGAGTATAGTGCACAGGATTATATACCATATCTTGGTAGGGCCCTGTAGAAGCCATATTTTACCATATACACAATAGGTGTGCTCTTGTGCCATGCAGGGTCTGCTAGCATATTCCACACTTGAGCAGCTCTGGAAACCGTTTCAGAGTCAGAATGCTTTTAAAATTGTACCAAAATTGAATCATATTCCCCCCTCTACATCTCCTCTAGGGTGTACTGCAATGCTTCTTTGTAATTTTGGCTAGGCCTCGCACAATGCGCATAGGCTTTCCCAGTTTGGGAGTCAGAATATTTTTGACATTATGCCAGAGTCTGTCCTCTACGACACTTGCTGGCTGTACTGCAATGTCTCTTTATAATTTTAGCTTGGCCTCTCTCTGAGTGCATAGGCTTTCTCTGTTTTCAAGTCAGAATGTTTTTAAGATTGTACCAGAATTGAATCACAGTCTATCCTCTACATCACTTGCTGGCTATATTGCAATGTATTCCTGTCATTTTAGCTAGACCTCTCTCTGAGTGCATAGGCTTTCCCAGTTTTGGTGTAATAATTTTTTTAAAAAATTGTACCAAAATTGAATTACATTTCCCCTCTATTTCTCTTTCAAGGTGTACTGCAATGCCTCTTAGCAATGCCTTTGCAAGTGCAGACACAAAACCATGTAAGGCTATGTGTCCACGGTAGAATGATGCTGCGGATTTTTATGCATGAAAATCCGCGGCTTTCCAGCAAAATCCGCACCTTTTCAAAGGTGCGGATTTGCCGCGGATTTACCGCAGAATTGCCGCGGATTTTGGTGCGGATTTTTTTTTTTTACTAATTCTGAAGCCAAAATCCGGATCAAAATCCGCAACAATAATTGACATGTTGCAGCTTTTTCCGGATCAAAATCCGCACCAAATCCGCCGCGGAAAAATCCGCAGCATGGGCACAGCATTTCCAAAAAGCCATAGAAATGGCTGGGAAGTGCCGCTGCTGCAGATTTTCGGGAAATCCGCGGCTTTTCCGCGAGAAATCCGCGGCAAAATCCGCGCATTTTCCGCAGCGTGGGCACATAGCCTAACCCATTCATAGGTAGGAACATAGATTAATCTACCCTCCAATATGTATGAATGTATACATGGGAAATTAAATTATCCCCACCAAAAAAACACGAGACTTGGACAATACCTAAGCAATCAATAATAATAGGTTGGAATAAATGGCCCTTATTAGGGATACTTAGCACAGCATTGGTAGCTCCATAGATGTCCATAAGGATTGTCTACCAGGCAAAGGAAAATCCCCTCCATATATACTACATCCAGACGCGATTAGATGTCCTAGTCTCGTGTAATTTCCCATGTATACATTCGTACATATTGGAGGGTGGATTTATCTATGTTCTTACCTATGAATATGTTCCATGGTTTGGTGCCTGCACTTGCACTTTTATGAGGTTTTGGTGGAGGGTACATATCTAGTAGCAGAGTAAGGAGTAATAGGGATAGCCACTGAGGAACGGGGTTGCCGTAAAAATTAGGGTGATATTACCTCTGTTGTTTGGCAGGGTTAAGTGCAGGGCAAGGTCCATATCCTGAATTACTGGAATACCTATACCCTGATCTACACAAGTCATCACTTATGTTAACCCCTGTTGTTTCCTGCCCTCAGGTTACCCTGATGTAGAATGTACACACCAGTTTATGTTGTTTGCCTGGTATGTTTGCCTGGAATTTTATATAATTATTTAAGAAAGGTTTACTGTTTTTAGAGGCTTTTATTTTTTGGTCTATATACTTATACCTCTATTTTCTTTATCTGCCATTGATTTGTTTCTTTGAAACAGGCCTTCTCTTCTGCTTTCTGCTGCATAGATCAATAATCAACAAGCAATGCTTCCTAGAAGTGGATGTTTTCTCCTTTAAGGCCGTTGCAGAACTCACATAGAGATCTTCCTGTGGGTGAATGGTTACCTGAGGTTTCTTCTCCAAGGTCTTTTCTGTGCCAGAACACAACAATTCAATCAGTGATTATGAATTGTTGGTGATAAAGATGGCTTTGGAGGAGTTGCAATATCTACTCAAATATTCTGTCCATGCCAACGTTATTTACACCGACCACAAGAACTTGGGCTACCTGCAGTCAGCACAGAGGCTGAATTCCCACAAAGCTCAATGGTCGCTGTTTTTACCAGCTTTGACTTTCTTCTTAATTTCCAGCCAGCAGGGCATCTCTAGGTCCTTTTATCTACTGACCAAGAGGAGGAGACTCAACATATCATCGAGCCCACAAAGATGGTTACTTTGGCTTCAGGGAACTTGTCAGGCTCCACCAGGGAAAGCTTCCTTCTCAGAATTGGAGTGCAAGCAGGTCATTCATTTAAGGTCATTAATTTAAGCTTTCTGGTCATACCAGGCAGAAAAAGATGACTATTCTAATCTTGCGACATTTCCAATCATGCGGAAAGATATTGTGAAGTTCATTTCTACCTGCCCTTCGTGCACATGAAACAAGACCCCTAAAGAACTTCCATCTGGACAGCTGTTACCACTTCCCATTCCTTCTGCTCCCTGGCAGCTAATCACAATGGATTTTATCACAGATCTTCCTGTGTCCTATGGATGCTCCTTTATCTATGTGGTGGGGGACTGTTTCTCAAACATGACCCACTTTACTGCTCTGTCTTAAGCTGGGTTCACACATAGCGACAGCGACAACGACATCGCTGTTACGTCACCATTTTCTGTGATGTAACAGCGACCTTGTAAGTCGCTGTTATGATCGCTGCTTAGCTGTCAAACACAGCGACGCAGCAGCGATCATAACATCGCTACATGTGCAGAGAGCAGGGAGCCGCGCACACTGCTTAGCGCTGGCTCCTTGCTCTCCTAGCTACAGTACACATGGGGTTAATTAACCCAATGTGTACTGCAGCTACATGTCACAGTGCAGAGAGCAGGGAGCCGCGCACACTGCTTAGCGCTGGCTCCTTGCTCTCCTAGCTACAGTACACATAGGGTTAATTACCCGATGCGTACTGCAGCTACATGTGCACAGAGCAGGAGCCGGCACTAGCAGCAAGAGCGGCGGAGGCTGGTAACGAAGGTAAATATCGGGTAACCAGGGAAAGGTCTTCCCTTGGTTACCCGATGTTTACAGTGGTTACAGCTTTCCGCAGCTGCCAGACGTCGGCTCCTGCTCCCTGCTCGCTTCAATTCGTCGCTCTCTCGCTGTCACACACAGCGATGTGTGCTTCACAGCGGGAGAGCGACGACGAAAAAATGAAGCAGGACATTCAGCAACGAGCAATGACCTCACAGCAGGGGCCAGCTCGTTGCTGGATGTCACACACAGCGACGGGACGTCGCTGCAACGTCACAGAAAATGGTGACGTAGCAGCGACGTCGTTGTCGTCGTCGCTGTGTGTGACACCACCTTTATCTGGCATCTGCTCCTTTGCTCTCAGAGAAGTTCTTTCAGCACATCTTGTATATTTATGAGTTATCGCTTCACATTGTATCTGATAGGAGCATCCAATTCACATCCAGGTTCTGGACAGCAACTTGTAAGCTTGTGAATGTAACCCTAGACTGATCTTCTGCTTATCACTCTCAGTCCAATGGCCAGGTGGAGTTGGTCAACCAGATCCTGACTAATTTTCTGCCGCACTTTACCAATGTACACCATGAAGACAGGGTCAAGCTTTTACCTCATATAACAATCATGTACATGAGGCATCAGAGAGTTCTCCATTCTTCATTGTGTATGGTCAAAAGCCAATATTCCCTTTCCTGTGACTACCACTTCTGGCATCGTTGTGACCGAAGATCTCACTAAAGGCCCCATTACATGCAACGACGTATCTAACGATATATCGCCGAGGTCGTGGATTCCGTGACACACATCCGGCATCGTTAGCGACGTCGTTGCGTGTGACAACGAACGTCCGTTAACGATCAAAAATACTCACCTTATCGTTGATTGTTGACACGTCGTTCATTTTCAAAAAATCGCTGATTGTTGAGGATGCAGGTTGTTCGTCGTTTCTGAGGCAGCACACATCGCTACGTGTGACACCTCGGGAATGACGAACTACAGCTTACCTGCAGCCGCCGGCAATGAGGAAGAAAGGAGGTGGGCGGGATGTTACGGCCGCTCATCTCTGCCCCTCCGCTTCTATTGGGCGGCCGCTTAGTGATGTCGCTGTGACGCCGCAGGAACCGCCCCCTAACAAAGGAGGCGGTTCGCCGGCAACAGCGATGTCGCTAGGCAGGTAAGTCCGTGTGACGGCTCCAAACAATTTTGTGTACCACGGGCAGCGATTTGCCAGTGACGCACAATCAACGGGGCGAGTACGCTCGCTAGTGATATCGCTGCGTGTGATGGGGCCTTAAGAACACCAAAGCCACTATTGTGAAGTCTTCCAAATGGAGAAAGATGCATGTGAACAAGAGACGTTTCGGTGTACCTTGTTTTCCTCCAGGAGACAAGGTGTGGCTTTCCTCGAAGTACATCCATCTCAAGATCTTATATTAAAGCTGGGTCCTTGCTTTGTTAGTCCTTTTGAGGTTCTCAGGTAAATTAATGCTGTTTCCTACAAGCTGAAGCTTCCATTCTCAATACGCATACCTAATTCCTTCTAGGTCATTCTTAGTTGCTTCTTCGAAGACCCTAGTGCCTTGTCTTTGTCTGTCTGCTCGGTGGACATCTTTGAAGTAAAAAGCATCCTGGCCATGAAGAAGGTTAGACAAAAATCCTTATTCCTGTTGGCCTGGAAAGGCTTTGGCAGTGAGGAGACATCGTGAGAGCCCAGGGAAAATACAGTGGCATGTTTAAAGGTTGGGTATCACTAGTCAAAATTATTGTTCTTATGAACAGTTAAGCAAGTTGAATGATCTCTTAGGCTATGTGCGCACAAGGCCGTTTTACCCGCGGATTTACCCGCAGTTTTGCTGTGGAAATTTCTTGAGAAATGTTTGTAATCTTCCTGCAGACATTTCCCAGCAAAACCTATGGGAAAAAAAATAGCTGTACGCACACTGCGTTTTTTTCTCAAGAAAATTCTTTGTGAAGATTTTCTTGAGAAAATTTCTTGAGAAAATGTGCATGTCACTTCTTTTCCGCAGGTACCTGCGGTATACCCCCGGTATTTCACTCTATTCACTGTAATGTAATCGTGAAATTCCAGGGGTATACCGCAGGTAGCAAATGATGTGCGGTATACCCCCGCAATAGCCGCGATTTACCTGCGGTAATGTTCATTGCTGCCTGCGGTTTTGCAGGGAGTGATGTCATTATGCCAGGAAGAGGAAGCGGAGCAGAGTAAACACAGACGTCACACTCCCTGGACACCGCACAGAAGCGCTTCCGTGTGACCTCCAGGTGCCCGTGCAGTCTGTGTCCCGCTCCGGCCCCGCGGCTGCCTGCCCTGCAGTGTGTCAGTGTCTGCCCGCAGTGTCAGCAGCTTGTTACGCTGCAGTGCTGGCAGACACTGACACACAGCAGTGCGTGCAGCCGCGGGGATGACGGGCGCCGCTGTCAGGAGGTGAGATGAGATCATTACCTGCTGTGACGATCTCCTGCCTCTTGACGTCACCGCTGTCACTGTTGTCTATGCCCGCGGCCCGAGACTGTCACTAGCGGTGACGTCATGGGCTCTCGCGATACTGCTGACAACGCGGCGGGCATAGAAGTCAGTGACAGCGCTGATGGCAGGACTGCAGGAGATCATCACAGCAGATAATGATCTCATCTAACCTCCTGATGGCAGCGCTTGGCATCCCCTGCAGTGACCTGGGCTGACCTATTGATGTTAGCTCAGGTCACTGCATTACTCTCCCAGCCAATGGGGAACATTTTGTTCTTCACTTACTGGGACAGTGACTATGGTATGGATCATCGTGGGACCCCCCCCCCTTATTGGATTACGCCGGACCCGGATTTGATTGTTCTTGTCAATAAATTGGTGAAAAAGGGAATGTGGGGAGTGTTTTTTCAAATAAAACTTTTTTTGTTGTCTATTTTTTATTTCTTACTGACTGGGTTGGTGATGTCAGGTATCTGATAGACGCGTGACATCACTAACCCCAGGGCTTGATGCCAGGTGACATTACACATCTGGCATCAACCCCATATATTACCCCGTTTGCCACCGCACCAGGGCAACGGGATGAGTTGGGGCGAAGCGCCAGGATTGGCACGTCTAATGGATGCGCCCCTTCTGGGGCGGCTGCGGCCTGCTATTTTTAGGCTGAGGAGTGTCTAATAACAGTGGAACTCCCTAGTCTGAGAATATCAGACCTCAGCTGTCCGCTTTACCTTGGCTGGTGATCCAATATGGGGGGACCCCACGTTTTTCGTTTTAAATTATTTATTTAATGTAAAATAACAGCGTGGGGTGCCCTCTGTTTTGGATTACCAGCCAAGGTGAAGCTGCCAGCTGTGGTCTGCAGGCATCAGTCGTCTGCTTTACCCTAGCTTGCTACAAAAGATGGGGGGACCTCACGTCATTTTTTTTTTAATTATTTATTTATTTTTTGGCTAAATACAAGGCTAGGCACCCTTTAGTGCCACATGAAAGTCACTAAAGGGTGCCAGCTTAGAATATGCAGGGGGGTGGAACATTATATAGGTCTTTCTCATCTATCTATCTATCTATTCATCTATCCATCTTTCCCTCTATCCATTATCTGTCTATCTATCGATTATCTATTATCTATATTATTTATCGCAGTTCAGCATAAAAAAAATGCAGGGACCAACCTGCGGAAAAACCGCAGCAAAATCGCGGCAAAACCGCGGCAAAATCGCGGCAAAAACGCATGCCTTTTTCCCGCGGTTTTGGTGCGGTTTTTTTACCGCAGGTGCGGTAATCTTCAACTCCCAGAAGTTTCTCAAGAAATTTTCTTGAGAAAAATCACTTTTCTAGTGCGCACATAGCCTAAAAGACATAAAGTTAAAGATGACAGATTTCCTTTGTATTTTAGGCAAAAAAAAAAAAAATATTTTAATCTTTTACATTTTAAAAAATACAAAAAGCAAAGTGGGCTGATGCAAAACTGGAAATGTGTGTGCTCACATAACTTTAACCAAGGATTCAGACCTTAATTAATTCTGTTAACATTATGGTTTGTTCACTATCATCATTAGGTAAGGCCAGGTGATGCAAATTTCACAACTTTAGAAAACTCAGCCTCCTCTACCCTTATGCTTAAAAACAGCAGCCATAAGGTCTTCTAAGTATGTGCCTAACACTCTGAAAATGAAAATGGTGGAGGCCCACAAAGCAGTAGAACGTAATAAGAAAATAGCTAAATGTTTTCAAGTTGCCCTTTCCTCAATTCAAAATGTAATTAAGAAGTGGCAGTTAACAGGAAAAGTAGAGGTCAAGATAAGGTCTGGATATCAAGCAAATTTCTGTGAGAGCTGCTTGTAGGATTGCTAGAGAGGCAAATTAGAACCCCTGCTTGACTGCAAAAGACCTTCACGAAGATTTAGCAGACTCTGGAGTTGTGGTACATTGTTCTACTGTTCAGCGACACCTGCACAAATATGGCCTTCATGGAAGAATCATCAGAAGAAATTCTCTCCTGCATCCTCACCATAAAATTCAGCATTAAAAGTATGCAAAAGAACATCTAAAAAAGCCTGATGCAATGTGATTAAAATAAAACTCTTTGGCCACAATGATCAAAGTTATGTGTGAAGAAAAGAAGGGCACAGAATTTCAGGGAAATAACATTTCGCCAACTATTAAGCATGGGGTGTATCAATCATGCTTTGGGATTGTGTTGCAGCCAATGGCATGGGGAACATTTCACGGGTAGAAGAAAGAATGTATTCAATGAAATTTCCACAAATTCTTGATGCAAACACAACACCATCTGTAAAAAAAGATGAAGTTGAAAAGAGAATGGCTTCTACAAATGGATAATGATCCCAAACACACAGCAAAATCCACAATAAACTACCTCAAAAGGAGCAAGCTGAAGGTTTTACAATGGCCCTCACAGTTCCCTGATCAGAACATGACTGAATCTGTAGCTAGATTTTAAAAGAGCAGTGCATGCAAGACGACCCAGGATTGTCACAGAACTGGAAAACTTTTCCAAATAAGAATGAATGAAATTCCCTCAAACAAGAAATGTAAGACTCTTGGCTGCTACAAAAATCATTTCCAAGCTGTGATAATTGCCAAATGGGGTGCTACTAGGTACTAACCTTGAAGAGTGCCCAAACGTTTGCCTTGCCCCTTTATCTTTTTAGGTAATTTTAAAGTTTAAAAGTTGAAAAGTTTAAAATACTTTTTTTGTCTAAAATACAAAGTAAATGTGTCATCTTTAACTTTAAGCCTTTTAAAAGATAATTTAATCATCAACTTGCTTAACTGTTCCCAATAACAGTAATTTTTACCAGGGGTGCTCAAACTTTTATATGCCACTGTATTCATGCCCCACTCCTCCTGAAGAGATTTTTTTTATGAGCTTAGAGAGGAAGGTTGTAAGAAGGGAGATACTGTAATGCTGACGTCCCTGAATGATCACCGCCACGACTGCCCTGCAAATCCATCCTAATGTGTGCAGGCTCTCGTCACAGTCACCAGCTGCCAGGGCCTGCGCATGACGTGAAGGTCTCCAGGCAACCTGCTATGGGCATGCGCACGTGCTCCACACTTCATAAAGTCACAAAGGCCTTGTAAAACTGTAGGGGGGGAAAAAAGCGCAATAGGGTCTTACCCGGTATGAAGGTAGACAGACAAGACAAAGAAGCACTCACCTGGTGAGGTTGTGCCAGTCACAACCCCTTATGATAGCCTGTGAGTGCCTCGTGGTTTAGCTGCAGCCCCGGGAGAGGAATTTTGTATCACACAGGTAGAAGAGAAGACCGGGTTTATGCCGCGCTAAAAACCACTGATGCGTGTAAATTAAAAGAATTCCTTTTTTATTTGACAGTTCCTACGTGTTTCAGAGACATCCGTCTCCTTCCTCAGGAAAATAAATCAAGATGATTTATTTTCCTGAGGAAAGAGACGGATGTCTCTGAAACGCGTAGGAACTGTCAAATAAAAAGGAAATCTTTTAATTTACATGCATCAGTGGTTTGTAGCGCGGCATAAACCCGGTCTTCTCTTCTACCTGTGTGATACAAAAGTCACAAAGGGGTAGGGCACACTCTTCAATGTCCTCAGCCTATGAATTAGAACCACATGGTACTTAAGATATCCTTCATTGTAGAGCAGTGCCTGAACAACTTTAGTTCTAGTGAGTTCCTGACTACGAGAACCAAAGTCTGGCCCCTGAACCTGTCTTGTACCTGCCTGAACCTGTGCGATTCCGGAAGCCTGCTTGAATCTGAACCTGCCCTGTGACGTGTCTTTGAACCTAAATCCGTCATGTGAGCTGCCTGACATCTGTACCTGACCTGTGCCTCCGAACCTTACCTGCCTGTGTTCCTGTGTCTGTCCTGTTTGTGATCCTGTATCCGCCTTGCCTGTTTCCCCGAACTTATCTTGCCTGTCACTCAGAGTCTGTACTGTCAGGCATCCTGTATCTGTATCCCTGACCCTTGGGACCAGTTGTTGCAGTGCCAGGAACTTCCCTGGAGTAGTGTCTGGTGTTTACTGACAGCCAAGTCCAACCTCACCATCAGAGGCTCTGGGGAATACCCGGTAGGCACTTAGCTACACCCCTCCTGGGTAAATCTGGTCCATAGCACAGTGGGTCCACAGCAGCATGCTTGACAGTGGCGTCCTGATGGTGCCAATACTCTTAACAGTGTAGCAGACAATGCAGCCCATGGCTGGACCAGCACATCTGGCATTTGACAGAATTCCTTGATGCCCAGTCCTGCCCTGGGTTATACAATCATGGCCGAAAGTATTGTCAGCCTTGAAATTATTTCAAAAAATGAAGTATTTCTCCCAGAAAATTATTGCAATGTTACACGTGTTTTGTTATCCACGTTTATACACACAAATGTGTATTAGAAAAAACACACACAAAAAAACAGAGGAAAAAAATTAGACTTTTCACACAAAACCCCAAAAATAGGCAAGACAAAACTGTTGGCACCTTTCCAAAATTGTGGTTAAACAACTTTGTTTCAAGGAAAAGATACTCGTTCATACTGACCTGTGGCAAGTAACAGGTGTGAGCAATATGAAAATCACACCTGAAACCAGATAAGTTGACTCAATTTACATTTTGTGTGCCATATTAATTATGGAGAGCAGAAAGAAAAGAAGAGAACTGTCGGAGGACTTGAGAAATAAAATAGTTGAAAAATATCAACAATCTCAAGGATCCAGAGATCTTGTTGTTCCTTTGTCCACAGTGCACAACACAATCACAAAGTTTACAACCCATGGCACTATAGGTAATCTCTATGGATGTGGAAGGAAGAAAAAATTGATGAAAGGCTACAATGCAAGATAGTCCATATAGTGAATAAGCAGCCACAATCAACTTAAAAAGTCAGTGAGTAAATGTGATCCCAGAGGTAACCAGCAGGCTAGCAGAGGCTAACTCTTGATAGCCTGATCATTAATGAGCACACAGCTGGTCAACGCCTGAGCCTGCCTGTGTAACTCAGAAGCACCAGAGAAGACATAGTATGAAGTGCACAAATCTGTAGTGTGAACAGCATCTGATGCCATTATGACGAATTTTGAGCAAAACTCCATGTGACAACCAACTGTCTATGAAGGCTCCTAATTCTATAAAGATTAGATAAAAGCTGGACTGGACCAATCCCAGTGCTTTTTAATCTCATGAATGCAATGGATTCAAAACCATCAGTCAAGTGTATTCTGTTAAAGGCTCTTTTAGCAAACTGCATAATAATCTGTTTGTAAAGATTATGCTAATAGCACTCTGAATCTTCACCTAGGGCTATATGTTAAATTGACAGATCTGCTTTAGGCTACGTCTACATGGTGACATGTTTTGTGTGAGACTGAAATAGAGAGTGACACGTTGCAACATTAGATGTAAAGACTCTCTACGGTGTCACAATGCAACCTGTGGGAGCCCGGCTTTATTTGCCAGTGAGCCCCTGACTGGCCAGCCCGGTTGTGGCACATTTCTTGCCGTCTTTTCCTGACGTATGGGAAAGGGTTGTTTCCTAACCATCCTTCCCTTTGTAGTTACGCCTACCTGTTGCAGAAGTGCTTCTCGGATCTGGATGTGCATCCTCCCCCACTCCCCTCTTTGGGGGGTGTATATATAGTTGTGCCCGAGGCTCTGCAGGCCTCTTTGATCCTAGGTCGAGAGCTGCCCTTATTATTTTATTGGTTTGTTTTTTGGTTAATGGTGTTGATAAAAGTGGTAGCTGATGGTTGAAGATCGACTCTGGGCAACATGTGTCGGGAGTCTGGTGGCATATCCTCATCACTTCCGGTGGTCTACTTTAAGAGCTGCGACCTTACCCCTCCAAAGTTGGTTGTGAGAAACAATGAGAGTGGTTTTAATTTTGATACTCTCCAATAAAAGTTTAATTTGGAATTTCTGTTTTCTGTCTTTCTTTGCGTTGGGAAAAGGGGCAATCGTTTAATGGTGTGGGTAGTCTGTGACATACTGCAACTGCAACACTGTGTCATACCAGTTTTCAAATGTGTTGGATTTTCTGTCACACATGACACACTTGCCTTAAGGGTGCTTTACACGCTGTGATATCGCTAGCAATTGCTAGCGATGTCGAGCGCGATAGCACCCGCCCCCGTCGTGTGTGCGATATTGTGTGATCGTTGCCATAGCGATAATGTTTGCTACGGCAGCGTCACACGCACATACCTGCTGTGCGACGTCGCTGTGACCGCCAAACAATCCCTCCTTCAAGGGTGAGGTGCGTTCGGCGTCATAGCGCAGTCACTGCGCCGTCACTAAACGGCCGGCCAATAGAAGCGGAGGGGCGGAGATGAGCAGGACGTAACATCCTGCCCACCTCCTTCCTTCCGCATTGCCGTTGGACGCAGGTGAGGAGATGTTCGTCGTATTTGCGGTGTCACACATAGTGATGTGTGCTGCCGCAGGAACGATGAACAACATCGCTACTCACGTTTTTGATTCAGGATGATCTCTCCATGGCAAACGATTTTGACCAGTTTTGCGATCATTTAAGGTCACTAAAAGGTATCACACGCTGCGATGTTGCTAACGGCGCCGGATGTGCGTCACAAACACCGTGACCCCGACGATAATACGTTAGCGATATTGTAGCGTGTAAAGCCCACTATAGACTTCACTATAAGTCACAAGCAACATTCAACTTGTGTAACTTATCTGCAACTTGACTGCAAAATCAAAGCTCTAGTCACGCTACAGTAAGTCGCACACAAGTTACACAAATATTTTTGGCCGCAGGACATGTCAGAGAACTGGGGTCGCATCATATATGTCACTGTGTAGCCCAAACTTCAAGGAAAGCAACAATATGCTATTAAGTGAAATGTTCACATTTCTGTTTGCACATTGCATTTGTCTGTTCCATTTAGAGGAATAGAGAAACAGAATTAATGGTGTATGATGGCAACAGGACAGGTCCTGGATGAAAGGTATGTGTCACAGTGTTGCAAGGTTACTGTTGAGATGCCGAGGCACACTGACTCCTACTGTATGTTGTCTCTCATGCCAGGAGACCCTAGGCTATCCCTAGATCTGATGATGGAGATGCCTCCCTTTCCTGGCTACGGTCCTAACCAGTACTACTCTAATCCCCCCTCCCACTAGGGAAGAATGGGGCAGGAGTGTGATGGAAGACAGATAAAGACAGTGAAAGGAAAACCAAAACTCTGACACACTGCGCACACACACACAGGAATAGACAATGAGAGACTCAGGAGTAAAGCAAGAGCAGGAAGGTAACAACAAAAAGGCAACAAGAGTCCAAAACTGCACACAGCAACAAGTATAACAACTACCAGATAGTCTAGATGACAACACCATACCAGAACAGCTAAGATAAACTATAAGTGGAATAGCTGGACGGATGTAGCTAGCATAATTAGCAGTGGAGCAAATGTAATTGGCTTCTCCACAATATGTGATCAAAGGAGATTAACAAGCAGACTAGCATAGATTAGCTCTTGCCAGCCTGCGTATGAATTATCACTTAGCAGTTCGACACCCAAGTCTGCCTGCATTGATCACAGACAACAGAGAAGTTATAGAGCAGAGTGTCAGAATCTGTAGTCTGAACAGAACCCGACGTCACCATAAAAGTCGGCGAAGTTTGTAAAAATCTCCGTGTGACACCGAGGTGGAAAGCCCTGGTAATGTAAGACCCAGAGATGCAGGCTCCAGCAAATATAGGGCTGAAAGTTGTTTTTTAATGGGCTCAGATTTTGGGTCCGGGTTTTAGGAACAGCCACTAGAGATGGGTGGGTCTGGCCGTTCCCATACCTCCAGTTCCAGAATTTGGAACTAGCAATAAAGGGATGTTCACCTGCCTCATTTGCAGTATGGGAGTGGAGGTGAAAACACCTCTTGGGTTATTCGCTTTTGGCCCTGTGCACACTAGAAAAATGATTTTTACCATTAATCTATGACAAAAACCGCAGGTACCTGCAGAAAAGAAGTGACATGCTCATTCTTTTTCTCAAGAAATTCTGCAGAAAGAATGTTCTTGAGAAAAAAACGCAGTCTGCTCACAGCTATTTTTTTTTTCCATAGGTTTTGCTGGAGAATGTCTGCAGAAAGGTGACAACCATTTTCTCAAGAAATTTTTGCAGCAAAAACGCAAAAAAAGCGGGTAAAAACGCAGTGTGCACACAGGGCCTAAGTCTGAATGAAGGTGAGAAGACATGTGATCCTGTACAGACCTAGGTGGAGACCTTTTGTAAACAGGTGAGCCTGTACTGTTGGATGGAGATGACCTGTTTTATTTGTGTCCAAGAGAAGGTTATTTTTTCTGTTCATTTGTTGGAGATTTATGGATTATAATAAATCTTCTTGTTTTGCATCAAGCAACTTTGTGCCTATGCTTACCTCAACCCCAGGGGCGTACATAGAAATCATGGGGCCCCCATAGCAAAAAATTTAATTGGGTCACCCCCCCCCCCCCACACACACACACATCCTCCCAAACCATAAGAATACCGGTAATTCATTTTTCAACTTTGTCACAGAAGGGCATATCCCACAACTGTGCAGCCCTTACAAGGTAATTTTCTTCTTATTGAAGTCCCTTGCTTCCCCTTTCATTTCACCCACAGAGTGTGATACCAACAAAAGAGCCCCACAAACACTGCACAATAACTCAACAGTGAGTTCCTCTATAACGCCCTCCACACACACAGTATGATGACTCTACTGTACCCCGAACAATCTCTCCAGCAAAGTATGATGACCCCAACACAGTATGATCCCCAAACTGTAACCCCTACGCAGCCCTCTATGCAGTATAATGGAATTACATAAAGTATAAAGGCCCCCACATCTTTTCACACTATATAATGGTCCCCCATTAGCCCTCCAAACAGTCTAATTGCTGCCACACAGTCTTCAGCACAGTATGATGGATCCCACACAAACCTTCACACTGTATAATTGCTTACATTCAGCAAAATGGCCCTCAAATAACCTTTCATAATGTATAAAGGCTTTGTCATATCCATCCAAATAGTATAATGGCTTCACAAAGCCTTCAATATAATATAATGCATACTGCATAAGTCTCCATATAGAATAATGTACCTCCCATAGTCCTCCATATAACATAATGCACATCCATAATACTCCATATCCATAGTTCTCCATATTGTATAATTCACCCACCATAGTTCTCCATATAGAAAAATGCACACCCCATAGTCCTCCATATAGTGGAATGCACAAATCATAGTCAACCATATAGAATAATGCACCCCATAGTCCTCCATATAAGATAATGCACCCCATAGACATACATAAAGAATGATGCACCCTATAGACCTCCATAAAGAAAAATGCACCCCATAGACCTCCATAAAGAATAATGCACCCCATTGTCCTCCATATAGAAAAATGCTCAAATCATAGTCAACCTTATAGGATAATACACCTGATAGTTCTGTTCTCCATATAGAATAATGAACCCCAATAGTTCTCCATATAATGCATCCCCTATAGTCCTCCATTTAGAATGTTGCACCCCCATAGTCCTCCATATTGTATAAGGCACACCCCAAAGTCTTCCTTATAGTATAACGTACAAGCCATAGTCCTCCATATAGAATTGTGTACCTCCATAGTCCTCCAAGTAGAATAATGCACCCTCATTGTCCTCCATATAAAACAATGAACACCCCATAGTCATTCATATAGTATTATGGCCAACAGTGTACTCATTCATTAAAAAATTAAATAAATAATCCCGTTATTGCCCTGCTGCTCCGGCATTCTGGATGCTGATACAGTTGACTTGGCGGGGTGGCAGCATCGGGCCCCCTTGATCACGGGCCCCATAATGGCTGTGTGGTCTGACATCATTAGAGGTATGTCCCTGCTAAAGTCCCTGTCAGATTGAGTGAATCTCTACAATGGGAAAAACGAAAGTGCAAAATGGAATTAAAAGGACCCCAAATATTATGAGAACAGGTTCTGTTTAGAGTCTGTTTTTAGAACGGAAAAAAAAGTTCTGTATCATGAGCTGTTTTCTTCTGTTATAAAAACTAAAGCAAAAAGGAACCCAAATGCAACCCATAAAAATCACTTTATTCCAATTGGAATATGCAAGAGTAAATATGAAAGTAGCCAAAGATGTGATTTCTACAGAACTGATTTTATGTTTGTTAGTATTTTGGATACTTTTGTGTAACCATTCCCAGCAGGTAACTATATGAAAGAGTAACATGATCAGCAGACAAACATATTAACAGTGTTTTAGTTCATGCTGTATTTAGTTACACTAAGTAGCTTGGCGTTGTGAGATTATCATTCACCATTTCATCCTGTATTTGATACTTTGTACCAATATGAAACATTAGGAAATGACACTCACACTGTACAGATAGATGCTTCATGCATGAGATACATCATCAATGAAGATCAATGTGCGGTGTCAACTTTCTTCTTATTGCAAGTTTGCACAATTATCTTCCTTCCCATGTATTATATAGTGTAGCGTAACATTCTGCCCGTATAAACAACTACATAGACCACTGCCATGAGCGTCAAAGTCAATTACACACTGCGGAAATCTCAGAATATACAGTATGTCCTCTATCAGTGACAGAAATGATTAATGAAACCGGTAGCAATTAGTGGAGCATATGTCAAACATACAGTTGTGTAGATAGCCTAAAGTCTACTTTACACACTGCGATATCGGTCCCGATATCGCTAGTGTGGGTACCCGCCCCCATCTGTTGCGCGACACGGGCAAATCGCTGCCCGTGCCGCACAACATCGCCCAGACACGTCACACATACTTACCTGCCCGGCGACGTCGCTGTGACCGGCGAACCGCCTCCTTTCTAAGGGGGCGGTCCGTGCGGCGTCACAGCGACGTCACTGAGCGGCCGCCCAATAGAAACGGAGGGGCGGAGATGAGCGGGACGTAACATCCCGCCCACCTCCTTCCTTACTCATAGCGGCCGGGAGGCAGGTAAGGAGAGCTTCCTCGTTCCTGCGGTGTCACACATAGCGATGTGTGCTGCCGCAGGAGCGACGAACTACATTGTTACTGCTGCAGTAACGATAATCGAGAATGGACCCCCATGTCACCGATGAGCGATTTTGCACGTTTTTGCAATGATGCAAAATCGCTCATCGGTGTCACACGCAGCAACATCGCTAATGCGGCTGGATGTGCGCCACAAATTCCGTGACCCCAACGACTCCGCAGCGTGTAAAGCCCCCTTTAGCCACAATTTTATCTAAGCTACGTGCATGTATAGATCTATAACCGGTACATAAATGTAAGCATGCAAGTCTGTGCTACGTGGGATTCAGATAGAGCTGTTGATAGCGCCAATGCAAAATGTAAAATTATTATTCAACGTTTCTTAGCTACTGTATATTATAACTAGAGATGAGCAAATAAATTTGAGTGGAAAGGAATTTAATATTAAATATTATAATATAAAAATAGGAATTTTACAAAACTTTTTTGCAATTTACTTTTACTGGCTGTCATAGTTCTCAACCCCTAAAGGCCATCTAAAGGTTAAAAAAATGGAAGAACACCCTTATAGTCACCTCCTTGCTTATCTCTCCTAACCACCCCCACCCCTGATCCTCATCGCATGGTCACCAGTCCAGTCCTCATCGCATGCATGTACGCAAGGTCATGGCACAAGTTGTAATGTCATGACTTTTCAGTCTCCTGCGCAGAACTATCCCATGTAGAATTGAGCGAGTACCTAACTATTTGTACTCGCTATACTCATAACGAGTACTCAAACAGAAAAAATTCTGTACAACAACAGCCAAGTCATTTAAAAAATACAATTCCCCGGAAGAAGGCGTATACCGAAACGTGCATGTAGGGACTGTGTCGGCGCTCTCACCAACACGAGGTATTCACTGCTGTTTATTTTGTGTTTATTTCAAATTTATAATTTTTTGTTGGGATCCTCCTTACTCCGCTCTGACAGTGACAGCAGGCCTTGTACTGCTTTGACTCTTAGACCATTTTGGTTTTCATATTTCTACATACTCACTGTCAGAGGTCCTTTTGGATTGATAAGAATCCCTATACCAACCATTATCCTATGTTGCAGTTCTCGTGTTTTGGTCTGTTGGCGCCACCTGCTGACCACTGTTTATAACATCTGTATTTGCTATTTTTAACAATTTTTAATAAAGAATTGTATTTTTTAAATGACTTGGCTGTTGTTGTACAGAATTTTTTCTCTTTGAATTTTGATTTCTGTATTAGCCATTATCCATGACTTTGGGCACACATTTACATTCCTTTTATTTGAGATGTGTTTTTTGTTTGCTCTCTGCTTACTTCATAACGGGTACTGTCTAATACTCACGTATTCATTCTGAATAGCGTGTGCAATGCAAGTCCATGGAGAATACTCACAATGTAACGAGTAACATGAATGCAGCACTATTTGATACTGATTTGGAACTGGGTAAGATGGAAAAGGAGTTACAGGCATTTAAGCTAAAAAAATTTCAACGTGATTTACGGGATCAACAACTGAATCAGACCTACAGATGGCAGCAACCCTCGTATAGATCTAGATCTAGGTCTAGGTCTAGTGTGGCATCAAGATCACGGTCTACATCTGTGCTCTCTGGTCTCTCTTCTGATGATATGGGGGCCTCGGCTTCTGGTGATGGTGTGAATATAAGATCTGACTCTACATCTTCGGGTGTAATAACACGCCTAAAGGCCACTAAACAGGCCCCACAAAAAATATCTAAGAAAGACAACCGTACCCTCCAGGTAATTAATTTATCCACCCGTGTGCTGTCAGGGGCACAGACTGAAGTTCTGTCCAAAGGATTGTCTTTCTCTCCGACTAATCCTTTTGATTTCTTCACAGCTATGAAAGATTTACACCTCTTTTCTAGAAAGCTGATTCTGAAGAGATTGCATAACCGTTACACCTCGAATTTTGGTTTGGATAGGCGTGCTGAGAGAGAGGCCTTGGCAATTTTGGAGGAACTTCAGTCTGAACAACAGCAATCCCCTGCCGGCACAGGTGTGTACCCATCATCAATTTTGCCTAGGTCCACTAGATTTCCCCCCTTGTCTCTTTGTCCCTCTGTCGAGATTTTTACTAGATTGGTACTGAGCGATTTTGCTCAATTATCATCAAGACGCAGGAATGATAATCTTACTTTCCGACAGAGAACAGCTTTGAAACAACTTGAGGGCTGGAAGGATGTTGTAATCAAACCTGCCGACAAGGGGGGGAATATAGTGATATGGCCTATTACCAAGTATGAGAGGGAGGCTTTCCGCCAGTTGAGAGACAGAGAGACATACAAAAAGTTGAGCTTTAATCCCATTGACTCCTTTTCCAGAGAGCTTTTGGTTATCCTGGAAAACGCACTGGATTTGGGTCTTGTCACGAGAAAGGTTGTGGATGGTTTGGTGATTAAATACCCTAAGGTGCCCACCTTATACTTGCTCCCCAAAATTCACAAAGATGCCCTTGATCCGCCGGGCCGTCCGATCGTGTCTGGATTGGAGGGAATGTGTGACCCAGTGTGTAAGTTTATTGATTTTTATCTGAAACCTCTGGTTGAAACACTTCCCTCCTATATAAAAGACACGACGGACGTGCTCAATAGGATCAATGGCATCCACATGGAGCCTGACATGTTGATCGTCACGGCGGATGTAGAGTCATTGTACACCTGCATCCGCCATGACGATGGGTTGGCGGCGGTCCAATTTTTTCTTGGGACCTCCGGTCGGGACAGCGCGATGTGTGACTTGATTCTCCAGCTGCTCCGCTTTATCCTTACCCATAATTGTTTTACGTTTAAGGATTCTTTTTACCTACAACAACGCGGCACTGCGATGGGTGCGGCCTGTGCGCCCTCGTACGCCAATCTCTTCCTAGGCTTCTGGGAGAGATCTGTTTTTGGCGACGAGGGCGACCAGGCCGTATCCCATGTGCAGTGTTGGATGAGGTACATAGATGACCTGTTGATTTTTTGGCAGGGTACGGCGGAGCAGCTTGAGTCCTTTGTGGGTAGACTCGGCATGAATGCATTTAACATCAAATTGACATATAAATATCATAAAACCTGTATTGATTTTCTGGATATACTTATTACGGTTGATGAGGATAACTTCATCCAAACTGATGTTTTTCGGAAATCAACATCTGTTAATGCCTTACTTCATGCCTCGTCTGCCCACAACATGTCTACTATTCACGCTGTCCCTACTGGACAGTTCCTGAGAATGAGAAGAATTTGTTCTTCGGACCAGAAATTTGAGGAACAGGCTGCCGACCTCATGTCACGCTTCCGAGAAAGGGGGTATAGCAATCGCAGTATTAAGAGGGGTTACCTTAGGGCCAAAAATACTCCAAGATCCCGGCTTCTCGTGGCGAGACACAAAGATGTATCAGATGGTTCAGTGGCCAGGTTTATTACTACCTTTAACCATGAATGGCATAACATTAGAGCCATCCTGAACCGCCACTGGCCCATTCTGAGTACTGACCCACTTCTGAAGGGCTCGCTCTCAGATTACCCTATGATGACGGCCAGAAGATCGGCCAATCTTCGTGATGTACTTGTTAAAAGTCATTATGTTCCGCCAGTATCTGGTTTCTTGGGTTCGAGGAATCCTCGTGTGGGCTGCTTCCCATGTGGCCACTGCCTGGCCTGCAGCAATGTCTTGCGGAGTTCAGTATTTTCATCAGCGGACGGGACGCGCGAGTTTCAGATCAGGGATTATGTGTCATGTGGCACCTCAAACGTCATATATTATGCTGTTTGTGGGTGTCCACTGATTTACATTGGCCTGACCTCGCGTGAGCTACGTATCCGCGTCCGTGAACATGTCAGGGACATTGCTGCGGCTCGGACCGTGGAGGATGTTGCCTCTCTGAAGACCATTCCGCGCCACTTCAAGATCCACCACGGATGTGATTCAAAATCTTTATCTGTGCGTGGAATTGAGGTGGTTCATGGTGGTATCAGAGGTGGCAATATCAAGAAAAGGCTTGCCCAACGCGAGACAAGATGGATGGTGACGTTGGGTACAGTCACCCCCTCGGGCCTTAATGAGGCTCTGAGTTTTGCCTCTTTTTTATGACATCATCCCCTTTTGGGGTTTCTCCCTTTTAGGGTTTGAAGGATTAATGTTTTTAACGCTATTTATTTGTTTTTGTGATATTTATTGGTCTTTTGTCCTTCTTTCACATGTCCCCCCTAAGCAGCTCGGATCTGCCTGTCGTCCATCCGAATTGGCTTAATATCATATACATTGGATATACTGGAATGGACTACTGACGTATCTACTATTGACATGGATTGAAGATTTGTACTTAATATTAATGATGTTATATTGTATCTCTGTATGTCATGGTTATTGATTATTTATATCGTCGGTAGTGTTTATATAGATGGGGTATATCTAAACAATGTACTCATGTGTATCCTGTAATACCTGTTATGGATGGGGCGCGTGCGTGTGCTGTGCCTCCGGCCCGTTCTCCTCCTGACCGTCTCTGATTGGCGTCGGCGCATGCTCGGGAGCTATGGCGACGCGTCTCTGCTCTCGCGCATGCGCCGTCTCCATGACGGCCGGTGAGGTTTCTGGGATCTGGGAGCGCCGCGCGCGCATGCGCCGTTGATAATCCATTCACTCCATACAGCTGATTACGGGCTGTTTTCCGGCTACTTAAACCTGCCGGTCACTGGGACAAATTACTCCCTGACGAAGCGTGGTTACATTATATTTCCTCGTGAAACGTACGTTGGAGTCTGTTTCTGGGTGTATTCCCCCCTCATCTATTCTTCCTGCCTGCCGTTGTGTTCCCTGCGTTACACCAGCACTGTACGGTATGTAGTGGGTCCTCTTCTGCATGTACTCAGTATTGCTGTGTTGAGTCCCAGGCACATGATTCTTATAGCATACTGACGGTGACTATCAGTGCAGCATTCTGTGTACGATGCGGGTGGGACCTCTGCATGACTGTCTGCACCATTAATATAATTTAATATTGGGACCCCCTTAATGAGGTGTGCGGTTGCTCTCTTTTGGTTTGAACTAACACTGCTGTACCAAGGCTGGGTAACTACTATGCACGCCCTCCTATAACCCAGTTGGTCAGTATGTTGTGCAGTCTCTGATTGGAGCGTCATGCGCAACCTTCCTTGACATATTTATATACGTCTACTTTCTGACATATTGACAACCCTTGCTGGTGAGAATTTGGGCTTTTGGGTCCTTTTTAGTAAGCCGTGCATGGGCTCTGCTTTGGCATCTGCTGACACTGTTCCACCGACTGATCTTTCTTTTTGGATTGGGTTACATTAACCAGGACATTCTGATCATGACTGATCAATGTGGGTGGCAGTGTGTGCAATGTACTTATTGAGCTCTTCGCACAATCCTCAGTGGGGAAATTGTTTCCATCTGCATGTGGTGTAATTACTCTTTTTACGTAGGAACACGTGGATATTTTCATGTACAATAATTTTTCATGTTATTGATACGCATTATACATTTTGAGATTGGCAGGATCAATTTGTGCCTTTTTTTAACACCCTTCCTCTCGGCCATTTATATTGCTGTTATTTATTGATCTATATACGGTTATATGTATTTTGTACTTATTTAACAAAAGTATTACTAAAATTAAGCACATGAAATGTGAAATAAAAATAAAATACATATTTTTTGAAGCAAGTTACTCATTTTCCTCCTGTTTTATATCACACGAATAGTGCAAAATTCGGATTATTCATTACATTGTGAGCTTTTCCCCATTGATTTGCATTGCACACGCTATTCGGAATGAATTAGACAGTACTCGTTATGAGTGTAGCAAGTGCAAATAGTTTGGTACTCGCTCAACTCTAGTCCCCGGCTTCATGAGAGCCAGAAATTTCAGCTCTTTGTGGGAGACCACAAAATTTCAGGGTAAGTGGAGGGAATCAGAAGATGTGATGAAGATCGGATAGGTGATGGTGTGGAGTGGAGAGGCTGCACAGGTAAGCTTTGACATGAATATAAGGATTTTTTTCCATAATAAGTTTGTTATGGTCTGATGTATGGCTAGACCTCAAAGTATAATAATGGACATTAAATTTGCAGAGAATAACTTCTCCGCAAATCGAACCTTACGAACAGATGAACTTGACTTTTGCCAGATGCGCTTATCTCTAATTATAAGCCATTTCTAATACATTTATGCATATATTAAATGAAAATCTGTCAGTAGATTTTTGCTATGTAGTCTGATGGCAGGATGATGTATGGGCATAGATTCTAGTTATGTGTCTATTACTGGGCTGTGTTTTGCTGCTTCAATAAAATCAATGTTTTATCAGTAGGAGATTATCGCTAGAGGAGTAGGTGTCTTGTTCCTCTTGGTCCAAACATGATCCCAGCACTGTAACAGCTTTTTGTCAATATAAAGTACAGTGCTATTTAGTGGTGTAGGTGAGATTATATATAGCTCAGCATTCCAAGCTCTGCTACATCTGAAGCAGAAAAAACTGTGATTCTATCACAACTGCAGGGCATCGCTGGAATCAGGGCCTCTGCCCTTACAACATAAAGCTGGCAGATTATATAGCATAAATTTGCTGACAGATTTCATTTAAGACTCTTTACAGTTTGAATGCTATGGCACTTATGGCAATATAACATGCCTATGAAAATAAAGGAATTCTGGTACTCAACGTATTGAAAAGTCAGCAAAAATAGTTTTAAAAACGGCATTAATGATGCGACCATGTCCTTAGTCCTAATGTAGGACTAATAGTGGGGATGCTTCACATTCAGCTTGTATTAGTTATGTTGTTCTTTTGGCTCTTTATACTTGAAACCAGAAGTTTCCATTCACTATCTACAAGACACATATTCATGTTTTTCTCACTATCTGACATGAAATCAGAATAAACCTTTTCCATTTTAGGTCAATTAGGGACCAAAATTATTTATATTTGCCAAATGCCAAAATAATGAGGGAGAATGTTTTAATGTCTTATTGTATTTTATTGTAATTCTGACATTTTTTTAATTTTTCTTTTCAGTTGGATTAATTTATTCTATATTTTGCTACATAGGAAATTTCTGAATACAGCAATACCAAACATGTGTATTTTTAAACTTTATTTGTATTATTTAAAGGGAACCTGTCAGGTGTAAAATGCACACAGAACTACGAGCAGTTCTGGGTGCATATTGCTAATCCCTGCCTAACCGTCCCTGTATACACTAGCATAGATAAAGAGATCTTTAGTAAATGTATTTCTAACGATCTTATATCTTATGCTAATGAGCGCGGGGACTAGCCCCAAGGGCGTTGCTTCCCTTGCTAGTCGGCCCCATTAGCATGTTAGTACACCCCTGTGGGTGTGCTATCATGCTAATGAATGTGCAGTGTCAGAGGATGGTCGCACTCACCTCTCCGCCGCCATCGCTGCCCGATGCTGGATTTCAGCTCTGTGCGCAAGATCCCGGAGTTTGGGTCATGTGCACTATGAAGCTGGGTGTACGCGTCCTGGCTTCAAACTGAAGTAGTACGCATGACCCAAACTCCAGGGTCAAGTGCACTGAGCTGAAATCAAGCACCAAGCGGCGATGGCGGCGCAGAGGTGAGTAAGATCATCCTGTGACGCTGCGTATTCATTAGCATCATTGTTAGTACACACCTGTGGATGCACTAACATACTAATGGGGGCGACTGGCCGGGGAACTAACGCCCAAGGGACTAGTGCCCTCGCTCATTAGCATACGATAAATGATCTTTAGAAATAGTTTTTCTAAAGATCTCTTTATCTATGCTAGTGTATACAGGGACGGTTAGGCAGGGATCAGCAATATACACCCAGAACTGCTCGTGGTTCTGGGTGAATATTGGACCTGACAGGTTCCCTTTAATTTGCAATGGGGCAACAGGGGGTGATTTGAACCTTTGTGGGGGGGGTTTTTAATTTTTTTTTTTTTCCATATTTTTTAATTTTTTTAAATTAAATCGTACGATCGTTTCTGCTATACAGAGCAGTGCATTAGCACTGGCTAATCCATAAAAGCATAAAATATCAGCCTTTTTCGGGACCCAGCTTGCACAGAGAGGGCAATTTTGGTTATAACTTGTGCTTGCCCTTTTGTAAGGACATAGGCAGTTGCTGACAGTCTTTGTGTGCTTAGCCCCAGTCTGCATTCACAAACAGGAAAAACAAAATTGGTTCCCAGCAAATGCAATAAATTATGCAATGCATTTTCATTTGCATGAATGTAGATTTATTTACAGTGAAGAGCGAGTATAAAGCATACACCTCGAGCACTAAATTATACTGAATGGACATTCCATAAAATGAATAGTGAAAATCCTTTTAGAATGTTTTGGTAAATGGAGACTTCTTAAATATATCTATCTGACAACCTATATTTGATATATTAAATAGGCTTGGGTGACATTCCATGAAACAATCCTGACTTATTTCAGATGGTATAAACTGTATTGAATTCAAAAGTTTTCAAAAGTCCCATCCGCCCAATAGTTCCTAAAGCACAAATTGCTATCTGTCGTTCATGTCGTGCTGATACTAATGCAACAGTAAGTGAAACATTTATCCTTTTATATATCCTTCAATATTTTTCCACGTGGTGGTGAAACACATTAGGATCTATGGTAATAGAACCATGATGTGAGGAGATATCTGGCTTCAGTCAGCTGTTAAAACATAGAATAAGTATAGATAATACATAAAATAAGATTAAAAACAGGTACCATAGACACAAATGAATAAGTCACAGATGTGTGTGAGTGACAGCACTTACAATATCAAAGATCAGCTTTATTTAGATATACAATTTCTGGCTGCATCTTATATATGGGACTGATTAGAAATGTTTCATGTAGGCTTCCTTTAACACTTGCAAGTACAGTATGTAGGTCATGTATGATGTCAAGTCATTGCACACTATGGCATCTGTTGGAGCCATCGGAAGCATGGCCGGCCTTAGGCTAAATGGTACCCTGTGCAAAATTGCCCTTGATGACCCTCACTCCATTGGTTTTTCTTTTACTCAGTTTGTCCAAGACACATGCTTATATTTTGTATCCTAAGAAAATTGATTTGAAGATTTCTTCACACATAAGCCCCAATTCATTAAAGGGAACCTGTCACTAGGTTTTTCCCTTATGAGCTGTAGCCACCACCACTGAGCCCTTATATACAGTATTCTAGAATACTGTATTTAAGTGTCCAGGCTGCTCTGTATAATGTAAAAAAATCTTTATAATACTTATCTAGGGGCAGTCCGGTCTAATGGGCGTCACTGCTCTCGGTCCGGTGCCTCCTCCATCTTGTGCGTTCACCGTCCTTCTGTCCAGCCCCGTGTGTAGGACGCGTCCTGTGTCATTCACACAGAGGCCTCCATTGCGCTCCTCCACATGCGTACTTCGATCTGCCTGACCGAGAGCAGATCAAAATACTCTAGTGCGCATGTGCGAAGAGTCTTTGACCTTTCCTTGCACCTGCGCATTACACTACTTTGCTCTGCCCTCAGTAGGACAGATTAAAGTGTGCATGAGCAGGAGCACAATAGGCTCTTATATACAGCAATCTGGAATTCTGTATACAAGGGCTCAGTGGGGATGACCGCAACTCTTAAGGGAAAAACCTGATGACAGGTTCCCTTTAAGACTGGAATTTTGTACAATCTGTTTGTCAATCTTTTTGGGGTTGTCCACTACTCAGGCAACCCCATCTCAATTTCTATATTGCCTCTTATTTATAAAATGAAAAAAAAACAGCCTCTACTCACCTGCAGTATTGATGTCGTTACACGAGTGATGACACCGGCTTTCCTGGGGATCACATGACATTGTTATGCCACAAGAACTCTGCAGCCAATCAGGGGCCAGTGTACCAACACTTCCTTCTAATGAAAATGACATTCGGAGGAAATCAAATTGCAGCAGCAATGTCAGTTTTGTCTGAAGAAAGTAAGAGTAAAGTAGGTGCTGATTTAGTGCAGGGCTCTCATAGCTTAACAACGTCACGCAAGAGCCAATAGAGCCGGTGTCTTCACTCCTGGAATGGCGCTGGCAATGAAGGATAGTATAAAGTTTTATTATTTTATAAGGATTAATATAGCAATTGAGAAATGGTTATCCAAGCGGTGGTCACAACCTTTAAAGGGCATCTGTCAGCTGTTTTTTTCTATGAAATATGAAGACAGTATGAGATAGGGGTGAACACAGATTTAAGCAATGTGTCATTTATTAGGCAGTTTTCTGTTGTTTACATATAATGAAGGTTTTATCACTAAGGGGTACTTCTCACACAGCGAGATCGCTAAAAAGATCGCTGCTGAGTCACGTTTTTTGTGACACACCAGTGACCTCATTAGCGATATCGCAGTGTGTGACATTGACCAGCGATCTGGCCCCTGCTGTGAAATCGCTGCTCGTTACACACAGTGCTGGTTAATTTTTTGGACATTGCTCTCCCGCTGTGAAGCACACATCGCTGTGTTTGACAGCGAGAGAGCAACGATCTGAATGTGCACGGAGCAGGGAGCTGGCGTCTGCAAGCTGCGGACGCTGGTAACCAAGGTACACATCGGGTAACCAAGCGAAATGCTTTGCTTGGTTACTCGATATTTGCCTTGGTTACTAGCGTCCGCTGCTCTCAGGCTGCCAGTGTCAGCTCCCTGCACACAGCCAGAGCACACATCGGGTAAATAAGCAAAGCGGTTTGCTTATTAACCCGATGTGTACTCTGGCTACGAGTGCAGGGAGCCAGCGCTAAGCGGTGTGCGCTGGTAACCAAGGTAAATATCGGGTAACCAAGCTTGGTTACCCGATATTTACCTTAGTTACCAAGCACAGCATCGCTTCCACGCATCGCTGGGGGCTGGTCACTGGTGAGATCTGCCTGATTGACAGCTCACCAGCAACCATGTAGCGACGCACCAGCGATCCAGACCAGGTCAGATCGCCGATGGGATCGCTGGCGCGTCGCTAAAGTGTGACGGTACCCTAAGACCTTTCATTGCCTTGACTAGCTGCCTCATACTAAGTAGTCTGATCACACCCCTTCCTCTAATAAGCAGATCCCTCTTAATAGACAATGTATACAAAGAGCTGTCATGTGGGTGGGGTTAGCTTACTGAGCTCTACTATATGATACTTCTAAAAACTCTGATTGTGACACAACTGCTACATCCAGTAAACTATGTAACACAAGATTGGAATCAGGAATCTTTTCCTATCTTATGCTGCTCGCAGATGAGATAACAAAACCTGGTGACAGATTACCTTTAATTTAGAGAGCACTGGAGTATGATGCACCTAAGGGGTGCTTCACAAATAGCGACAGCGACAACGACGTCGCTGTTACGTCACCATTTTCTGTGACATAACAGTGACCTGGTAAGTCGCTGTTATGATCGCTGCTTAGCTATCAAACACAGCAACGCAGCAGCGATCATAACATCGCTACATGTGCAGAGAGCAGGGAGCCGCGCACACTGCTTAGCGCTGGCTCCTTGCTCTCCTAGCTACAGTACACATCGGGTTAATTAACCCGATGTGTACTGCAGCTACATGTGCAGAGAGCCGGAGCCGGCAGCACAGGCAGCGTGAGAGCTGCAGAGGCTGGTAACTAAGGTAAATATCGGGTAACCACCTTGGTTACCCGATGTTTACCCTGGTTACAGCTTACCGCAGCTGCCAGATGCCGGCTCCTGCTCCCTGCTCGCTTCATTTCGTCGCTCTCTCGCTGTCACACACAGCGATCTGTGTGTCACAGCGGGAGAGCGCCTTTGAAGAAAACGAACCAGGGCTGTGTGTAACGAGCAGCGATCTCGCAGCAGGGGCCAGATCGCTGCTCAGTGTCCCACACAGCGAGATCGCTAATGAGGTCACTGTTGCGTCACCAAAACCGTGCCGTAGCAGCGATTTCGGTAGCGATCTCGCTATGTGTGAAGCACCCCTAATTCTTAAGGATTTTTTTCACCACTTTTAAATTGATGATCTATCCTAATATCAGTTTTACCAATTTGTTTTTGTTTTTTTTTGCTGCATACTACAGTTAGGTCCAGAAATATTTGGACAGTGACACAATTTTCGCGAGTTGGGCTCTGCATGCCACCACATTGGATTTGAAATGAAACCTCTACAACAGAATTCAAGTGCAGATTGTAACGTTTAATTTGAAGGTTTGAACAAAAATATCTGATAGAAATTGTAGGAATTGTACACATTTCTTTACAAACACTCCACATTTTAGGAGGTCAAAAGTAATTGGACAAATAAACCAAACCCAAACAAAATATTTTTATTTTCAATATTTTGTTGCGAATCCTTTGGAGGCAATCACTGCCTTAAGTCTGGAACCCATGGACATCACCAAACGCTGGGTTTCCTCCTTCTTAATGCTTTGCCAGGCCTTTACAGCCCAGCTTGGGGTGAGGAGCACAGTCGGAACTTCGGTCTAGGCATATTCTCTCTACCGTCACACTTCTGGGAGCACCACAGGACTCGCGACTTAGAGCAGGCAGCTCAGCTCGGGTTCTCTACAGTTACTGGGGATTCCAGGGTCTACGACAAGTGCAGGAAACACCCGCAGCCCATTCTACAATCCATCTATGGGACTGGAGGGACCAGATCTTAACCCAATTGAGCATGCATTTCACTTGCTCAAATCCAGACTTAAGACGGAAAGACCCACAAACAAGCAAGACCTGAAGGCTGCGGCTGTAAAGGCCTGGCAAAGCATTAAGAAGGAAGAAACCCACCATTTGGTGATGTCCATGGGTTCCAGACTTAAGGCAGTGATTGCCTCCAAAGGATTCGCAACAAAATATTGAAAATAAAAATATTTTGTTTGGGTTTGGTTTATTTGTCCAATTACTTTTGACCTCCTAAAATGTGGAGTGTTTGTAAAGAAATGTGTACAATTCCTACAATTTCTATCAGATATTTTTGTTCAAACCTTCAAATTAAACGTTACAATCTGCACTTGAATTCTGTTGTAGAGGTTTCATTTCAAATCCAATGTGGTGGCATGCAGAGCCCAACTCACGAAAATTGTGTCACTGTCCAAATATTTCTGGACCTAACTGTATATCCTGAAGTTGCATTGTACAGTTACATTAGAAAGCGCGACTGAGCACTGCGGCTTAAGTTAAGGGACACACTCACAAATCCGCAGCTATGAGCGGTTACGTCAGTGAGCATAGCTGGAGTTCCCAGAGTACCCCAGCTGTGACCGTAGATGAACTGACCTGAGGTGAACTCACTAAACTCAGTGACCTTACATCAGGTGAAGTAATTGAACTCAATTCCGAATTACAGGATTAGGCTATGTGCACGCATTGAGTATTTTTTTGCATACATTTCTGCACCGAATCTGCAGTCTCTGGCACGAAAATGCACCAAAACAGCATAAAAAATGCATGCAGTTTTGGTCCTTTTTTGCCAGAAATGCAGACTTGGTGCAGAAATGTCTGCAATCAAATACAATCCTGCCCACATCCCTTAATCTGTTAACGTTGGAATTTTTTTATTTGTGAATGTAGATCCTAGATAGTGTCAGGTGACTGGACACAATGTTTCATAATAGTTGAAAAAGGCTGTTACAGATTTTTCAAAATGATCCACGAACTTTAACTCCTTGACAACCTATGACATACCGGTAGGTCATAAGTTGTGTCACTCCCTTTGATGTAGGCTCACACTCTAAGGGGTACTTTGCACACTACGACATCACAGGTGCGATGTCAGTGGGGTCAAATCGAAAGTTACGTACATCCGGCGTTGCTGTCGATATCGGAGTATGTGAATCCTTTTTACTACGATTAACGAGCGCAAAAGCATCGAAATTGAATGATCGGTGTAGCGTCGGTCATTTCCATAATTTCGGAAGGACCGATGTTACAATGTTGTTCCTTGTTCCTGCGGCAGCACACATCACTGTGTGTGAAGCCGCAGGAGCGAGGAACATCTCCTTACCTGCGTCCCGGCTGCAATGAGGAAGGAAGGAGGTGGGTGGGATGTTTACGTCCCACTCATCTCCGCCCCCCTGCTTCTATTGGCCGCCTGCCGTGTGACGCCGCACGACCCGCCCCTTTAGGAAGGAGGCGGTTCGCCGGCCAGAGCGACGTTGCAGGGCAGGTAAGTGCATGTGAAGCTGCCGTAGTGATAATGTTCGCTACAGCAGCTATCACAAGATATCGCAGCTGCGACGGGGGCGGGGACTATCGCGCTTGGCATAGCTACCATCGGCTTGCGATGTCGTAGTGTGCAAAGTACCCCTTAGCCCTCACCTTTTCTGCCATATGTTGGCTGACAACATATGCCTCTAACAGGCGCAGGTGGAATAGAGATGCACCCACGCTTATTAACTAGTTAAATTCCACTGTCAGTCTCTGACAGAAGGATTTAACACACACCGGCAGGGAGTGCGCCATCTCCCATCGGTGGTCCCATCGGTGGCCCCATGATATGATTACAGGGTGCCAAAGGGTTGTTATGACAGACGGTGGTCAGCTACTGACCTCTGTCATGACGTAATTCCTGTGAATGCTGGCTGAGCTTTAGTGTTCATAGGAACAACCAGTTTTGCTGTACAGAGCACTGTTGAAGCATACCAGCCTTTTGTCCCATTGAAAATAAAACAATAAATATTTTTTTTTAATTCAGAGTCTGCCTTAGAGTCTGCCAGCTGTAGTGACATGTTCAAATGTATGCAACATTTATGTGGTAAAAATAATATTTCTTTCCTGTATGCAACTTTGCATTAATTCCTAAAATGCGGCTGAATGAACTACTCACCATTTTGAATATGTTGAGAGGTACTATTTTTAAAATGGCAGCAGTTTTTGGAGTTTTTCCAATATGTAGGTCCTCCAAAGTCACTTCAAAACTGAATAGGTTCCTAAAAGAATAAGTTTTGTCATTTCTTTGAAATAATTGAATATGAATCCTACATTTTTAAACATTCTAACATACCAATAATCAGTGGCAGGCATATAGCTGGTGCAGCTGCCCCAAGGCCCAAAGGGGAAGGGGGCCCGTCACAACCAGGGTTTGACTGGCCTGGCGGGACAGTGTAGGCTCCGGGTCCTCAGTTAGCCCCCTGTGCTTGATATAGAGGAGGCCCACCGCTGGTAACCGCTGTTGTTAAAATGAGCTTATGGGCCATCAAACATCACTGCTATGTGTCGATCGCTGACATCAGCATGCATCGCATAGCAGTGACATTTAATGGCCACTGGCCTATCAAAGATCGCGCATGTTAGCGAGCAGCCTCTGATAGGCCGGTGGCCATTAAACATCACTGCTATGTGCTTGGAACTGCCATCAGCGCGCGGTGATTAGCAGTAACATTAAATGACCATCACAGCTTACCGCTGTACCACGGAGGTGGCAATGAACTCACCGTCAGACTGCAGTAGAGACAGTGACTGCACATTATGGACAGTGTGTGCGAGAAAGCAGTGTGGGGTGGGTGGACCACATGGAAAATGGGAGGCATGGTATTTAGAAGTGAAGGAACAGTATGAAGAAGGGGTAACAGTATAGAGAGTTAAGAACTTGGGGACACAGTATGGATAAGTGAGACTATGGGGGACAGTATGGTTAAGCGGCAGCATAGGGAGGCAGTATTGATAAGTGGGAGCATAGGGGGAACAGTATGGATAAGTGGGAGCAAAGGGGACAGTATAGATAAGTGGGAGCATAGGAGGGAAGTATGGATAAGTGGGAGTATAGGGGGAACAGTATAGATAAGTGGGAGCATAGGGGGGGGTGCCCTTGAGGCTTCAGTCACCACAGGGTATTGCACCTCACTTAAGGTGCGGTACTTATCCCGGGTAAGGAAGAGGTTAGTTGCTGGTGTTTCTCACATTCACAAACCACACATAGTCAGGTGCTTTCCCACTGGGATTGGCCTAGGGTAGATAGGGGGGTGGCCATCACGAAACATGGGACTTTCCCGGTCACTAGGAAAACCACCTTGGGGGCGAGCACTACTTGGGGAAAAGGAAGGAGCATAGTCAGTTAGCCCCAGGCACATCTTGGGGTGAGGAGCACAGTCGGAACTTCGGTCCAGGCATATTCTCTCTACCTTCACACTTCTGGGAGCACCACAGGACTCGCGACTTAGAGCAGGCAGCTCAGCTCGGGTTCTCTACAGTTACTGGGGATTCCAGGGTCTACGACAAGTGCAGGAAACACCCGCAGCCCATTCTACAATCCATCTATGGGACTGGAGGGACACCGACCAGAAAGGACACACAGTGGGAACACTGGCGGTGACCTCCGAATTATCTGGGATCGGCTGGGGTCCTTGACAGCAGAGACCAGTACTCTGAGGGAAGCTCTTGAACTGTGAGTAAAATGGCCCGGAACTGCAGCAGCTTAAACAGCCTCTTATTGCTGGCGCCCCGTGCTTCGGCTCCAGCGGCCATTACAGTCCCTCACCATCCTTCCCATGGCCCGCTCCACCTGTGGGGAGCAGACCCATCCTTGCTGCGACACCAGCAGCTCCGGAAGACATCACCCGCAGCGACAGCTAATCCCTGGCAGCGTACCACAGGTGGCGTCAGAGACAACTACAACTTCCAACCTCCTCAACCTCCATCATCCCATCCTCCATCCTCCTTCCCTTTTATTGTACACCTTGGGAACACGAAGACGGGCCAGGCAGGGCCACCCGTGACATCCCCTTGACCCGACATCACAGGCCCGGCGACGAGTAAATTGGACAGTATGCAGAGGTAGATCTGTTTTCTGGTAACAACCTTACCAATGCTAAAGAAAGAAAGGTCCCATTACATTTTCTATTCACTAAATGTGTGTATGTGCATGTGATGTAGTGCGGGTGTGATAATATGCTCACCTGCTGTTGCTCTCTATGGTGTCAAGCATCATCCTCCTCCTCTCAGTGACGTCACCGTGCTTCAGACTCTTTGGGACAAGCTGCCCTGCATGTCAAAGGTGACTTTTTGCCTTGAGGGGGGCCAATACACAATTCTTGCACAGGGGCCGTTTGCTCTCTGTGTCTGCCACTGCCAATAACACAAAAACTCATTTTACAGATGTGCCAATGTAAAGCAGATAAGAGGTAAATGTTATTTAATAATTATTTTGTGTGGGGTGACTATCTGGATTAACCCCTTCACTCCAGGGGCTTTTCCGTTTTTCATTTTTTCCTCTCCTTCTTCTATTTTTTTATTTTTCCAGCTTGTTTTTTGAGAAAAAGTTGTACTTTTGAATAACAGCATTAATTTTGCCCCGTATTATATTGGAAGATGGGAAAAAAAATTCCAAGTGCGATGAAATTGCAAAAAAAAGTGCAATTACAGGATTGATTGGGGGGGGGTTATTTACTGTGTTCACTATTTTGAAAAACTGACCTAGCATTATGATTTCCCAGGTCAGTACGAGTTTATAGATGCCAAACATGGATAGCTCTACTCAGTGGCGTAACTAGAGTTTGATGGGCCCCGTTGCAAAGTTCAGACCTGGGCCCCCCCCTTCACATACACCGACACTTGGAGTACGTGATAACGACACTGACACTTGGCTCTTACCCACAGCACCCAGATTTCCCATGATCCCTCTATCAGCACCCAGCTTTCCTATGTTCTGATATCCATCTTGTCCTCGGCACCCAGCTTTCCTATGCTCTGCTATACATCTTTCCCTCAGCACCCAGCTTTCCCATATCAGAGCATGGGAAAGCTGGGTGCTGAGAGAAGATGTATAGCAGAGCATGGGAAAGCTGGGTGCTGAGGGAAAGAGCCTTTTTCCCTCAGCACAAAACATTCCCATCCCCTGATTGTATCTTTGTCCCCCCTTGTATATAGTTCTTCAAATACAATAATGTCCCCCACATAGCCTTCCAAATAGTATAAAGGGTCCCACATAATCCTTCATATATTAGAATACACTTCCATAGTCCTCCATGCATTATAATGCATTTTCCATAGTCCTCCATGCATTATAAATCACCCCATAGTACTCAATATATAATACTGCACCACATAGTCCTCCATATACAGTGAAACCTTGGATTACGAGCATAATTGGTTCTGGGAGTGTGCTCTTAAACCAAGTTACTCTTATATCAAAGCAAATTTTCCCATAGGAAATTGAAACACAGACAATCCGTTCCACAACCCAAAAATATTTACTGTATTTATACAAACTTATTACAGTAATACAAAATAATGTACTATATTGATATAAAATTATTACAGTACATTAATACAAAATACTGTGCAGTACAGTAAAAACATATAACACAAACTGCACTTTAGCTTACAAAAAAATTGTTGGTGTGCGAAAAGTACAGTACAAGTAATGCGCTGTACTGGTTAGCAGAAAAAAAGTACAATACTGTATCCACAAATGCAAATTGATAGACATGCTGTATAGTATATACTGTACTGTAGAATGGTATACTGTGTCCAGTATACAGCACATATGTACAGAAAGTTACCTCCGGAGCGGGTCAGAGCGTGGAGAAAGGACAGAATCAGATGTGTGCACGGTGAGTATTTGCTCTTCTTGCAAAGCATTGTTCTTAAACCAAGTTACAAATTTGTAAAAAGCTTTGCTTGTCTTGCAAAACGCTCTAGAACCAAGTTACTCTTAAACCAAGGTTTCACTGTATTATACTGCACCCCCATAATCCTCCATGTATAAAGCAGCCCTTCAATTATTATCATGAATTTCTCATAGTTCTCCATGTATTATAATTCACCCCATAGTTCTCCATATATTATACTGCACCACATAGTCCTCAATATATTATAATGCACCCCTATAGTCCTCCATGTATAAAGTAGCCCTCATAGCCCTCCAATTATTATAATGAATTTCTAATAGTTCTCCATATATTATAATTCACCCCATAGTACTCCATATATTATACTGCCCCACATAGTCCCCAATGTTTTATAATGCACCCCCATAGTCCATGTATAAGGTAGGCTCTATAGTCCTCCATATATTATAATGTAGCCCCCATAATCCTATATGTATTATAACGCAACCCCATAAAACTTCATATTGTATTATGAGAGAGGGGAGCCAGCACGATCTGAAATTGGCATGCATCATATAAAAAGTGAAAATTCACAGATTTATTCCAACTGTACTACAATAAAAAAAATGAGATTTTTAGCAAATAATTGATCAATTTTTTGAGCCACCCCTGCCAACGTCACGGCAAATCTCAATAGGGGGGTCCTACTCTACATTCTGTATTTCATGTGCATGCGGCCTCCTAGATAAAGTTAAAAGCAGAACCATAATAGAGCACACATACCTGTAACCTGTATATAACCGCTTCTATGTTGCAAAAAAGGCACTTGTGGATAGAGACCAGCCCAGGTCCCAGCATGTGGAGCAAGCTCTGCACCATACCAGGACTATATCAGAACTGATCCTCCCAGTGCCAAACAGCAACCATTGATAAAGGCGGACCAGATCCAAGATGGTGCTTAATTAGCATTGCCTGTGGAAAGGGGTGAGGTAACTGAATCTGAACAGCTACCAACAGGAGGAATACATAGCAAACCAAAATCAGGCGTGCATGGCATGGTGGTGACCGGCCACCAGAATTTGTAGCATAACTACGACCAAACAGAGAGAGAGGGGAGCCAGCACGATCTGAAATTGGCATGCATCATATAAAAAGTGAAAATTCACAGATTTATTCCAACTGTACTACAATAAAAAAAATGAGATTTTTAGCAAATAATTGATCAATTTTTTGAGCCACCCCTGCCAACGTCACGGCAAATCTCAATAGGGGGGTCCTACTCTACATTCTGTATTTCATGTGCATGCGGCCTCCTAGATAAAGTTAAAAGCAGAACCATAATAGAGCACACATACCTGTAACCTGTATATAACCGCTTCTATGTTGCAAAAAAGGCACTTGTGGATAGAGACTGTGGCGCCCCTGACCTGGTCAGGCACCACTGAGTACTGCACCCATGCTGGGGACAGTACAATACAGGTAATCCAGAAGGCTGACAGGGGTGTGGAACACAGGCGCATAGTGATCAGCTCTCACACATGTACCCATGAGAGGACCCCTGGGGATCCCAGGAGGGGGAAAAGCCTTGACCTTCACTGGAATAGTGGAGGGGGCCAAAAGCCTCCATCTCCTCTCAAGGGGTGTGGTAAGAGAAGCTGGTTGCTAGGTGGCGTAGGCAAGAACAGGAGAGGAGGAGCAGTGAGTCAGTTAGAGCAGAGAACTCCATAGGGCTCAGTGAGGAGCAGACCTGTGGGGCTGTTGCTGTCTAACAGCGCCCGCGCAGTGGCTACAGACGGGGGAGAACGGTCAACTAGGAGTGCTGCCTGAAAGCCAGCTTCAGCTAGAGAGTGCAACGGAGTGGGAAGTAAGGAGACTGCTAGAGAGCACCAGGCCCAACCGGGCGGCAGATCCCGAAGCGAGGATAGATTCACCTTTCCCTGCTAAACCTGCCGGTGTGGGGCTCTTAAAGCCCACACCACAACACTACAAAAGCCGCAGCCACGTAACCGCAAGTTAGGGCCCATAGGTCATAGGAGGCAAGAGGCTGGAGTGGCCTGGTCCGGGGAACAAGCACACGGCAAACGAAGGGGAGAGAGGCTTCAGCATCTTCCCTGGGTGACCCCCATAGGGACTCAAAGTCGGGGTCACCCCAAACCACCAAGGGCTAAGGAAGGCGAGTCAGTAGTCACCCTCATAAAGTCAGCCTGAAGGATACCTGGTTCCTACCTGGTTCATCTCAGCTACGCCCGGGTTACTCACCCTGCCACCTGAAGTGAGTAAAAACCCTGAAAGACATCCTGCCTGTGTGGTCATTCTGCGACTTGTGGTACTACAAACCTACACAGGGCCCTGGGGCTTGCCTCACTCTCAGGAGGCTACTACATCCGACTGCACCCACCATCAGCCCCAGGCGTCCCCTAACCTGCAGTGGCGGTCCCCACTGACCGCAATTCTGAGAGTGGCGTCACGATCAAAACTGAAGATTCCCTACCTGTGACCAGAACCAGCTACGTGGAGTCCCTGAAGGTATGCACCGACACAACACCTGTGGGGCTTCACATCTGGCGTCACGAACAGGATAAGGACTAGACCTGTTCAGACAGGTGACCATGTGCCTAGGCGGTCCGCTTGAAAAATTGGAAGCGCCGCCATATTGCCACCATGAAAAGCGCGCTGAAAAACAACAGCAGCCCGCGCTGGAAGAAGTTACCGCCCACGAAGAGGCGTGGCTACCCAGAGATCCCCTGCAGAGTTCTGACCTTGCCAGCTATGAGAGTGGAAGCGTCGAGAAACGGCGGAACAGAAAGGGAGCCACAAGCCTGCTGCTGGGAGAGGAGCTGCTGAAAGAGGCAGAGCAGAAACTGGACAGCTTGTTACAGGAGGCAGCGAAGAGTCCACTGCTGGGAGATCGTGCAGAAGACGGCGCAGAAGAAATGGCGTCTGACCGCAGGAACCCAGAACCAGGCTCCGCTGCCTGGTGGTATCGGGAGCTGGCCCAGTTCTGTGACCGACTGGAGACCCGGGTCATAGAGCAGATCAGAGAAGAACGCACGGAGCTCCTGGAGATGGCTGCGGCGGTACGGACCTACGAGGAGGGAGCCGCGCGACGCCTGCCAGACCGAGCGGCGACGACGCAGACCCCGATGCTGCTACCGGTGGGTGAGTCCAGAGATGCCCCGGCCAGCGCAAGTGCCCCGACCCCTGCTGCCACGCCCGCGGTCCCAGAAGAGGCGCCCGGCGCGGCGACGCTGGACCAGGCCGCAGCCACGCTAGAAGCGGCCCGCCAAATCCAGGCTGCTGCAGCCATGCCCCGCCTGTCCCGCAGGGCTCCGACCACCACGGCAGTGCTCATCCGTGCTGCAGGTGTGACGCTGACCCAGGCTGCCACCCTGCTGAACCCGGTCCGCCAAGACCCCAACGCAGCAGCGACGCTCGTCCGCGCCGCAAGTGATATGCTGAACCAGGCCGCAGCCCCGCCGGGTGCGGCCCGCCAAGCTCCGATCACTGCAGCGACGCCCGGCTCAGCCTGCACGGACCCCATCGAGGCTGCGACGCTAATTGAGACCGCGGCTGCAATGCCCAGTCCGGCCCGCCAAGAACCGGCCGCAGTGGTGATGCCCACTGCAACGCAAGCTGCAACCGCGATGCTGGACCAGGCCGCCGCCATACAGGGCGCGGCCCGCCAAGACCAGGCCGCCGCCATACAGGGCGCGGCCCGCCAAGACCAGGCCGCCGCCATACAGGGCGCGGCCCGCCAAGAAAAGACTACCTCATCATTTACCCCGGCCTGTAAGGCCAGAGCAGACACCGCTCCCCGGTCCACAGAGGTCCCTGATAGGCAGCCCACGGTGGGTGAAGACCCTGCATATTGGCAGATGAGGGCTGACATGGAGGCCAAATTTCCACAATGGTTGGTGAGCCAGTACATACCCCCTCCGCATACCCCAAAGAGTCTCCTGATAACTCCTGCAGCAGCTACACCAAAGAGTCCCCCGCCTGGGCCGGCTGAAGAGCATCCATCCCCAGCACTGCCACAGCCGGAGTGCCAAGAAGAACTAAGGGGGAGAGGAGGCCAGGAAGCAGAAGGGTTGACTCCGACTCCAGTGCCACCCGCAGCAGATGTGTATTCAGAGCCGGAAATGCTGCCATACTCCCGCTGGGATGAGGAAGACCTGACACCGTCTGCTGACGAAGATCAGCCCCAAGACCTCACCTGGGAGTTTGTGAGCTGCCCTCTACAGAACCCAGCCCGCAAGACACGGCGCCACAGAACACAGTGTGCTCCAGCCCCACAGTCTCCAGAGCAGAAGGAAGTCACCGCCAGAGACCTACAGGAGAAACGGTCCCTGAGAAGGGCCAAAAGCCAGGCTAGAGGACCCCTGTGTTATGGCGTAGTGGAAGACTTTAATCTGAGAAGCGGCTATGGATTTATTGTAGCACCTGGCATCAAAAAGGGAATATTTGTTAACAGGAGAGATGTCAGCGCACACCTGCCTAGAGGACACCCTGGCAGAAATCTGAAAATGGGAGATTCGGTACAGTTTACCATGCACCAAGGTGAAAGGGGATTGTACGCACTTGATGTAGCCTTACGTACCAGCAAACCCTACAGCCATCCCATGCCACAAGAAAGACAAGAAAGACAAGAAAGACAAGAAAGACAAGAAAGACAAGAAAGACAAGACAGAGATAAAGAAACAGATACAGAAAAGGAATCAGATGCAGACCAAGAAAGGAAAGACACAGAACCTATAGATGAGGCAACCACAGATGAAGACAGAGACAAAGAGCAGGAAAGTCACAGGTGCCAGTGCCCAACGTGCCCTCGCCCTAGTGAAAAAGAGGAGTAAAGTAAAGTACAGAAAAGAAGTACAGAAGTTAAAGTTTTGAAAGTTTTGTTTGCAACGTTAAAGAAATGCGCCCACAAAAACTATTGTGAGAAATAAACTTTAAGGCTATGAACTTGCTATAGCCACAAACTCTCGCAGTGTAAATAGTTACACCAGTGGCACCACCACCAGGGCTAGCCTGTTTAGGGGCTTGGCTCGTCTGCGACCAGGGGGGGGCCCGTCCGTAGAAAAGGGCCTTGGCTCACCTGCGATCAGAGAGCACGCCTGTTTATGGGGCCTTGGCTCACCACCACAAAGAGGGTACCTGGTCAGCACCAACTGTGGAGGCCGCCTCTACATCCTGCCAGAAGAGGCTGACGGCGCGGATCCACCAGGCCAGGTATACCCTGAAACCACCAGCCCATGAAAGCCGCCTCTACATCCTGCCAGAAGTGGCTGAAGTCGCGGCCAACGGGAGAGGAAGATTGGAGGAAAGGTCTGGGGAAACGGATGGCCCAGACCTGGTTACCAAAAGGACCGGTGACCTGCCTCCTGAGAGGGTTTTGGGTGGGTTAACGGACTTGTGGGTGGAGGGTGGTGATGTATGGTATCTGGTGGTTTTAAAAATGTTTTACATGTTTTAATGTTTTATGCATTTTAAAATGTTGTCTTGCAGCCCGAGGACGTGCTGGTGATAACTAAGGGGGAATGTGGCGCCCCTGACCTGGTCAGGCACCACTGAGTACTGCACCCATGCTGGGGACAGTACAATACAGGTAATCCAGAAGGCTGACAGGGGTGTGGAACACAGGCGCATAGTGATCAGCTCTCACACATGTACCCATGAGAGGACCCCTGGGGATCCCAGGAGGGGGAAAAGCCTTGACCTTCACTGGAATAGTGGAGGGGGCCAAAAGCCTCCATCTCCTCTCAAGGGGTGTGGTAAGAGAAGCTGGTTGCTAGGTGGCGTAGGCAAGAACAGGAGAGGAGGAGCAGTGAGTCAGTTAGAGCAGAGAACTCCATAGGGCTCAGTGAGGAGCAGACCTGTGGGGCTGTTGCTGTCTAACAGCGCCCGCGCAGTGGCTACAGACGGGGGAGAACGGTCAACTAGGAGTGCTGCCTGAAAGCCAGCTTCAGCTAGAGAGTGCAACGGAGTGGGAAGTAAGGAGACTGCTAGAGAGCACCAGGCCCAACCGGGCGGCAGATCCCGAAGCGAGGATAGATTCACCTTTCCCTGCTAAACCTGCCGGTGTGGGGCTCTTAAAGCCCACACCACAACACTACAAAAGCCGCAGCCACGTAACCGCAAGTTAGGGCCCATAGGTCATAGGAGGCAAGAGGCTGGAGTGGCCTGGTCCGGGGAACAAGCACACGGCAAACGAAGGGGAGAGAGGCTTCAGCATCTTCCCTGGGTGACCCCCATAGGGACTCAAAGTCGGGGTCACCCCAAACCACCAAGGGCTAAGGAAGGCGAGTCAGTAGTCACCCTCATAAAGTCAGCCTGAAGGATACCTGGTTCCTACCTGGTTCATCTCAGCTACGCCCGGGTTACTCACCCTGCCACCTGAAGTGAGTAAAAACCCTGAAAGACATCCTGCCTGTGTGGTCATTCTGCGACTTGTGGTACTACAAACCTACACAGGGCCCTGGGGCTTGCCTCACTCTCAGGAGGCTACTACATCCGACTGCACCCACCATCAGCCCCAGGCGTCCCCTAACCTGCAGTGGCGGTCCCCACTGACCGCAATTCTGAGAGTGGCGTCACGATCAAAACTGAAGATTCCCTACCTGTGACCAGAACCAGCTACGTGGAGTCCCTGAAGGTATGCACCGACACAACACCTGTGGGGCTTCACAAGACCAGCCCAGGTCCCAGCATGTGGAGCAAGCTCTGCACCATACCAGGACTATATCAGAACTGATCCTCCCAGTCCCAATTTGTGAATTTTCACTTTTTATATGATGCATGCCAATTTCAGATCGTGCTGGTTCCCTTTTTTTCTCTGTTTTGACCGTAGTTATGCTACAAATCTGGTGTCTGACCAACACCATACCATGCACGCCTGATTTTGGTTTGCAATATATTCCTCCTGTTGGTAGCTGTTCAGACTCAGTTACCTCACCCCTTTCCACAGGCAATGCTAATTAAGCACCATTCTTGGATCTGGTCCGCCTTTATCAATGGTTGCTGTTTGACACTGGGAGGATCAGTTCTGATATAGTCCTGGTATGTGTAGGGCTTGCTCCACATGCTGGGACCTGGGCTGGTCTCTATCCACAAGTGCCTTTTTTGCAACATGGAAGCGGCTATATACAGGTTGCAGGTATGTGTGCTCCATTATGGTTCTGCTTTTAACTTTATCTGGGAGGCCGCATGGCACATGAAATACAGAATGTAGAGTAGGACCCCCCTATTGAGATTTGCCGTGACGCTGGCAGGGGTGGCTCAAAAAATTGATCAATTATTTGCTAAAAATCTCATTTTTTTATTATAGTACAGTTGGAATAAATTTGTGAATTTTCACTTTTTATATGATGCATGCCAATTTCAGATCGTGCTGGTTCCCTTTTTTTCTCTGTTTTGACCGTAGTTATGCTACAAATCTGGTGTCTGACCAACACCATACCATGCACGCCTGATTTTGGTTTGTAATATATTCCTCCTGTTGGTAGCTGTTCAGACTCAGTTACCTCACCCCTTTCCACAGGCAATGCTAATTAAGCACCATTCTTGGATCTGGTCCGCCTTTATCAATGGTTGCTGTTTGACACTGGGAGGATCAGTTCTGATATAGTCCTGGTATGTGTAGGGCTTGCTCCACATGCTGGGACCTGGGCTGGTCTCTATCCACAAGTGCCTTTTTTGCAACATGGAAGCGGCTATATACAGGTTGCAGGTATGTGTGCTCCATTATGGTTCTGCTTTTAACTTTATCTGGGAGGCCGCATGGCACATGAAATACAGAATGTAGAGTAGGACCCCCCTATTGAGATTTGCCGTGACGCTGGCAGGGGTGGCTCAAAAAATTGATCAATTATTTGCTAAAAATCTCATTTTTTTATTATAGTACAGTTGGAATAAATTTGTGAATTTTCACTTTTTATATGATGCATGCCAATTTCAGATCGTGCTGGTTCCCTTTTTTTCTCTGTTTTGACCGTAGTTATGCTACAAATCTGGTGTCTGACCAACACCATACCATGCACGCCTGATTTTGGTTTGCAATATATTCCTCCTGTTGGTAGCTGTTCAGACTCAGTTACCTCACCCCTTTCCACAGGCAATGCTAATTAAGCACCATTCTTGGATCTGGTCCGCCTTTATCAATGGTTGCTGTTTGACACTAGGAGGATCAGTTCTGATATAGTCCTGGTATGTGTAGGGCTTGCTCCACATGCTGGGACCTGGGCTGGTCTCTATCCACAAGTGCCTTTTTTGCAACATGGAAGCGGCTATATACAGGTTGCAGGTATGTGTGCTCCATTATGGTTCTGCTTTTAACTTTATCTGGGAGGCCGCATGGCACATGAAATACAGAATGTAGAGTAGGACCCCCCTATTGAGATTTGCCGTGACGCTGGCAGGGGTGGCTCAAAAAATTGATCAATTATTTGCTAAAAATCTCATTTTTTTATTATAGTACAGTTGGAATAAATTTGTGAATTTTCACTTTTTATATGATGCATGCCAATTTCAGATCGTGCTGGTTCCCTTTTTTTCTTTTTTTTTTCTTTTTTTTTTCATATTGTATTATGCAGCCCCATACTCCTCCATGCATAATGCACCCCTATATTCCATGTATAAGGTGTCCTTCATTTTGTATTATGCAGCCCCCCCAGAGTTCCATATATAATAATGCAGCCAGCCTCCCCAGGCCTCCATGTATAATATAGCAGCCAGCCTCTCCAGACCTTCATCTATAATAATGCAGCCAGCCTCCCCAGTCCTCCATGTATAATAATACAGCCAGCCTCCCCAGTCCTCCATGTATAATAATACAGCCAGCCTCCCCAGTCCTCCATGTATAATAATGCATCCAGCCTCCCCAGTCCTCCATGTATAATAATACAGCCAGCCTCCCTAGGTGTCCATGTATAAAATAGCAGCCAGCCTCTCCAGGCCTCCATGTATAATAATGCAACCAGTCTCCCCAGGCCTCCATGTATAATAATGCAGCCAGCCTCCCCAGACCTCCATGTATAATAATGCAGCCAGTCTCCCCAGACCTCCATCTATAATAATGCAGCCAGCCTCACCAGTCCTCCATGTATAATAATACAGCCAGCCTCCCCAGGCCTCCATGTATAATATAGCAGCCAGCCTCTCCAGACCTTCATCTATAATAATGCAGCCAGCCTCCCCAGTCCTCCATGTATAATAATGTATCCAGCCTCCCCAGTCCTCCATGTATAATAATACAGCCAGCCTCCCTAGGCGTCCATGTATAAAATAGCAGCCAGCCTCTCCAGGCCTCCATGTATAATAATGCAACCAGTCTCCCCAGGCCTCCATGTATAATAATGCAGCCAGCCTCCCCAGACTTCCATGTATAATAATGCAGCCAGCCTCCCCAGACTTCCATGTATAATAATGCAGCCAGCCTCCCCAGACCTCCATGTATAATAATACAGCCAGCCTCCCCAGGCCTCCATGTATAATATAACAGCCAGCCTCCCCAGGCCTCCATGTATAATGCAGCCTCCTCAGGCCTCCAGGTATAATGCAGCCTCTCCAGGCCTCCATTTATAATATAGCAGCCAGCCTCTCCAGGCCTCCATGTGCAATATAGCAGCCAGCCTCCCCAGGCCTCCATGTATAATGCAGCCTCCCCAGGCCTCCATGTATAATGCAGCCAGCCTCTCCAGGACTCCATGTATAATATAGCAGCCAGCCTCTCCAGGCCTCCATGTATAATATAGCAGCCATTCTCTCCAGGCCTCCATGTATAATATAGCAGCCAGCCTCTCCAGACCTCCATGTTTAATATAGCAGCCATCCTCCCCAGGCCTCCATGCATAATGCAGCTGTAAGGGGTGGGCAGACCCCTTACAAGGAGGTACAGTTTCCCCGGAATGTTAATGTGATTTAATAAAAATGTTTTATTGTTAAATGCTTTTACTGTTTTAGGGGATCCCCTAGTGGCCGGGTGGGACGGCTGTCACCACAGAAACAGGGCAGAGGAAAGGAGGAGCCGGCAGCTGAAAGGGGAGGGAGAAGGAGAGTTGTTAGAAAAAAAGTGAGAATCAGGGGCAGGGGCAGTTGAGTACGGGACGGGAGAGAAGAAGCAGAGAAGGGGCAGAGTGTGGGAGCTGGGTGAATAGGAAAGCCGGAGAGAAAAGGAGAAGGCGGAACCTCAAGTGCGAAGCAGTACCGGTGTGGGTCCGGTCTGTGGTTAGCCGTAGTGGGAGCCAGGTGAAGCGGATTAGCCGGGCACATCCCCACTGGAGGAGACGTCAGGACAGGTTTTTCCCCCCAGCTAAAGGAAGTGTGAAGTCATCTGTAACTGCCGGTTGTGTGAAGAACTGTGTAATAAAGAATGCCTTTTGATTGCACCGAATCATGCCTGGAAAGTGTTTGTACGTCGGACGACATCTGCACCACCACACTCTGCCCCACCAAGTCACCTCCTGTCCCCAAAGTGACGGCGGCACCAGGGGTAAGCCTAGCAGAAGGGGCCATGACTACAATCCCTGAGGCGCCCCTGGCACCCTGTTACACAGCCTCCCCAGGCCTCCATGTATAATGCAGCCAGCCTCTCCAGGACTCCATGTATGGCCCCCTTCACACGTCCGTGATACACGTGCGTGTTTGGTCCGTTTCCGTATATACCGGAGACACGGCCAAACGTGCACCAATGTTAATCTATGATTGTGGTCACACGTCCGTTATTTCATTATGTCCGTGTGTGCGTGTCCGTGATCCGTATGTGTTTGCGTTTGGCACGGATGCATGTCCGTTATCTGCACGGAGCACGCACACGTGGACACAATGAAAGTCTATGGGTATGTGCACACACGTTAGTAAACACGTATGCATATACCTATAGTCCGTGTCCGTTTGGTGTTTTTATTTCTAGTGATGTCGGCTATTCTTTCTATTTCTGTGTATGCCGGTCAATCTCCCTGAGTCCGTCGGTCGGTCTCTCTGTCTGTCTGTCCCTCTCTCACAGTCTGTCGGTCAGTTTCCCCCCCTCTCTCATACTTACCGTTCCCCGATCTCCGGCGCAGCGCTGCACGGCATTCACACTGCTGCGGCGGCTTTTACTATTTTGAAAAAGCCGGCCGCCCATTAAACAATCTCGTATTCCCTGCTTTCCCCGCCCACCGGCGCCTATGATTGGTTACAGTGAGACACGCCCCCACGCTGAGTGACAGGTGTCACACTGCACCCAATCACAGCAGCCGGTGGGCGTGTCTATACTGTGCAGTAAAATAAATAAATAAATAATTAAAAAAAAACGGCGTGCGGTTCCCCCCAATTTAAAAGCCAGCCAGATAAAGCCATACGGCTGAAGGCTGGTATTCTCAGGATGGGGAGCTCCACGTTATGGGGAGCCCCCCACCCTAACAATATCAGTCAGCAGCCGCCCAGAATTGCCGCATACATTATATGCGACAGTTCTGGGGCTGTACCCGGCTCTTCCCGATTTACCCTGGTGCGTTGGCAAATCGGGGTAATAAGGAGTTATTGGCAGCCCATAGCTGCCAATAAGTCCTAGATTAATCATGTCAGGCGTCTATGAGACACCTTCCATGATTAATCTGTAAGTTACAGTAAATAAACACACACACCCGAAAAATCCTTTATTTGAAATAAAAAACACACACAAATTCCCTCATTACCAATTTATTAACCCCGACAAACCCTCCATGTCCGGCGTACTCCACGGACCTCCAGCGTCGCGTCCAGCTCTGCTGCATGGAGGTGACAGGAGCAGCCAGAAGACACCGCCGCTCCGGTCACCTCCACGCAGCTAATGAGATGAGTAGCGCGATCAGCTGCTGTCACTGAGGTTACCCGCGGCCACCGCTGGATCCAGCGGTGGCCGCGAGTTACCTGACTGACAGCAGCTGATCGCGCTACTCACCTCATTTGCTGTGTGGAGGTGACCGGAGCGGCGGGTGTCTTCTGCTGCTCCTGTCACCTCCATGCAGCAGAGCTGGACGCGACGCTGGAGGACTGTGGAGTACGCCGGACATGGAGGGTTTGTCGGGGTTAATAAATTGGTAATGAGGGAATTTGTGTGTGTTTTTTATTTCAAATAAAGGATTTTTTCGGGTGTGTGTGTTTATTTACTGGTAATTTACAGATTAATCATGGAGGGTGTCTCAGACGCCTGACATGATTAATCTAGGACTTATTGCAGCTATGGGCTGCCCATTAACTCCTTATTACCCCGATTTGCCAACGGCACCAGGGCAAATCGGGAAGAGCCGGGTACAGCCCCAGAACTGTCGCATCTAATGTATGCGGCAATTCTGGGCGGCTGCTGACTGATATTGTTAGGGTGGGGGGCTCCCCATAACGTGGAGCTCCCCATCCTGAGAATACCAGCCTTCAGCCGTATGGCTTTATCTGGCTGGCTTTTAAATTGGGGGAACCGCACGCCGTTTTTTTTTAATTATTTATTTATTTTACTGGACAGTATAGACACGCCCACCGGCTGCTGTGATTGGGTGCAGTGTGACACCTGTCACTCAGCGTGGGGGGCGTGTCTCACTGTAACCAATCATAGGCGCCGGTGGGCGGGGAAAGCAGGGAATAGGAGATTGTTTAATGAGCGGCCGGCTTTTTCAAAATAGTAAAAGCCGCCGCAGCCGTGTGAATGCCGTGCAGCGCCGGGGATCGGGGATCGGTGAGTATGAGAGAGGGGGGGACACTTCAGTCAATCGGGGGATTAGCGGTCACCGGTGAATCCTTCACAGGTGACCGCTAATCAGTACTCGACACAGACAGAGCCGCGGTATGAGGATGAAGTCGGGTGAAGTTCACCCGAGTTCATTCTCATCGCGCAACTCTGTCTGCTGTCAGCCGACATTTATAAACGACATTGTGCATCACACACACGGACATTACACACGGACATTACACGTACACATACACGTTAATTCCACACGCACACACGGACGTTCTGCACACAAACACGGCTAGCATACGCAATTCACACAGGTGCCACACGGACCATAAAAACGGACACAAAAACGGGACACGGACCCGAAAAACGGCCCGTAACACACGTGCGTGTTTTTCACGGACGTGTGAAGGGGGCCTATAATATAGCAGCCAGCCTCTCCAGGCCTCCATGTATAATATAGCAGCCAATCTCTCCAGGCCTCCATGTATAATATAGCAGCCATCCTCTCCAGGCCTCCATGTATAATATAGCAGCCAGCCTCTCCAGGCTTCCATGTTTAATATAGCAGCCATCCTCCCCAGGCCTCCATGCATAATGTAGCCTCCCCAGGGCTCCATGTATAATGCAGCCAGCCTCTCCAGGACTCCATGTATAATATAGCAGCCAGCCTCTCCAGGCCTCCATGTATAATATAGCAGCCAGCCTATCTAGGCTTCCATGTTTAATATAGCAGCTAGCCTCTCCAGGCCTCAATGTATAATATAGCAGCCAGCCTCCCCAGGCCTCCATGTATAATGCAGCCTCCCCAGGCCTCCATGTATAATTCAGCCTCTCCAGGCCTCCATGTATAATTCAGCCTCTCCAGGCCTCCATGTATAATTCAGCCTCTCCAGGCCTCCATGTATAATGCAGCCTCTCCAGGCCTCCATGTATAATGCAGCCTCTCCAGGCCTCCATGTATAATGCAGCCTCTCCAGGCCTCCATGTATAATGCAGCCTCTCCAGGCCTCCATGTATAATGCAGCCTCTCCAGGCCTCCATGTATAATAATGCAGCCTCCCCACACCTCCATGTATAATGCAGCCTCCCCAGACCTCCATGTATAATGCAGCCTCTCCAGGCCTCCATGTATAATGCAGCCTCTCCAGGCCTCCATGTATAATGCAGCCTCTCCATGCCTCCATGTATAATAATGCAGCCTCCCCAGATCTGCATGTATAATGCAGCCTTCCCAAGCCTCTGGCCACCATGTACTCACAAATTTATGTTAAAAAAAATCCAAGTACTCACCCTCGCTCTTCCTTCCACCACTGCTGTTCTCACCTCTCTCCTCATTCCCCAGCCGCTGCTCTGTCCTCACCACTTTCCTCTTCCACCGCTGCTCGTCCTCCCCTCTCCTCGTTCTCCCGGGGCTGCGGTCGGCGTCCTCCCGTCCTGCGCTCTGTGGACTCAGCACAGCAGTCACACGGAAGTGACGTCACTGCGCAGGCACAGGGGGAGAATGATGATGCATAGCGCGGCACCGGCCGCGCTATGCTTCATAATTACTGTGCGCGGTGATGGGGGAGCCGCCGCAGCCGCTAACAACAGGCAGGGGGGGCCCGGTGTCGGCGGCGGCACCGGGTCATATAGCAGCTGCATGGTCTGTGACAGATCAGCGCAGCTCCTCTCTCACTGACAGGAGCTGGCTGCTGATCTGCTTGGTGGCCGCCGGGCCCCTGACCTCCCGGGCCCGGTCACAATGGCGACTGCAGCGACCGCGGTAGTTACGCCCCTGGCTCTACTTTTATCTAAGTGGTGAAAATAAATTCAGAAGTTTGTCAAAGAAAAAGATTTGCGCTTTTGTCATTTTCCGACACCCGCAGTGTTCTCATTTTTTGGGATCTGGGACTTATTTTTTGAGCTGGCATTTTTAAATTATATTGTTGTGGAGATCAAATGTTTTGATCGCCTGTTATTGCATTTTAATGCAACGTTGTGGTGACCAAAAAACAGTAATTTTGGCATTTGAAGTTTTTTGTCTACCGATCAGAGTAATTGATTTTATATTTTCATACATCAGGCATTTCTGAACTCGACAATTCCTAATGTGTGTATTTTATTATATTATTATTGTATATCATAGTATGTATATTATTGTATGTACAATATGTATTATTTTTGTGTGTAGTATTGTATATTATTGTATGTTATAGTGTATTGTATTATTATTGTTTTATTTTCAATGGGTTAAAAGGGGGGTGATTTGATCCCCCACCAGAGCGCATTAGATCATGGTGTTAGGGCGGCTTTGCACGTTGCAACATCGCACGTGCGATGTCGGTGGGGTCAAATTGAAAGTGACGGACATTCGGAGTCACTTTTGACATCGTTGTGTGTAAATTCTAGATGATACGATTAACGAGCGCAAAAGCGTCGTTATCGTATCATAGGTGTAGGCTCCGACTTTTCCATAATTATGCTGCTGTGACAGGTACGCTGCTGTTCCTCGTTCCTGTGGCACCACACATCACTGTGTGTTACGCCGCAGGAGCGAGGAACATCCCCTTACCTGCCGCCGGCAGCTCTACGGAAGGAAGGAGGTGGGCGGGATGTTTACATCCTGCACATCTCCGCCCATCCACCGCTATTGGCCACCTGCCGTGTGACGTCGCTATGACGCCGCACGACCCGCCCCCTCAGGAAGGAGGCGGGTCGCTGGCCAGAGCGATGGTCGCAGGGCAGGTGAGCGCATGTGAAGCTGGCATAGCGATAATTTTCGCTACGCCAGCTATCACAAGATATCGTACCTGCGACGGGGCGGGGACTATCGCGTGCGACATCGCAGCATCGGCTTGCGATGTCGCAACGTGCAAAGCCCGCCTTAGAGTTGTACATCATGATATAAGATGTTAAAAGATGCGGGTTGATCTCCAATCCACCCGTGCCTGTTAAAGCCTGCTTTACACGCTACAATGTATCTTACAATGTGTCGGCGGGGTCACGTCGTAAGTGACGCACATCCGGCATCGTAAAGTACATTGCAGTGTGTAACAGCTACGTGCGATTGCGATTGAACGGTAAAACGTTCATCGCACACACGTCGTTCACTCCTCATTAATTGAACGGCAGATTGTTCATCGTACTCGGGGTAGCACACATCGCAGTGTGTGACACCCCGGGAACGATGAACAGATCTTACCTGCGTCCTGTGGCTCCCGCCGGCTATGCGGAAGGAAGGAGGTGGGCGGGATGTTTACGTCCCGCTCATCTCCGCCCCTCCGCTTCTATTGGCCGGCTGCCGCGTGACGTCGCTGTGACGCCGAACGTCCCTCCCACTCCATCAAGTGGACGTTCGCCACCCACAACGAGGTCGTATGGACGGGTAAGTACGTGTGATAGGGGGTTACTCGTATGTGCGGCACATTCAACAAATTTAACGTGCCGGACATACGATGGGGGCGGTTACGATCGCATACGATATCGTATGCTGGATCGTAAGGTGTAAAGCAGGGTTTAGCCTTACATGTCTGCTAATCAGATCAGCAGACATGTGCAGGGATTGCAGCGGGATCGCCGTGGGAACCCGTGGCAATAGGACAGACACGGCCAAGGACATACTAGTATGTCCTTGGTCGTGAAGGGGTTAAAAGAATAATCATTCAAAGTTTGAAAATTGCTAATTTTTAGGAAAAAAAAAATCAAATTTCTGATATTTTTATACATAAACGTAAAACCTAAATTTACCATTATCATAAAATATATTGTCACAAAAATCAATCTAAAAATCACTGGGATATGTTGAAATATTGCAGTTACTACAGTTTAAAGTGTCACAGTTCCAATATGAATAATTTGGCCTGGTCACTAAGGGGTTAAACTGAAAATTTGCTCATCTGCTAGCTTCTATGTTTCCTTCCTTGCTGCTGCTGAATTCTCACACTGCTCAGTAGAAGCTGCAGCCTGGTGGGAGGAGACTTAATAGTATTGAACTCATAAGCACTTTACTCTTTAACCCCTTCAGCCCCCGGGCACTTTCCGTTTTTGCGTTTTTGTTTTTTGCTCCTTTTCTTCCGAGAGCCGTAACTTTTTTATTATTCCGTCAATCTTGCCATATGAGGGCTTGTTCTTTGCGGGACGAGTTGTACTTTTAAATGAAGCCATAGGTTTTACCATATATTGAACTGGAAAACAGCAAAAAAATTCCAAGTGTGGAAAAACTGCAAAAAAAGTGTGATCGCACAATAGTTTTTGGGATGTTTTATTCACCGTGTTCACTTTATGATAAAACTGATGTATCTATGTGATGCCTCAGGTCGGTGCGAGTTTGTAGACATCAAACATGTATAGGTTTACATGTATCTAAGGGGTTAAAAAAAATTCACAAGTTTGTCTAATAAAAGTGGCGCATGTTTTGCGCCATTTTCCGAAACACGTAGCGTTCTTATTTTTTGGGATCTATGGCTCAGTGATGGCTTATTTTTTGCGTCTCGAGCTGGCGTTTATAATGGTACCATTTTTACGCAGATGCTACGTTTTGATCGCCTGTTATTGCATTTTGCGTAAAACTTGCGGCGACCAAAAAACGTAGTTTTGGCGTTTGGAATTTTTTTGCCACTACGCCGTTTACCAATCAGATTAATTGATTTTATATTTTGATAGATCGGGCATTTCTGAACGCGGCGATACCAAATATGTGTATATTTATTTATTTTTTAACCCTTTAATTTTCAAAGGGGGGTGATTTGAACTTTTAGGTTTTTTGTTTTTTTTTTATTTTTTAAAACTTTTCTTTTTACTTTTTTTTTTTTTTTTTTATTTTACTAGTCCCCCTAGGGGGCTATAGCGATCAGCAATCCGATCGCTATTATCTATCTGCTGATCACAGCAAAACAGCTGTAAACAGCAGATTCACTCACTTTGTTTTTCCCTCTGCTCTCGGCCGAGGGAAAACGAAAGTGAAACTTCGTAGGTGCAGGCATCATCACAGGACCCTGTGCTACGATGGCAACCACCGATAGTCACGTGATAACACACGTGACTTCCGGTGGGGGCGGCGGTAAGTAAAGAACATGGCCGCGCGCATTTAGATCTTGCTGCCAGACTTTGGCAGCAAGATTTAAGGGGTTAATGGCCGCGGGTGGAAGCGATTCCACCCGCGGCTAGCAGGCACACATGTCAGCTGTTGAAAACAGCTGACATGTGTGCCGATCCACGCCGCCTGCCCGCGGCAGGGGGCGGGGCTTAACGGGACACGATCCTGGACGGATAGATCCGTCCAAGGTCGTGAAGGGGTTAACTAACTGGACTCTTCATAAGAGGCTTGTTTTAATGCCAGAATTATACAGCAGTTGTGATGTGGATTTCACAGTAAGTACAGTAATCGTACCATGTATACAGCTTGAGTTTTGAAATTTGGTGACAGATCTGCTTTAATGGAGTGCTTTGGAATTCTGTATCTGAAAGTTTCACCATATACAGTGGGGAAAATAAGTATTGGATACACTGCCAATTTTGTAAGTTTTTTCACCTACAAAGAACAGAGAGGTCTGTAATTTTTATCGGAAGTACACTTCAAGTGTAACAGACAGAATTTTTAAAAAATCCAGAAAATCACATTGTAGGATTTTTAAATAATTAATTTACATTTCATTGCAAGAAATAAGTATTTGATACAATAAAAAACAGAACTTAATATTTGGTACAGAAACTTTTGTTTGCAATTAAGGAGGTCAGAACTTCTTGACCAAGTTCGCATATGCTGCAGCAGGGATTTTGGCCCACTCACTCCATACAGATCTTTGAGGTTTTGGGGCTGTCACCGGGCAACATTGAGTTTTAGCCCCCTCCAAAGATTTTATATTTGGTTCACGTCTGGAGACTGGCTAGGCAACGCCAGGACCCTCAAAGTATGATGTTTCCACCCCCATGCCTCATAGTTGGGACAGTGTTCCTTGGGTTGTACTCATCCTGCTTCATCCAAACACAGCAAGTTGAATTGATACCAAAAGGTTCTATTTTGGTCTCAAAAAATGACTTGGGCTCTAGCCTACTCTTGATAACTAGAACAGGTAAATGAGACTCTAGGCTATCCCTGTCCAATTTATTACTCTTAATACTGGAGATACCTGGTTCCCATACCTTGCTATATAGATCTGTGGCGCCCCAGGACCTGGTCGCCACAACAGCATTGCCCCTCCAAAGGGTTAATGCTGAGCCTGGAGGTAATTGGGGGAATCTTTGGCCAGTAAGTTCAACATCCAACATAGTTTCTCCCTCAGGCCAGCAGGGGGAGCTCTGAACCTGGAGTTCCAGGGAGCATTCCTTAAGTCTGACCTGAGGGAGGAGTTAGTGTTCAGTCTGTAGAGAGAGAGCAGAGAGTCCAGACGCAGAGTGTGCTGTCTTGTGGAACTGGGGCCTAGAGCTGGAATAGCTTGGCCAAGTGAAGCAAGATTTGCAGAGAGGCACAGAAGAGACTCAGATATCGGAGTCTGTGGTTGCCAGGGTATAAAATCCTTCCCTGGTGGCCGAATCCGGAGGGCAGGAGAGCTGCAAGCCCCCTGGCCCATCAGCAATCTGGAGGTACAGCTGCATTCCAAGGGCCCGGTGTGGACTCCAGCAGAGAAGCACCCGAGAGGGCCTGCGCAGCCTACCACACAGAAAAAGGGACGAACCACCGGTCCCAGCAGCAAGAGGGCCATTGCTAAATCCAGAGTGCAGGGTCCTGTAGAAGAAAAGAAAGAACAGGGAGTAGGCCTCATACTCAACTGGCCAAGGAGATCACCCCCAGGCACTTCCAGGCCGGCCGGAACATCTTTACCACCTGTGACGGTCTCCCTGGACTACACTGTTGCCAAGTAAAAGAGGAGAAGGTAAAGAGACTACTGTTTGTGCCTGTTTCTTTCACTGCCTGTCGGCCCTGCACCGTATTATTCACACAACATCACACCATAGACTCTCACGAGCACCAACTGTTGCCCCGGGGTACCGCTCCACCTGTGGGGAGCAGGACCATCCAAGCTGCCATTCCATCAGCCCCGGAGGCCCCATACAGCAGCGGCGGCTTAATAGCCGCAAACCACAGGTGGCGTCACGACAAATATAAACTTTATTCACCAGCCCTATTTAATTGACACCCACCAGGGCCACGGAGTCGGGCCCCGCCACCACTGATGACCCCCGGACTAGTCCGGCCCGGCACCGGGTGTCCCATAGCACTGGGGTGGGCGAGTCAACTTTGGCGTCACGAACAGGATTTCGTGCCCGGTCCCACCGGGTACTGTGCGCCGGCAGAAACTGTGCTTAAAAGACTGTGTTACTGTTTGAAAACTGCCGCCGCCATTAGCCTCGCTGAGCGCAGGAAGAAGGGGGGCGTGCCTGAAAAAGAGCGCGAAGGAAGCGCACCATCAGAGCGGAGGGTCGTTAACCCAGCTTTACCTGGAAGAGATTTTGAAAAGTGAATGGAGCCTGGTAAGGTTCACTAAGGGGGAGGAAGATGTCCGACTCAGAGGGAGAGCAGGTGGCTGCCATAGCCCGATACGCAGCAGCGCCGGCCAATGTAATCCCAGTCGCCGTCGCCCCAGCCCCCGCCGTAGCGCCGGTAATGCCGATCCCAATGTCGTACATTCCAGGAGCAGAATGGCTGCCGCAGTACTCCGGGGAGTCACATACCCTGAGCGACTTCAGAGAAAGGCTGCACAGCTTGTTTAGAGTGTATCCTCTGACTGAGAGCCAGAAGGTGGGCATACTAATGGGGCAGCTAGCCGGCGCGGCCCAGCGTGAAGTGAAGTCCTGGCCTGATACAGATAAAGGGACAGCAACCCAGATATTGGCCAAGTTAAAGAGTACTTTTGACACCCGCACCGCAGCAGAAATAAAAATGAGATTCTTTGGGTGCAAACAACGGGCCACAGACAGCATAAGGGACTATGCCTTAAACCTGCAGGAGGCCCTGAAAGCAATTAAACAGGTGGACCCAGAGAGTATACGTGAAGAAGACAAACTCCTAACTGAGCAGTTCATAGAGAGGCTCCTGTCAGATGCCCACAGGACACAGCTGCGTATCATGGTCCTGCAGAACCCTGCTCTGGACTTTGCAAAGTTTAAGGACCAGGCCATCTGGGTACTGAGAGAATCTACACCGAATGACACAGTACCCTTCCAGCCTCTTGCTATCATGTACCCAGGGGTGGTGCCTGCGACACGAGCCACTGCAGGGGCTGAGGCGCAGACCCTGGATAAGGATCCCGCTGCAGAGCTCAGACAGCAGGTCCAGGAGTTGACCAAGGCTGTAGCTGCTCTTGCCAAGACCGTGCAGTCTCTACAAGTGACCCCATCGCCTGCAAGAATCGAGTTGGCCTCCAGCCCAGATGACGTCCCATGGATGCGACAGAGGAGGATTCCGCCGACCCAAGGAAAAGACACAGACCGGTATGATTGAACTGGACATCCAATCTGCCGCCACTGCAGCCAGGCGGGCCACATTGCAAGACACTGTCCTTTAAATGGGCCGAGCCTGGGGCCAGGAGCCAACCCCCAGGTGTAAGGTAGCCCGGCTCAAACCCCAGCCACAGCAATGTGGGAGGACGACCGGTCCTTCCTATTGTGCTGGATGGGATCCCTTTGAATGCCCTCCTGGATACGGGGTCCCAGGTAACAACCATAAATTGTACAAAAGATATTGGGCTGATTCAGACATTGACCATGGCCCAGATGATGATTTAACAATTGTGGCCAGTAATGGTCAGCCCTTGCCTCAAATTGGGTATAAGGAAGTAACCATTAAAGTGGGGCGAGTAAAATTGCCATGTCAGGGGATGATAATTGTAGATATTGATCGCAAAGAATCTAACCCACTGCTAACCATTGGTACAAATGTGATGGAAAATTGTCTTGCCGAAGTGATAATTTTGTTGCAGCAGGCGTCTGAAAGTGCCAGGTCTGGGCAGCAGCGTGCCCTACAGAGGGAGATCAGAGCCCTGATGAGGAGGCAGCAGGTAGAGCTGGCCGGAGGAGAAATTGGCAGTGTAAGGGTAAGTGACCCTCTCCCCATTGCAATTCCCCCAAAAAGTGAAATGTTGATATGGTGTCGGGCAGCAATAGGCCTCAAGGGTCAAGATTACCAGGCCCTGGTGGAACCTGTGTATTCGGATGGTAGGCCTTTAGTCCTGATAGCCAGAGGGGTAGCAGACGTCCGCAAGGGTAGAGTGCCCATCCGCGTCCTGAATTGTGGGGAGGAGGAAGCCAAATTGCCCCGGTACGCCACTGTAGCAAAACTGTACACTGTCAGTAACAATACCATCAAAGCAGTGGAACCCTTGATCCCGTCCGACCAGGCGGAAGATAATGGCTCCAAGGGACAGCTGGAAGACTGGTGCCAACAATTACATGTGGGCACCGACTCCACCCCCTCACACCAAAAGCATGGGGTTTACCGGGTGGTACAGGAGTACGAGCGGGTCTTCAGCAAACACCCCCTAGATTTTGGGCAGGGAAAAGGGGTTAAACATCAAATCCCCACGGGTGATCATCATCCCATTAAAGAGAGATACCGCCCTGTACCCCCAGCACAGTATCAGCATGCCAAAGAGATGTTACGGGAAATGAAGGAGGCTGGGGTTATCCGAGATAGTTGTAGCCCCTGGGCAGCTCCACTAGTGCTCGTAAAGAAAAAAGATGGTACAATGAGAATGTGCGTAGATTACAGACAAATTAACCGCATTACACATAAAGATGCTTATCCACTACCCAGAATAGATGAGTCACTAACAGCCTTAAAGTCAGCTAATTACTTCCCCACCCTGGATCTCACCAGTGGGTATTGGCAGGTTTCCGTGGCAGAAGCGGACAAGGAGAAGACTGCATTCACGACACCAATGGGTCTCTGCGAGTTCAATTGTATGCCGTTCGGGCTCTGCAACGCCCCAGGGACATTTCAGAGATTGATGGAGTGCTGCTTGGGCCGTCACAACTTTGAAACCGTGCTATTGTACCTGGATGACGTCATAGTCTACTCCAAGACCTACGAAGACCACCTGAGGCACTTAGCAGAAGTGTTTGAGTCCTTGTCGGAGTATGGCCTGAAGATAAAGCCGTCCAAATGTCACCTCTTGAAGCCAAAAGGTACAGTACTTGGGTCATGTGGTCAGCGCAGAAGGTGTGGCACCTGATCCGGAGAAAGTCACTGTAATCAAGGACTGGCCGAGACCCACCACGGTAAAGGAGGTGCGGCAGTTCCTTGGGCTGGTGGGCTACTACCGAAGGTTCATTGATGGTTTCACCAAGATAGCAGCACCTCTTCAAGATCTCCTGGTGGGCCAGCCAAAGAAGGCTAAGAAGCAAAGCCCTCCATTTGAATGGAACAGCCAAATAGAAACATCTTTTGTCCGGCTGAAAGGGGCTCTCACGGGAGAAGAAATTCTGGCCTACCCTGACTACAGCCAGCCGTTTGTACTGTACACAGACGCCAGCAACGTGGGACTGGGAGCAGTTCTGTCCCAGGTGCAGGGAGGCAGAGAGAAGGTGATAGCTTACGCCAGTAGGAAGCTTCGTCCCACAGAAAGGAATCCAGAAAACTACAGTTGCTTCAAGCTGGAGTTCCTCGCTATTGTGTGGGCAGTGACTGAACGCTTCAAGCACTATCTGGCGTCGGCCAAGTTCACCATCTTCATGGACAACAATCCGTTGACACATCTGGCAACAGCCAAGCTAGGTGCGTTGGAGCAGCGATGGATGGCCCGGCTGTCTAACTTTGACTTTACCATCAAGTACCGGGCTGGCAAGAAGAATAACAATGCTGATGCGCTGTCCAGAATGCCTCACTTACCCGAGTCTGGAGAAGACCTGGATGAACTCGAAGAGATAGAGTTACCAGCTTTCCATCACCAAGGTGTTTCCCAGTGTGAGCATGCTGTAGGAGAGAAGCACTCGAGCCAGCACGAGGTCTCGGTCAACCCATTACTCCACCATAATTGGGAAGAGAAACAAAACGGTGACCCGGCCATGCGATTGGTCAAAGAAAAGCTAGCACAAGCTGAGACCCATCTTGGTCCAGACGCTCCACAAGAAGCCCAGCAGCTGTGGAAGGAGAGGGGACGACTGTTCACCTACCAAGGCAAGCTATGCAAGAGATATGTCAACTGGCGAACGAATGAACTCGTCTGGCAGATAGTGGTCCCACAGAGGGATGCTCCAATGGTCCTAGCAGCTTACCATGATAAAGCAGTACACTTCGGGTGGAAGAAGTTGGAGACCCTACTCCGTGATCGGTTCTACTGGGTGCACATGAGAAAGACAGTCGAGAAGTGGTGCCGAGACTGTGGTCCGTGTAACCTGAAGGATGGATGATGCCAGCCAGAGGTCTCCCCTACAGCCAATTGTCATGAAGCAGCCCCTGGAATTGGTGGCCCTGAACCACGTGAAGTTAACACCAAGCCGGTCAGGCTATGTTTATGCCCTCACCATTGTGGACCATAACTCTCGTTTCCTGGTAGTAGTGCCTGTGAAAGACCAGACAGCCAGAACAGCAGCTAGAGCATTTCAGGCATACTTTTGTCGACCTCACGGTTATCCGGAAAGGGTACTGACCGATCAAGGTCCTGCATTCGAGGCAGAAGTGTTCCAAGAGCTCTGTAACATGTACGGTTGTAGGAAAATCAGAACAACACCGTACCACCCCCAAACCAATGGATTGTGCGAGAAGATGAACCATGTGGTTATTGATATGCTATATGATATGATAAGAGATAGAAGACTGGGATACAGAGCGACAACAGCAGTACCGCAAAGTCCAGGAATGCGTAGAAAAGAGCCTGTCCCAAGCAAGAACGAGACAAGAACAGAACTATAATCAAACAGCCCCAGCAACTCCCTTAGCACCTGGAGAACAGGTCCTCAAGAAAAAGCGGAGGGCGCATAAATTAGATGATCAGTGGGAGAATGAACCCTACACCATTATTCCCTCCAACTTTGACAATAGTAAAGTATGTCTCATAAGCAAGGATGAAAGCAGGACCTATCAAGCAGTTTCTAGAGACCGCCTGAAAGCATGCCCTGAACGGTGCAAAATCCAAAAGGGAGTAGAGGAAGTACAAGAAAGTCCCCAAATTCAAGAAAAAGAGGAAGAGATGATCCAAACAATCCTTGGAAAATTCCCCAAAACTTGGACCTGAATAAAAAATGCTATAGTGGTACCAGTCTTGACGTTCCCACAGTTGGTCGAGCCAGAAACAGAAGAGGTTCCAGATCCACCTAAGGAACTGTCCGCCCCAACACAAGATGACACGCCAGCAGTGGAACAGGAGCATCAACCCCCTGTCAGTGGTGAACCTGTCGTACCCTTGGCGACTCTCAGACCATGTAGGCAATCATCACGCATACCTATCAGGGTTAGGCCTACCCGTAGCACTGAGGTAGCAGACACTCCAAGCAGTCAGGGACAAACACCAGAGCTACGCAGGTCCCAACGTAGCACTCGGGGACAGTCCCCTTCAAGGTATAGAGAGTAAAAAGAAAAGTACCTATTAGAATGTACATAGTTATTTAAAATGTCTGTAATGTTGTGTATAAAATGCTTTTTATTTAAATGATTGAGTATATGGACAACTGGGTCACTGGACTATGAGTGGCCAACACTTTAATTGTTCATAGTTAGCACCAGTGTGCTCAGCACCCCTGAAGAAAAACCCGTCCGGCGTGCATAGAGTGGGGTCATCAATGCTCTGACGCACGCCCAGAGCCTACGTTGGGGGTTTTATCGCGGTGGGTCCCCCATGGAACAGTGTAATGGACACCCGGCAGGGAGCCACACTGGACTCTTATAGTATTGTTTAAGTTGTAACGTTTAAGTAATGTGCCTCCCATAATGGGATGAAATGTTCTGACATGTTATGTTTTTTTTTTGTTTCCTTCAGTCCGGGAGAATTGAGTTTAACTAAGGGGGAGTGTGGCGCCGCAGGACCTGGTCGCCACAACAGCATTGCCCCTCCAAAGGGTTAATGGTGAGCCTGGAGGTAATTGGGGGAATCTTTGGCCAGTAAGTTCAACATCCAACGTAGTTTCTCCCTCAGGCCAGCAGGGGGAGCTCTGAACCTGGAGTTCCAGGGAGCATTCCTGAAGTCTGACCTGAGGGAGGAGTTAGTGTTCAGTCTGTAGAGAGAGAGCAGAGAGTCCAGACGCAGAGTGTGCTGTCTTGTGGAACTGGGGCCTAGAGCTGGAATAGCTTGGCCAAGTGAAGCAAGATTTGCAGAGAGGCACAGAAGAGACTCAGATATCGGAGTCTGTGGTTGCCAGGGTATAAAATCCTTCCCTGGTGGCCGAATCCGGAGGCCAGGAGAGCTGCAAGCCCCCTGGCCCATCAGCAATCTGGAGGTACAGCTGCATTCCAAGGGCCCGGTGTGGACTCCAGCAGAGAAGCACCCGAGAGGGCCTGCGCAGCCTACCACACAGAAAAAGGGACGAACCACCGGTCCCAGCAGCAAGAGGGCCATTGCTAAATCCAGAGTGCAGGGTCCTGTAGAAGAAAAGAAAGAACAGGGAGTAGGCCTCATACTCAACTGGCCAAGGAGATCACCCCCAGGCACTTCCAGGCCGGCCGGATCATCTTTACCACCTGTGACGGTCTCCCTGGACTACACTGTTGCCAAGTAAAAGAGGAGAAGGTAAAGAGACTACTGTTTGTGCCTGTTTCTTTCACTGCCTGTCGGCCCTGCACCGTATTATTCCCACAACATCACACCATAGACTCTCACGAGCAACAACTGTTGCCCCGGGGTACCACTCCACCTGTGGGGAGCAGGACCATCCAAGCTGCCATTCCATCAGCCCCGGAGGCCCCATACAGCAGCGGCGGCTTAATAGCCGCAAACCACAGGTGGCGTCACGACATCCATAAACTTTATTCACCAGCCCTATTTAATTGACACCCACCAGGGCCACGGAGTCGGGCCCCAGTACCACTGACGACCCCCGGACTAGTCCGGCCCGGCACCGGGTGTCCCATAGCCCTGGGGTGGGCGAGTCAGATCCTAGAGACAACTCACCTCTATGTCCTACCTCTCCCTACAAGTGAGTGAAGGGGCAAGAGTGCAAGTGGAAACCACAGAAAAATAGGCAAGGAAATAAATATAAAAGGACTCCAAATCTTCTCCACAAGGGAGCTTCACTGCTGCAATTGAAACATACACCTAAGCTATACTGAGATGAGCTTCTGCAACGTGGTCAGTATAGAGAATGTCTTTATCCGACATGGAGTTTAGCCAGAGGAGGGTAGATATAGCGGATTGGAAAGATAATAACAAGCTGCAGTTGCAGGCTAAGAGAATTTTCAGCCAGCATGGAAAGGTTCCTTGCCACTTCAGCAAAGAAGGGAAAATCAATCAGCATGATAACAGATAAATGAGCTCTACAGAAGGTCTGCGATCGATTCAACGCTGAGAACTCCTGACCCAAAATTCACCAGAGGTGACATCAGGACGCGACACACTCATGACAATCAGGCTGGGAGGCCCATAGCTACTTGGTCTTTCCAAGCCTAAAAATGGCAGCCCACAGCTACCCCAGAAGTGGAACATCCGTTAGATTCAGGCGCCAATTCAGGCGCTGTGCCCATTTCTTCTCAATTGCCCTCATGCAGTGGCAATTGGGCTAACAGTTTTGAATTTAATGTCAGATGTGAATTGACAGCTGACATCAAGCCCAGGGGTTAGTAATGGATAAGCACCTATCAGACACCCCCATTACTAACCTAATAAGTATAAAGATAAAAAAATACATACACCTTTTTTTCTTTATTGTCCACAGCAGCATACAGGCATCATGTACATGCAATAAAGCTTCTTGATTGGCTGCACTACAGCTCTTCAACAAGCTTTATTAGCATACGAGCCATACCCGAACTCTGAACTCTGTCTAGGACTTTCTCGCTTGGGTTTGTTAATTCCTACTATTCACCACATTTTTCATGTTGAACTGCACTGATGATGTAATAGTAGCTGCAGAGCAGAAATGTTTTTTTTTTCTTTTTTAATTTTGCCTCTCCATTGTGCTGATATTAGCAATTTAAGTCGAAGTGTGCAATATCAGAGAGATTTCCCTGGTGGCATGTTCTTTTTTTCCCCCGGCAGGAGGTTGACCAATCATAAGTAGGTAGCAACAGTCAGGAAAATGAAGAACATACTCCCACCATAGGTTAGAGCAGATTTTTCAGTGCGAGGCATATAATGACAGAGAGACTGAGCTTGCAGAGTGATTACAAGTTGCCGATAGCTCAGCAGACCTGTCATTACTGACACTTTTGAACCTTTATCTCCTGGCAGTCCATGTCGGGGGATTGGCAGTAGAGCTGAGCTAGCAGCACTATGACAAGAGAGTTGATAGAAGGGTTTGTAATGTGACACAACTAAACTCATCTGTACTTATCCTACCCACATATGGCTTGCCAGGAGATGAAAGCTCAAAGGTCTCAGTACAGAAACTTGTTGCTCTGCTCAACGCAACTAGTAATTGCTCTGCAAGTGTGACGCCCTGGACTAGTCAAGTCATCACAGGGTTCTGCACAATCTTTCTCTCCCCGTGCAGGACTCAAGCCCCTATGGTTCTGGGAACCTAATCTGCAGTACTGCCTCCACCAGCATTCACAAATCCTAGTGACACCCTGCATCACACCTGCCAGGCACACCAGTGGGCTGCTTAAGCGGAATAGGGCAGTCCACCTAGGGGCCAGTCAGGGCGGTGGGAGGGGGGAAGTCAGCGAGGGAGGAAGTGGAGAACAAAGCAGAGCTGACAGGCAGAACAGAAGTAGCTCCCAGTGAGTGAGGAGCTGGGAGAAGGAGCTCCCAAGAGAGTAGTGCTGACCCTCAAGCTGTGAGGAGCTCGGAGTGAGCTGGGAGTTGGAGCTCCCAGAGGAGGAGAATCCTAGGTCGCAGGCAGTGGTTTGGACCTAAAGGTGTCGGACCCCCAGTCACAGGGGAGTGAGGCTAGGTGCCGGGACTGGTTTTGGTGAACGGTCAGCAGCCTGGGCCTAATCAACGGTCTGGGGCCGAAGACATGTCAGGGTACATGCACCCTACGTCTGGGAGAAGCTGTATGCAACCTGGCAATTAACCTGCGGAGGACAGGACCTCTATGGACTGTTCCCACCAGCTCAAAAATCGGGAGCATTAGCGCAACGAGGGGGATAGGGCTTTCCAAACAAGCGGCCCACTGAAATCCCAAGCATAAGCTCCTGAGAGCAGGCTCCTTCACTTAGCCACAGTGGGGAGTGGGGCCCGGAAAGCTCAAGGCTGATGGGCCACAAGAGAACATCTAAATTGTTGGTACCAGGAGAGAGGCAATAAACCACTAAGCAGTACTGCAGGAGATGGGACCCTGACGAGCTCCCCTTGAGAGGCAACGGCAGCCAGAGACTTGGTTTACCCTGTTGTCAGCGTCTGATTCATTGCTGAGTGAGTACCCGACTGACACCTGCACTGCAACCCCTCATCCCTATCCAGAGTCCCAGGGCCTACCCCTACCCATGGAGGGTAACATCACCTTGCTGCCGCACTCCATCACCCCGGATACTCCCAACGGCAGCGGCGGTACGCCCAATTACCGCACACCACGGGTGGCGTCATGAACTATACCTCTCCCCTGTAAATAACCCCCTTTTACATTTGAGTGTGGCCCCTAGCCCCCGGGTCCGGACACCCTCGAGCCACGAGTAATCACCACTCCCGGATCCTAGCGTTAGTGTGGGCGTGCTCTACTTTGTCCTGAGTGTTGCTGCATGCTTATAGTTGATCAACATCGGGTAACTAAGAGAAGTGGTTACGCGATATTTACCTTGGTTACGAGTGTCCGCAGCTCTCAGGTGGGGGAGAGGGAGGGAGGGAGGAAGGGGGAAAGACAGATAGAGAGAGAGAGGGTGAGGGAGGGAGGAGGAGAGAGAGACAGCTCACGCGAGACTGGTTCTGGGCATGCTCAGTACTTTCTGGGCATGCTCAGTACAAAAGCAGGATCCTGTCTATCACCACGCCAGCGTTCACCTGCGTTCGCGTGCGTTATAGTGCGGATCCGGTGACTTGCAGTATTTTGACGCAGCTCAAAAACGCTACAAGTAGCGTTTTTGAAACATGTTAAAAAACTGCAAGTCACCGGATCCTCACTATAACGCACGCAAACGCAGGTGAACGGATGTTAACGCGAGTCCATTGCAAATGCATTGAAATGAAAACGCATTTGCACTGGATCCGTACTTCCGCTAAAATAACGTTTTCAACGGATGTTAAAAAGACGTAGTGTGAAACCAGCCTTATTATGACTCACACATGTGAAGCCAGTTGTAAGCTATAGTGTGGGCGTGCTCTACTTTGTCCTGAGTGTTGCTGCATGCTTATAGTTGATCAACCTCATACAGGGGGATGAAGTACGCGCCTTTAGTGAAAAGTCTCCAACACCTTCTTTGATTTAACAAATTGCTAATACCACTACAATGGAGAGGCATTTGTTTTTTTAAAAAAGTTTTATTTATATATATATATATATATAAGTACTCGGTTCCCGTAAAGTCATTTCTTGTATCAAAGTGAACTTTAAAAAATTTGAAACAATGTGCTTAAATTACAGTAAATAATGATGCAGAAGGGTTTGGTAATTCTGCTTTGGAAACAATTCCAATAATCAATGTAATGATCAGTAAAAGGAACATTATGCTGAAAGATGAAAGACACGGGAGACGCTATGGCTTTCATCACCTGCATGCAAATCTCAACACATTTTATCTGCTACTCCCTCAAGTCATGTATCGACTATAAACATGCAAATAATGTCTTTTTCTCTGAAGCACCCATTCGTTTTCACAGAGGAACTAATAATAGCCAATAGGACGCACAGGGTATGTGCAAATTCTGCTGGATGAAAAGCCAACAAATGACGACGTTCTGCCTTTTTCATGCTCAGACTTCATTCAAATTGAACATTTTCCTGACTATGAAGCAGGCCTGTAAGAACACAGACTTTGTTTATGCGTGGAGAGTGTGTTTCATGTAGCAAATAGCTTGGTGCATCGAAAGGTGTAAAAGACCAAACAAATGTTATTGTTGATTTAAGCGGTTTCATGCAAACACCAAACCACTTTAACTGTTATGACAAAAACAGAAATAGATTGCAAAAAACAGGTGGATTTCCAGCACCTGTCTGTAACCATAAGCAAATGTATGGCTTTCGTGGAAGATGGCCTGCTAAGGTTTCAGGTCAATCTCATCTGTGCAGATAAAACAATTTCTGCCAAGAAGGTTCAGGTTTGTACACATTATAAGCATCTCCAATAATATCCAGTATTCTGTTTGTAACAGTTCATTACTAATAATGAGTAGAGATGAGCGAACCGGTCCCCGTTCGGCTCGAGGTCGGTTCGCCGAACGGAGGTCTCGTTCAAGTTCGGTTCGTCGAACGTTCGACGAACCGAACTCGAACCGCATAGGAAACAATGGCAGGCATTCACAAACACATAAAAACACCTAGAAAACACCCTCAAAGGTGTCCAAAAGGTGACAAACAACTCACAACACAACACAAACACATGGGAAAGTGACAAGGACATATACTCATGCGAAAACAAAACAGCTGGACAAGGAAAAAGAGGAGGACACACAGATATATGAGTATATGCAAGGAAACATCGATTCCATTATTGTGCAACTTGAGCCCTGCTCATTTTAGGCTTCCAATCTTGATAAATTGCCTGAGCTCGCCACGTACGCCTTGGGGATCTTGTCGTGTCCTGCAGCCAGCGTTCTCTCGGAACCTGTCTTCAGTGCTGCTGGGGGTCTGCTGGCAGATAAGCACATGTGTCTGTCCACTGACAATGTGGACATGGCTCTCAGAGGACTTTTCTTCCCCTGGGTCAGCCAGGGGACGGGAAAGGCACGCGTATTTTTGAGAGTGCTTCATGCCAAGCATCTTTTTCTTTTTCAAAAGGGAAGGTCAACTGATGCCAGTCAAGTGGGGTGTGTGTGGCCCAGTTAGTGGCAACGAGGGAGACTGTGGTTGGAGTCCCCTCGCTGTGTTTCTAAAAGAACCAAGATGAACAAGTCATGGCTCTCAGAGGACTTTTCTTCCCCTGGGTCATCCAGGGGACGGGAAAGGCACGCGTATTTTTGAGAGTGCTTCATGCCAAGCATCTTTTTCTTTTTCAAAAGGGAAGGTCAACTGATGCCAGTCAAGTGGGGTGTGTGTGGCCCAGTTAGTGGAAACGAGGGAGACTGTGGTTGGAGTCCCCTCGCTGTGTTTCTAAAAGAACCAAGATGAACAAGTCATGGCTCTGAGGACTTTTCTTTCCCTGGGTCATCCAGGGGACGGGAAAGGCACGCGTATTTTTGAGAGTGCTTCATGTCAAGCATCTTTTTCTTTTTCAAAAGGGAAGGTCAACTGATGCCAGTCAAGTGGGGTGTGTGTGGTCCAGTTAGTGGAAACGAGGGAGACTGTGGTTGGAGTCCCCTCGCTGTGTTTCTAAAAGAACCAAGATGAACAAGTCATGGCTCTCAGAGGACTTTTCTTCCCCTGGGTCATCCAGGGGACGGGAAAGGCACGCGTATTTTTGAGAGTGCTTCATGCCAAGCATCTTTTTCTTTTTCAAAAGGGGGGGGTCAACTGATGCCAGTCAAGTGGGGTGTGTGTGGCCCAATTAGTGGCAACGAGGGAGACTGTGGTTGGAGTCCCCTCGCTGTGTTTCTAAAAGAACCAAGATGAACAAGTCATGGCTCTCAGAGGACTTTTCTTCCCCTGGGTCAGCCAGGGGACGGGAAAGGCACGCGTATTTTTGAGAGTGCTTCATGCCAAGCATCTTTTTCTTTTTCAAAAGGGAAGGTCAACTGATGCCAGTCAAGTGGGGTGTGTGTGGCCCAGTTAGTGGAAACGAGGGAGACTGTGGTTGGAGTCCCCTCGCTGTGTTTCTAAAAGAACCAAGATGAACAAGTCATGGCTCTCAGAGGACTTTTCTTCCCCTGGGTCAGCCAGGGGACGGGAAAGGCACGCGTATTTTTGAGAGTGCTTCATGCCAAGCATCTTTTTCTTTTTCAAAAGGGAAGGTCAACTGATGCCAGTCAAGTGGGGTGTGTGTGGCCCAGTTAGTGGAAACGAGGGAGACTGTGGTTGGAGTCCCCTCGCTGTGTTTCTAAAAGAACCAAGATGAACAAGTCATGGCTCTCAGAGGACTTTTCTTCCCCTGGGTCATCCAGGGGACGGGAAAGGCACGTGTATTTTTGAGAGTGCTTCATGCCAAGCATCTTTTTATTTTTCAAAAGGGGGGGTCAACTGATGCCAGTCAAGTGGGGTGTGTGTGGCCCAATTAGTGGCTACGAGGGAGACTGTGGTTGGAGTCCCCTCGCTGTGTTTCTAAAAGAACCAAGATGAACAAGTCATGGCTCTCAGAGGACTTTTCTTCCCCTGGGTCAGCCAGGGGACGGGAAAGGCACGCGTATTTTTGAGAGTGCTTCATGCCAAGCATCTTTTTCTTTTTCAAAAGGGAAGGTCAACTGATGCCAGTCAAGTGGGGTGTGTGTGGCCCAATTAGTGGCAACGAGGGAGACTGTGGTTGGAGTCCCCTTACTGTGTTTTACATGCTTTTAGAAGGGCATGACATGGCTTAGAGGTTGACTTTCAGCATCTGGAAACTGTTGGCTACCAAAATGCTGCCTTTCCAACCTTTTTAACTGAGGATTTTCGAGACCTTATGCCCATCGCAGTGCCCCAAGAGCCGATGCCGAGGCGCCACTCCTTCTCCAACAAAGGCGTGCACGCGCTACACCAGCATGTCGCACTAAACATCACTGATTCCTTGAGAAACTCTGTGTGACAGGGTGCATTTCACCACAGATAATTGGCCCAGTAAGCATGGACAGGGGCGTTACATGTCGCTGACTGGGCAATGGGTTACTGTGGGGAGAGATGGAGAAGGGTCTGCTGTAGAAGTCTTGCCGTCCCCACGAGTTGTGTCAATCCTTCTTCTGTATGTAGAAGTTAATACACTGCTTCTGCCTCTTCAACCTCGTGTGGGTCCTCCACCTTGGCGCAAACCCTGTGTGGTCAGGCCACCCTTCCTTGTAACTGCGCACAAGGACTACCACACACCTCCTTACTATGCTGGCAGCAGAGCTCAATGCCATCAGGCGGTCAAAGGTTTACTTTGAAATGTATGGGAAATGTGAGTCACACCGCTGAGAAGTTGTGGACGGTTAGCTCTGGAGACCGAGTTTCATCAATGGTTGTCTCCACTCAACCAGCAGCCAGGGAAGGCCGGGTGCGACAATGATGCAAACATGGGTGCGGCCCTTCACTGTGACAATGTGACACACGTGCCTTGTGTGGTTCACGTGTTGAACCTGGTTGTCCAGCAATTTTTAAAGCACTATCCTGGCCCACATGGCCTTCTGCAGAGAGCACGGTGTAACGCCTTCCTTGATCCACACACTCAGATGGGCTGTAAATGATAGGCTAGAGGGAAGCCACTCACCAAGCAGGACCCCTAGAACCCTGAAACCCTTTAACCCCTATACAGGGATTAGGAATTACACAGGGCCCAAGGTGATTAATACCTGTGGAAGGCTGCAGTTCCAGAGAATAGTAGTCAGGCAGGGTCAAAACATTAATTGAGGAACAGGAACAGAATGGGACGGCCAGGACTTAATCAGAAAACAAGCAGAGGTGAAATGCTGATCAGCCAACAAGGTACATAAACAGCAAGCAGGAAAAGTAGTCAGGTAACAAGCACACAAAATCATAAAACTGAACTGGGGGTAAAATTAACCAGAGGTTCATAGCTATGTCTGGCAGTGGTCTGCAGACAGGATGGGCATAAAAAAGGGTGTGGTGTCTTCCCATTGGTTGTAGCTGAATGATGGTATTTCATCTGTGAGATACCCACCAGCTACATTCAGCCAGAGATTCTGCATCTGCTGTGTGAATACTGACATGAAAAATTCAATAGCTATATGTAAGGATGAAATGTGAAAAATGGAACCTGCATTACTGCCATGAATGTATGAATAAAGAGAAATTTAGCTACTGAATTGATCAATGCAATAGAGCCCCAACACTACGCCAAAGTATTTCTCTACGTTGGGGTCCCTAGCTTGTGTGTGTCCTCTCATGCAGTTAAAAAACTTACCGTGAATGGGAAGCTGAGACCCAGGCTATATATACGATGTGGATTGGCAATAGGTGTGTATGGGGAGGGTTCCCAAACGAAAAACAACTAACAAATAAGAAATAACATTTGGAACTCCATTCTATGTCTGAACTGGGTGCAAAAAACCTAAAAAAACATCACTATGGGGAGATAAGGTATGCACACAAGTGACTATGTAAGGGGAATACATGGAATAGCAGAAACTGCTGTGTGAATACTGACATGAAAAATTCAATAGCTATATGTAAGGATGAAATGTGAAAAATGGAACCTGCATTACTGCCATGAATATATGAATAAAGAGAAATTTAGCTACTGAATTGATCAATGCAATAGAGCCCCAACACTACGCCAAAGTATTTCTCTACGTTGGGGTCCCTAGCTTGTGTGTGTCCTCTCATGCAGTTAAAAAACTTACCGTGAATGGGAAGCTGAGACCCAGGCTATATATACCATGTGGATTGGCAATAGGTGTGTATGGGGAGGGTTCCCAAACGAAAAACAACTAACAAATAAGAAATAACGTTTGGAACTCCATTCTATGTCTGAACTGGGTGCAAAAAACCTAAAAAAAACATCACTATGGGGAGATAAGGTATGCACACCAGTGACTATGTAAGGGGAATACATGGAATAGCAGAAACTGCTGTGTGAATACTGACATGAAAAATTCAATAGCTATATGTAAGGATGAAATGTGAAAAATGGAACCTGCATTACTGCCATGAATATATGAATAAAGAGAAATTTAGCTACTGAATTGATCAATGCAATAGAGCCCCAACACTACGCCAAAGTATTTCTCTACGTTGGGGTCCCTAGCTTGTGTGTGTCCTCTCATGCAGTTAAAAAACTTACCGTGAATGGGAAGCTGAGACCCAGGCTATATATACGATGTGGATTGGCAATAGGTGTGTATGGGGAGGGTTCCCAAACGAAAAACAACTAACAAATAAGAAATAACGTTTGGAACTCCATTCTATGTCTGAACTGGGTGCAAAAAACCTAAAAAAAATCACTATGGGGAGATAAGGTATGCACACCAGTGACTATGTAAGGGGAATACATGGAATAGCAGAAACTGCTGTGTGAATACTGACATGAAAAATTCAATAGCTATATGTAAGGATGAAATGTGAAAAATGGAACCTGCATTACTGCCATGAATATATGAATAAAGAGAAATTTAGCTACTGAATTGATCAATGCAATAGAGCCCCAACACTACGCTAAAGTATTTCTCTACGTTGGGGTCCCTAGCTTGTGTGTGTCCTCTCATGCAGTTAAAAAACTTACCGGGAATGGGAAGCTGAGACCCAGGCTATATATACGATGTGGATTGGCAATAGGTGTGTATGGGGAGGGTTCCCAAACGAAAAACAACTAACAACTAAGAAATAACGTTTGGAACTCCATTCTATGTCTGAACTGGGTGCAAAAAACATCACTATGGGGAGATAAGGTATGCACACCAGTGACTATGTAAGGGGAATACATGGAATAGCAGAAACTGCTGTGTGAATACTGACATGAAAAATTCAATAGCTATATGTAAGGATGAAATGTGAAAAATGGAACCTGCATTACTGCCATGAATATATGAATAAAGAGAAATTTAGCTACTGAATTGATCAATGCAATAGAGCCCCAACACTATGCATATGTATTATTAGTCAGGTGTTGGGACAAGAGGAAGGGGAGGAAGTACAGGAGGAGTCATATGCGGAAGGGATAACAAGATCTACGAGGTCCAGATGGTCAGCGGCACCTATGCGGCAGTCATGGTGAGGGAGAGGGATTAACAAGGGCGCATAGTATCAGCAAAAAGTGTTGAGGAAAGTGCAGGAGCCCATGAAGAAATGGAGGACGAACTGGCGATGGGCATGGAAGACTCAGCAGATGAGTGAGAGCTTGCTCACATTTCGGTTGTGCGAGGTTGTGGGGAGAGGGCAGAGGAAGGAGGCACGATTCTCACCTCTCTGCCACCAACACACCAAGGACTTGGTCCTCCTGGATGCACAAGACACATGAGCACCTTCTTGCTGCACTACCTACATGACCCTCGGATTGTACGAATTCGAAGTAATCCTGAATACTGGGTTACTGGGTTGCCACACTGTTAGATCCCCGGTACAAGACAAAATTTGGCGAAATAATTCCTGCCATAGAAATGGACGCACGTATACAGGAGTATCTGCAGAATATGGTACGCAATCTTAGATCTGCTTTTCCAATAAACACCAGTGCTGCACAGAGTGAATCTCAACGCTTTGTCATGGATAGGAGGAAATGGTCTTTTCCTTGTCCACATCGGAGGGACCGAGGGATGGCTGCTGTGCTGAGATGGCGTTGAGTACGGTGTCCCTGCAGAGTTGCACTTTTGGTCATATACCAAAATGAGTTGAAAAAGGACAGATGCTGGTGGAAAGGGGAACAGGTGTGTTGGAAAGGGGAAAAAAGTTTTGGTCCATGGATTTGGTGGTTAAGCAAAAGTAACATTTGATGAAGAAACACCATCTGTTACAGTGGGACTGGCAGATTTGGATAAGGTGGTATATACTATGTTACCGCTATATAACGAAAATTAATAAGAAAAGAAAGAGAAAGGTATATATCCCCATCAGCAGTCAGTGTCCACCGTGCTCCCAGTTGGAAAAGGAGAGGTTGGCAACTGGAAGGTTTGGTGGAGGATACAGAGCTGTGTGGCTATGAAACTAATAGTAGCCTGAACCGAGTTAGACGCCATTCGGATCTGGAGACTGGGAGCCCTGTTAGCGTCACAGGGTCCACATGCCCACCCAGCCCAGGAACTCCCTGTTAACAACACAGGAGCCATTGAGTACGCTGACCGTGTGCGTAAGGGCCACACCTGTGGACAGCAGGCGCATCAGCAGCAGCAGGCCTGTTAATGCCACTGGGCTGCACAAGCAGGACTGGTAGGACAGGAGCTGGTCTTAACCGTTCTGCGTTACCAACTGTGGTGGTGGCCTGCATCGACACCCTATCCCTGCCTACCTCTGGCCTAAAGCCGCAATGGGTTCAACACATGGAGGTGTGCTCTTTCGGAGCATAATAGAAGAATGCGCACCTCCTTGTTGGCTCCAGCCCCTTTTTATAACCTGGGTCCGCCCCAAACCAGGGTGAACCACAATGAACCTCCTGGAGACAAAAGTAGAGTGACACGTCATGAGTGGCATAACTAGCGTCCTATTTGGAACCGCAACTTCAATGATGACCTCATGGCTGCCATGACCCAAACACCTCACCAGTCATCGTCTGACCATCAATAATGCGGTGACAAGTCATAGGGGTGGGCCTCTGCAAGCCATTTGGGAGGACACCTGATGCCCTGTAGTCTATATGGGACCCCCACATCAGGGGCAGGGTCAAAGAGTTCATTACCGGACCTAGTCTCTGATGCAGTAAGTGCCTGAGCATGCTCAGTAGCATGAAATACAGTCTCTGAAAAAAGACTATCAGCTTTAGCATGGTGTCTAGGCACAAAACAGGACTTAGACCCGGCACGGAATGCAAGTACCTGTGCAAAGAGGCTTTTGACACTTAGTGTGGGAGCATGCGCTGTATCCCGAAATGAAGACTTAGCGTCAGGAATGGCACAGTCAGGCTGAGCGTACTCACTAGGCGAAACACTGTAGTTAGGCTGCAGCTGGGGTAAATCGCCACACTTAGACGTGGAGGAGAAATTGCTCTTCGGGTGTGAACTTGGAGATGCTGTCTATGAACAGAAGGAAAAGCTAAAGGAAGCCTCACTTTCTATCCCTCCGAATTATCAAATGCAGCAATGAATTCCCTGAGTTTGCTATAACATTAGCGTAGCAAAATGTGCATGAGGGTGTCATGTAGAGGTGCTAGAAATAGCTTGGCACCAGTGGGGCACTAATGGAATACAACAGCCAGTTCTATGATGCCACTAAATGGCAGTATTTTTTGCTATCATTATAGCTTATTAAAAACAGAGCAGGAGAGTGTCATGCACAGGTGCTAGAAATAGCTTGGCACCAGTGGGGCACTAATGGAATACAACAGCCAGTTCTATGATGCCACTAAATGGCAGTATTTTTTGCTATCATTATAGCTTATTAAAAACAGAGCAGGAGGGTGTCATGCACAGGTGCTGCACATAGATTTGCACTAGTTTGACTAGACAAAAGTCCAATAGCCACGTTTAGGATGCCGCTAGGTTCACTGACTGTTTGCTAGTATAATGGCTTAGTAACAATGAGTTTGAGTGTGCAATGCAGGCAGAGGTGCTGCAAATATCTTTGCACTAGTGGGACTATACAGAAGTCCAATAGTCACGTTTAGGATGCCACTAAGTTCACTCAGTGTTTGCTAGTATAATGGCTTAGTAACAATGAGTTTGAGTGTGCAATGCAGGCAGACGTGCTGCAAATATCTTTGCACTAGTGTGACTACACAAAAGTCCAATAGCCACGTTTAGGATGCCACTAGGTACACTGACTGTTTGCTAGTATAATGGCTTAGTTAAAAAGAGTTGGAGTGTGCAATGCAGGCAGACATGCTGCAAATATCTTTCCACTAGTTTGACTACACAAAAGTACAATAGCCACGTTTAGGATGCCACTAGGTACACTGACTGTTTGCTAGTATAATGGCTTAGTTAAAAAAAGTTTGAGTGTGCAATGCAGGCAGATGTGCTGCAAATATCTTTGCACTAGTGTGACTACACAAAAGTCCAATAGCCACGTTTAGGATGCCACTAGGTACACTGACTGTTTGCTAGTATAATGGCTTAGTTAAAAAGAGTTGGAGTGTGCAATGCAGGCAGACATGCTGCAAATGTCTTTCCACTAGTGTGACTACACAAAAGTACAATAGCCACGTTTAGGATGCCACTAGGTACACTGACTGTTTGCTAGTATAATGGCTTAGTTAAAAAGAGTTTGAGTGTGCAATGCAGGCAGACGTGCTGCAAATATCTTTGCACTAGTGTGACTACACAAAAGTCCAATAGCCACGTTTAGGATGCCACTAGGTACACTGATTGTTTGCTAGTATAATGGCTTAGTTAAAAAGAGTTGGAGTGTGCAATGCAGGCAGACATGCTGCAAATATCTTTCCACTAGTTTGACTACACAAAAGTACAATAGCCACGTTTAGGATGCCACTAGGTACACTGACTGTTTGCTAGTATAATGGCTTAGTTAAAAAAAGTTTGAGTGTGCAATGCAGGCAGACGTGCTGCAAATATCTTTGCACTAGTGTGACTACACAAAAGTACAATAGTCACGTTTAGGATGCCACTAGGTACACTGACTGTTTGCTAGTATAATGGCTTAGTTAAAAAGAGTTGGAGTGTGCAATGCAGGCAGACGTGCTGCAAATATCTTTCCACTAGTGTGACTACACAAAAGTACAATAGCCACGTTTAGGATGCCACTAGGTACACTGACTGTTTGCTAGTATAATGGCTTAGTTAAAAAGAGTTGGAGTGTGCAATGCAGGCAGACATGCTGCAAATATCTTTCCACTAGTTTGACTACACAAAAGTACAATAGCCACGTTTAGGATGCCACTAGGTACACTGACTGTTTGCTAGTATAATGGCTTAGTTAAAAAGAGTTGGAGTGTGCAATGCAGGCAGACGTGCTGCAAATATCTTTGCACTAGTGTGACTACACAAAAGTACAATAGCCACGTTTAGGATGCCACTAGGTACACTGACTGTTTGCTAGTATAATGGCTTAGTTAAAAAAAGTTTGAGTGTGCAATGCAGGCAGACGTGCTGCAAATATCTTTGCACTAGTGTGACTACACAAAAATCCAATAGCCACGTTTAGGATGCCACTAGGTACACTGATTGTTTGCTAGTATAATGGCTTAGTTAAAAAGAGTTGGAGTGTTCAATGCAGGCAGACATGCTGCAAATATCTTTCCACTAGTTTGACTACACAAAAGTCCAATAGCCACGTTTAGGATGCCACTAGGTACACTGACTGTTTGCTAGTATAATGGCTTAGTTAAAAAGATTTGGAGTGTGCAATGCAGGCAGACATGCTGCAAATATCTTTCCACTAGTGTGACTACACAAAAGTACAATAGTCACGTTTAGGATGCCACTAGGTACACTGACTGTTTGCTAGTATAATGGCTTAGTTAAAGAAAGTTTGAGTGTGCAATGCAGGCAGACGTGCTGCAAATATCTTTGCACTAGTGTGACTACACAAAAGTCCAATAGCCACGTTTAGGATGCCACTAGGTACACTGATTGTTTGCTAGTATAATGGCTTAGTTAAAAAGAGTTGGAGTGTGCAATGCAGGCAGACATGCTGCAAATATCTTTGCACTAGTGTGACTACACAAAAGTCCAATAGCCACGTTTAGGATGCCACTAGGTACACTGACTGTTTGCTAGTATAATGGCTTAGTTAAAAAGAGTTGGAGTGTGCAATGCAGGCAGACATGCTGCAAATATCTTTCCACTAGTTTGACTACACAAAAGTACAATAGCCACGTTTAGGATGCCACTAGGTACACTGAGTGTTTGCTAGTATAATGGCTTAGTTATAATGAGTTTGAGTGTGCAGAGGACAGGAGGGTACAGTGCCAGGATTGTGGGGCTCTGGGTAGAGGAATGGAAGCCTGCCTTTCTATTCCCTCCTAATGGGGAAATGCAGCGACGAAATCCCTGACCTTGGCTACACAGACGCTGTCTCTGTTTTCAGGACCTGTCACCTATGGCTCTGACCCTGCCGGTTTGAGCCCTTAAAAGGACTGATAGAAAGTGCTCTCCCTAAGCTGTCTAGCGCTGTGTATGGAACGCATACAGCTGTATCGGCGATAGGACAAAGGACGGAGCTGCGACAGTGATGTCTGACACCCATGACGCAGAAGAGATAATGGCGTCCGGACGGGCAGATACTCGTTTTTATAATGCAGGGACATGTGTCATGGACATCCTATCACACATGCCGTTGCTTCTCTGGCTAAAAGTCCACTTAGCTGTGTGTGTGTCTGGGATTGGCTGACATGCTGGCCCGCCCCACTACACGCGCGCTTAGGGAAGGAAGACAAGGAAAAAAAAAAAAAAATGTCGATCGCCATTATACAAACAGCAGTGATCTGAAGGCGCTGTTCCCGCACACTATACACTGAAATGTCATAATAGTGTGAGTCACAGAGTGACTTACACTATTACAGCGGAAAGCCAGCTAGGAATTAGCTGTTTTTTTGCTGCTAGAACCGTTCTCGAATGTTTCTAGAACTATCGAGCTTTTGCAAAAAGCTCGAGTTCTAGTTCGATCTAGAACAGGCCCCAAAATCACTCGAGCCTAGAACTGGAGAACCTCGAACCTCGAACCGCGCTCAACTCTAATAATGAGCGAATATATTTGTCACTATTCATTACTCGCACGAATATTATGGTATTCTGCATATTCGTTACTCATCGAGTATTTTGGTATTTGCCTCTTGAGTTTGGTGCCTGATTTTAAGCCACTAAACATGCAGGGATTGCATGCTAATCACAGTCATGCTGTAGCCATCTTTGCTACTTGCATTACTATGCAGGCGCAATAAAAATAAATAAATGATGTGCGGTCTCCTGCCTATTTGTGATAACCAACACAGGTAATGGAAACAGCTGGGGATTGGTATTCTCAGGCTGGGAAGGTCTATGGTTAATGGGCCCTCCAGCCTAAAAATAGCAGCCTGCAGCTGCCCCATAATTGGCACATTCCTAGATAGGCCAATTTGGTTGCTTTACCCAGCTTATCCCAATTGTCCTGGTGCGGTGGCAATCGAAGTACTGTACTGTAATATATACTGTAGTAATATATTGGCAAGTAACAGCTTATGTCAGCTGTTATTTGTGAAAAATCACACCTGCCATCAAGCTCTGGGTTGGTAATGGAGAGGTGTCTATGAGACCTCCCCATTACCAACCCTGTATGTAAAAAGGAAAAACAAATACAAAATACACCAAAATCCTTTATTTAAAATAATTAAAAAACCAAAAAACCCCTTTCACCAATTTATTAACCCCCAAAACATCCCTGCAAGTCCAACATAATTCATATGATGTCCCACAATGATCCCAGCTCTGCTATATTCAGAAGCTGCAGTGATAGAAACCACAAATGATCATTGCAGTACCTGAGAAACACTGAGGACATCGGGGGACCTGGCTGTGAGAACCGGTGACATCAGTCAGGTCACCGGAGTTCACAGCCAGGTTCCCAAAGTACCAAGTGTCACCACTGGCGCACCCCCTGCCAGACTGCCGGATTGCAGGACACGGCGGCACAGCAGTCAATCAATCAGGTAGTATGGTAACCGAAGTTTACACTTGGGGGCTCTCCTGCTGTCCTCAGTGAACTCAATTAAACCCGCTGCCAGATTGCAGGACTGGTGTGCGGCCATGTCCCAAAATCCGACAGTCCGGCAATCTGGCAGAGGGTTCAACGGAGCTCACTGAGAACAGCGGGGGAGACCCCGAGTGTGAAGTCTGGTGACCTGATTGCCAGACTGTCAGATTGCTGGACATGGTGGCAGAGCAAATCGACAGACTGGTAGTTGTGAGGCCTGGAAACCTTAAAAAAGCCTTTAAGAAAGATTTTAAAGTTCATTGAGTTCTCAGCTGCTGGGACATCTGTAGGCTGTGAACTCCCCTGCTGCTCTCAGTGTACTCAGTTGAACCCACTGCCAGATTGCTGGACTGTCAGATTGCAGAACATGACCATACAGCAGTCCAGCAATCCTGCAGCACGCTCAACTGAGTTCACTGAGGGCATCTCCCCCAAATGTGAACTCTTGTGACCTGACTGCCAGATTGGCAGACTGCTGTGCCTCCGTGTCCCAAAATCTGTCAGTCCAGCAATCTGGCAGCGGGTTCAACGATGGTCAGACTTGATACCAACTGCCCTCCAGTGTGTCCCAGGAATTGCAGTGTTTGTGTTTTTTTTCTTTTTACTTACAGGGTTGGTAATGGGGGTTTCATAGTTACCTCTCAATTACCAACCCAGTGCTTGATGGCACCTGTGAGTTTTGACATCACACAGCTGATATCAACCCCATATATTACCCCAAATGCCACCGCACCAGGGCAATCGGGATAAGTCGGATAAAGCGCCACAATTGGCGAATCTAATGAATGTGGGCTGCTATTTTTAGGCTGGACAGGGCCCAATAACCATGGACCTTCCCAGCCTGAAAATGCCAGTACTCAGCTGTCTGCTTTATTTGCACTTGTAATTAAAAAAATGATGTTGACTCCTGCCCATTTTTGATAATTTATTTAAATATTTAAAAAAAAAAATGTTATGGAGGAGCATCTATTTTTGATAATCAGCCAAGATAAAGCCCACAGCTTTATTTCATTGAACACAGTGTAGTGAAGACACTGAGAATTGCGCAGATTATTTTTACATCTGTGCATGCGCTGATGGTTCTCATAGTCTTCACCGCAATGTGTTCAATAAAATGGTGCCAGAGATTGCGGCATGCGCATGCGTGGACTCGTTTATTTTAATGAAAATCTGAGTACTGTGGCAATGTGCACGGGCCACCAACAACAGCAATGGCGGTGTAGCGCGATATTCAAATAAAGAAAAAGAGCCAGAGGATGCCGGAGGAGGAGGAATAAACTTGCAACTTTGATTAAAGATATTTAATCAACCAAGCATCGGATTTTTCTATAGGAGGGTGGTGGCAGTGTGAAATTTGTGACAAGGCAGGTGCAGGGTTGCTGCTTCAGGAATCCAGTGGCTGGTGCAAATACATGTGTCCACTTTTAAAGAAAATTCATTTTCACTGCTCCCCAAGCCCACAATCCAACCCACCTCTTGGCGCTAAAACTGGCTTAGGAGGTCATGTGTGTCTGCTATTAAAGAAAACTATATTAATATTTTTTTGTGTGTCAAAAAAAAGTGACATAACGGGAGGCATATATCCCAGGATGGGCCCATGATGTGGGACATATAATAATAATAATAATTAATAATAATTTTATTCATTAATATAGCGCTATTAATTCCACAGCGCTTTACATACATTAGCAACACTGTCACCATTGGGGCTCACAATCTAGAGTCCCTATCTGTATGTCTTTGGAGTGTGGGAGGAAACCGGAGTACCCGGAGTAAACCCACGCAAACATAGGGAGAACATACAAACTCCTTGCAGATGGTGTCCTTGGTGGGACATATATACCGGAATATGGAACATATATACCAGGATGGGTGACATATATACTAGGATGGGCCCAGGGTGGGGGACATATATACAAGAATTAGGACATATATTCAAGAATGGGGAACATTAGCTGGAGATCAAATTTAGAGAACACAAAACTTCCTAAATGTTAAGATCATTGTGTAGTCCTATGTCATTATATCCTAACATGAGTAAACTCGCAGTATTTTATACTTATTTCATAAATTGAATTTTTTCAAAAATGCATAATAAAAGTGTCAATGAGATAAATAAGAAAAAACTGATGCAAATTAGATAACACTTTCAGATACCTGCAAGTTATTGGTGTTAAGCTGGCACCTGATGCTAATTTCCTTAATTTTCTGGTCATCACAAAAAAAATCATCAGCAAAGGTAATATGTCTGTTTTATGGAGTTTGAGGTGCTGATTCCAAAAATATGCTTAGTTTTGCTCTTTCACATAAATTGAGATAGAAGTATTTTTGTTATTACGGTATTTCTGCATTTGAAATTTATGCTGGGCCCCTCATGTAGTATGCTCAAGTTGTTCAAATGGTCTTTGTGACTGGTTGAATATGAGAAAAGTAGCTATGCCAATTGCTGTTCCCATGATTTGGAGAAAAATTAAAAATCATAGTGATGACTGCTACTTTTGTTTTGTCAAACTGAAAGGCTTTTCTACAAAGAACAAACATAAGATTAATTACCATGAACTTGAATCCGCAATTAGGCCAGTTCCACATGATGGTACCTTGCCAGTTCTTGTACCACCGTTGTCTGGATTAGATGAAAATGAAGAAGAATATGTAGATTATGGAGCTGGAGCTACTGGCAAAGACATGGTGACCTCAAGTCAAGATGAGTATTGTTAGGGCCAGATGGATGGGCAGACCCGGGAGGTGGATCCACTGGGCCGAACTCCCCGAAGATGGAAAGGAGTCCGGTAGCCGGAGCACTTTAGGTAGCAGAACAGTCCGTGCACTAGAACACAATGGAGAAGTCCCTGGGACCACGGGATCACTGATGGTGGTCCGGGTGACGGAGCTCAGGTTCGGAAGCCGGGATGATGTCAGGCGGGGTCCGGAACCGTTGGAGCGAGATGACGGGTCACCGCAGGGAACCGAGATGGTACGGACTGTCAGGATGGCAGATAGGCAGCGTTCGAGGTTCGAGATACAGCAGGACCGGATGGCAATGCAGGATCGGCTCTAGAAGAGAGAGAGGTAAGTATCTCACAGGAACACAAGGAGACCTGACTCCTAGCTTGGGAAACACGAAGAACAGGCCCCGCCCCCTTGGACATTAAACCCCTTTATACCCTGTACCTGTGTGCATCATTTCCTGTCAGTGGACACTGGCCCTTTAAGAAAGGGTCAGTGACCGCGCGCGCGCCCTAATGCGCATGCGCGCGGCCCGGGTGCCAGAAGCCAGGGCAGGAAGCTGAGAGGAGGAAGCAGCAGAGCCGGCCAGGGACTGGGAAGCCGACGGGCGCCGGGAGCGGGGACCAGGAGGCCTGGGAAGCGCGGCCAATGGAGGCTGGAGAGCGGGGAGCGTGGCAGGTGAGCCGGGGAGCGGAGCAGAGGACCCGGGGAGCGTGACAGTACCCCCCCCACGCCACTCCCCGCAACCGGGACAGGAAGGCACGGATCAGCGGAGTGCACACATTCTCCCTGGGCTCCCAGGACCTATCCTCAGGACCATACCCTTCCCAGTCCACCAGGAAGAACTGTCGGCCTCGTACGGTCTTCATGGCCACGATATCCCTTACCGCATAGATGTCGTCCTCAGCAATAGGAGGAGGAGCCGGACTGGCAGCAGCGGAGAAGGGACCAAGGACAACCGGCTTGAGCAGGGAGACGTGGAAGGAGTTGGGTATCCTCATCGTGGCCGGGAGCTGCAGTTTGTAGGAGACCTCATTGATCTTGCCGAGGACTTTAAACGGTCCGATGTAGCGAGGTCCCAGCTTGTAGGATGGTAACTTCAATCGGACGTACTTGGAAGCAAGCCAGACGAGATCTCCCGGAGAGAAACACGGAGGATCCAGACGTCTCTTGTCCGCGTGTCTCTTCATCCGCAGGGATGCACGTGCAAGGGACGCCTTAACTGAGTCCCAAATGGATGTAAAGTCACGGAGTACTGCATCAGCAGCAGGGATGTCCGAGGAAGAGGATACAGGCAATGGGACAGACGGCTGAAGTCCGTAGACGACATGGAAGGGAGAACTGGAGGAGGACTCACTGACGTGGTGATTATGGGAGAATTCAGCCCAAGGAAGAAGCGTGGACCAATCGTCATGATGGGCGTTGACGTAGTGACGTAAGAAAGAGGTCAATATCTGATTGACCCGTTCCACTTGGCCGTTCGACTGAGGATGGTAGGCAGAAGAAAAGTCCAGAGTTACTCCCAGATGTTTACAGAGAGCCCTCCAGAAGCAGGAGGTGAACTGAGTTCCTCTGTCGGACACAATGTGTGATGGAAAGCCATGCAAGCGGAAGATGTGATGTATATAGGCGTCCGCGAGTTCCTGGGCCGAGGGCAGTCCAGCCATAGGGACGAAATGAGCCATTTTGGAGAACCGATCCACCACGACCCATATGACTGTGTGTCCGGAGGACAATGGCAAGTCCGTAATAAAGTCCATCGCAATGTGTTGCCAGGGAACTGAGGGTATGGGCAGAGGCAGAAGACGGCCATATGGCAGGTGTTTGGGCGTCTTGTTCCTGGCACAAGAGGAGCAGGCAGAGACAAAAGAGGCGACGTCTATGCGAAGGGATGGCCACCAGTAATGACGTACAATCGCACTCCATGTTCTCTTCTGACCAGCATGACCGGCTGTTTTCGAGGCATGGCCCCAGTGTAACACTTTATGCCTGTCAGTCTCAGAGACATAGGTCTTCCCGGGCGGTATCTGGGCCAGGGTGACAGGAGCCACCGGAATAATCTTACTTGGACAGATGATGGGTTGGGATGTCTCCTCCTCCTGCTCCATGGGCATGAAAGACCTAGACAAGGCATCAGCGCGTACATTCTTGTTCGCGGGTCGGAAATGGAGCTGGAAATCGAACCGGGCAAAGAACAAGGACCACCTGGCTTGCCGTGGGTTCAGTCGCTGAGCAGACCGCAGGTATTCCAGGTTTTTGTGGTCCGTGTAAATAATGACGGGGTACACTGCTCCTTCCAGAAGATAGCGCCATTCCTCCAGAGCCAGTTTGACTGCCAGTAGCTCTCGGTCACCGATGGTGTAATTGCGTTCAGGCGCGGAGAAGCTCTTGGAGAAGCAACCACAAGTCACCATCTTCCCGGAGGAGGACTTCTGCATGAGCACTGCTCCGGCTCCCGAGGAGGAGGCATCCACCTCCAAGGTGAACTGGCGGTTTAACTCTGGACGGTGGAGTACAGGAGAGGAGGCAAAGGCTCGCTTTAGTGAGCCAAACGCGGCGTCGGCCGCAGGTGACCAGTCCTTTGGATTAGCCCCCTTCTTGGTCAAGGCGGAGAGAGGAGCAGTCAGAGCAGAGAAGTGAGGAATGAACTGGCGGTAATAGTTGGCGAATCCCAGAAAGCGTTGGATTGCCTTCAGTCCAGAAGGAGGAGGCCAGTTGAGAATGGAAGAGACCTTCTTTGGATCCATCTGCAGTCCGGTCTCGGTGATGAGGTAACCCAGGAAGGGGAGAGAAGACTGTTCGAAGACACACTTCTCGTACTTGGCGTACAGACGATTCTCTCTCAGTCTTTGTAGAACCAGTTGCACGTTCTCTCGGTGGGTCTGGAGGTCCGGAGAGAAGAAAAGGATGTCATCCAGATATACCACCACACAGACGTAGAGAAGGTCCCGGAACACGTCATTCACTAGTTCTTGGAAGACTGCTGGTGCGTTACACAGGCCGAAGGGCATCACGCAATATTCATAGTGCCCATCGCGAGTGTTGAACGCGGTCTTCCATTCGTCCCCCGAGCGGATACGGACCAGGTTGTAGGCACCCCGAAGATCCAACTTGGTGAAGACACGAGCTCCTCTGAGCCGATCAAACAATTCGGGGATGAGCGGCAGGGGGTACTTGTTTTTTACGGTGATTTGGTTCAATCCCCGGTAGTCTATGCATGGTCGTAGGTCGCCCTCTTTCTTCTTTACGAAGAAGAAGCCTGCTCCAGCAGGAGAGGAGGATCTTCGAATGAATCCCCTAGCCAGGCTCTCTGTGATATACGTAGACATGGCCCTTGTTTCGGCTGGAGACAGTGGATATATCCTTCCTCGAGGTGGTGTAGTTCCCGGGAGCAGGTCAATGGCACAATCGTAAGGACGATGTGGCGGAAGTACCTCTGACTCCTTCTTATCAAAGACGTCCACGAAGGACCAATAGGCTGAGGGCAGTCCCGGTAGGGACTCTGGAACCGGAGGTCGCCGGATGGGTTGTATGGTTTTCAGACAGTTATCATGGCAAGAAGACCCCCATCGTTTGATATCGCCAGTGCCCCAGCTGACTGAAGGTTCGTGTGTCCGCAACCAAGGAAGACCCAGCAGGATTTGATGTGACATGTGTGGGAGGACGTAGAGAGCGATGTTCTCGGTGTGCAGAGCACCGATACGCAGTTCAAGCGGCTTGGTGATCCAGGAGATGGTGTCAGAGAGGGGTCTCCCATCCACAGAGGCAATCACAAGAGGTTTGGCGAGTGGAGTAACAGGCACCTGGTACTTGTCCACCGTGGCCTGTTGGATGAAATTGCCTGCTGCCCCAGAATCGAGGTACGCCTCAGCCGTAAACCGCGTCTCTCCCGTTGTCACTTGCACAGTCCATGTCACCGGGTCTGAGAGAGTCCCAGCACCTAGGGTGGCCTCTCCTACCAACCCTAGGCTTTGGAGTTTCCCGGCCTCTCCGGACAGGCGCGTAGCAGGTGTGTGCCCTCTCCGCAGTAGAAGCAGAGGCCCTTGGCGAGCCGCTCTGCCCGACGTTGTTCAGACTGTCGCACACGGTCGATCTGCATGGGCTCATGGACGGAGACACCAGAGGCCGTTGACTGGAGTACGGCGGGCTTCTGTGGAGGAAAGGAATGCCGTACCGGACGTCTCTCACGGGACACCTCTTTGGACCGCTCCTGAAAGCGAATGTCCACTCGAGTCGCTAGGGTAATCAGGGCGTCCAGGGTGGACGGTACGTCACGTCCCGCCAGCTCATCTTTGATTCGACCCGAGAGTCCTTCCCAGAAGGCGGCGGTTAGGGCCTCGTTATTCCACCCGAGTTCCGAAGCCAAGGTGCGGAAACGGATGGCGTACTGACCCACCGTCAGAGTTCCTTGACGTAACCGGAGAAGAGATGAAGCAGACGCGGCGGCGCGTCCGGGCTCGTCAAAGGTGCCGCGAAAGGCCTGCAGGAACTCCTGGAGGTTCTTGGTCATAGGGTCCTCCTTCTCCCACAAGGGGTTCATCCACGCCAGTGCCTCGCCCTCTAGGTGAGACATTATGAAGGCGACCTTGGCTTGGTCGGAGGTAAACAAATGCGGCAGCTGCGTGAAATGGAGGGAGCATTGGTTTATAAACCCTCTGCAGGTCTTGGGATCTCCGGCGTACCGGGGTGGTGAGGCCAAACGAAGTCTGGAAGCATCCGAGGAGGCTGCCACGGGAGCGGGGACCGTGGATTGACTAGTGGAGACCCGGGGCGCTGAAGATGTGACCGAGGCTTGTAGCGTGTTCAAGCGGGCGTCCACGGAAGTCATAAAGTTCAGCATGCGGGTCTGGACTTCACGCTGGCGTTGGAGTTCCTCATGCAAGGCCGCTAGTGCTTCGGCGGGATCCATGGCCTGTTCTTACTGTTAGGGCCAGATGGATGGGCAGACCCGGGAGGTGGATCCACTGGGCCGAACTCCCCGAAGATGGAAAGGAGTCCGGTAGCCGGAGCACTTTAGGTAGCAGAACAGTCCGTGCACTAGAACACAATGGAGAAGTCCCTGGGACCACGGGATCACTGATGGTGGTCCGGGTGACGGAGCTCAGGTTCGGAAGCCGGGATGATGTCAGGCGGGGTCCGGAACCGTTGGAGCGAGATGACGGGTCACCGCAGGGAACCGAGATGGTACGGACTGTCAGGATGGCAGATAGGCAGCGTTCGAGGTTCGAGATACAGCAGGACCGGATGGCAATGCAGGATCGGCTCTAGAAGAGAGAGAGGTAAGTATCTCACAGGAACACAAGGAGACCTGACTCCTAGCTTGGGAAACACGAAGAACAGGCCCCGCCCCCTTGGACATTAAACCCCTTTATACCCTGTACCTGTGTGCATCATTTCCTGTCAGTGGACACTGGCCCTTTAAGAAAGGGTCAGTGACCGCGCGCCCTAATGCGCATGCGCGCGGCCCGGGTGCCAGAAGCCAGGGCAGGAAGCTGAGAGGAGGAAGCAGCAGAGCCGGCCAGGGACTGGGAAGCCGACGGGCGCCGGGAGCGGGGACCAGGAGGCCTGGGAAGCGCGGCCAATGGAGGCTGGAGAGCGGGGAGCGTGGCAGGTGAGCCGGGGAGCGGAGCAGAGGACCCGGGGAGCGTGACAAGTATGAACTGTAGAGCAGCCGAGCAGTCAGAACGCTTTACTCAACACGAATTAAATGTCCTCATCAGAAACCTTTCATTGTCAAAAGATAAAATTGAACATCTTGCATCTAGGTTGAAACAGAAGAATCTTCTTCAAGATGATGTCAAAGTGCGTTATTACCGAAAAAGAAGTAACACTTTAACACAATTTTTTAGTTGATGGACCAATCGTGTACTGGAGCAATGTGAATGGCCTATTTGAAGAACTGAATCAAGAGTATTTTGTTGCAGATTGGGAGATGTTTATTGACTCATCCCAGAGAAGTTTGAAAGCAGTGCTGATTCACAATGGAAATATGAAACCATCAATCCCGATCCTATGTCATCTAAAGGAAATTAATGAAAAATTGTCAGTTGTGTTGGATGCTATCTACATAGATAATTGGCAGTTTTGTCTGTACACTTATTTCGGCATGCACCGCGCCACTGTCAGTAGCACAGGCGCAATTCGAACACACGCGGCTTCCACACGCGGCTCCGCCCCCCACATTACACCTGTGGCTCCGCCCCCCACATTACACACTCAGCTACACCCCCTCACATTACACGCTCGGCTCCGCTCCCTCGCATTACACGCTCAGCTCCGCCCCCTCACATTACACGCTCGGCTCTGCCCCCATATTACATGCTCGGCTCCGCCCCCCACATTACACACTTGGCTCCGTCCCCCGCACATTACACGCTCACTCTGCCCCCCGCACATTACACCCACGGCTCTGCTTCATACTCCCGCACAGCAGAGTCCTGCAGACACAGAGCAGAGTCCCCTGGAGTAGCAGCTTCTGATATATATATATATATATATATATATATATATTGTGATAACATGCTCCGGGATCGCCTTTGCTGGGTTCAAAGGGCACGTATTCACCTCAGGCAGACAGCCGAATTCAAGGTGTAACTGACGCTTGGTCAGGTTTATTGCAGTGAAGCATAAACAAAAGAAAAAAAACCCAACAAAATAAATCCTTGCCTGTCCGGCGCTAACTATACAGGATGATATCCTAACTACCAACTGGAGGGCTTCTCCCTTCCAGCTAAACCATACAGACATCAAGCATTGCTCCAACTTACGAGTGTCTCCTACACAGACAGGCTTACTGTGTTGCCCAGATGGAGACCCTCCCCCAACTTCCCAGATTCCTTTTACCTCCGTCCTTCACATCCCATTAATCCTTTAGTAGCCAGGTGATCCTGACCAGGCTAAGTCACATAGGACCGATACCGGGGTGAGATATACCTGCCCTCATCCACTAATCCCACATGAGTCTCACATATCCCCCCTCTGCTCAGACCACTGCAGCTGAGCAGCGGCACCCACAAAACAGTGCACACGAGACAGGGCGTCAGCATTCCCCATCCGCACCCCCGGGCGGTGCTCCACTGTAAAACGGTAGGCCTGAAGTGCAAGGAACCACCGGGTCACTCGGCCATTCCGTTCCCTATTCAAGTGCATCCACTTGAGAGGGGCATGGTCAGTGATCAGCCGGAACTTCCTTCCAATCAAGTAATATTTAAGGGACTCTAGAGCCCACTTAATGGCTAAGCATTCTTTTTCCACTATGGCATAGTTGCGTTCATGCTTCTTAAGTTTCCGACTAAGATAAAGGACCGGATGTTCTTCTCCATCCTTCAGTTGTGACAATACAGCCCCTATACCGGCATCAGAAGCGTCCGTTTGGACCACGAACTCGCTGCGGAAGTCAGGAGTCATTAGCACAGGTTGAGAGCAAAGAGCTAGTTTTAAGTTATGGAAGGCTTCTTCGGCTGCCGAGGTTCATTTGATCATGACAGAGTCTTTCCCTTTGTTAAGGTCCGTCAGGGGAACAGCGGTAGCCGCAAAATTGTGAATGAACCGGCGGTAGTAGCCGGCTATTCCCAAAAAAGCTCTCACCTGCTTCTTGTTGACTGGTTGCGGCCAGTTCTGAATGGCCTGTATCTTGTCAATCTGGGGTTTAACAATTCCCCTCCCAATTACGTATCCCAAATACCGGGCTTCTTCCAGCCCGATATGACATTTCTTGGGGTTTGCTGTTAGACCCGCCTCCTGCAGGTCCTCAATCACGGCCTGTAGTTTTTGGAGGTGCGTCTCCCAGTCCAGGCTGTATATGACTATGTCATCCAAATACGCAGAAGCATACTGCCTATGGGGCCTCAGGACTCGGTCCATCAACCTTTGAAAGGTTGCCGGTGCCCCGTGTAGTCCAAACGGCATATACACATACTGGTATAAACCTTCCGGTGTAGAAAACGCAGTTTTCTCTTTAGCGGCCTCTGTTAGCGGGATCTGCCAATAGCCCTTTGTTAAGTCTAGGGTCGTGATATACCGGGCTTTTCCAAGCCGATCTATTAATTCATCGACCCGTGGCATAGGGTATGCATCAAATTTGGAGACCGCATTTAATCTCCTGAAGTCATTGCAGAATCGAATGGAGCCGTCTGGTTTCGGTATTAACACAATCGGACTCGACCAGGCACTATGCGATTCCTCGATTACACCTAACTCTAACATTGTCTTCCCTTCTCGGGAGACAGCTTCCCGCCGAGCTTCCGGTATTCGGTAGGGCTTTACCTGAACTGTTACCCCAGGCTCTGTTATGATGTCATGTTTAATGAGAGTGGTCTGCCCGGGCTTTTCCGAGAAAAACTCCTGATTGTTGATTACAAACTGCTTGACGTCTGTCTTTTGCCGCTCCGACAGAGTCTCCGCAGTCCCGACCTCCGGTATGGTCTGCTTGCAGACCGGAAGGGCCAGACCTGCTGACAGAGCTGGACGGTCCTTCCAGGGTTTTATCAGATTCACGTGATAAATCTGTTCAGGCTTCCTTTTACTAGCCTGGTACACTTTGTAGTTTACCTCACCCACCCGTTCCATAATTTCAAAGGGGCCTTGCCACTTTGCCAAAAATTTGCTTTCTGCCGTGGGGACCAGGATCAACACCCTATCTCCGGGTGCAAAAGTACGGATCTTGGCCCCCCTATCATAAATCCTTTTCTGTGCTCCTTGAGCCTGTATCATATGCTCTTTAACGATGGGCATCACAGCCGCAATACGGTCCTGCATTTGGGTTACATGGTCTATTACGCTTTTGAACAGGGTGACCTGTCCCTCCCAGGTTTCTTTAGCGACATCTAACAGTCCACGGGGACGTCGGGCGTACAGAAGCTCGAAAGGAGAGAACCCGGTGGAAGACTGGGGCACGTCCCGGATGGCAAAAAGCAAATACGGGAGTAAGTAGTCCCAGTTCTTCCCGTCCTTGTCTATCGCCTTACAGAGTATCTGTTTCAAAGTTTTGTTAAACCGTTCGACCAGTCCGTCCGTTTGAGGGTGATACACGGAGGTGCGTAACTGTGCTATTTGTAACAGCCTGCAGAGTTCTTTCATTACTTTGGACATAAAGGGGGTTCCTTGGTCTGTGAGTATTTGTTTTGGGACACCAACCCGACTAAACACATGGACCAGCTCCTTGGCAATGGTCTTGGTGGCCGTGTTACGCAAAGGGATGGCCTCGGGGTAACGAGTGGCATAATCCAAGATGACAAGGATGTGCTGGTGTCCTCGTGTAGACTTGGGGAGGGGTCCAACTAAATCCATCCCAATTCTCTCAAATGGGATCTCGATGATAGGCAGAGGTACTAAGGGGCTACAGAAACGGGGCCTAGGTGCAGACAATTGGCAGTCGGGACAAGACTCACAATAGGTGCGAATATCGTGATGCATGCCTGGCCAAACAAAACAGTGTAATATCCTTTCGGTAGTTTTCTGGACCCCAGGTGTCCCCCCCATCACGTGTCCATGTGCCATGTCCAGCACTCTCCGCCTGTAGGCTCTCGGCACAACCAATCGTTGTACTGTGTCATCCCCCTTCTTCTCTATCTGATAGAGAAAGTCATTCTCCAGTGCCATGTAGGGGTAAGACCGCCTAGTACCTGCATCCACCTGCACCCCGTTTATCATTTTAACATTTTTTTTAGCCTGAGAAAGGGTAGGATCTCTCATTTGCTCACTTTGGAAGTCATCTTTCTGGACTTCCGAATTCAGCCAAGAGGAAGGGGGACAGCCACCCGTCTCCGCCTCTGCCCCGGGTTCATCGGAATCACCCGACAGAACTGAAAAGGGGAACTGGGGGTTGTTTTCAGCGGATTCCTCCTCTGAACCCTCTTGTGGGGCATCCTCTAGTGGCTCCGGGCCCACACAAGGTGTGGGAGAAGGATCATCCATGCGGCTACCCTGGGGTACTAATTGGTTCTCCCACAACTGCCAAAAGTGGGGAAAATCCCTGCCCAAAATGACATCATGTAATAACTCTGGGACTAGTCCCACCTGATGATGCACAGACCCATAGGGCGTAGTAATGCAGGAGACCGTTGTGAGGTACGAGCAGGTGTCTCCATGTATACATGTCACAGAAAATGTATCTGACGGTCCCATCGGGACTGTTCCCAGACTGGTCTTTACCAGAGTCACCACACTCCCCAAGTCCAACAGCGCAACAACAATGGACACTTCACACAGGTGTTTTTTTATATCGCCTTGACATGCAGCAACACAAACTACCCGTGCAACCATAGCCCTGCGTTTTTCAAAGTCCGTGACATCGCACTGCAACAGTTCTGTAGTTAGTGGGCAGTTCGCAGCAATGTGGCCCACCTCCTGGCAGCGGAAACACCTCACGGGCCCCTTGCTAAGACCATAGTTTGGCACCTTAGCCCTCACAGGGCCAGCAGTCCTGTTTTCCTCCTCCACTGCCTTAGGATATTTTCCTCCTCCCCACGACCCTGGAACAGTCTTACCAGATCCTCGTCGAGAAGGGGAAGAGCGAGGATGTGTAGCATCGTCCATAAGTCCTTCTGCCAAGGAATAACGCTCCACCAGATCCACTAGCTGATCCGCTGTCGTGGGGTTTCCATGGCTTACCCACTTTCTCAGAGATGGCGGTAGAGCTCTTAGGTACTTCTCGAGGACAATTCTTTGTATCATCTCTGGCGCTGTCAAAACCTCGGGCTGTAGCCATTTCTTGGTCAAGTGAATAAGGTCGAACATCTGTGACCGTGGTGGTTTATCGGGCTGATACAGTCCAGAAATATTTGGACAGTGACACAAGTTTTGTTATTTTAGCTATTTACAAAAACATGTTCAGAAATACAATTATATATCTAATATGGGCTGAAAGTGCACACTCCCAGCTGCAATATGAGAGTTTTCACATCCAAATCGGAGAAAGGGTTTAGGAATCATAGCTCTGTAATGCATAGCCTCCTCTTTTTCGAGGGACCAAAAGTAATTGGACAAAGGACTCTAAGGGCTGCAATTAACTCTGAAGGCGTCTCCCTCGTTAACCTGTAATCAATCAAGTAGTTAAAAGGTCTGGGGTTGATTACAGGTGTGTGGTTTTGCATTTGGAAGCTGTTGCTGTGACCAGACAACATGCGGTCTAAGGAACTCCTCTCAATTGAGGTGAAGCAGAACATCCTGAAGCTGAAAAAAAAGAAAAAATCCATCAGAGAGATAGCAGACATGCTTGGAGTAGCAAAATCAACAGTCGGGTACATTCTGAGAAAAAAGGAATTGACTGGTGAGCTTGGGAACTCAAAAAGGCCTGGGCGTCCACGGATGACAACAGTGGTGGATGATCGCCGCATACTTTCTTTGGTGAAGAAGAACCCGTTCTCACAACATCAACTGAAGTCCAGAACACTCTCAGTGAAGTAGGTGTATCTGTGTCTAAGTCAACAGTAAGGAGAAGACTCCATGAAAGTAAATACAAAGGGTTCACATCTAGATGCAAACCATTCATCAATTCCAAAAATAGACAGGCCAGAGTTAAATTTGCTGAAAAACACCTCATGAAGCCAGCTCAGTTCTGGAAAAGTATTCTATGGACAGATGAGATAAAGATCAACCTGTACCAGAATGATGGGAAGAAAAAAGTTTGGAGAAGAAAGGGAGCGGCACATAATCCAAAGCACACCACATCCTCTGTAAAACATGGTGGAGGCAACGTGATGGCATGGGCATGCATGGCTTTCAATGGCACTGGGTCACTTGTGTTTATTGATGACATAACAGCAGACAAGAGTAGCCGGATGAATTCTGAAGTGTACCGGGATATACTTTCAGCCCAGATTCAGCCAAATGCCGCAAAGTTGATCAGACGGCGCTTCATAGTACAGATGGACAATGACCCCAAGCATACAGCCAAAGCTACCCAGCAGTTCATGAGTGCAAAAAAGTGGAACATTCTGCAATGGCCAAGTCAATCACCAGATCTTAACCCAATTGAGCATGCATTTCACTTGCTCAAATCCAGACTTAAGACGGAAAGACCCACAAACAAGCAAGACCTGAAGGCTGCGGCTGTAAAGGCCTGGCAAAACATTAAGAAGGAGGAAACCCAGCGTTTGGTGATGTCCATGGGTTCCAGACTTAAGGCAGTGATTGCCTCCAAAGGATTCGCAACAAAATATTGAAAATAAAAATATTTTGTTTGGGTTTGGTTTATTTGTCCAATTACTTTCAACCTCCTAAAATGTGGAGTGTTTGTAAAGAAATGTGTACAATTCCTATAATTTCTATGAGATATTTTTGTTCAAACCTTCAAATTAAACGTTACAATCTGCACTTGAATTCTGTTGTAGAGGTTTCATTTCAAATCCAATGTGGTGGTATGCAGAGCCCAACTCGCGAAAATTGTGTCACTGTCCAAATATTTCTGGACCTAACTGTAAGTCCATTGGTGAACTCTCTGTGCTCGCACGGCTGTCGTCACTCCCAGCCGGGCAAAGATCTCGGCTTTTAGTTTATCAAAGTCATGCGCTGCTTCAGGCTCGAGATCAAAGTAGGCCTTTTGGGCCTCACCTGCCAAAAACGGGGCAAGCAAGCCGGCCCATCGCTCCTTTGGCCACTTTTCCCGCTCCGCCGTCCGTTCAAACGTGGTCAGGTAAGCTTCCACATCGTCCTCTGTGGTTAATTTCTGCCAGCACCGATTCACATGAATCACCCTCTGGTCAGCCTCCGCATTACCCTCAGGTACAGTCGCCAAACGCTGCGCCACCTGCTGCAAAAGTTGGCGGTCTCTACCAGTCGTTTCCACCAGTTCCTTCAACTGTGCCGACATCAAGCGATTAGCTTCTTGCTGCACAGCTGCGGATTGTACCAGCGCTTTCACCACGTCATCCATTATGATGCGCTTTAACGTGCTGCCCGCGTTCTCCACCACAATGTGATAACACGCTCCGGGATCGCCTTTGCTGGGTTCAAAGGGCACGTATTCACCTCAGGCAGACAGCCGAATTCAAGGTGTAACTGACGCTTGGTCAGGTTTATTGCAGTGAAGCATAAACAAAAGAAAAAAAACACCAACAAAATAAATCCTTGCCTGTCCGGCGCTAACTATACAGGATGATATCCTAACTACCAACTGGAGGGCTTTTCCCTTCCAGCTAAACCATACAGACATCAAGCATTGCTCCAACTTACGAGTGTCTCCTACACAGACAGGCTTACTGTGTTGCCCAGATGGAGACCGTCCCCCAACTTCCCAGATTCCTTTTACCTCCGTCCTTCACATCCCATTAATCCATTAGTAGCCAGGTGATCCTGACCAGGCTAAGTCACATAGGACCAATACCGGGGTGAGATATACCTGCCCTCATCCACTAATCCCACATGAGTCTCACAATATATATATATATATATATATATATATATATATATATATATAAATGAAGGCAGCACTCAGCATAAAGTGAAGAAAATATAGCCTTTATTGGCCCAAAGGATACAGCAACGTTTCAGTCGCAAAGTGACCTTTGTCAAGCAGTACTGATCACTTTGTGACTGAAACGTTGCTGTATCCTATGGGCCAATAAAGGCTATTTTTTCATCACCTTAGGCCCCTTTCACACGTTAGTGATTCTGGTACGTTTGTGCCTTTTTTTGAATGTACCAGAATCACTGACATACGCAGACCCATTATAATCAATGGGTCTGCTCCCACATCAGTGATTTTTCACTGAACTTTTCTCCGTGCAGCGTACACCCATGGCCGTGATTCTACACGGAGACAAGTCAGTTTTTTTATGGCATCACTGATGACCCACGGATCACACTATGGTGTGATCCGTGTGTGATCAGTGAAACACGTACCATAAAATCACGGACATATTAAATATTAAATATTTTCAATTTACCTTGCCTGCGATTCGCTGTGCCTGCTCCGCTCTCGGCAGCTCCTGCCTTGCTCATGAATATTCATGAGAGCAGGAAAAGTCGACCAGGAAGTTGCACGGACGCTGCAGAGCAGGAGACTTCAGCACCACGGACAGCAGTAATGAAGGCAGGTGAGTAATGTCCATGTGCAATCACGGATCACGGGTTGCACATGGACAACCCACGTGTGCCATGAATCACGGAACACGGAGGGACATGTGCGTGTTTTACACGTCAGTGAAAAACGTCAGTGAAAAACGTCAGTGTTTTTCACTGACGTGTGAACTAGGTAAGACTCGTTTAATAAGGATTCTTGCACCAAAACTTTTTGTAATGTGCTGCTCCATTTTTTTGGATTGAGATATATATATATATATATATATATATATATATATATATATATATATATATATATAGAATACACACGCACACATACACATATATCTACATACATAATTTCCAGAGACTTTTACATTCCATTGGAGATACAAAACAAGGAAAAAAAACAGTGTGGACAAGCCACAGCAGGTTCACAGCAGCTCAAAATACATGATACAATGGAGAGACTGGAGCATAATGCTGAATCAATTATCAATATTTATTCATTTAGAGTCAAAGTGCAAAGTGCAATACATAACATCACATTATTTTTAGATATGAAAAGAGAGGATGGAGGACATAATGTGTGGAAAAACAATTGCCGGGTACGGACGGAGAGGAAAAATGCTCTAAGTGTGAGAGCTCATATATGCCTGGCACACAATACAAAAAATGGACCAGATGATAGGAAGAAATAGGTCATACATAAAGATAATAATAACAGGGATGTCCCTGGGCAATTGAAGTGAAACCTGTAAACAGGGGTAAACCTATATATGCTGATTGGCAGGGGGAAACCCCGTGGAGAGATGAATCGGAAGCCAGGTGTCAATAGGGAAGTCCTAAGACAAAAATATATGTGTCTATTAACACAGGAAAACCCTGTGGAGAAGTAATCCTACACCAAGTACGGTGTACAAGTAATAAAAAAAATCTCCTAGTCAGTAAGTGGTTGTTAATTAACAGAGGTGGACCTTGTGGAGAATATAATGCACAAGGTAAAAGCTGCAAAGGTCCCCAACCAAAATGTGTATACTGATTAACAGGGGAGAGCCCCATGGAGAAGTAGATACATAACCAGTAACAGGGGTGGACCTTGTGAAAATGGAATGACACGGGTTAAAACTGTCTATCAGTTAATATGTAAATGTTTACAGGAAGGAGGAATTCACCCAGTGATAAGATGTTGCATCTGGATTAGGGTCAAGTGTCAGGCAAGAGCATGGCAGAGGTGCCCGTAAAGAGAGACATTTACCTGGGTCCGGTGGCAGGGGCCCCGACTCACGTTTCGCGGCGTTCTAGCACATCGCTCACCGCTTCATCATGGGGGAAGGTAAGCATCTTATCCCTGGCTGAATTCCTCCTTCCTGTAAACATTTACATATTAACTGATAGACAGTTTTACCCTGTGTCATTCGATTTTCACAAGGTCCACCCCTGTTACTGGTTATGTATCTACTTCTCCATGGGGCTCTCCCCTGTTAATCAGTATACACATTTTGGTTGGGGACCTTTGTAGCTTTTACCTTGTGTATTACATTCTCCACAAGGTCCACCCCTGTTAATTAACAACCACTTACTAACTAGGAGAGTTTTTTTATGATTCGTACTTGGTGTAGGATTACTTCTCCACAGGGTTTTCCCCTGTTAATAGATGCATATATTTTTGTCTTAGGACTTCCCTATTGACACCTGGCTTACGATTCATCTCTCCACGGGGTTTCCCCCTGCCAATCAGCATATATATTTTGGTTGTGGACCCTTGTGGCTTACCTGTTGATCAGTTTATTCTCCTACAGGTGTACCCCTGTTTACAGGTTTCAATTGCCCAGGGACATCCCTGTTATTATTATCTTTATGCTTGACCTATTGCTTCCTATCATCTGGTCCATTTTTTGTATTGTGTGCCAGGCATATATGAGCTCTCACACTTAGAGCATTTTTCCTCTCCGTCCGTACCCGGCAACTGTTTTCCACACATTATGTCCTCCATCCTCTCTTTTCATGTCCAAAAATAATGTGATGTTATGTATTGCACTTTGCACTTTGATTCTAAATGAATAAAAATTGATCATTGATTCAGCATTTTGCTCTAGTTTCTCCTTTGTATCATACATAATTACCAGTTGCTTCTGTAACCCTATTCTGGCATGCACCGCACCACTGTCAGTTGCGCAGGCGCAGTTCGAACTGCGCCTGTGCAAGTGACATACACGTCACACGCAGATTCCGGGCACAAACTGCGCATGCGCAAGTAGCATTGACGTCACTGCTCTTCCCAACCACGCGCAGTGCCAGCCGTGCATCGCGGCGGTACTGATGATCACAGATGTGCGATGTCACGGAGGAGTATGGAAGCGTGGCTGGGTATGTCCGTGCTTGCCTGTCGCAACATCGCTGAAAGCATGGCGATGTCAGGGAAGCACGGACATACCCGGCCTCGCCTCCTTACTGCTCCGTGTGCGATATCACAGGAGAGAGAGAGCTGTATGTGTGTTAGAGCTGAGTATATAGCAGAGCTGTGTGTGTGTGATAGAGCTGAGTGTATAGCAGAACTGTGTGTGTGATAGAGCTGAGTGTATAGCAGAGCTGTGTGTTTGTGTTAGAGCTGAGTGTGCAGCAGGGCTGTGTGTGTGTGTGTGTATGTGTGTTAGAGCTGAGTGTATAGTAGAGCTGTGTGTGATAGAGCTGAGTGTATAGCAGTGCTGTATGTGTGATAGAGCCTAGTGCATAACAGAGCTGTGTGTGTGTGATAGAGCTGAGTGCATAGCATAGTTGTGTGTGATAGAGCTGAGTGTATAGCAGAGCTGTGTGTGTTAGAGCTGGGTGTATAGCAGAGCTGTGTTTGTGTGTTAGACCTCAGGGTATAGCAGAGCTGTGTGTGTTAGAGCTCACTGTATAGCAGAGCTGTGTATGTGTGTATGTGTTAAAGCTAGGTGTAGAGCAGATCTGTGTGTGTGTGTGTGTGTTAGAGCTGCGTGCATAGCAGAGCTATGTGTGTGTGTTAGAGCTGTGTGTATAGCAGAGCTGCGTGTGTGTTAGACCTGAGTGTACAGTAGAGCTGTGTGTGTGTGTGTGTGTGTGTGTGTGTGTTAGACCTGAGTGTGTAGAAGAGCTATGTGTGTGTACTAGAGCTGAGTGCATAGCAGAGCTGTGTGTTTGTTAGAGCTGAGTGTACAGCAGAGCTGTGTTAGAGAAAGAGAAAAAAAATATAGCTCTGGCAAAAATCAAGAGACCACTGCAACATTTTGAGTTTTTCTGATTTTTCTCTTTGTAGGTATATTTTTGAGTGAAGAGTAAATTGTTTTTTTATTCTAAAAACTACTGACAACATGTCTCTGAATTTCCAAGCAATACATTTTGTATTTATTTTCGAAAATTATAAATGGTCAAAATAACAAAAAAATGCATTGCTTTCAGACCTCAAATAATGCAAAGAAAACAACTTCATAATTATTTAGAAACAACAAAACTAACGTTTTAACTCAGGAAGAGTTCAAAAATCAATATTTTGTGGAATTACCATGATTTTTAATCACAGCTTTCATGCGTCTTGGCATGCATGCCATCAGTCTTTCACATTTTTGGGTGACCTTATGCCACTCGTATTGCAAAAATTTAAGCAGTTCTTCTTTGTTTGATGGCTTGTGACTTTTTCTTGATTACATTCCAGAGGTTTTCAATGGGGTTCAGGTCTGGATATTGGGCTGGCCATGGCAGGGTTTTGATGTGGTGGTCCTTCATCCACACATTGATTGATTAATCTGTGTGGCATGGCGCATTGTTCTGCTGAAAAAAAACAGTCCTTAGAGATGGGGAACATTGCCTGAGCAGAAGGGACTGTTTTTCCAAGATAACCTTGCATGCGGCTTGATTCATAGTCCTTCGCAAAGTTTAATCTGCCAATTCCAGCCTTGCTGAAGCATCCCCAGATCATCACCGATCCTCCACAAAATTTCACAGTGGGTGCAAGATTGTGGCTTGTACGCCTCTCCAGGTCTCCATCTAACCATTAGACAACCATGTGTTGGGCAAAACTGAAAATTGGACTCATCCATTACCTTACCCCAATCCTCTATCCTCTATGGTCCAATCCTTATGGTCTTTGTCAAACTTCAGCCTGGCTCTCCTTTGCTTCTCATTGATGAAAGGCTTTTTTCTAGCTTTACATGACTTGAGCCCTGCCTCAAGGAGCCTGTTATGAACTGTTCTTGCTGTGCACTTCACCCCAGCTGCCATTTGCCATTCCTTTTGTAGGTCACTTGATGTCATCCTGTGGTTGCTGAGTGACATTCAAATAAGATGACGGTCATCCCGGTCAGTGGAGAGTCGCTTTCACCCTCTGCCGGTCCATACTCTGGTTGGAATGCACTTGACACTGGAATGCGATGACTGTCAGACAAGTAGAGAAGCTGATTTTTATAAAAATGTGCAGTGGTCTCTTAAGTTTTGCTAGAGCTGTATATATATATGTATATATATATATATATATATATATATATATATATATATATATATATACACACACACACGCACACACACACACACACACACACACACACAAACACACGCACATTATGTTTATTTACAATAAAAATACATACGGCATTTAACAAATTTAATTAGCCCAGAAAATAATTTCCGTGGCCAATCAGCTTACAAGAGACCACATACCGTAAACACACACACAGCACACAGGGGAGACACCACATAGTGAGCACAGCTCAAGAAACACAACACCAGATACCAATATATGTACCGCCCCGTGCTCGGCAGCCGACCGCTCGGATCCTGACCTTCAGTGGGTGGCTCGAGGGTCTCCGGACCCGGGGGTCTCGCGGTCACTTCAACTGAAAGGGGGGTTGTGGTTTGGGGACGTAGATGTGCGACCGGAGCCGTGTTAAGTTCGTGACACCACCCACGGGATGTGGTGAAGGTGGACACCACCGCTGCAGTTACGGGGCACCCGGGGGAGATGTTTGGCAGCAAGTTGTTAAACTCTCCGTGGACAGGGATGGTGGCCCCAAGAGCCGTTGGGGGTGTTTGGCGGTGCAGAGAGATGGTATTAGTAAACACACGAGTCTCTGGTAAACCAAGGTGATGGTTGTCGGTGCCCACAACCGGCTGCAGTCTGGTCCCCCACCCGGCTGGTGGTCTCTGTCTTTCTCCCTCACCTGTGTTGGATGGTGAACTGCCTGTGCTTGCAACTTCAGGAGTCTGCTCCTGACTTGTGGTCGCCTAAAGAGCCCTTTGCCCGCAGACGCTGGCCCGTGGGATCTCTGAGCCGTGGCAGTGGCTGCTTATCCCCCTCGTTGGCCTGTTGCCTTCAGTCAGGACTTTGGGTGGGACAGGACCTCTAGTCCTGGCCGCAATCAGTTAATTAGCTACCCCCAAGTAGCTTCTGGACCTAGCTTCAGGGTCTGAGTACCCCCCTTTGTGCTCCGGTTTCCGAATCGGTTCCCTGGGTCGGAACCGGCAGGCCACTACCCTGTCCAGGTCCACCTTGGTTCCACCGAGCCATCTTCCCAGCTCCTGCAGACGGAGACCGCCGTCTGCCTCCTAGTGAAAGGTACCAGGGCTCCTACCCTGGCACCTGCTCAAATTGGTTTCTCTCCTCTGCTGGAACTGCACACAGCTCCAGCCCACACATCTCTCCAACTTGAACTCTAGACTTGTTCTGTTTACTTTCCCGCCTCAGGCTATCTGAACTCCTTGGTGGGCGTCTTCCAACCGCCTGGTTCTGCCCCCTGGTGTGTCCATCAAGCCCTGAGGGGGGGGACTAGGGTTTAAATGTTTGGCTGTATGTTACCTATGAGGGACAGGTGTAATGCGGGGCCCTATCTGTGACTACCTGGCCCGGCCAGGGCGTCACACTCCCCCTTGGTTAACCACAGACCATCCGCGGGCTGTTCAACCACCACCGGTTTATTTTGGACTTGACCCAAACCTCATATAAATAATGGATACCCGAACTTCTGTGCTGTAAAATGGCTGTAAAGTTTATAGTAAGGGCTAGGGGGCTGTAGAAAGAAGCCAAATAGGAGCAATTTCCCTGGTAATGTGGATATGAAATATTTAAAAAAAAAATGACTTGGGCTCTCGCCTAGTTTGATAACCAGCACAGGTAAAACAGACAACTACGGGCTGCAACCCTCAGCTGTCAGCTGAGCAATTTATTATTTAAATAAGTTAAAAAAAGGTGTGGGCTCTGCCCTATTTTTGATGACCAGCCAAGATAAAGCAGACAGCTGGGGGCTGGCATTGTTAGGTTGGGAAGGCTCATGGTTATTTGGCCCTTCATAGCCTAAAAATAGCAGCTCGCAACTGTTCCAGAGTTGTCAGCCTTGTAATTTGCCATAATTGCCATATTTAATTGATGCGCTCTTCTGGGGTGGCTACAGGCTTCTATTTTTACGCTGGGAAATATCAGCCCCCAGCTGTCTGCTTCACCTTGGCTGGTTATCAAAAATACGGTGCAGCCCACGCCATTTTTCAATTATTTATGTAAATAATTAAAAAAATGAGCATAGGATCCACTCTATTTTTGACAACCTGCCAAGGTAAAGCAGACAGCTAGGAGTTGCAGCCCATAGCTGTCTGCTTTACCTGTGCTAGTTATCAAAAAAAGGCAGGAGCCTGCAAAAAAATTTTTTTAATCCCACGCGGTGAACGCACATCTTTCCTTGCACATGTCAGCTGATCTGATCAGCCAAAATGTGCAGCTAATAGGTGTGGGTGGATCAAAGGATTTTCATAGCATCGTGGGGTCAGCTGATGACCCTTGTCGCTGTAATGAAAGAAGCGCCGGCACACATAGGAGATCAGCATTTGTAGTGATCAGAGCGATGCTGAAGCATTGCTCTAATCAGTAAAAGCGATTGTATAGGACAGGCATAAAGTCCCCAAAGAGGACTAGTAAAATCAATAAAATATGTAAAAAAAAAAATAAAAAATATGAAAAAATGTAAAGGTTCAAAGCGCCCCCTTTTGCCCCATTAAGAAAAAAATACTGAAAAAAATATACAAAAAACGAAATAGTTTTCAAAGCCAGCTTACCCGTACACTCCTGTGTGTGGATTCCAGTATCAATCCAGAAGATAGTCCGCCCGGAAAACCAGAGCAGGAGCCAGCCCAGGGAAATCCAAATGAAAAACCTTTATAACTCCAGCGGACAAATTTGAGGATGAAGATATATATTAAAAAAATTTTTGCGTTTGCAAATCTTTATTTTGAAAAAATTCCATAAAATTGGAGGCACACTTCTGGGCGGTGAAGAGACCATTTAGAAGGCGCTTGTATGCCGAAACGCCTAGTCCAAGCAGGCTAACACTCCTAATCTTTTTCCTTCACCGCCCAGAAGTGTGGCTCCAATTTATGGAATTTTTTCAAAATAAAGATTTGCAAATGCAAAAAAATTTTTAATATATATCTGCATCCTCAAATTTGTCCGCTGGAGTTATAAAGGTTTTTCATTTGAAAAAAATATACATATTTGGTATTGTCGCTTTCACAAATGCCCAATCTATCAAATTATACAAACAATTAAGCTGATTGGTAAAAGGCGCAGCAAGAAAAAAATCAAACCGCCAGAATTACTTTTTTTGCTCTCTGCAACATTGCATGCTTTAAAATACAATAGCAGGCGATCAAAACATTGCATCTACTCCAAAAAATGTCAGCTCAATGTGCAAAAAAATAAGTCCTCACACAGCCCCAGATCTCAAAAAATAAGAATGCTACAGGTCTCTGAAAATGGCAACAAAAGTGCAATTCTTTTTTCTACAAACTTCTGAATTTTTTTTTCATCACTTAAACAAAAGTAAAACTATACATGTTTAGTATCTACGAACTCGTACTGACCTGTGGAATCATATTACCATGTCAGTTTTATCATATAGTGCATATGGTGAATAAAAGAACTCCAAAAATCATTGTGCAATCGCAATTTTTTGCAATTTCACTGCACTTGGATTTTTTTTCCACTTTCCAGTACAATATGGGGCAGAATGAATTGTGTCATTTAAAAGAACAACTCTTCCCACACAAAAAACAAGCCCTTATATGGCTATATTGACAAAAAAATAAAGATTATGGCTTGTGGAAAAAGGGAGGAAAAAACGAAAACTGGAAAATCGCTGGGTGGTGAAGAAGTTAATATTTATTGTTCATAACGGTGTACAGTCATCTTCTGCATGCAATAAAACTTCTTGATTGGCTGCTCTACGGCCTTTCATCAAACTTTATTAACATATGAACAGTAAAGTACGTGTTGGAGTCCGAGCACTGGACACCCGATATCCGGTATAAATCCCAAACTTTACAGTTCAGGTTCGCTCATCCCTAATGCTGAGGTGTCAATGCGGAAGGCTTGTTGTTTTAAATCCATTGGCATTGCTGAAACCAATATCTGACCAAACACTACACTAACAATTTGTGAACTCCCAGGCAAAGGGACATTGTAGCAGTTTCTAAATGTTAGCTTTTCCAAGGGTAAGATATATTTGTACTTCTCTCCAGGAAGACAAGATACTAAACAACTTTATAAGGGGATTCAGATTGAGTGGTATTTTGACCTAGCAGGATATATAATATATTTGGGATGAGGAACTTTTACCAAATTTGTCATGTTGTAGTGGACAAACAATTTGATAGTGGTTGCAAAACGGACTAAAACTTTTTTTGTAATTCTCCTATGCAGAGATATAAGAAATCAAAGTATTTGGCTCCTAATGAGTTAAATTTCGGGTCCAAGTGGGTGTTATACTAACGTTTTCATTGTGAGCATGTATTTATTCTTCTTGCATGATGCTGATCAATCATAAGCAGGTAGCAACACACTGAGAAATGATCAAGCCTCCTGTATGAGTCAGTATGGGGAGAGGATCAGTGCAGCTGAGTTTAGCCGTGTTATACTACAAACCCCTCTATCAGCTTTCCTTCTTTCTTAGCACTGTCACCTAAGCTGTACTACCCCTCCTCCCACACCGCCTGTCTGGAGATGTGTCAATAATCAAGATTATGTTTGAGTAAAAATTGTAATTCCAGTGCAGTGAGATCGGAGCAGGGTGTCATTAAATCTCGTACAGGAGTAGTACATAACAGAGATGTAATGATACTCTGATCTCAATGAAAAAGGGATTATAAACTGCATCTACATAGCAGACATGTGTGATTACTGACATACTTTGGTCTCTTCCTGCAGCAGCACAGATTATACCACATTTTTCCACAATATCCTTTTACCTACTGTCTTGTGATCCCGCAGCAACTGCTATATCATCCAAACCCTATCAGTGTTGTGTGTTCATAACCTTACAAGGTGAGTGAATCATCTGTTTATTTCTGTGTCTCCTCAGATAGGACCCTATTGCTCTTGTTTGTTCTGCAGCTTTCCTAGTAAGTAATTAGTAGAGCTGGTAGAAGGGTTTATAATGTGACACAGCTAAAGTTAGGGGTGCTTCACACACAGCGAGCTCGCTGCCGAGATCGCTGCTGAGTCACGCTTTTTGTGACGCAGCAATGACCTCATTAGCGATCTCGCTGTGTGTGACACTGAGCAGCAATCTGGCCCCTGCTGCGAGATCGCTGCTCGTTACACACAGCCCTGGTTCGTTTTCTTCAAAGCCGCTCTCCTGCTGTGACACACAGATCGCTGTGTGTGACAGCAAGAGAGCGACAAATGAAGCGAGCAGGGAGCAGGAGCCGGCGTCTGACAGCTGAGGTAAGCTGTATCCAAGATAAACATCGGGTAACCAAGGTGGTTACCCGATATTTACCTTAGTTACCAGCATCTGCAGCTCTCACGCTGCCTGTGCTGCCGGCTCCGGCTCTCTGCACATGTAGCTGCTGTACACATCGGGTTAATTAACCCGATGTGTACAGCAGCTAGGAGAGCAAGGAGCCAGCGCTAAGCAGTGTGCGCGGCTCCCTGCTCTCTGCACATGTAGCTGCATTACACATCGGGTTAATTAACCCGATGTGTACTGTAGCTATGGTAGGAGAGCAAGGAGCCAGCGCTCAGTGTGCGCGGCTCCCTGCTCCCTGCACACACAGCTGTGCGCTGGTAACTAATGTAAACATCGGGTAACCATACCCGATGTTTACCTTAGTTACCAGTCTCCGCAGCTTCCAGACAGCAGCTCCGTGCAAGCGCAGCGTCGCTTGCACGTCGCTGCTGGCTGGGGGCTGTTCACTGGTCGCTGGTGAGATCTGCCTGTTTGACAGCTCACCAGCGACCATGTAGCGATGCAGCAGCGATCCTGACCAGGTCAGATCGCTGGTCGGATCGCTGCTGCATCGCTAAGTGTGAAGGTACCCTTAGCTGGGTTTTCCCTCCCCCTCACACTGACTCAGGCAGGAGGGTAGACCAGGAGATCATAGCTATATCATTACATCTCACACACTGAGAAACTTAAAGTTATATTCCCATCTCTAAGACCTTATCCCAATATATAGCACGTGTAATAATAATAATATTAGTAAATACTATCAATTAGAAATACAGTGGAATCTTGGATTATGAGCATAATTGGTTCCGAGAGTGTGCTCTTAAACCAAGTTACTCTATCAAAGCAAATTTTCCCATAGAAAATAATTGAAACGCAGACAGTTCGTTCCTCAACCCAAAAGTATATACTGTATTTATACAAACTAATTACAGTAATACAAAATAATGTGTAAAATTATTACAGTACACTAATACAAAATATTGTACAGTACAGTAAAAAACATAAAACAAATTAAACTGCATGTTAGCTTATAACAGAATTGTTGGTGTGTGAGAGGTATAGTATAAGCAATATGCTGTACTGGTTATCAATAAGAAAGTACAATATTGTATCCACAAATATGAATTAATAGACATGCGGTATAGTATATACTGTACTGTCTAATGGTATACTGTATACAGTACATATGTACAGAAAATTACCTCCAGAAAGGTTCAGAGCGTGGTGAAAGGACGGACCCGGAAGTGTGCACGGTGAGTATTTGCTCTTATTGCAAATCTTTGCTCTTAAACCAAGTTACACATTTTTAAAAAGCTTTGCTTGTCTTGTAAAACGCTCTTAAACCAAGTTACTCTTAACCCCTTCACGACCGCGGGCAGTAAAATTACGTCCTCTTTTAACGTGACTTAACGACCAGGGACGTAATTTTACTGCCTAAACTTCATTTGATTGCCATGGCCATAGCAACGGCTTTCAAATGATGTCCCCTGCTGTTTCTTACAGCAGGGGACCTTTGCTTGACCCCAGGGGGGGGCGGCATCGCCACCCCCTATCGACGATCGATGTGATTGGCTGTTCAAATCTGAACCGCCAACCACATCGTTCGCACTAATTTCGGCAAAAATAATGCCGGAAATAGTGCGATACTGTGAGATCCAGCTATGAGATGCCGCAGCTGCTGCAGCATATCATAGGTGGACCTCAAACATGTCGCCCCCAGCCCCTGCAGCACTGATTGGAGCGATCGTGCTATGACGCGCAATCGCTCCAATCAGTGTGCAGTGGGGCGGTCTGATCTGCCGGTGGCCGCCCTCCCCAGGCTCCCCCCCCTTACCTCCCCGACATCCCGATCTGCTCCCCCCATGATCTGACTGCCTCCCCCCAACGTAACGTATCTGCATCCCTGCTCAATTTTTGCCGGGACTTTTTTTTCCGTATCCCCGACGCATTTTGTATCGCATCCGTCCGTGCGTCGCGCTGAGCGCTGATCAGGGATGCAGATAACGTATCTGCATCCCTGCTCAATTTTTGGCGTGACTTTTTTTTATGGTGCATTTTTTCCTGATAGCCTTGTGAAAAAAAAAGCTACCTAGTTGAAGCAACCGTTTTGTGGTAAAAAAACTATTTTTTCTTTTCACGGCTCAGCGCTATAAACTTCTGTGAAGCCCCCAGGTGTTCAAAGTGCTCACCAAACATCTAGAAAAATTATTTGAGGGCTCTAGTTTCCAAAATGGGGTCACTTGTGGGGGAACTCCACTGTTTAGGTACTATAGGGGGTCACCAAACGTGACATGGCGTCCGCTAATGATTCCAACCAATTTTGCTGTCAAATGGCGCTCCTTCTCTTCTGAGCCCCACCATGCGCCCAAACAATTACTTTCCACCACATATGAGGTATCGTCGTACTCAGGAGAAAATGCACAATACATTTTATGGTGCATTTTTTCCTGATAGCCTTGTGAAAAAAAAGCTACCTAGTTGAAGCAACCGTTTTGTGGTAAAAAAACAATTTTTTCTTTTCACGGCTCAACGCTATAAACTTCTGTGAAGCCCCCAGGTGTTCAAAGTGCTCAACAAACATCTAGAAAAATTATTTGAGGGCTCTAGTTTCCAAAATGGGGTCACTTGTGGGGGAGCTCCACTGTTTAGGCACCATAGGGGGTCTCCAAACGTGACATGGCGTCCGCTAATGATTCCAACCAATTTTGCTGTCAAATGGCGCTCCTTCTCTTCTGAGCCCCGCCATGCGCCCAAACAATTACTTTCCACCACATATGAGGTATCAGCATACTCAGGAGAAAATGCACAATACATTTTATGGTGCATTTTTTCCTGATAGCCTTGTGAAAAAAAAGCTACCTAGTTGAAGCAACCATTTTGTGGCAAAAAAACAATTTTTTCTTTTCACGGCTCAACGCTATAAACTTCTGTGAAGCCCCCAGGTGTTCAAAGTGCTCAACAAACATCTAGAAAAATTATTTGAGGGCTCTAGTTTCCAAAATGGGGTCACTTGTGGGGGAGCTCCATTGTTTAGGCACCTCAGGGGGTCTTCAAACCCGACATGGCGTCCGCTAACAGGTGCAGCTAATTTTGCACTCAAAAATTCAAATGGCGCTCCTTGCCTTCCGAGCACTGCCGTGTGTCCAAACATTTGATTTCCACCACATATGAGGTATCTGCGTACTCAGGAGAAAATGCACAATACATTTTATGGTGCATTTTTTCCTGTTACCCTTGTGAAAAAAAAGCTACCTAGTTGAAGCAACCGGTTTGTGGTAAAAAAAATTTTTTTTCTTTTCACGGCTCAATGCTATAAACTTCTGTGAAGCCCCCAGGTGTTCAAAGTGCTCACCAAACATCTAGAAAAATTATTTGAGGGCTCTAGTTTCCAAAATGGGGTCACTTGTGGGGGAGCTCCATTGTTTAGGCACCTCAGGGGGTCTTCAAACCCGACATGGCGTCCGCTAATGAGTGCAGCTAATTTTGCACTCAAAAATTCAAATGGCGCTCCTTGCCTTCCGAGCACTGCTGTGTGTCCAAACATTTGATTTCCACCACATATGAGGTATCTGCGTACTCAGGAGAAAATGCACAATACATTTTATGGTGCATTTTTTCTTGTTACCCTTGTGAAAAAAAAGCTACCTAGTTGAAGCAACCGTTTTGTGGTAAAAAAAAATTTTTTTCTTTTCACGGCTCAACGTTATAAACTTCTGTGAAGCCCCCAGGTGTTCAAAGTGCTCACCAAACATCTAGAAAAATTATTTGAGGGCTCTAGTTTCCAAAATGGGGTCACTTGTGGGGGAGCTCCATTGTTTAGGCACCTCAGGGGGTCTTCAAACCCAACATGGCGTCCGCTAATGAGTGCAGCTAATTTTGCGTTCAAAAATTCAAATGGCGCTCCTTCCCTTCCGAGCTCTGCCGTGCGCCCAAACAATTGATTTTTACCACATATGGGGTATCAGCGTACTCAGGAGAACATGCACAATAAATTGTATTGTGCACTTTCTCTTTTCTCCCTTGTAAAAATGAAAATTTTATGGCTAAATTAACATTTTTGTGTTAAAAAGTAAAATTTTCATTTTTTCCTTCCACATTGCTTTGGTTCCTGTGAAGCACCTAAAGGGTTAATAAACTTATTGGATGTGGTTTTGAGCAGTGTGAGGGGTGCAGTTTTTAGAATGGGGTCACTTTTGGGTATTTTCTGTCACCTAGGTCTCTCAAAGTCACTTCAAATGTGATGTGGTCCCTAAAAAAAATTATTTTGTAAATTTTGTTGGAAAAATGAGAAATTGCTGATGACCTTTGACCCCTTCTAACTTCCTAACGAAAAAAAAAATTGTTTCGAAAATTGCGCTGATGTAAAGTACACAAGTGGGAAATGTTACTTAGTAACTATTTTGTGTGACATATCTCTCAGATTTATGGGCATAAATTTTCAAAGTTTGAAAATTGCGAAATTTTCGCAAAATTTCCTAAATTTTCCCAAATAAACGCAAAAAATATCGGCCTAAATTTACCACTGACATGAAGTACAATATGTCACGAAAAAACAATCTCAGAATCGCCAGGATCCGTTGAAGCGTTTCAGAGTTATAACCTGTCAAAGTGACACTGGTCAGAATTGCAAAAAATGGCCCGGTCATTAGGGTGTTTTAGTGGCCGGGGGTGAAGGGGTTAATCCAAGGTTGCACTGTATAGTATATTACTCTTGATTACATGTCCAGGGCATTGCCGTAGTTTATGTACCCATGGTTAAGACCATGAGCAACTGTCAGTGGATACCTAAGCTACTGTAATATCCTGCACATGAGGTAAATGACATAACTAATCAAGAGAACTATACTACATTTCTATTTTAAGGTATTTGCTAATATTATTACTCCTACTACATATTGGAATGGGATCTTGGAGATGGGAATACCCCTTTAAGCTATGGTGGGTGTGTGTTCTCTCTCCAGAATGTTGCTGCCTGCTTATGATTGATCAGTATCAAACAGGGAGAAAAAGTACAGGCCAAAGAGAAAGCTGTATAATAACACCCATTTGGACTCAAATAAGTTTACTTAATAGATATCCAATCCTTCGATTGCAAATATTTCTGCAATGTCAAGGTGGTAAAAAAACAAATGGTTTATTCCTTTCTGTTACCATTATTATAACCTGTGTCCAGTTCAACATAAAAAATGTGGTTCTATCAGAAGACACTGTAGTAGTTTTTTAACAGAATCGTGCTGCAAGGTGTCCATGTGCTGGTACTTTTTCTAATCAAACTGACCATCATTTACGTCAGGAGTTAACTAGATGTGGAAGTAAATGGAGCTGGAATACCTTACTGCCTTTCAACACCAGACAGATTGGCATTAAAAGTTTTTTCAAGATTTTAAAAAAGTTCTCTAAGCCAGTCCCTGAGTTCAGCGGCTCTGCCCATTTAGACGGAAAGCCGTGGTCAGAGCAGACAATAACTTGCAGTGCTGCAGCCAATAACTAACACCGGGAGCAGTGGTGGAGACTCAGAGGTCACCTGGGGCTGATGAATAAAGAATAGGGTTTTTTATATATATATATATATATATATATATATAAAACAAACTACCCTCGTTGATCGGGACTTCTTAAAAGAGGACAATCCCTTTAATTCCAAAGTATAATAAAGGAAATAGATCCAACAAATATAAACTGTACAAATATAGCCAATTGTATTGTGTGGTATGCAAATATGCAAATAAAAACCAGATTCCTCATCAGGAGACCCAACTTTGAGAGAAACCTGACATGAAAAATCATTGCTTTAGCAGACTATGAGGTTAGATTTGTGTATTGCTTTGAAACATTATATACACAATCAACATAGCAAGTTAGTGGCAGGTGAACATGACTGGAAGTTGCGGACTCATACCCTGGCTCATATTCTGTCCTTCATTACCTCTGTGGAAATCTTTATTTGCTTATGGTTACAGAGTGTTTTGTGTGGTTAATTTGCATCTCCCAATGGCATATTTCCATTGTAAACTCTTTGTCAAACAAAAAGTATTGTAAAAAGCAGAAGGTGATGTTTAAGGAGAGAAAGGTTTAGCAAGATAAACAGATACAGTATTAGGGATGAGCCAACCAGTTGACCTGCTGGACTTTAGTTAAAAATTCAGTTTGGAACCTGGACTTTACCCCAGATCCCGAATCCCATACAAGTTAATGAGGACCCTAATGTCTGTGCTGTAAAATGGTTATAGTAAGGGTCAGGAGGCTGTACAAGGAAGCAAATTTGGGGCAATTGCCCTGCGAACGAATGTGGATAGGTATTAGGGAATACATTTTTTATTTTAAATGATGTGGGGTCCCCCCTATTTTTGATATCCAGTGCAAAGCAGACAGCTGTGGGCTACAACCTCAGCTGCCTGCTTTACCTTGGCTGGTTATCAAAAATAGAGGGGATCCCACATTGTTTTTTAAAAAAAACATGATTTAATTAAATAATTTTAAAAATGGTGTAAGCGCCACTTTAATTTTGATAAGCAAACAGCTTGAGGGCTGGTATTATCAGAGTGGGAAGGCCCATTATTATTTGGCCCTTCCCAGCCTAAAAATAGTAGCTTACAGCTGCTCCATTTGATGCACCAATTTTAGTGCTTTGCCCACCTTTTGCTGATTGCCCTGGTGCGGTGGCAATCAGGGTAATAATTTTGGGGTTGATGTCAGCAGCGAATTGACAGCTGACATCAAGCCCGTTACTAACTGGGTAAATATAGAGGTAACAAACACACAGTGAAAAATTGTTTATTTGAATAAAGACTCCCCCACACTTCCTTGTTCATAATTTATTAATTCAAAAAATACTCAAAGTTTCGACGTAGTCCAATTAAGAAATAAAGATTCCCCCACATGACCTCATTCCCCAATTTATTAGTTCAAAACAAATCCTGGAAGTTCCATCATAATCCAATATTTCACAACACCCATCAAATCCTAAGGAGATTTGTTCTAAGAACGTTCTGAAAAATGAGCAAGAGAAATTCCAGGCCTGCCACTGACAGGAAATGACCCATGGAGCCTCATTCTGAAAATGTTGGATTCTTACACTTTGGATTTCATCATAACTTTCAGGATTTCTTTTGAATTAATAAATCGGTGAACAAGGAGTGTGGGGGGAGTCTCTATTCAAATAAACTTTTTTTTCCCCTGTGTGTGTGTGTGTTTAAACTCTTCGCTTGACGGGTTATTAATGGGGTGTCTGATAGATGCCTCCCCATTACTAACCAATGAGTTTGATGCTAGCTGTAAATTCACAGCTGCTTTCAACCCCAAAAGTATTACCCCAATTGCGACTGCACCAGGGCAATCGGGAAGAGTAGGGCAAAGCACCAGAATCTAATCAATGCACTACTCTTGGGGTGGTTGTGGGCTGCTATTTTTAGGCTGGGAAAGGCACAATAATCATGGACCTTCCAGCCTAATACCAGCTCCCAGCTGTATGTTTTTACCTTGGCTGGTTATTAAAAATAGGTCAAAGCCGATGCAGTTTTTTAAAATTATTTATTTAAATAATTGAAAAAAATGGCATGGGATCCCCTCTATTTTTGATAACCAGCCAAAGTAAAGCAGACAGCTGAGGGCTGCAGCACACAACTGTTTCCTTAAAGGGAACCAATCACCAGTATTTTCGTATATAACTTAAAGCCAGTGCTATACTGACACTATCAGGCAAATTCTCTAGATACCTGTAGTGGTCAGCTTTGATGTTTAGGTTCTGAAATCCAAGAAAGCGAAGTTTATAAAATGAGAAGCTTCTTGAGTGACAGTTGCACTGGAGCAAATCATATCTTCATAGCTATCCCCTCCCCCTGTTAGAATTAGCATAAGTGTGACGCCCTGGACTAGCCAAGTAGTCAAAGGTAGGCCCTTGCACAAACACCCATCCCCTAACAAGGTAACAGCAGCCAACCTGAAAAACCCTGAGTCACCCCTCTCAGGTCTTGATGTTCACACCAGGGGCGCGGGGCCAGGCAGTTGGCCACGCCCACCAAGGAGTTCGGATAGCCTGAGGCGGGAAAAACACAAACAGATCAGGTTTGGAGGTGAAAGAGTGAGGCGTTAAGAGAGAACATCTGTCAGGGGTCTGGGTCATAGCCCAGATACCCTATGACCAGGAGGCAGACGGTGGTTCCGCCTGCAGGAGATGGGAAGATGGCTAGTAGAACCATAAGGGACAGGGACATGGTAGTGGCCCACCAATACCGGACCGGGGAACCAACTGGAAACCGGAGCACCAGGAGGGGTACTCATACCCAGAACAAGGTCCAGAAGCCACTGGACCACATTGACTTTACTGATTGAGGTCTGGACCTTAGGTCCTTTCCCGTCCCAAGACCCGAAAGACGGCAACAGCCCACCGAGGGAGATAGAAAGCCACCACACAGGCAGAGAGATCCCACGGGCCAGCACCTGCGGGCAAACAGGTTTCCCAACACACATAAAGCCGGGGCGCTGACTACCGTTGCTGAAGCATAGGCAGTCAAGTTCTACAAAACGAGGTGCAGGAGAAAGGCGGGAACCACCAAACCGGGTGGGGGACCAAGCGCAGCTGGCTGCGGGCACCGACCACCATCCTTTTGGTTTAACAGAGACTCCGGTGTATCTGTCATAGTGAGTACAACAGTGCTCTCGGGCCGCACACCGCGCCGCACCAACACGCCTGCACCTCACCACCACCGAGCCCTGGGACCATCACCCCCTTCCCACGGAGGGGTCAACACCAGGCTGCACAACACCGTCCCCAGGAGCCTAGTTAACAGCAACGGTGGTGTGGTGTCCACATTCACCACAACCCGTGGGTGGCGTCACGAACTTACATCCCTAAACACTACAGCCCCGGCCGTGAACATCACCACCGAGAATCACCCTCCTTTAGGTAGCGCCAGCTTCCCTTCAGAGCGACGTGACCCCCGGGTGCCGGAGGTACTCGAGCAAACCCACCGAACGAGCCCGGACCCGAGGGGCTCGGCTGCTGCCGAGCGCGGGGCGGTACATAAGCATTATACAAACGACTCACTTTATCTGTGGAAGGACCTGTGTGAGCTCATACCCATGTGACTTGGTATCCAGCTTTGGTGGCTGAGGCCCCGCCCCTTCTGGTCACATGGGTATGACCTCACCACAGGTTCTGCTAGACAAAGTGAGTCGTTTTTATAATGCTTATACTAATTCTAACAGGGGGAGGGGATAACTATGAATATATGATCTGCTCCAGTGCAACTGTCACTCAAGAAGCAGCTCATTTTATAAAGTTCACTTTCTTGGATTTCAAAACCTATACATCCGAGCTGACCACTACAGGTATGTATAGAATCAGCCTGATAGTGCCAGTATAGCACTGGCTTTAGCTTATATACGAAAATCCTGGTGATTGGTTCCCTTTAACCTGCACTGGGTATCAAAAATAGGCGTGAACCCACGTCATTTTTTTTTCTTTATTTTTCACAGCAGCATATAGACATTTGGCACATACAATAAAGCTTGTTGATTGGCTGCTCTGCAGCATTTCAACAATCTTTATTAGTATATGATCAGTGCCCGAACTCCAAACTCAGACGCAGACTTTTTTAAAAGCCCATGTTCGAGTTAAAGCCTCAGCTGCCAGTGTCCGGTAAGAACCCCGAACTTTACTGGTTCTCTCATTTTTATACAGTATTTAAAATGAAATGTTAGTATTGCTGTTGTAGAAAATGAAATTCTGATAACAGTTTGCTTTTCACTTTTTACAATAACAACTGAAAACTGATTTACAGATCAATTCTCTAATTCTAATGTTCATTTTTTACATGTGATATCTGAAATAATTAGATTATGATGGGTCTTATTCATCCAACAGTTAGAGGATTAGTATAATACACAGAAATTATAGTTTGACATGTACATTTTTATCCATACATACAATAGCTTTGATTCTTGTGAACTACGTTCTCCAAACTCTTGGAGCGCCTGGTCTACTCTCGTCTCACCCGCTACCTCTCCACTCACTCTCTTCTAGATCCTTTACAGTCTGGTTTCCGCCCTTTACACTCAACAGAAACTGCCCTTGTCAAAGTGACCAATGACCTATTGACAGCAAAACGTAACGGTGACCACTCTCTGCTTATTCTTCTTGACCTTTCTGCTGCCTTTGACACTGTTGACCACCATCTCCTTCTCTCTATGCTCCATTCTATCGGCCTAAAGGACACTGTTCTTTCCTGGTTCTCATCTTATCTTTCTGGCCGCTCATTCAGTGTATCATTTGCTGGCTCCACATCTTCTCCTCTTCCTCTCACTGTTGGGGTCCCTCAAGGTTCAGTCCTTGGCCCTCTTCTTTTCTCCCTCTACACTGCCCCAATTGGTCAGACCATCAGCAGATTTGGCTTTCAGTACCATCTTTATGCTGATGACACACAGCTATATACCTCCTCCCCTGAGCTCACCCCCGTTGTACTACAGAACACAAGTGACTGCCTGACTGCAGTTTGCAATGTCATGTCTGCTCTCTATCTGAAACTTAACCTTTCCAAAACTGAACTTCTTCTTTTCCCTCCATCTTCCAACTTTCCTCAACCTGACATCTCCCTCTCTGTGTGTGGCACAACGATAAGTCCTAGGCCGCAAGCCCGCTGCCTGGGGGTTATACTTGACACTGATCTCTCCTTCACCTCCCACATACAATCTCTTGCCCGCACCTGCCGCTTGCACCTCAAGAACATCTCTAGAATCCGCCCCTTTCTCACTATGGAAACGACAAAAACCCTCACCGTGGCCCTGATCCACTCTTGCTTGGACTACTGTAACTCTCTATTAATTGGTCTCCCCCTAACTAGACTCTCTCCTCTACAGTCAATCCTTAATGCAGCAGCCAGGGTCACCTATCTGGCTAACCGCTACTCGGATGCCTCTGCTCTGTGCCAGTCATTGCACTGGCTGCCCATATATCATAGGATCCAATTCAAACTGCTTGTTCTCACCCACAAAGCTCTCCACAATGCGGCACCCTCCTACATCTCTACCCTCCTCTCTGTCTATCAGTCCACCCGTTCTCTACGCTCTGCAAGCGACTTTCGACTAACATCCACACTAATTCGAACCTCCCACTCCCGGATCCAAGACTTCTTCCGAGCTGCACCAACCCTCTGGAACGCTCTACCCCAAGAAGTTAGGACAAATCACAACTTACTCAGCTTCAGACGCACCCTAAAGACGCATCTTTTTAGGGCGGCCTATCACACTCCCTAATCAGATTCGATTCACATAGTCCCTCTACAACCTCTCACAACATAGCTCCACATCAAACTCCATGGCACCCAAAGGCATCTCAAGGCTCGGGCCCACTGGTCCAGGAAACCATTATCCAGCCCCATTTCCATGAGATGGTTGGATTGTCATTGTAAATAAGCACTTGAACCTTGCATCTCCCCCCATCTCATTGTAGATTGTAAGCTCTCACGAGCAGGGTTGTATTTTTTTTTTTCCCTCTAAATATTGTATTTCTATAACTGTTACTTGTTTGTATATGATCCTCCTGAATTGTAAAGCGCTACGGAATATGTTGGCGCTATAGAAATAAAGATTATTATTATTATTATTATTATTATTACTATGTAAATGTCCATCTTTGGGTCACTGTGATGTGATATGTGATGTGACTGTTATATTGATATCAGGGCAATGTACAGATGATCTGAAAACTTGCAATAGAAATTTGTATACATAGCTACTGTGGTGTACATAGAAATAATATAGCCCCAAGGCAGAATTTTTAGCCCCACCCCACCCCAAAAAAAGACTAATTAAAATTTATCTGGTCATATAAGAATTTGTCTCACAACTTTACAACCTTTACAAAGCAATTTTATTCTTATTGAAGCACTTAGATTCCCCGTTCATTCCACCCATAAAGTATTATGACAACAAATGTGCCCCAAAAATACTGTATGATACCTGCACATTGAATTCCTCTAGAGTACCCTCCAATCACACAGTATAATGACCCTACTGTACCAACCTCAACTTCCCCAGCAATGTATGGTGACTCCAACACAGTATAATGCCCAAATGTGACCCCCACACAGCCTCCATGCAGTATAATTACATAAATTAAAATGGTTCCCACACCTCTTCACACTGTATAATGACCCCTACTAGCCCCCCAAACAGTATAATGGCCTTCACACAGCCCTCCAAACAGTATCATGGACCTCACAAAAAACCTTCTTACTGTACAATTGCTCGCATTCAGTATAATGGCCCTCAAATAGACCTCAATAAATTATAAAGGCTCCCTCATAGCCTGTCATGTAGTATAACTGGCCGCACATAGTCCTCCATATAATATTATGCAGACCCATAGTCCTCCATATAGTATAATGCATCCCATAGTCTTACTTACAGTATAATGCACCCCATAGTTTTTAGTAAGTTACTAAAGGTGTATAACACCAAAAACACATCTATTACCATTCATTCAACTCTACTCATCATGGACTTTGTCTTATTTTATCTCTATTCATGATGGACATTGGATTTTATTTGACTTTACATAGACATCTTTCCGTGCTCTGGATACCTTTGGAACTTGTATTGCAGTGAGCTGCCTTTTTCATTTTGTACCTCATAGTCCTCCATATATTATAATGCATCCCCCATAGTTTTCTATATATTATAATACATCCCCATAGTCCTCCATACATTTTAATGCATCCCCATAGTCCTCCATATAGTATAATGCACTCCCATTGTCCTCCATATAATTTTATGTACCCCCATAGTCCTCCATATAGTATAATGCACCCCCCATAGAACTCCGTATAAAACACACCCCATAGTCAGTCATCCATATAGTTTTAAATGGAAAAAGGAGGAATGTGCACCGCACTGCTTACCTATTGGAGGTAGTGTAGTAGTCCCGTTCCAAACACTATTCAGTGTGGCTGTTGCCTGATAATATTCTTGGCTTGCCGGGTATAACCATGGGACTTTATTCTGATTTTGATGGATGAAAAAGTCACCTACCGAGGTGTTATTGCCCAGCTAAAGCCAGTAAATCCATAGAATAAAGGAAGACGGGCAGCACTCTCCGGTATTCTGGAACTATTTTATTTTTCAATGCTGACAGGTGATACAGACAAGAGGGAATGGAGGGAGGGAGCACGAGGACGACGGTACCGTTTCGCACCACTTAGGGCGCGTTCACGGGTCCATACACACAGGTGTATGGAAACTTGTAAGCGCCCCTAGTGGTGCGAAACGGTACCGTCGTCCTCGTGCTCCCTCCCTCCATTCCCTCTTGTCTGTATCACCTGTCAGCATTGAAAAATAAAATAGTCCCAGAATACCGGAGAGTGCTGCCCGTGTTCCTTTGTTCTAAGTCATCCATATAGTATAATGCACACCTCATAGTCCTCCATATATTATAATGCACCCCCATAGTCATCCAAATAGTATACTGAACACCTCATTGTCCATATATTATAATGCATACAGCCTAGTTCTTTATATTATAATGCACCTACATAGTCCTCCATATATTATAATCCACACTCCATAGTTCACTGTATTTTATAATGCACCTCCATATGTGATGCCCTGGACTAGCCAGGTAGTCACATACATACCAACACACACCCCCCCACCCTAGACAGTTACAACAGTCAACCAAAAACCCTTATTGCCTCCCTCCAGGGCCTGATGTCCACACCAGGTGGGGCGGAGCCAGGCGGTTGGCCCCACCCACCGAGAAGTTCACAGGCCTGGAGGCGGGAAAAGTGTCAGTTCAGTCTTGAAGGCGAAAGTGAGAGGAGTAAACACTTGAGGTGTCTGGGTAGGAGCCCAGGCACTGACAGCAAGGTTGGCAGACGGTGGTGGCCGTCTGCAGGAGTTGGTGGAACTCCGCAGAGCCGTAAGGACCGGGGTCGGGCGTCGGCCCTCCGGTACCAGACCGGGGAACGGAGTGAAGCTAAGCACACAGGCAGGGCCATCGGACCCCGACCAGGCTTGGAGTCACCGTCAATAGTCAAATCCGAATGTGACAGGAACCCCAGGGGTTTCCTAACAACCAAGTCCCGATTGAAGGCAACCGTTCACCCAGAGAGGATATACAGCTACCTCCACAGGCTAGAGATCCAAGGGCCAGCGCCTGTGGGCAAAACGGGCTCCTAGGGTACCTATACGCCGGGGAGCGGACTACCGGTGGGCAACCACAGGAGTCAGAACATTTCCAAAAGGTGCAGGGAAAGACAGCCACCATCAGCCGTCCAGGGAGAGCACAACAACAACACTGCAGCCGGCTGCGGGACCCGTCCATCCGGCCGTTTTGGTTTACCAACGACTCTGTCAGTGATTGTCTGAGTGAGTACACCAGTGGCGTCCGGTACCGCGCCGCGCAGTCCCTGCACCCCAGCCATCCGGCCTCCCCGTTACACCACCGGGCCCCGGTATACCAACCCCCTACCCACGGAGGGGACAACATCCTAGCTGCACCCTACCATCTCTCCCGGGATCCCCGTTACCAGCAGCGGTGGTGCCATCATCACCACGTCCCGTGGGTGGCGTCATGAACAATCTCCCTAACCAAACCATCCCTTTTCACTCACGGGCAAGGAGCGCTGCTCGGGTCCCCGGGTCTGGTCCACCGCTCGAGCCACCGAGCAGCAGCAGCAGAAGCTCCGGACCCGAGCGTGGTGAGCGCGTCCCCCTCCGCCCGTGACACATATATTATAATGTACCTCATAGTCCTTCAAATAGTATAATGCACCACAATAGTCCTCCATATGTTATAATGCACCTTCATAGTCCTCCATATATTATAATACACATCCCATAGTCCTTAATATATATTTATGCATTTCCATAATCACACCTATCTTCTTTCTCCTGCTGCTCTGGTCTCCTTGGTATGAGGTCTGCAGCCCTGAAAATCTCAGCACAGCGGGCTTGCAGTAGAGATGTAATCACACTCGCATCACTGAGATGTCAGAGCGTAGACACATTGGGAGAATGATGGAGGAGAGAGAGGAGCGCTCTCTTTTTAATTGCTTTCAACTGTATCGGCATCCACCATACAGTTGAAAGTGTGATGCCAGGTAAGGGGGACCCGATGCCTTCACTGGTATCGGTCTTCCTCAACTCACGGGTCCCATAGCGGCTGTGGGCTCCGCCGCCATTGGTGATATGCCACTGCATACCAAGATCTTCATAACATTCACATGCTTTGGATGATTGTATATGTGCATCTGTGAATGTGCTGTCTGCAATATACAGTTAGGTCCAGAAATATTTGGACAGTGACACAATTTTCGCGAGTTGGGCTCTGCATGCCATCACATTGGATTTGAAATGAAACCTCTACAACAGAATTCAAGTGCAGATTGTAACGTTTAATTTGAAGGTTTGAACAAAAATATCTGATAGAAATTGTAGGAATTGTACACATTTCTTTACAAACACTCCACATTTTAGGAGGTCAAAAGTAATTGGACAAATAAACCAAACCCAAACAAAATATTTTTATTTTCAATATTTTGTTGCGAATCCTTTGGAGGCAATCACTGCCTTAAGTCTGGAACCCATGGACATCACCAAACGCTGGGTTTCCTCCTTCTTAATGCTTTGCCAGGTCTTTACAGCCGCAGCCTTCAGGTCTTGCTTGTTTGTGTGTCTTTCCGTCTTAAGTCTGGATTTGAGCAAGTGAAATGCATGCTCAATTGGGTTAAGATCTGGTGATTGACTTGGCCATTGCAGAATGTTCCACGTTTTTGCACTCATGAACTCCTGGGTAGCTTTGGCTGTATGCTTGGGGTCATTGTCCATCTGTACTATGAAGCGCCGTCCGATCAACTTTGCGGCATTTGGCTGAATCTGGGCTGAAAGTATATCCCGGTACACTTCAGAATTCATCCGGCTACTCTTGTCTGCTGTTATGTCATCAATAAACACAAGTGACCCAGTGCCATTGAAAGCCATGCATGCCCATGCCATCATGTTGCCTCCACCATGTTTTACAGAGGATGTGGTGTGCCTTGGATCATGTGCCGTTCCCTTTCTTCTCCAAACTTTTTTCTTCCCATCATTCTGGTACAGGTTGATCTTTGTCTCATCTGTCCATAGAGTACTTTTCCAGAACTGAGCTGGCTTCATGAGGTGTTTTTCAGCAAATTTAACTCTGGCCTGTCTATTTTTGGAATTGATGAATGGTTTGCATCTAGATGTGAACCCTTTGTATTTACTTTCATGGAGTCTTCTCTTTACTGTTGACTTAGAGACAGATACACCTACTTCACTGAGAGTGTTCTGGACTTCAGTTGATGTTGTGAACGGGTTCTTCTTCACCAAAAAAAGTATGCGGCGATCATCCACCACTGTTGTCATCCGTGGACACCCAGGCCTTTTTGAGTTCCCAAGCTCACCAGTCAATTCCTTTTTTCTCAGAATGTACCTGACTGTTGATTTTGCTACTCCAAGCATGTCTGCTATCTCTCTGATGGATTTTTTCTTTTTTTTCAGCCTCAGGATGTTCTGCTTCACCTCAATTGAGAGTTCCTTAGACCGCATGTGTCACGCTCCCCGGGTCCTCGGCTCCCCTCCCCGGGTCCTCAGCTCCGCTCCCCGGCTCACCTGCCACGCTCCCCTCGTCCCAGCCTCCGGTGCCCGTCCTCCATAGGTCCTCTGGTCGCCGATCCCGGCGTCCGACATCTTCCCAGGCCCTGGCCGGCTCTCCTGCGTCCTCCTCGCAGCCTCCTTCCCTGGCTTCTGGCACCCGGGCCGCGCGCATGCGCATTAGGGCACGCGCGCGGTCACTGACCCTTTCTTAAAGGGCCAGCGTCCAGTAACAGGAAATGAGGTTAGTCAGGTTCAGGGTATAAAGGGGGTTCTTGTCCAAGGGGGCGGGGCCTGATCTTCGTGTTCCCTGAGCTAGGAGTCAGGTCTCCTGGTGTTTATGTGCCTGTACTCACCTATCTCTCTTTGTAGAGCCGTACCTGCCTCGCCATCCAGTCTGCCGTATCCCGAACCCCGCACGCTGTCCGTCTGCCATCCGACAGCACCTGCCATCTCGGATCCCTGCGGTGACCCGTCATCTTGCTCCAGAGGTTCCGGACTCCGCCTGATATCATCTCGGCCTCCGAACCTGAGCTACGTCACCAAGACTACCTTCTGTGACTCCGTGGTCCCAGGGACTCCTCCGCTGTCTTCACTTGCACGGACTATCCTGCTGCCCTTCAGTGCTTCAGCTGCCGGACTCCCTACCTCCATCTTAGAGTTCGGTCCAGTGGATCCACCTCCTGGGTCTGCCCGACCGCCCGGCCGTGACAGTAAGATCAGGCCATGGATCCCGCTGCTGCACTAATGGCCCTGCAAGAGGAACTCCAACGCCAGCGTGAAGTCCAGACCCGCATGCTGCAATTCATGACCTCCGTGGACACCCGCCTGTACACATTACAAGCATCAATGACGCCTGCGGCACCCAGGTCCCCCGCCAGGCAAGCCATGGCTCCCGTACCAGTGGCAGCCTCTTCAGATGCTTCCCGACTCCGTTTGGCGTCACCTCCTCGGTATGCTGGAGATCCCAAGACCTGCAGGGGCTTCATAAACCAATGTTCCCTTCACTTCACGCAGCTGCCACATCTGTTCGCCTCCGACCAAGCCAAGGTCGCCTTTATAATGTCCCACCTAGAGGGCGAGGCGCTGGCGTGGATGAACCCCTTGTGGGAGAAGGAGGACCCCATGACCAAGGATCTCCAACAGTTCCTACAGGCCTTCCGCAGTACCTTTGACGAGCCAGGACGCGCCTCTGCCTCTGCTTCATCACTCCTCCGCCTACGTCAAGGGACACTGACGGTGGGTCAATACGCCATCCGTTTCCGCACTTTGGCTTCAGAACTCGGGTGGAATAATGAGGCCCTAACAGCCGCCTTCTGGGAAGGACTCTCGAGTCGCATCAAGGATGAGTTGGCGGGCCGGGACGTGCCCTCCACCCTAGATGCACTGATCGCCCTAGCAACTCGTGTGGACATACGTTTTCAGGAGCGCTCCAAAGAGCTATCTCGGGAGAGACGCCCGGTACGGCATTCTCCTCCTCCGCAGAAGTCCTCCGTTCCTCAGTCATCAACAGCTGGGATTCCCGTCCACGAGCCCATGCAGATCGACCGAGTGCGGCAGTCTGAACGACGTCGAGCAGAGCGGCTCGCCCAGGGCCTCTGCTTTTACTGTGGTGAGGACACCCACCTGCTACGCTCCTGTCCAGAGAGGCCGGGAAACTCCAAAGCCTAGGGTTGGTAGGAGAGGCCACCCTAGGTGCTGGGACCCTCTCTGACCCAGTTACATGGACAGTGCAAGTGACCACGGGAGAGACGCGGTTCACGGCTGATGCCTACCTCGATTCCGGGGCAGCAGGCAATTTCATCCAGCAGGCCACGGTGGACAAGTACCGGGTGCCTGTCATGCCACTCGACAAACCCCTAGTGATTGCCTCGGTGGATGGGAGGCCTCTCTCTGATACCATCTCCTTGATCACCAGGCCTGTCGAACTACGCATCGGTGCTCTTCACACCGAGAACATCGCTCTCTACGTTCTCCCACACATGTCCCACCAGATCCTGTTGGGACTCCCATGGTTGCGGACACATGAACCATCGGTTAGCTGGGGTACTGGCGAAGTCACCCATTGGGGCTCTTCGTGTCATGAGAGGTGCCTAAAGTCCATACCACCCCTCCGACGACCTCCGGTTCCTGAGACCCTAACGGGGCTGCCTTCGGCCTATTGGTCCTTTGCCGATGTCTTTGACAAAAAGGAATCCGAGGTACTGCCGCCACATCGTCCATACGATTGTGCCATTGACCTGCTTCCAGGGACAACCCCACCTAGAGGACGGATATATCCTTTATCTCCAGCCGAAACCAGGGCCATGTCAGATTACATCTCAGAGAGCCTAGCAAGAGGGTTCATTCGGAGATCCTCCTCTCCTGCTGGAGCAGGTTTCTTCTTTGTCAAGAAGAAAGAGGGAGACTTACGCCCATGCATAGACTACCGGGGTCTCAATCAAATCACCGTGAAAAACAAATACCCCCTGCCGCTCATTCCCGAATTATTTGACCGGCTTAGAGGAGCTCGTGTGTTCACCAAGCTGGATCTTCGGGGTGCTTACAATCTGGTACGCATCCGCTCTGGTGACGAATGGAAAACCGCGTTTAATACGCGCGATGGACATTATGAGTACTGCGTGATGCCCTTCGGTCTGTGTAACGCTCCTGCCGTCTTCCAAGAACTGGTGAACGACGTGTTTCGGGACCTTCTCTACATCTGTGTGGTTGTTTATCTAGATGACATCCTTGTCTTCTCTCCGGACCTCCAAACCCACAGAGAAAACGTACAGCTGGTCTTACAAAGACTGAGAGAGAATCGCCTGTACGCAAAGTATGAGAAGTGTGTCTTTGAGCAGTCTTCCCTCCCCTTTCTGGGGTACATCATCTCTGATACTGGACTGCAGATGGACCCCAAGAAGGTCTCCGCCATCATCAACTGGCCTCCGCCTTCTGGACTGAAGGCAATCCAACGCTTCCTGGGATTCGCCAACTACTACCGCCAGTTTATCCCGCACTTCTCTGCCTTGACCGCTCCTCTCTCCGCTTTGACCAAAAAGGAGGCTAATCCTAAGGACTGGTCACCTGCGGCAGACGCCGCATTTTGTTCTTTGAAGCGAGCATTCGCCTCCGCCCCTGTACTCCACCGACCGGAGTTAAACCGCCAGTTCACCTTGGAGGTGGATGCCTCCTCCTCAGGAGCCGGAGCAGTGCTCATGCAAAAATCCTCCTCCGGGAAGATGGTGACCTGCGGTTTCTTCTCTAAGAGCTTCTCAGCACCCGAACGTAATTACACCATCGGTGACCGAGAACTACTGGCGGTCAAACTGGCTCTGGAGGAGTGGCGCTACCTCCTGGAAGGAGCAGTGTACCCCGTGATTATCTACACGGACCACAAAAACCTGGAATACCTGCGGTCCGCTCAGCGACTGAACCCACGGCAAGCCAGGTGGTCCTTATTCTTTGCCAGGTTTGACTTCCAGCTCCACTTCCGACCAGCGGACAAGAATGTACGCGCTGATGCCTTGTCTAGGTCTCTCATGCCCATGGAACAGGAGGAAGAGACTATCCAGCCTATCATCTCTCCTAGCAAGATTGTTCCGGTGGCTCCTGTCACCCTGGCCCAGATACCACCTGGGAAGACCTATGTCTCGGAGACCGACAGGCTAACGGTCTTACACTGGGGTCATACCTCAAAAACAGCCGGCCATGCAGGCCAGAAGAGAACATGGGGTGCGATTGTACGCCATTACTGGTGGCCATCTCTTCGCACGGACGTCGCCGCCTTTGTCTCTGCCTGCTCCTCTTGTGCCAGAAACAAGACGCCCAAACACCTCCCACATGGCCGCCTTCTGCCTCTGCCGATACCTTCGATTCCGTGGCAACACATAGCAATGGACTTTATTACGGACTTGCCATTGTCATCCGGGCACACAGTCATATGGGTCGTGGTGGACCGGTTCTCAAAAATGGCCCATTTCATTCCTATGGCTGGACTGCCCTCTGCTCAGGAACTCGCGGACGCTTTTATACAACACATCTTCCGCTTGCATGGCTTTCCATTACACATCGTATCAGACAGAGGAACTCAGTTCACCTCCCGCTTCTGGAGGGCTCTCTGTAACCATCTGGGAGTGACTCTGGACTTTTCATCGGCATACCATCCTCAGTCTAATGGCCAAGTAGAGAGGGTCAATCAAATCTTGACCTCATTTCTACGTCACTATGTTAACGCCCATCACGACGACTGGTCCGCTCTTCTACCTTGGGCTGAATTCTCCCACAACCACCACATCAGTGAGTCGTCCTCCAGCTCTCCCTTCCATGTTGTCTACGGACTTCAGCCTTCCATCCCATTGCCTGTATCCCCCTCTTCGGATGTCCCTGCTGCAGATACAGTAGCCCGTGACTTTGCCACCATTTGGGACTCTGTCAAGGTGTCTCTAGGACGTGCTTCCCTGCGGATGAAGAGACACGCAGACAAGAAACGCCTGGATCCTCCGTGTTTCTCTCCTGGAGACCTCGTCTGGCTTTCTTCCCAGTACGTCCGCCTGAAGATACCTTCATACAAGCTGGGTCCTCGCTACATTGGGCCGTTTAAAGTCCTCACCAGGATCAATGAGGTCTCCTACAAGCTGCAGCTCCCGGCCACGATGAGGATACCCAACTCGTTCCACGTCTCCCTGCTCAAGCCGGTGGTCCTTGGTCCCTTCTCCGCTGCTGCCAGTCCAGCTCCTCCACCTATTGCCGATGATGACATCTATGCGGTAAGGGATATCGTGGCCATGAAGACCGTACGAGGTCGGCAGTTCTTCCTGGTGGACTGGGCAGGGTATGGTCCTGAGGATAGGTCCTGGGAGCCCAGGGAGAACGTAGGCACTCCTCTTATCCGTGCCTTCATGTCCCGGTTGCGGGGAGGGGGGCGTGGGGGGGGGGTACTGTCACGCTCCCCGGGTCCTCGGCTCCCCTCCCCGGGTCCTCAGCTCCGCTCCCCGGCTCACCTGCCACGCTCCCCTCGTCCCAGCCTCCGGTGCCCGTCCTCCATAGGTCCTCTGGTCGCCGATCCCGGCGTCCGACATCTTCCCAGGCCCTGGCCGGCTCTCCTGCGTCCTCCTCGCAGCCTCCTTCCCTGGCTTCTGGCACCCGGGCCGCGCGCATGCGCATTAGGGCACGCGCGCGGTCACTGACCCTTTCTTAAAGGGCCAGCGTCCAGTAACAGGAAATGAGGTTAGTCAGGTTCAGGGTATAAAGGGGGTTCTTGTCCAAGGGGGCGGGGCCTGATCTTCGTGTTCCCTGAGCTAGGAGTCAGGTCTCCTGGTGTTTATGTGCCTGTACTCACCTATCTCTCTTTGTAGAGCCGTACCTGCCTCGCCATCCAGTCTGCCGTATCCCGAACCCCGCACGCTGTCCGTCTGCCATCCGACAGCACCTGCCATCTCGGATCCCTGCGGTGACCCGTCATCTTGCTCCAGAGGTTCCGGACTCCGCCTGATATCATCTCGGCCTCCGAACCTGAGCTACGTCACCAAGACTACCTTCTGTGACTCCGTGGTCCCAGGGACTCCTCCGCTGTCTTCACTTGCACGGACTATCCTGCTGCCCTTCAGTGCTTCAGCTGCCGGACTCCCTACCTCCATCTTAGAGTTCGGTCCAGTGGATCCACCTCCTGGGTCTGCCCGACCGCCCGGCCGTGACAGCATGTTGTCTGGTCACAGCAACAGCTTCAAAATGCAAAACCACACACCTGTAATCAACCCCAGACCTTTTAACTACTTCATTAATTACAGGTTAACGAGGGAAACGCCTTCAGAGTTAATTGCAGCCCTTAGAGTCCCTTGTCCAATTACTTTTGGTCCCTTGAAAAAGAGGAGGCTATGCATTACAGAGCTATGATTCCTAAACCCTTTCTCCGATTTGGATGTGAAAACTCTCATATTGCAGCTGGGAGTGTGCACTTTCAGCCCATATTATATAAATAATTGTATTTCTGAACATGTTTTTGTAAACAGCTAAAATAACAAAACTCGTGTCACTGTCCAAATATTTCTGGCCCTGACTGTATACAGTATACAGTATACAAATATACAGTGTATATATACAGATTCACAGGTGCACAAATACAATCATCCCAAGCATGTGAATACTATAGATCCCCAATAGCAATGTAAGAATATGAGAAGAGCCCAGTTGCTTAAAATGTCACCCTTGTTTAGCCCCTGATTTGAAAGGCTGCAGTCTGGATCAACTGGGAGGTCTTGGCCTCTTGTCCCATGTCAGACATTCCTTGAGTTATACCATACAGAGATGTGTGTGCTGCTGCTCTGCCTGTAGCCACAATGCCAGGCCTCCTGCTAAAAAAAGTGGCACAAAATCATGACTTAGGGATGGAAGGCAGATTGATCCCAGCTGTCAAGACCCACCAAGAAGACTATGGATGGCAAAAAGAACAACCAGGTGGCAGGAAACAGGACGTGTTTATAATAGCAGTTAATAATATAATAATTAATATAATAGTACACTGTCTGGTGTTTTTCGACAGCCAGTAAACAAGTGTCTATCATGACTGAATGTTTATGTAAAAATATTATTTTATCGTTCAGCTTTAGTTTTCTCTATCCAGCTGTCTGATGAAAGGTTAATGAAGTGAGAAGAACAGATCATTGGCAATTGAGCTTCCATCTGGCACCTAACCTATTTTTGTTTGCCTAATCAAACACAGCTCCCGGGCACAGCTCTTGGTACTGCTCTAGAATATAGACTAATTGTGGCTTAATTATTGTTACATTCTTGTAGATTGTAATCCTTAATGGGCAGGGTCATCTCTGTCTCTCTGTTTTGTTACGGTGTGTATTAACACCTACAAGATTAGCCTATTTTGGGTGTTTACTACACAACCCATAGTTCTCTTCTTTTTTTCCTATTGCATTTTAAAAGCCCAAACGTTTTTTATTTTTCCTTTTACATACAGCATATCGCAAAAACATATCACCCTCACATTTTTGCAAATATTTTAATATATATTTTCATAGGACCACGCTAAAGATATGGCACTTTCATACAATGCAAAGTAGTCAGCAACAAAAGTGAGTACACCTCTAAGTGAAAATAGTCAATTTGTGCCCAATTAGGTATTTTCCCTCCCCCGGTGTCATGTGACTCATTAGTCACAAGGTCTCAGATGTGTATGGAGAGAAAGTTTGTTAAATTTGGTGTTAACACACACACTTTCTCATACTGGTCACTTGAAGGTCAACGTGAAACCTCATGGCAAAGAATTTTCTGATGATCTAAAAAAGAATTGCTGCTGTACATAAAGATGGCTTAAGCTATAAGACGATTACCACCACCCTGAAACTGAGCTGCAGCACAGTGGCCAAGACTATAATAGGGGTTTAACAAGACAGGTTCCACTTAGAACAGGCCTCACCACGATTGACCAAAGAAGCTGAGTGCATGTGCTCAGTGTCATATTGTCAGGGTTTGGGCGTAATGGATGAACAGGGAGGATAGGGTAACCTATGGAGACCCTAATGCTGGTATCTCTGAGCTCACCCTCACTTGAAGGTAGGGAGGTCTGGGCCCCCAACCTGGATCTGACTCTTGTCCTGACCCTGATGATAAGTCCCCACAACAGCCAGCACCCAGGGGACTGACCAGGACAGAGATCTCCAAAACTCCTACAACAAAGAACTACAGACAGTAGTAAAATAAAAATCCATACACATCAAAACCTACACCAGGGAACAACCAAGGATATAGAGGTAAGGGATAACAAGGGAAAGGAGATAGTACAAAAACAACAACTTGCAACAAACCACAGCAACAGCAGCAACAACCACGTCCTCTCTGCTCCCATGCTAGCTCCTAACTGAGTAGAATAACCAGCATCAAGTACAAGAAGCAGAAGGCTTAAATCCCGACCGGAAGTTGTTTAACTGCTGCCGGCTGAGCAAGTCTGCTGCTGCACCACCCATGGTCAGAACTCCAGCTGGCATCATGACCTATCTCTCCTGTATATATCCCCATTATTTGTTCGGTTAGGGCCACAGGTTCTTGGTACCGCCACCTTGAACTGATCCACCAGGCCACCAGCTGTCTGAGTACCCTAGGACCTTGCAACTGCGACACATGTCTCCAGACCTAAACCTATTAGGCCTCTGTGGAGCATCCTCAAACAAAAACGTTGAGGAGCATAAGGTGTCTAACATTTATAAGCTCTGTGATGTTGTCATGGAGGAGTAGAAGAGGATTCTAGTGGCTCCTGTGAAGCTGTAGTGAAATGTATGCCCAAGAGAGTTAGGGCAGTGCTTGAAAATAATGGTGACCCCACAAAATATTGACACTTTGGACATATGGCCATTTTCACTTAGGGGTGTACTCACTTATGTTGCCTGTGGTTTAGACATTATTGGCTGTGTGTTGTTATTTAAAGGGCATACCAAATTTACCCTGTTATACAAGCTGGACACTGACCACTTTACATTTCATCAAAGTGTAATTTCTACAGTGTTGTCCTATGAAAAGATATAATAAAAAATGTAGAAAAATGTGAGGGATGTACTCACTTTTGTGATATACTGTAGCTGTAGGAGGGATTGTTTTTGCAAGATAATTTGTATTTATCAGTGGAAAAATTTTGGAGTGCATAAAACTAGTGCCCAGATGCTCAAGTAACAAGGATAATAGAAGTCAATGGAAACCTCAAGCATTTTTGCAGTAGGCCCTAACAAGAGGTCTGTAGGGGCCTAAAATCACTGAAATGGATGGAAACAGCATGGGAAAGACGCCTGGACACATCTGACTCCCAGATCGCTGCTGAAAATAATGTTGCCAGAGTATTAGTCCACTTTTAAAGACTGACACATGTAAAACATACAAATCCGAAGCTAAAATGGATTTTACTGGAAAAAATGTTAAGAAACATTCTTTCTTGGATAATAACTTATATTTAAGGCAAAATAATAAACAGAAAGAAAAAAAAACCCTCCTCCACTCTTTAGCCTATGTTCACACATTTTGCGGCATTTTTGCACTTCTCATTGCTTTCAATTTTGTAAAAATGCTGCAAAAACATTGAAAGAATTGACATGCTGCTTCTTTAAAAAACGCAGTCATTTTCCATTTTATTCCTGAAAAAACCATCATCATGTGTAATTCTCTTCGCTTGTGATGTTACTATAAAAATCAGCTTTTAAGTTGCATAAAATTGCATAAAATGCATTAAAAATGCTACAAAAGAACACTGCAAAAATGCAACTTTTGAACATAGCTTTAATAGCCGAGCCATCTCTTGCTGTATTTCCCCCGTCGTCTATGACCACAGTAGATGGCATAGTAGAGGGGTAAATAAAACTACATCTGGCGGTAGCCATCAGTAAATGTAATTTTAATATTTTACTACCTTATCTTGGCAGTGTGTGTGACATCGTCAGACACATCCTGTTTAATTTATAATGGAGGGACTCTGAAACCCACAAAGCCTATGTGGACAAAGCAAGAACTCCCAAAAATTAGAAGGAAGAGGGACTTCGATGCACCCTGTATTAGAACATAAATGAGGGTCTCATACACATTAAAATAGTTAGTAAGTGGGACTTCTAGATTCCTAAAGCCTATGTACTATATGCTAGGATGGCCCATTAAACAACATTTTGTGACCATTTTTAAGGAGAGGGACTCCTAGACTAGTAAAACCTAAGCACTATTTGCAAGAGATGCCAAAAAATATAAGAAGGGATTGCAATATAGCCAGCAAGAGACATAGATGAGAGACTCTGATTTAATTCTGGTATAATATTACAAAGAATCTGGTTCAGATACTGGCCAAGGCTATGCACCCAAAGCAAGGCCTAGCTAAAAATCACAAGGAGATATTGCAATATTGTAGGATTATAAGAATCCAGGCCATCAATATACAAAGAGATAGTGAGGGAATACTTAGCTAACATAAATTAATTCAAGTCCCCAGGCCCAGATGAATTACACCCCAGAGTACTGAAGGAGATAGCAGAGAAAATATTAGAACCACTCTTCATAATTTTTGAAAATTCTTGGAGAACAGGAGAAGTTCCAGCAGACTGGAGAAGAGCAAATGTTGTCCCTTACTTCAAAAAGGGGAAGAAGTTGGACCCAGGGAACTACAGGCCTGTGAGCCTGACTTCCATACCAGGAAAGATCTTTGAACAAATTATTAAACAACATTTATGCAAGTACCTGGATGAGAATGAAGTGATTAACCAGAGCCAGCATGGGTTTGTAACTAATAAGTCATGTCAGACTAACTTAATATCCTTCTGGGTGGATCAGGGAAATGCAGTAGATATGGTATATCTTGACTTCAGCAAAGCATTTGACAAAGTATCTCATACAATCCTTATTGAAAAAATGACCAAGTGTGGACTGGACAAGGCAATTGTTAGATGGATTCGTAAGTGGCTTAGTGATCAGAGTCAAAGAGTGGTCATAAATGGCTGCACATCCAGTTGGAAGACTGTCTCAAGTGGGGTACCACAGGGCTCTATCCTGGGCCCCGTGTTGTTCAAGAGGAATAGCTAATACTAGAGAAGAGAGCGCGAGGATTCAACAATGTCTAAACAAGCTAGAACAGTGGGCAGCAATAATAGAATGTTTTTTAACAGGGAGAAATGCAAAGTCATACATCTTGGCAAGAATAATGAAAATAGCATATACAGCATGGGAGGAATAGAGCTATCCAACAGCATGTGTGAAAAAGACTTAGGTATACTAATAGATCACAGACTGAACATGAGTCAACAGTATGATGCAGCAGCAAAAAAGGCAAACACCATTCTAGGATGTATTAACAGAAGCATACAGTCTAGATCACGTGAAGTCATTATCCCCCTTTACTCCTCTTTGGTCAGACCTCATCTGGAATATTGTGTCCAGTTCTGGGCACCACATTTTAAAAAAGACATCAACAAACTGGAGCAAGTTCAGACAAGAGTGACCAGAATGGTGACTGGCCTGCAAACCATGTCCTATGATGAACGGTTACAGGATTTGGGATTGTTTAGCTAGCAAAAGAGAAGACTGAGAGGAGACCTAATAGCTGTCTACAAATATGTTAAATACTGTCACACTGTAGAGGGATCCGTTTTATTCTCATTTTCACATGGAAAGACTAGAAGTAATGGGATAAAACTGATGGGAAGGAGACACAGATTAGATATTAGAAAAAACGAGTGGAACAGCCTGTCACGAAAGGTTGTGAGTTCTCCTTCAATGAAAGTCTTTAAAAAGAAGTTGGATGGACATCTGTCTGGGATGATTTAGTGAATCCTGCTTTGAGCAGGGGGTTGGACTAGATGAACCAGGAGGTCCATTCCAACTCTAATATTTTATGATTCTATAACTACAGCCAGCAAGAGACAAAGGGGGTATTCTGATTAAATTCTGGTACAATTTTAAAAACATTCCGTCTCCCACACTGGTAAAGTATAGCACTCAGTGGGAGGCCTTTGCCTGGTTGTAAGTTCAGCAGTGAGAACCACAGATCTGTCTGGTCTGTTAGACCTTTAACCCCTTCACTACCGGGCAATTTTCTTGGGGGTTTTTTTGCTCCCTTTCTTCCGAGAGCTGTAACTTTTTTATTTTTCCGACAATCTTGCCATATAAGGGCTTGGATTTTTTGCGGGATGAGCTGTCATTTTAAATTAAACCAAGCTTTAAATTAAACCAAGTTTTGCCATATAGTGTACTGGAAAAAAAGCAAACAAAATTCAAGTGCAGAAAAACTACAAAAACAAGTGCGATCGCACAATAGTTTTTGGGATATTTTATTTTCTATGTTCACTACCGTATTTTTCGGACTATAAGACGCACTTTTCCCCCCCAAATGTTGGGGGAAAGGGGGGCTGCATCCTATAGTCTGAATGTAGGGCTGCCGGGAATGAGGGTGCTGCGGTGGAGCGGGTCATCGGCGGCACGAGCAGGTTGTAGCAGCCTGCCGTGACCACGTGGACCCGCTCATTTTATATGCATGCCCAACATCTGAAGCCAGCGCTGACAGGTGGGCGGGGTGATGGGCGGGGAATGCGTGCATATTAAACAGCCTGCCCGCATGATCACCCCTGGCAACTACAGCCTGGAGAGATCATGTGCGGCTGTATTCACTGCCCCCCGCGCATCATCATCATCAGCGCGGCATACGGTGAATCAGTATAACTCACTGGCCACGATCCCTGCAGCATCGCGATGTCCTCCTGTCTGTGCCGGCGGCGGCTGTATGGAGACTAGCGGTGCTCACAGCGATGACGTCATCTCTATGCGCACGTGTCCACACACAGCTGCTGCCGGCACAGACAAGAGAACATCGCGATGCTGCAGGGATCATGGCCGGCTCCACACTCTAGCGCTGCTGCTGACACAGACGAAGGAGCGATGCTGCAGGGAGTGAGGTAAGGTGAGTATGAACGTTTATTTTTTTTATGTGCCACAGGATGCGGGCCATATTCTAGGATGGGGGTATATAGCAGGATGGGGGTGTATAGCAGGATGAGGGCATATAGCAGGATGAGGGCATATAGCAGGATGGGGGTATATGAGCAGGATGGGGGTATATGAGCAGGATGGGGGTATATGAGCAGGATGGGGGTGTATGGCAGGATGGGGGTATATTATGAGCAGGATGGGGGTATATGAGCAGGATGAGGGTATATGAGCAGGATGGGGGTATATAAGCAGGATGGGGGTACATTATGAGCAGGATGGGGGTATATGAACAGGATGGGGGTATATGAGCAGGATGGGGGTATATTATGAGCAGGATGGAGGTGTATGAGCAGAATGGGGGTATATTATGAGCAGAATGGGTGTATTTTATGAGCAGGATCGGGGGATATGAGCAGGATGGGGGCATATAGCAGGATGGGGGCATATAGCAGGATGGGGGTATATAGCAGGATGGGGGTATATAGCAGGATGGAGGTATATAGCAGGATGGGGCCATATGCCCGGATGTGTTATATAGCAGGATGGGGCCATATGCCAGATGGGGTCATTACCAGGCTGGGTACCTTAGTAGAGAATTTGGGGACATTACCCCCATAATAGTGTCAGCAATAGATCCTAGCTCCATAACAGTGTGTCATGACCACATTTTTTGCTTAAAATTTTATTTTTCTATTTTCCTCCTCTAAAACCAGGGTGCATCTTATGGTCCAGTGTGTTTTATAGTCCAAAAAATACGGTATGTGATAAAACCGATGTGTTGGTGTGATGTCTCAGGTCAGTACAAGTTTGAAAAACACCAAATATGTATAGGTTTACTTTTATCTAATGGGTTAAAAAAATTCACAAGTTTGTCCAAAAAAAGTGGCTCATTTTCCAAAACTCGCAGTGTTCTCATTTTTCGGTATCTATGGCTCAGTGATGGCTTATTTTTACGTTTCGAGCTGACGTTTTAAACAGTACCATTTTTGCACAGATGCTATGTTTTGATCGCCTGTTATTGGATTTTGCGTAAAATTTGCGGCGACCAAAAAACGTAATTTTGGCATTAGAAAATTTTTTGCCGCAACACATTTACCGATTAAATTAATTGCTTTTATATTTTGATAGATCTGGTGTTTCTGAATGCGGCGATATTTTTTTTATTTTTTTTTTATTTTTTTAAACTTTTTTTTCCACTTTTTTTTTATTTTACTAGTCCCCCTAGGGAACTATATTGATCAGCAGTCTGATCACTCTTCCATTTCTCCAGATCACAGCTATAAAGCTGAGATCTGGAGAAAAACTGCTTTTCGGTCACACACGGCGCTCTGCCGGCAGTGAGAGAAAGTGACTCATGATAGCTACTGAAGTCATCACATGACCTTCTGCTACCATGGCAACCACCGGAAGTCACGTGATAACATCACGTGACGTCCGATGGGGGTGGGTAAGTTTTCCTTACGGCAGCGCACTGATACATCTCGCTGTCAGAATTTGACAGCGAGATGTAAGGGGTTAATAGGCACTGGAAAAATGCGATTCCACTTGCGCCTGGTACGTGCCCCAGTACGTCATGTATCGTGAAGAGGTTAAACAGCTCTGTGGCGTTGTGCTGTTTTTCACTTAAAAAATTTAGTTCTTTCAGAGCCTGTTGCCCTTTCACCTAGGCATTGCTAAAGTGCTTCCAGCTTTAGACTGATATGGGCAACAATTCAGAGATAGAGGATGAGGAGGAGGAGAAGGTACAGGAACTGGTATACGAGGGAAGGAAAACCTTATGAAATTAGTGCCCACAATACTAGGTGTTGAAAGCACGGGTGCCATCTCAGGAACCGACTCGGTCTCAGCCTTCACAAAGTTCACCCAGTATGCCGTCAGGGAAATATATTGTGCCTTGCCACATGCAGTTGTCCACATATCAGTAGTTAAGTGGGCCTTCCTAGTAACTGCATTGGTGAGGGCATGGGAATGTTATGGGACAATGTGCTTGTGTAAGGTGGGACGGCACAATGGGAGAAATAGTGGAGGCTAGGAATTGAGTACGGAGGAATGGCCACGGCCTTCAGGTAGCAGAAAGCCTCAGTGTCCAGAAGCCTAAATTGCAACATTTCCAGGGCCAGCAGTCTGGAAATGTGACTGTTTAGTGTTTGGGTCTGTGGGTGGGTGGATGCATATTTTTCACTTGCATTCTAAGGGCGGCTTTGCACACTACGACATCGCAGGTGCGATGTCGGTGGGGTCAAATCGAAAGTGACGCACATCCGGCGTCACTTGCGATGTCGTAGTGTGTAAATCCTAGATGATACGATGAACGAGCGCAAAAGCAGCCTCCGACAGTTCCATAATGCCGGTGCCGCGACAGGTACGATGTTGTTCCTCGCTCCTGCGGCAGCACACATCGCTGTGTGTGAAGCCGCAGGAGCGAGGAACATCTCCTTACCTGCCGCCGGCCACAATGCGGAAGGAAGGAGGTGGGCGGGATGTTTACATCCAGCTCATCTCCGCCCCTCCGCCGCTATTGGCCGCCTGCCGTGTGACGTCGCTATGATGCCGCACGACCCGCCCCCTTAGGAAGGAGGCGGGTCGCCGGCCAGAGCGACGGTCGCAGGGCAGGGAGTGCATGTGAAGCTGGCGTAGCGATAATTTTCGCTACGCCAGCTATCACAAGATATCGTACCTGCGACGGGGGTGGGGACTATTGCGTGCAACATCGCAGCATCGGCTTGCGATGTCGCAACGTGCAAAGCCCGCCTAAGGCTCTGGGGCAGAGACAGCTAAATGCTGCTCTGTGACAAGGAAGTGGAAGTGGAAATGGTTACTGATGGTGGTTGAAAATGTGCACATACAAATGAAGGCTGGAAGGCATCCATGCCTGCGTCCTGGACATGGGTTTGCCCAGCACATAGCACAAAGGAAGAGGCAGTGATGTTACCTGCAAAAAGTGATTGTGGACCCAGGCGTTTGTTTTTTGGAACATGTGCCTGAGTATGCTGGTGGGGGGTCATGGTGGTAGAGGTCTGGCCTCTGCTAAGCTTGGTACGGCACAGGTTACAAATAACCATTTTTTGTCTTCTGCAACTCCCATAGAAAAGCACCAGACTGGGGAACACCTAAACCTTGGCCTGAAATCTGGCTGCATGTGAGTGCTCTGGAAAAGAGTTGTGCCCCTTCTCCTTCTGGCCACCTCACTGCCTTTTTCTGCCTTTTGTGGTGCTATACATCCCTCCCTCTCTGCACTGCTATGCTTGCTTTGCATGCCCGCTTGACAGGTTTGGTCAGTGACTTCATCATCCACCAGCTTGTCTTCCAGACTTGTAGATTAAACATGACTTGATGGACACTGTGTCTCATCATCATCATCCACCTCTTGAAACAGCAATTGCCATCCCCTACCGCCGGCTTCTACTGACCATGGCTGCTCAAATATTTAGTCATCACGGACATGATCTCCTTATGTCCTTTTTGAAGCATGCATAGTGAGAGGCCAGAAGCAGCCTTAAATGGAAATGTAAAGAAATCCTCTAAGTGTCCAAGTATGGGGTCACTTGTCTCCTGGGACTTGCCATGGTAGAAGGAAAGAGGATCAGGGTGAGGATTATGTGGTCCAGACTCTTGACTAATGAGATTGGACCATGTGGAAGACAAGGTGTTGCTGGCAAACAGACTGGAAGCATTATCTGCCACCCAGCCCAAAACCTGCTCACACTGTTTTGGCTTCAACAGTGGTGTTCCATGTCCCCTGCAAATTGAAACAAGAAGTTAGGTCTAGTGTGAACAAACTTATATACTGTATAGTTTTGTAGAAATAGATTTAATATAACTTGGATTTTTTTATTGAAATTCCTATCCATTCTGGACTTCTTATTCAAGGGGTAGATAATATCAGTGACTGACAATCATTAAAGGTGGCTTTACACACTGCAACATCGCAAACGACATCGCTGTAACGTCCCCGTTTTTGTGACGTAATAGCGACCTCCTCAGCGACATTGCAGTGTGTGAAACACATCAGCGACCTGGCCCCTGCTGTGAAGTTGCTGATCGCTACAAATCGTTCAGGACCATTCTTTGGTCCTTTGTTTCCCGCTGTGCAGCATGATCGCTAGAAAGTCTCAGTGTGTAAAGGGGACTTAAATGTGCAGGCAGCAGGAGCCGGCTTCTGCGGACACTGGTAACCACGGTAAACATCGGGTAACCAAGAAGCCCTGTCCTTGGTTACCCGATATTTACCTTCGTTACCAGCCTCCGCCGCTCTCACTGTCAGTGCCGGCTCCTGCTCCTTGCACGTGTAGCAGAGTACACATCGGGTAATTAACCCCATGTGTGCTGTAACTAGGAGAGCAGGGAGCCAGCGCTAAGCAGTGTGCGCTGCTCCCTGCTCTCTGCACATGTAGCTACAGCACACATCGGGTAATTAACCCTCTCAGTGTGTAAAGGGGCCTTAAGACATGTGTTGCTCCCCCTTACAGCTTCAATTGATCTCTCATACATCACACAGTAATCATAGATTATATAAATATCATGTTTATATCAGTTATCTATGTTCTCTCCTGGGTTGACAGCTATCTTTGTATGCACAGTAATACAAGAAAGGTTGTCAGAAACTGGACATGAGTATTGATGGGCGGACCAGGACTGTAAAAGTCCGGATCCGCGCGGGTTCAAAAGAACCCAAGCACCGACCACGGGTCCAGAGTTCTGAGGGAACTCGATGTAATGGTCTGAGTCCAACCACCCGGGTAATAAAAAAAAAACAAAGAAGAAATAAGAATAATTCAAACATTTCATACTTACCGGTCTCCACACTGCTGTACACTGATTCCGGGGTCGCTCACTATACTTCCAGGGCCGTTCATTATCTTCATACATATGCACTGCTTCTCCGCCCACCGGCAGTCCCTGCGTATCTGATTGGTTGCAGTCAGACATCGCCCCCACCCTGTGTGACAGCGTGTCTGACTGCTTTCAATCACACCACACTGTCTGCATCTAGATTGGTGTAAAAATAAATAAATAAATAAAAAATTTGCATAGGGTAGCCTCTATATTATGACACCCAGCCATGATACAGCATACCTTTTTTAAAAATGTATTTAAATAAATAATTTTAAAAAATGGCGTGTGGTCCCACCCAATTTTGATACCCAGACATAATAAAGCAGATAGCTAGCGGTTGGTATTTTCAGATGACTGGGGAGGCTCATGGCTATGGGCCCTCCACCCTAAAAATAGCAGCCCACAGCTGCCAAAATTATCGCATCCATTAGATGTGACAATTGCGAAACTTTACTCAGTTCATCCCGATTGTTCTGGTGCAATGGCAATCGGGGGAATAAAGAGTCCTAGATTAGTAATGGGAGGCATCTACGTGACCCCCCCCCATTCCTAATGTGTAAGTTGAGTATTTAGTCAGTGTTTTACCTCAGTATTTGTAAGCCAAATCCTGGAGTAGAACAATCAGAGTATAATAGAAATACGCTCGCCACTTCTGTATTTCTTACCCACTCATGGTTTTGGTATAAAGATACTGAGGTAAAAAGATTCGCCAAATACTGAATGTGTGCATGTGGCCTTGAACTGAACCTTTTTCCACAAATCTGTAAATCAATTTTCTCCATACCACATTGCTGATTGCACAGCTATTCAGAGCTGCAGGTTCCTTTTAAATCCATATGTTTGTTACAACCTCCTCTGGAGCATGAGGAATAGATACAAGTACTGAACTGCTTTATGCATTTATGTACTTCACTATTATGCTGAGCTCAAATTCTAGTCGGCCACAAGGTGGAGATACAATGTCACTCTGAGTTACTGTAGGGGATACATTTTACAAGTAATGCTCTATGATAGGTTTACTATAGTATTGTTTTTGGAAATGGAAATATCATTTTTTATTTTCATAGTGACTTCAGTGAGAGTCCTACTTTAATGATAAATATAAGCATTTAACTGTAAACTGCTTTTAAAGGTTTCAGTTGTGTTACTTCTGCATATTTCATATGATATAATTTACAACATATTTGTTAAAGAAAGATAGATAAGATAGATAGATAGATGGATAGATAGATAGATGACATATAGATAGATAGATAATAGATAGATAATAGATAGATAGGTATATAGAGTGATAGATAGATAATAGATGAAATATAGATAGATAGATAGATAGATATAGAATATAGCAGCATCAGCGCACTCTGTATTTGGATGACAAACCTCACATGCAGTTACCAATATAATATTGGTGAATATGAATATGTGGAAAATTTGGAGGTAGCACAGCAAAATAAAGCGCATTAAAGGGGTTCTTTAGTAATAATCAAGTTATCACCAATCCATCGGACCTACAGGATTAGTGCTACGTTATTAATTTGTGGAACACAGCCATTGAAAACCACACCACCGGAAGAATGGGGAAATTTGATCCCTAACAGGACACGTTTACTCACATTTTAAAATGCAGCGGCAGGTCGGATGTGTGACCGCAGTTCCATTGATCCACTTTGAGACTGCCAGAAAAGGCCAAGCACAGCACTCACAGCCACTGAGGGAATGAATGGATCAGTGGTCAAGTCGGACACAAACTCCAGTCTAATGGGAATAAAAGTTCCAGATGCTGCCGATTGGTGCAGGTCCCAGCAGTTGGACCCCCACCAATCAATAAGCTGTCACTTATCCTAAGGAGAGGTGATTACTTGTTTTCACAGGAGAATCCATGTAAGCTTGTGGCACCCCTGAGGCTTCAGTAGCCATAGGGAATTGCACCTCGGCTGAGGTGCAGTATTCAACCCGGGTACTGAGGAGGTCATTGCCAGTAACAACCACAATCCACACTACACACAGTTCTTGGACCTTTCCCGTCCCAGGGCTGGCATACCCTTTGTTTCTCTGACAGTAGGTAAGGTCTCCAGGTGCCACTTCACCACCAACTTCTTTCTATTCTTGATATATTTAAACTTTTGTCATATATACTTTTCAGAATAGATGGTTGGTATATAATCCTTTTTATTAGGATTGTTATCCTTATTATTGTATTTAACCCTATACCCTATGCTTCTAGGACATGCCTTCCCTCATATGGGACTCTTTTCTTCCTCATACCTCGTTTATCTGGTACAATTACATGTATTTCTTATTTTAAATTCACCTGCCATTTTCATGCTTTAACTAATGTGCACTTTTTCAAATAAAAAGCAGCTTTAAGGAATCTTATATGACATATTACTTACTTATACTGTAATGGCCCCCCTTTTTCTTTTGTTTTGTTACCACACACAGTTAGTTGCCCTCCCACCAGGACTGAGTTAGGGTAAGGTCTTGGGGGTGCACATTACACATCCCACCCACTAGTTCAGCAACCCAAGGGGTGGAGCTAAACAATGGGGAGTAAAGTACCAGTAAAGGACTCGCGCTGCCTGCCATACAGGACAGGACCGGAGCCAATACAAGGCAGAGGGTCACTGTGCGGCTTCAAGCCATAGAGACTCACACACACAGCGCAAGGAGGAAGGACTCACAGAGAGAGAAATACCGGCTCTGACCTCCGAATTATCCGGGATTGTCTGGAGCCCATGACAGCGGAATCCGGCACTCCAGAGGCGGTGAAACTTCAGTGAGCAAAGAACTTTGATTGCAATTCCTGTGTCGTCCAATCCTTACCGTGCCCTACCCTTGCCTTAGCTGCATGGCAGCAGGAGACTACTAGTCCCAACATCCCTGGGGCCTGAGCTCTGCCTGTGGAGAGCTGCACCAACCGAGCTGCGCTATCATCTGCCCCAGAGGACACCTCATGCAGCGGCGGCTCCTATACTAGCCGCAAACCACAGGTGGCATCACAAATAAAAACTATCTTCCCTTCATCCCTCTTTATTGACACCGTCGGGGTCACGGAACCGTGCCTGGCCGCTGTGACTTCCCACCCCCTACACCGGCCCGGTGACGAGTAACCCCCCAGACCTCGTGGGCGCGTGAAGTGCATCTCTGCCATTGTGTAATAGCTACAAAACAGGGAGCAATTAAATATTTAATCTCAAATGAAAATATTTTTCTCCTAATTAATATCAGAGAGAATAAATGATCTCCATTCACAACACAATCCACTCTACCAATACCAATAATACCACATATAGGGGACAAATACCACCACACCATGACCAGACCACATATTACCACCACATAGTGGCCGAGTAATACCACATACAATGGACAAACACCACCACACTTTGACCAGACCATATAATACCACCATATAGTCACCAAATAATACAGTACCTCAAACAAGTGTGCACCATAAAAGTAACTTTTGAATATAGCCTAAAAAGACCTCAATTTGTTCCCCCATGGAAAATAATATTCTCAAAGTAAGGACTTACTCACATTTGCATATAAATAAGTGCAACCTGATGTTTTATCCGATAGCATTCACACCAATGTTATATTATGGAGCAATGCTGACCAGCGTATTTTTTCTCATGCCGATTTATTTGGCATAAGAAAAACAAATTGCTGCATGCTGCAACTGGCACAGGATGGTGCACACCCATACAAGTCTATGGGTGAGTGCAAAATATCGGACTGCACTAATTTCATCTCAGTGTAGTTTGATATACACCAAGACAGACAATGGAGAAGATTGAGAAACTAATCTCTCCATCTTCTTCGCATTTGTGATTTTGAGCCGAGTATCATTTGCATATAGCATTCAATTCTCTCACATGAGAGGACATACGCCTGTGTTAGCGAGCACTGAAATATATAAGAGCAGCAATAATGTCTCTTAACTGGCCCTTACCGTTATTTTGTCCCCCAAATGTCACCTTATACTAATAATGTATGCCCCTAATCCTAGGTTCTTTATTTAATAAGGTTCCCTATCCTATAATAATGTTAAAGGGGTTATCCGATCTATGATGAAAACTCTGCAGTCAGTCTGTATGCACACTGTACGCTGTGAGGCTTCATTGGTGTCAGTACTGGGAATGGTGGCCAAGTATGCGATATGCATACTTTCGGCCAGAACCTGACTAGTGGATGCAGCCTCACTCAATACAAGTGTAGTCCACTATAGACAGTATTAGCCATCATATAGCCCTCTATATGAAGTATGAACCCACACATAGCCCCCAATAAACAGCCACACATCCTCCTATATACAGTATGAGCCCCAACATAGCCCCCTATATACACCATGAGCCCCCACATAGCTTTCGATATACAGTATGAGTCCCCACATAGCCTCCTATAAATATGAGCACCCACTTAGCCTCCTATATACAGCATGAGCCCCCACGCATCTTTCGATATATGGTATGAGTCCCCACATAGCCTCCTACCTCCTATATACAAAATAAGTTCCTATGTAGTTGCCTTTATATAGCATGAGCTCGGATCCGGGGGTTGCTGCTGCTGTAGCTTGAGGGTCTTCGGACCCAGGGGCTTACAGCCACTTCAAATAAAAAGTGGGGTATTTAAAGGGGATAATAGTTTGTGACGCCACCCGTGGTTCGTGGTAGGGGGAGTACCGACGCTGCCGATAGGAGTACCCGGGGGAGATGGTGTGGGATAGCCAGATGACGTTTCCCTTCACGGGTAGGGAAGGCCCCAGGACTCTGGATTTTAGAGTGCTGGGAAGCACAGGGCTAGTGGAAAGCAGGGGGTGACCACTCACTCAGACAGCGTCGATGATGAAAGCAGACTCTGACAACAAGGTAAACCAAGTCTCTGGATGCCGATGCCCTCTTGGGGGGAGCCCGTCCGGGTATCTGTCCCCTACAGTACTGCCTAATGAAGAAAAAACAAAAAGCCAGCACCAAATGTGCACTACAGCACTAAACATTCCAAACTGTACTTATTATAAAAAAAATTTTGAGATTTTTGGCAAAAAATTGCAATTTCTTGAGCTGCTTCGCCACGTCACGGCAAATCTCATTTGAAGCAGTCCTACACTAAAATATTTTTATAAAATGTGCCATACGGCCTCACATATGAATAGTAGAACTGCTCTTAGCAGCACTCACCTGGTCTATTTCAATCCCGTACCCATGACTGAGTCATGGCTGTGGGCGGGACAGGTCCAAGCAAATGCTGCATGAAGTAAATAGCCTGTGGACAAAGCCTGATGACTTAATGTGAACAGTCACCAACCGCCAAAATCCAGACGGATGGAATACATCCCAAATTGGGGTGCATAGCAAGGTGGAGGTCAACCACCGACCAATTCAATGAAGAAAAAACAAAAAGCCAGCACCAAATGTGCACTACAGCACTAAACATTCCAAACTGTACTTATTATAAAAAAAAATTTGAGATTTTTGGCAAAAAATTGCAATTTCTTGAGCTGCTTCGCCACGTCACGGCAAATCTCATTTGAAGCAGTCCTACACTAAAATATTTTTATAAAATGCGCCATACGGCCTCACATATGAATAGTAGAACTGCTCTTAGCAGCACTCACCTGGTCTATTTCAATCCCGTACCCATGACTGAGTCATGGCTGTGGGCGGGACAGGTCCAAGCAAATGCTGCATGAAGTAAATAGCCTGTGGACAAAGCCTGATGACTTAATGTGAACAGTCACCAACCGCCAAAATCCAGACGGATGGAATACATCCCAAATTGGGGTGCATAGCAAGGTGGAGGTCAACCACCGACCAATTCAATGAAGAAAAAACAAAAAGCCAGCACCAAATGTGCACTACAGCACTAAACATTCCAAACTGTACTTATTATAAAACTTTTTTTGAGATTTTTGGCAAAAAATTGCAATTTCTTGAGCTGCTTCGCCACGTCACGGCAAATCTCATTTGAAGCAGTCCTACACTAAAATATTTTTATAAAATGTGCCATACGGCCTCACATATGAATAGTAGAACTGCTCTTAGCAGCACTCACCTGGTCTATTTCAATCCCGTACCCATGACTGAGTCATGGCTGTAGGCGGGACAGGTCCAAGCAAATGCTGCATGAAGTAAATAGCCTGTGGACAAAGCCTGATGACTTAATGTGAACAGTCACCAACCGCCAAAATCCAGACAGATGGAATACTGCCTAATGGTCTGGAGCCTGCCTCTGTGCACAAATTTAGAAGAGTTCAGGTGGCCCGTAGACATAAAGCTACTTTTGGTAGAGGAACTTTGCTCTCAAGGGCTCATGCTTGGTATTTCTGTGGGCTGCATGGGTTGGAAAGCCCTATCCCCCTCATTGCGCTAGTGCCCCTGATCGCTGAGCTTCGTGGAGACACTCCATTAATTTACTATCCTCCGCAGGTTAATTGCCGGGTTGCTTGAAGCTACTCCCCGACCTAGGGTCCAGTACCCCGCCATGCTTTCGGCCCCAGACCGGCTATTGAATTCGAGCTGCTGACCGTCCTCCAAGACTAGTTACAGGCACACAGTCCCAATATCCCGCGACCGGGTCTCTGACTCCTCCGGGTCCAGACCACCGTCTGCAACCCAACCTTTTACTCCCCAGGAGCTCCAACTCCCAGCTACTCACTGCTCGAGGGCTACTCTGTTCTTTCTCTTACTTCCTCTCGCTTTGCTCCCCTGGAGCCGACTACTCTCTGTCACCTCTCACCAGTCTGCCTGACCCCTAGGTGGGCGGTCCTATTCTAGCTCAGCAGCCCACTGGTGTGTCTGGCAGGGTGTGGTGCAAGGTGTGATTGGGATTTTGGATGCTGATGGAGGCAGTACTATAGGTTGGGATCCCAGAACCATGGGGGGTTGAGTCCTGCACTAAGGATAAAGAGCGTGCAGTACCCTGTGATGACCTGACTAGTCCAGGGGCGTCACACATCCTCCTATATACAATAACCTCATATTGTATATAGGAGGATGTATAGTTCTACATAGCCTCATATATACATCATGAGCCACTCGGAAAGCCTCTATGTACATGAGGAACCCCAACATATCCCCTATATACAGTATGAGACCACACATAGCCCCTACATACAGTTTGAGCCTTCACATAGCCTCCTATATGCAGCAGGAGCCCCGACATACCCACTAAGTACAACAGGAGCCCCCACATACCCCTTATTAGCAGCATGAGCGTCCACATGCACTCTATATACAGCAGGAGCCCCATTATAGCCTCCTATGCTTTTGCTCTGTGCTCGCAGGATTGAATTATATTGGCAGCAACATGACACCGACACAGTTCACTGAGGCAGCCGAAGGTAATCCGGGGCTCCAGGCAAGAAGTTTGGGTATGGAGCCCCAAATCTTTGATCCTAGCAACGCCCTTGCCAGCAGACCCCCTCTATGTCTGGCTCGGGGGGCCACCGGGGACTGGGATATTGACTGGTGTCCCTGTGGGCCAGATTGTCACGGGATAGATAGATAGATAGATGATAGATAGATAGATAGATATATAGATAGATAGATGCTAGATAGATAGATAGATAGATGTAAATGATAGAGGTAAATTATTTTGACCAGAGTGACACCTAGTGCACAAAAGAAATATTGCCTATTATTTTGAAAAATAATTACATGAATCAAATATTACATGAAAAGAGGCAAGTATACTATCTGAAAAAAAAAACCTGCTTATGGCCATCACTTAACACTCGAGTGTGTCAAAGGTGAGGTGACTAGAATAATTAGAGGTAAAACTTTTATAACAAGCACAACATCTCATAATGGGCTTTTTGTAGCAATGATAATGTAGCAGAATATCATTAATAGTAAATAGCTTTGTAAAAGTAGATCGTAATTTTTTTCACATTGTTATATAAAAATTGAAAGAGTTCTTCATACTTACTAGGTAAGAACTCACATGTTATATCACTGACAAAATACATAGGCATGACATGCTGCAAATGTTCTAATATGTCTACAAAATAACAGTACTACAATCCATCGATCCAGTTAGGGCTTTATGCAGTGATAGATGGCAAGTAATATATAATTGGATTCTAAGGGGCACTTTGCACACTACGACATCGCAAGCCGATGCTGCGATGCCGAGCGCGATAGTCCCCGTCCCCGTCGCAGCTGCGATATCATAGTGATAGTTGGCGTAGCGAACATTATCGCTACGCCAGCTTCACCTGCCCTGCGAAGTCGCTCTGTCCGGCGACCTGCCTCCTTATTAAGGGGGCAGGTCGTGCGGCGTCAAAGCGACGTCACACGGGAGGCGGCCAATAGAAGCGGAGGGGCGGAGATGAGCGGGACGTAAACATCCCGCCCACCTCCTTCCTTCCGCATAGCTGGCGTGAGCCGCAGGACGCAGGTAGGAGATGTTCCTCGCTCCTGCGGCTTCACACACAGCGATGTGTGCTGCCGCAGGAACGAGGAACAACATCGGACCATCAGTCATTTCCAAATTATGGAAATGACCGATGCTACACCGATTATACGATTACGACGATTTTGCGCTCGTTAATTGTATCAAAAAGGCTTTACACACTACGATATCACCTGCGATGCCGGATGTGCGTCACTTTCAATTTGACCCCACCGACATCGCACCTGCGATGTCGTAGTGTGCAAAGTGCCCCTTAGGGTTACCCTTTCTCCTTTTGGAGAGTGACTTGCCTGGCATGTCAGTGTAAGGAGGCTTATATGCCATGCAATGTTCCTCTGGCAAATTAAATATGCATATTGCCTTCAGATAGGAAGGGGACTGGAACTCTAGTGTCGGCTATTAGAAATAGCAAACTTAAAATTTAATATCCACCCTTTAATTTAACTTACGATGAAAGCCAAACCAGAATCTCAGTTTGCAGACACAAACTATATATTTGTAACACATTTCAAGGAACATAATTGTGAGCAGGGGCATTGCTAGGGTCCTAAAAGGTCAGGGGCCTTAGCCCCAAACTACATGTCTCCCCATAGGACCTCCGCACCACTTGAAAGAAGATACTGTATGTACGGTATATACAGTATATATAAGTCCAGAATACAATTGTTGCTCTACTGTTGCTAACACTAAAACACAGTATACAAAGATCAATATTACCAAAATTACTACTATAGAAGGTCAAATCAATACTGCTATACAATGTCCACTACCATTACCACTACATAGGGAGTACATAATATTATAAGTAGGGATGAGCGAACCCGAACTGTAAAGTTCAGGGTTCATACTGAATACCTAGTGTTCAGAGCTCAAATTTTCTTACTATGCGTATGCAGACTCTTTTCTCTTGTATATTGACAGTGCTCAAATTTGGACACAGACCTCTTACGGAAGTCTGTGGTCGAGTTCAGAGTTTGGATGCTGATTGGATAGTAATTAAAGTTTGTTGAAAGGTTGCAGAACAGCCAATCAACCAGCTTTTCGGCTATGGGCACTTCCGCAGCCATCACAACCATGCCGAGTTTTGGCATGACAGTGATTTGCTGGCGCACCATGAAACACCGCCTGTATAAACGCCAGATCATGGGTGGCGCCGACATTGTGCTTTAACTAGCCTAGGGACAGAATGCTGCTCGAGTGAGGGACAGTGTTAGGTTACTCTGTGATGCCCTGGCGCCGCACACTAAAGGCCACGCACAACACCTTCCCTCACAGGGTTACATACAGCCGACCTGAAACCCTAGTCACCCCCCCTCAGGGTAGGACAGGCAAACCAGTGGGCGGGACCAGGCGGATGGAGAACGCCCACCTAGGGGTCTGAAGAGCCCGGGGCGGGAAAAGAGGGAGTCGAGTTTGGGAGTTCAAGTGGAGTAGTAGTGGAGGAGGAGTGTGAAGGTGAAGCTCAAGTACAGAGAGCAGAGGCGCCGGGGTTGGAGCCCCGGTGCATTGGCTAGGTGGCAGACGGTGGTCCGTGTCTGACAGGAGACAGGAAGACGGCAGCCGGAGAGGTGGACCGGGGCAGGGTTGGAGCCCGCCGGTACCGACACCAGATAACCAACCCAGAAACCATGCCCAGAGGGGGTACTTGGACCCTGAAGCCAGGACCGGAACCAACGGCCTAGCTAATTAACCAATTGAGGGCAGGATTATAGGTCCTGTCCCAAACAAAGTCCCAAAAGCAGACAACCACCCACAGAGAGGGATAGGGCATCCGCCAGGGCCCGGTAGATCCCACGGGTCAGCGTCAGCGAGCACGGCTCCCAGCAGAAGAACCGGGAGCGGACTCCCGCGTTCCACACCGGGAAGTCCACCACATCACAACACAGTGCAGAGGAAAGTGACACAGACCACCAGCCCGGGTGAGGGACCAGAGTACACCCGGCCGTGGCGGCCGGCCACCAGCAGCTTGGTTAACCACTGGACTTGTCTGATTTATTTAACCATTAGTAAGCTGAGACTCCCTGGTCTGAACAGGCACGCCGGCCCCTGCCATCACCGTCCCCTGGACCGAGTCACCAGTCACCAGGCTGCCATCCCATCGCCCCCGGGTGCCCCACAGGAGCAGCGGTGGTGCCACACTTCACCACACACCGTGGGTGGCATCACAGACTGATTACGGCAAATCCCGTACAAATACTACGGCCAACCCTTCATCCTGTACACAGATGCCAGCAATGTGGGACTGGGAGAAGTACTGTCCCAGGAACGGGGGGGGGCAGAGAGAAAGTGATCACCTATGCCAGTAGGAAGCTTCGTCTCATTGAACGGAATCCCGAAAATTACAGTTCTCTCACCTGGAGACAGCGAAGCTCGGTGCATTGGTATAGCGATGGATGGCCCGGCTGTCCAACTATGACTTCACCATCAAGTACAGAATGGGTCGGAAGAATGCAAACGCAGACTCACTGTCCAGAATGCCCCATTTGCCTGAAGCTGGAGAGGACTCAGATGAGATGGAGGAAATAGAGATGCCAGCCCTCTACAGGCACTGTGAATCCCAATCTTTGCATCAGGTGAAAAAGAAGCGCTCAACAGAACAAATAGTCTCTCTCAACCTGTTGTCCTACCATAAATGGGCAGAAACGCAAGACAGTGACCCAGCCATCCGTTTGGTCAAAGAACTGTTGACACAAGCTGACTCGTATCTCGGTCCAGATGCTCCCCATGAAGCACAACAGCTGTGGAAAGAGAAGGGTAAACTGTTCATCTACAAGAGTAAGCTGTGTAGAAGAAACATCGACCCCCAAACCAATGAGCTGGTCTGGCAGATAGTAGTCCCACGGAGGGATACCCCAATGGTCCTGGAGGCTTACCATGACGGAGCAGGGCAATTCAGATGGAAGAAGCTGGAGGCCCTGCTCCGCGCCCATTTCTACTGGGTCGGCATGAGAAAGGCGATCGAGCGATGGTGCAGAGAGTGTAGTCCATGCAGCCTGAGGTGGAAAGACTGCGAAAGACAGAGAGCTGACCCGGTAGCCAATCGTCACAAAGCAGCTGCTTGAGCTGGTAGCTCTGGATCATGTGCAGCTAGCTCCAAGCCGGTCTGGGTATGTCTACGCCCTCACCATAGTGGACCATTACTTCCGTTTCCTGGTAGTGGTCCCAGTGAAAGATCAGACAGCAAAGACCGCAGCCAAGGCGTTCCAAGAATACTTTTGTTGGCCCCATGGTTACCCTGAAAACATGCTCACTGACCAGGGCCCAGCCTTTGAAGCAGAAGTGTTCCAAGAATTTTGTCACCAGTACAGCTGCAAAAAAATATGAATGACCCCGTACCATCCCCAAACCAATGGGTTATGTGAAAAAATGAACCAGGTAGTGCTAGATCTGCTTAAGACTTTGCCTCTTGAAGAGAATAACTTGTGGCCAAAGAACTTACCGAATCTGGTATACATGTACAACCATATCTCAGTGAAGTCTACCAACTGCACCCCGGCCTACTTTATGCAGACAAGACCTGGCAAGTTACCCATAGACTTGGACATGGGAGTCCTAGCACCTGAGGCAGTCCAACCGGATGTAGACTGGGATACTGAGCAACAGCAACAGTACCGCAAGGTCCAGGAATGTGTAGAGAGGAGTCTATCCCAGGCAAGGCTGAGAGAGGAGAATAACTACAATCAAACGGCCCCCTGCAGGTCTCTTAGCACCTGGAGAGCAGGTCCTCTAAAGGAAACGGAGAGTGTACAAACTAGACGACCAGTGGGAAGCTGAGCTGCATATTGTCATGCCATCAAACTTTGACAACCACAAAGTATGCCTCATCAGTAAAGATGGAGCAAGAACTTCAGGAGCAGTTTCAAGAGACCACTTAAAGGAATGCTCCAGCCAGCTGAAAATTAGGGAAGATGATCCAGAAGCTTCCTGGTCTACAGAACAAGAGGAAGAGACCATCTAAATCGTCATTGGAGCATTTCACAAGACCTGGACGCAGGTGAATCAAGCTATTGTAATCTCGGTCCTGACCTTTCCTCCAATGGCCCTACCTGATGTGGCAGAGCATCAAGACCAACCCAAAGACCTGCCGGCCAGAGAAACAGACGCAACACCAGCAGTGTAGCCAGAGAACCTACCCCCTGCCAGCAGTGAATCTGTCATGCCAATGGTGAGTCTAAGGGATTGTGAGAGACTGCCCATCTTATCAGTAAGCTCTGTGCCTACTTGCAGAGTAGGCAACCAGGACAGGTCAGGAAACACACCAGACAGTGAGGGGTTACCGCCAATCCTACGTAGGTCACAGTGTAGCACCCTTGGTCAGAAAGCTGTCTGATATTGAGAGTTAAGAAATGTACAGCTAACAATGTAAATATTCTGTGTCTGTAAAATGTATTAATTGTCATGTTTTGTCTTGTTTGAAATATGTTTCCTTCAGTCCGGGAGTACTGTCTTTAACTAGGGGGGAATGTGGCACCCCAGTGGTCATAGTGTTGCTCTCCTTCCAAGGGCAATGCTATGCTTGGAAGCAATGAGGAGGTCTCCATGCTAGGTAAATCTACATACAACATTTCCTAACTCAGGCCAGAAGGGGGAGCTCAAGACCTGGTTAGGGAGTGCTTCCCTGTGCATTCTGGTCTGGGGAGGGATTAGAACACACAAGCACACACCAAAAGTGAAATGAACAGAACAGTTTAGGAGAGCAGTGCATACGGTCGCTGAGGAGAGCTGTGTGACATAGCCCTCTCAGGACCTAGCGAATGAACAGGGCACCGGGGCCCTAGGCTGTGTGGGTGCTTAAGCCCCATCAGTGAAGGCCGGAGGGCAGGCGATTTCATGTCCACTGGCCCAAAGAAAACCCGAAGGTTCAGCAGCACAATAGAGCCCGGGACTGCAGCTAGGCAGACAGTGCCCCTGACAGGCTTGCGCTGCCCGCCATAAGGGAAGGACAGACAACAACAATTTGGAAAAGGGGCACTGTAGGGCTCCAAGCCACAGAGACCTATACACTAAAGCGCTACAAGGAAGGCCTCCAACCACCCGGCAAGGTGAATCTCCTCATTGCTTCAAGGCTGACCGGACCACCATCATCTTCTGGACCTGACTCCCGGGCCTGCAATAACAACTGCCAAGTAAAGGTAAAGGAAACTACAGCCCTGTGTTGTCCAGTTATTATCAGTGTCCTCGGTTCTACACCCCTACGCTACAACACCATAGACTACTACTACTCCCAACATCCTCCCTGGGGCCTAGCTCTACCCTAGCTCTATCTGTGGAGAGCTGTAACACCCGAGCTGCATCACCATCTGCCAAAGCAGAGAGAGACTTCCTGCAGCGGCGGCTAATGCTGGCCGCACATCACAGGTGGCGTCATGAACAATTACTCCCATCATCCCCATCTTTATTGACACGGCCGTGGTTATGGAACCAGGCAAGGCCACCGCGGTGACCCAGAAGAAGAACCGAGGCCTGGTGACGGGTAACCTCAGACCCCGTAGGCGCGTCAGTATGATGGTCCACTCCCTACAGCTTCCTATAAACTGTATGATGATCCCCAAAGCTCCCGATACACTCTATAATGGCTCCCACAGCTCCCTATACACTTTATGATGGCCCCCACAGCAGCTCCCTATATCCTGTATTATGTCCCCCATAACTTCTTATATACTTTATTAAGGCAACAGCAGAAAAAAAGGGGATGGGACTCAGCACCAATTCTGTATAATAAAACTTGGAATCTTTATTTTGATCAAGCCGCATGGCAAGCCGCGTGGCGTTTTTTCTGGATGACCTGTGATCGTTTTAACTTTTGAAAATAAAGATTCCAAGTTTTATTATACAGAATTGGTGCTTAGTCCCATTCCCTTTTTTTCTGCTGTTGCCTTGGATTACGGACCTGCCTGTCCGGGGGACTACGGGCATCCATCTCAGCCTGAAGGACATCACACGGCCCAGGCAGATGGTGACCCCCACCTAGGGGTCCTGAGGTATCAAGGGGAGGGAACAACAGTGGAACAAGCATGATATAAGTAAAGAGATCCTTAATCTCAACTATGTATCACTTAGATTACGGCTGCAGCCGTTCTGGCATGTTTGACTTTGTAGTCCAGCTATGATAAGGGTCCTGCTGCTTAAATAAACATAGTAAATAAACAACTTATTGGAACTTTACAGGATGGGCATCCCTGAATTTTACGTGTTAACCCTTTGCAACATGCTGGCTTTAGCTTACATAGCAAAAACCTGCTGACCAGTTTTCTTTAATGACAGACATAGCAGTCATCAGCTGACCCCTGGCTCTCATGAGAACCCATCAGCGCTCCGCGATCACGTGATTGGCAACTCATGGAATGGAATGATGCACCCCTTTGCCGTTGCATGTTAAATGTCGCTGTCAGAGATTAACAGTGGTATTTAAAAGGCTAACATCCTCAGGCGGATCTCCGATCCACCCGCATGTGTCAGCGGCAGTTGATGGCTGATTAAATCAGCCCTCATGTGTACTTCTCTCTATATAGTATGATTGCTGGCCACCACTTCTTTTATATTATCATGGCCTCCACTTCTCCCTATATAATATTCTGGCCCCCACAACCTGTTACATACTTTATTATAGCCCCCACCAACATATAATATAAAAAAATAGTAAAGATTATACTCCCCTAATCCTGATTCCCGGCAGCAGAGCCCCATCTCCTCCTCTATGACGGTGTAACGCCTGCCTGGATCCACAGACTCAGACGGGCTGTAATGGACAGGCTAGAGGGAAGCCACTCACCAAGCAGGACCCCTAGAACCCTGAAACCCTTTAACTCCTATACAGGGATTTGGAATTACACAGGGCCCAAGGTGATCACTACCTGTGGCAGGTTGCAGTCCAAGAGAGTAGTAGTCTGGCAGGGTCAAACCAGGAATTGAGGAACAGGGACAGAATCGGCAGTCAAGGACGTAATCAGAAACAAGCAGAGGTCAAAACCGGATAGGTATCAAAAATAGCAACAAGAAGAGGAGATAAAAACTCCCCCAAAAATGTATTATAAAATGTACTCACAGCAAAAAAGGGCAACCAGTCCAGTTAGCCCAGGCCAACACAACTAATGCACAAACAGGATGCAGACAAGCCTCTCAACATGATGGACACTTCACAGGTGCAAGGTAAATTGCACACTAGTGGCGCACATAGGGCACTGTTCACACTTGTATGCGCATGGTGTCCAGCCAGCAACCTATTACCATGCCCTTACTATTAGATTAGGCGGGTTACTCGGACACAACTCACTGCAGCACGTAAGAGACAGAAATTCCACTATGCACGGCCGTATTAAGAGGCCCGGCTGCACCCCGCATAATCAAAGTGCAAAAAATACATATAAAATGTATGTGAGGTATTAGTTTGTAAATTGGCCAATGTACGTAAGCCCACAATCCTCATCCCGGATCCTCACGCTTGCGGGTCCTTACACTGATAAATATCAAAAATAGCAACAAGAAGAGGAGATAAAAACTCCCCCAAAAATGTATTATAAAATGTACTCACAGCAAAAAAGGGCAACCAGTCCAGTTAGCCCAGGCCAACACATCTAATGCACAAACGGGATGCAGACAAGCCTCTCAACATGATGGACTCTTCACAAGTGCAAGGTAAATTGCACACTAGTGGAGCGCATAGGGCACTGTTCACACTTGTATGCGCATGGTGTCCAGCCAGCAACCTATTACCAGTTTTTACAAACTAATACCTCACATACATTTTATATGTATTTTTTGCACTTTGATTATGCGGGGTGCAGCCGGGCCTCTTAATAAGGCCGTGCATAGTGGAATTTCTGTCCCTTACGTGCTGCAGTGAGTTGTGTCCGAGTAACCCGCCTAATCTAATAGTAAGGGCGTGGTAATAGGTTGCTGGCTGGACACCATGCGCATACAAGTGTGAACAGTGCCCTATGCGCGCCACTAGTGTGAAAATTACCTTGCACCTGTGAAGTGTCCATCATGTTGAGAGGCTTGTCTGCATCCTGTTTGTGCATTAGTTGTGTTGGCCTGGGCTAACAGGACTGGTTGCCCTTTTTTGGTGTGAGTACAAAACCGGATAGGGCAGCGAGGTACAAAAACAGCAGGCAGGAGACGTAGTCAGGAAACAAGCGGTAATCAGCACACGAAATGACAGAACAGGACGGAACAGGAACCAGAATTTTCAGAACTATCTCTGGCAGAGGTCAGCAGACAGGAGGGGCATTAAAAAGGTTGTGGTGTCTTCCCATAGGCTGTAGCTGAATGATGGTACTTCAGCTGGGAGACACCCGCCACCTACAGTCAGCCAGTGGCACTGCTGATCCCCAGGAAACCCAAACCAGTGGATGAGCGGAGCCTGTGCCCACCGGGCCGCTGACATCGACTCCTCTCCCATCAACAGCACTATCCACGGCAGGAACACGGCATCACCTGGCGATCGGAGTAGAAGTCGATGGAGCGGACTCCGGTGGTGACATAACAGGCGGGCTCACAGAGGCAATGCAATTCAATGAAGTCATCATGCTGCCTGTGTGTGCAGGCAGCTTTTGCTCCGTGCTCTAACACAGGATTGAACTGTATCAGCGGTAATATGACATTGACACAGTTCAATGCACAGTTGCAGGTGATCTGGGGCTCCAGGCAAGACGTTCAGGGCTGAAATCAAGAACAGGGGCTCCTAGGCTGACCCTAAGACTCGGGCCCTTGTGCTGTCACTTATCTCGAAGGTAGACTTGATGGTGGCCGCAAGGTTTGAGCCTCCAGCGTGGCCCTATCTCCTGTCCAAGCCCTGCTACTACTTCCCCCCACCCAGGGAGCAGGCTAGAAAGCTAGTTAGCAAAATCCCACAATCACAGACAAGGGTAACAAAAACTTGTGCACACTACACTCAAACACAAATTAGGGACAATATGTGAACTGGGGAGTAAAGAAAAAATCGGTGAGAAATAAACGTACAACTGGAGAACTCACACACCATACTGAAACGCAACATTATGAACTCACCATACAACTGGGTAACAACATGAACTAGGAAGCAAAGAGCTGTAATTGGCAAACAGCCCCATAATCCAGAACCTTATAAAGGCTGGAGATGGGGGTCAGCGGTCTAAGCTCCCAGCAGCTGATCACAAGCCAGCAGAAATTAACTCCCGCTGTACTGGAGAGCAGTGAAGCCAGAACCAGCCGAGACCCAATACAGGCTGTGACACTAAAGAATCCTACGCAGTTTGTCGGACTCTGCAGTGTGAACAGAGTCCGACGACACCATGACACCCAGCGAGTGCAAAGCAGAACACCACACGACAGACCTTTGAGCTAACAACACCTCTGATTGTGAGAACACAAGACCACTGATTACTTTCTGAGCAATAATGAATTTGTATTTGCAGCTTACTAAAACTATTGCACTACAATATGGTTTTACTTTTCAATTTCCGCATCTGCCCGAACACTTGTTATAAATTTGGTTCACTCTTTTCCCACGTGAATATTTTTGCCTGTATAATAAAACGAGCCAAAATAGATTCCTCATCCAGCTCTCTGCAGAGTCAGGCGCAGGTTGCTGCCAGCATCCTGCGTAACAAGTAACGCCATAAGTTAACATTATTGCACTCCACAGGGTACCCAACAACTCCCTCTGCCTTCTAGCCTAGGACCTATATCGCCATAGCAACCCGCCCAACTGTGCACATCAGAATCCAGTGCATTAACTCCATCTCAACTAAAGCAATCTGTTCACTTCTTGCTGCTCTTTTTTTCTGGAGCCAAAAGATTTTTAATATTTTATTCCTAGAACTTCTTGATAATCAATATCAAACTTACATCACATCTACATGCAGCTATAAACCAAGAGATCAGTAAGAAATAGAAGACATTTGTGTGAACTTAGTCTAGGTGACTGGAAGCTTAAGATATTCAGAGAGGATATACCGGATCACCACATGTTAGAAATGGCATAAAAAAAGCAAAGCACACTGGAACTCTTCACTTCTTCACGTTTTATAATTACTTTTCAAACGTAATTACTTTTATAATTATGTTTCAATGATCAGAAATATATCAGATGTAGAGATTATTGGCATAAATGTTCAGCATGGCCGTATTGACCATACGATGTGAGCACCAGCAACTCTAATAGACTTAAAGAAAAACAACCAGCAGGATTTTTCCATATAAAGTAAAGGCAGTGCCATACTGGCGCTAGGATGGTGAATACGAGGGGCTGCTGATAAGTATTTGGCTTTAAAAAACCATGAATTTGTAGGCAAAGGGGTGATTGAAATCGAAAACCTTAAAGAAAATACCCCTAAAACATCAATTTTAATAGTTCCATTAAAAACAGAATCCCCACATATAACAAAACACACAAAGGGACAATAGATCCCCAAAGATTTTCACTTGGCCACTAAAAAGGAGATTCTTCTGACTCCACAAAATAAATGGCAATTGGAGAAGAAAGAAATCGCCTAAGTGGCCTAAGTAAGGCGATCAAATGTCCAAATAATAATCAATTAGCATTAATGCCCATCATCAATATCTGATAAAGGTATATATGTGTATCCCTCATTAGCAGTGCAACAAGGGTGTGGTCAAAGCTGCACTTGAGAACAGCGGAGGGAAAGAAGGGTGAGTCTTCGTTGAGCGGGGGCGCCATTTGCGTCTGGATATAGGGTGCCAACCTCCGCGGCTAGGTAGGGCCAGACTAGGTAACCATTTGACCACACCCTTGTTGCACTGCTAATGAGGGATACACATATATACCTTTATCAGATATTGATGATGGGCATTAATGCTAATTGATTATTATTTGGACATTTGATCGCCTTACTTAGGCCACTTAGGTGATTTCTTTCTTTTCCAATTGCCATTTATTTTGTGGAGTCAGAAGAATCTCCTTTTTAGTGGCCAAGTGAAAATCTTTGGGGATCTATTGTCCCTTTGTGTGTTTTGTTATATGTGGGGATTCTGTTTTTAATGGAACTATTAAAATTGATGTTTTAGGGGTATTTTCTTTAAGGTTTTCGAAGTATTTGGCTTTACCCAGAAAGAAGGGAGATAGGATGATGAAAGTTTACATTTATTGCACATACTCTCCACTGATGGCAACACACTTCTTACATCGGTATTCCAAGTCCTGTAAGCCTAGCAAAAAGAAGGATGTTGGTTGTGCCTCAAACCAGACATCTGTAGCAGCCATGGCATCAGGAATGGTGTGATATTTGGTACCCTTGAGGTCTTTCTTTGTTTGGAAACAGATGATAGTCGGAGAGAGCTAGATATCGTGACTAAGGTGGGTGGTCAACCAGCTGGAAGCCCAGCTCTGGCAGTTTTGCCGTGGTCGCTTGTGCAGTGTGAGCAGAGGCATTTTCTTGCAGGAACAAGATTCCTTTGGGCAGCTTGCTGCGCCTTTTGACCTTCAGCGCTGCCTTCAATTGGTCCAAAGGTTCAATGTAATACCTTGCATTGATGGTGGAACCCTTTTGAAGGTAGTCCACTAGCAGCACACTCTTCTTATCCCAGAAGACAGATGCCATCACCTTAGTGGCTGATTTTTGCACCCTGAACTTCTTTGGACGAGGAGAACCACTGTGCCTCCACTCTTTTGATTGCTCCTTGTTTCAAGGATCATACAGATAAATCCAGGTCTCATCCATAGTGACCAGTCGATCCAGGAAGTTCTTATCAGTCCAGAAACGCTGACAAATGGACCAGGAAGTTTTCACTCGCATGCTTCTCTGATCTGTTGTCAAACATTTTGGGGACCCACTTTGCACATAGCTTCCTCATGTCCAAATGTTCATGGATAATGACACAAACACGTTCATGAGAAATCCCCATGATGCCTGCTATTGCTTTAGCTTGAATTCGTCGATTCTCCAGTATGAGGTTGTGCACAGCATCGACGATCTCCGGAACAACAACCACTCTCGGTCATCCAGGACAATCCTCATCATTGGTGCTGAACTGGCCCGTTTTAAATTTGTTTACCCAGTTCTTAACTGTGGAATATGAAGGGAATTGATTCGCCAATGTCTGCGACATATCACCATGAATATTCTTTGCGGACTTTCCTTGTAGAAAAAAGAATTTTATCACTCTTCTGCTCTCAGTTGCTGTGAATATCTCATTTGACTCCGCCATTTTGTTTTCCCATGTGCATAGAACACTGTTGCCATAAGCAACAAACACAATTTCGAAAACATAAATTAGACACATAAGACTTTCATGTGATGTAACATTCGATACTATTGAAACAAAAAAAGATCACAAAGCCAAAGACTTATCAGCAGCACTTCGTAAAATCATACCTTCAGTTTCCAGATGTTTCATTGCCAAAAAAATCCTTCTCCAACGTCCAGAAATGATTGCATTGCTTGACTGGCATGTGCAGCGGTGCAGGTCCTCTATATATTTTCCTCCTCCTGGCTTGTCTCTTTTTCTTTATTTAAATTTCGCACCTCACCGTCATTGCTGCTGTTGGTGTGATGCGCATTGCTATTGTGATGATGTCTTCATTAAAATGGCGCCGGAGTCAGCTCTTGAGAGTACCACGATCTCTGGCACTATTTTATTCAAGGCACTGTAGAGACTACTATAACCAGCAAGGGCGCATGCGCAGATGAAAAAAAGATTCAATCTGCAAATACGCCGATGCTGCTCATTTTTCGTCTCCATAGTGTCTTCAATAAAATGACGCCGGAGATCGCAGTACACGCATATGCTGACTACATTTAAATAAAGACACCATAACAATAGCAATGCCCATCTCCCAGCAATATCAGCAATGGCGGCACAAAATTTAAATAAAGAAGAACGCAGGAGGAATATATAGAGAGGACACAGCCCACAAAGTCATGCCCCGCTGCACATGCCAATCAAGCAATCCACTCATTTCTGGGCCTTTGAGAACGTTTTTTTTGACAATCAAACATCCAATCTCGAAATTGAAGGTATGATTTGATTCACCATACTAGCGCTAGTATGGCACTGCCTTTACTTTATATGGGGAAAATCCTGCTGGTTGGTTCCCTTTAAAGGATTCATAATCCCTTTAAGGCCGGAGTCACACTTGCGAGTGACTCGTGTGAGTCTCGCATCGCATCATTCCAGTACGGCCGCACAACATCCTGACAGGAGCGTGTTGCCTGCATGTATTTCTGTGCAGCTGAGATGCTCCTGTCCGGAGAGCATCAGGCCATGCCGAGTGATGCGATGCAAGACTTGCGCGAGTCACATGAAATATACTCGCAAATGTGACTGTAGCCTAAGGACAACATCTGCAAGGAGTTTGTATGTTCTCCCATGTTTGTCTGGGTTTCTTCAGTTTCCTCCCACATTCTATAGACATATTGATAGGGAATGAATTTAGATTGTGAGCCCCAATGGGGACAGTGATGTCTGTAAAGTGCAATGGAAATTAATAGCGCTATATAAGTGAGTAAAATATATGAATAACCTTGAATGAAGCCATCTCTGCTAGGGAATTAAAGGCTAATAATTTTTTGGTCTCTTCCCTGTCCGCTTTGAATTACATCTCATTTTCCCTCTTCCATATATGATTATCTATAGATATTACTAAATGCACCTCACTTAGAATAGATATGGCTGGATCCACAGCTGCTAATTTACCTGCTATGATGGCAGTTACACCAATGTTTAGATATAAACATTTATTGTCAGGTGTTTGCACGCAGGTAGGAATATTAACAATAATTATCATTCTGGCTGCCATTGCTATTCAACAGGACACGTTAATATAATTTAATTGTGTATCTTTTAATTTCAAGAAAAATAAACAGTCTACATGGCAATAGACACGTAATGCACTATATGTGTACAGCGGGTGAAATAAGTATTGAACATGTCACCAAATTTCTAAGTAAATATATTTCTAAAGGTGCAATTCACATGAATTTCTTACTAAATGTTGGTAACAATGAATCCAATCCACATAGACAAAGAAATTAAACAGTAGATGTCCATAAATTAAGTTATTTGTAATAATGAGAAATGACGAAGTGAAACAGTATTGAACACGCTTATTGAAAATAATTTATTTATTTAATACGTCATTCAAAAGCTTTTGTTGGTGATGACAGTTTCAAGACACCTCTTGTATCAGGTGTGATTTTGGCCCATTCTTCCACACAAACACTCTTCAAATAGTGAAGGTTCCATGGGCTCCTTCTGTGAACTCTGAGCTTTAGGTCCTTCCATATATTTTCTATTGGATTCAGGTCAGGTGTTTCACTGGGCAATTCTATTAGCTTCATTTTTGTTCTCTAAAACCAACTGAGAGATTCCTTGGCTGTGTGTTTGGGATCATTGTCTTGCTGAAATGTTCACCCTTGTTTCATTTTCATCATCCTGGTGCACAGCAGCAGATTTTTATTAAGAATGTCTTGGTACATTTGTCAATTCATCCTTCCTTCAACTATATGACGTTTTCCAGTACCATATGTTGAAAACCAATCCCATGTCATGATGTTCCCACGTCCAAACTCCGATGCCTGTATGATGTTTTTGAAGTGATATACAGTGCCTTCTGGTTTCTAAACGTGCATGTCATCCAAAGAGCTCAATTTTGGTCTCATCTGACCAGACTATATTCTCACAGTATTTCAAAAGCTTATCTAAATGTTGTTGAGCAAACTTTTAATGTTCTTAAACATGCTTTTTGTTCAGCAATGGAGTCTTGCATGGTGAGCATGCATACAGGCCATGGAGGTTGAGTGCATTACTTTTGTTTTCTTTTAAACAATTGTACCAGATGATTCCAGGTCTTTCTGTAGCTCTTCACAAGTGGCGTTTGGCTCCTGGGCAACTCTTCTGATAAATTTTTTCACTCCATTGGCTAAAATCTTATGGGGAGCACCTGGTCATGGCCAGTTTATAGTCAAATTATGTTCTTTCCACTTCCAAATTATGGCACCAACAATGCTCATTGGAACCTTCAGTAGTTTACAAATTAAGTAACTAATGCCATTGCGAAGCCCCACAGGTGTTGTGTCGGTGCATTACCTTCAGGGACTCCACTCGGCTGGATCTTGTCACAGGTAGGAGATCTTCTATTTGTCGTGACGCCACTCTCAGTATTGCGGTCAGTGGGGACCGCCACTGCAGGTTGAGGGACGCCTGGGGCTGATGGTGAGTGCAGTTAGTTGGAATAGCCTCCTGAGAGTGAGGCAAGCCCCAGGGCCCTGTGTAGGTGCGTGGAACCACAAGGCGCAGAATAACTCCACACACGCAGAATGTCTTTCAGGGGTTTTACTCACTTCAGATGGCAGGGTGAGTAACCCGGGCGTAGCTGGGATGAACCAGGCTGGAACCAGGTATCCTTCAGGCTGACTTCTGATGGTGACTACCAACTCGCCTTCCTTAGCCCTTGGTGGTTTGGGGTAACCCCGACTTTTAGTCCCTATGGGGGTCACCCAGGGAAGTTGCTGAAGCCTCTCTCCCCTTCGTTTGCCGTTTGCTTGTTGCCTGGGCCAGATCACTCCAGCTGCTTGCCTCCTGTGAACTATGGGCCCTAACTGTGGCTACGTGGCTGCGGCTTTTAGGTGTTGTGGTGTGGGCTTTGAGGGCCCCACACCGGCAGGTTTAGCAGGGAAAGGTGGATCTATCCCCGCTCCGGGATCTGCCGCCCGTTTGGGCCTGGTTCTCCCTAGCAGTCTCCTTACTTCCCACTCTGTGCTCTCTCTCTAGCTGGAGATGGGTTTCGGGTAGCACTCCTAGGTGACCGTTCTCCCCCGTCGGTAGCCACTGCGCGGACGCTGTCAGACTGCAACAGCCCCAGGGGTAGGGTCTGCTCCCCTCGGAGCTCCCTGGACTCTGCTCTGAACCGGCTCACATCTGGGACCTTCACCGCTGCTCCTGTCTGAGCTCCACTTCCATGCTCCTCACTCCTCCACCCTCTGCTGCAGACTGTTTTCTCCTCCTTCTCTTTTCCCTTTGTGCCTGCCTACGCCACCTAGCAACCAGGCTCTCTTACCACACCCCTTGAGAGGAGATGGAGGCTTTTGGCCCCCTCCACTATTCCAGTGGAGGTGAAGGCTTTTCCCCCTCCTGGGATCCCCAGGGGTCCTCTCAAAGGTACATGTGTGAGACCTGATCACTATGCGCCTGTGTAGTCACACCTCGGTCAGCCTTCTGGATTACCTGTATTGTACTGTCCCCAGCATGGGTGCAGTACTCAGTGGTGCCTGACCAGGTCAGGGGCGCCACATTCCCCCTTAGTTATCACCAGCACGTCCTCGGGCTGCAAGACAACATTTTAAAATGCATAAAACATTAAAACATGTAAAACATTTTTAAAAGCACCAGGTACCATACATCACCACCCTCCACCCACAAGTCCGTTAACCCACCCAAAACCCTTTCACGTTGGCCGCGCCTTCAGCCACTTCTGGCAGGATGTAGAGGCGGCTTTCATGGGCTGGTGGTCTTCAGGGTATACCTGGCCTGGTGGATCCGCGCCTTCAGCCTCTTCTGGCAGGATGTAGAGGCGGCCTCCACAGTTGATGCTGACCAGGTACCCTCTTTGTGGTGGAGAGCCAGGCCCCATAAACAGGCATGCTCTCTGGTTGCAGGTGAGCCAAGGCCCTATATACGGACGTGCTCCCTGGTTGCAGACGAGCCAAGCCCCTAAACAGGCTGGCTCTGGTGGTGGTGGTGCCCTCTGGTGTAACTATTTACACTGCGAGAGTTTGTGGCTATAGCCAGTTCATAGCCTTAAGGTTCATTTCTCACATCAGTTTATGTGGGCACATTCTTAAACTTGTAAAACGTTGCAAAACAAACTTTTCAAACTGGTAACTTGCTTTACTTTACATGAACTTTATGCAGACTCCTCCTCACCAGGGCTTGGGCCTGTAGGGCTGCGGCACCTGTTGCTTCCTTGACCTCTTTCCTCATCTGTGGTAGTCTCGTCAGTAGGTTCTTTCTCTGTTCTTTCTCTATCTTTCCTTTCTTCTTCTGTGCCTGTGGCTTTTTCTTTAGGACATGGTGTTACATCTAGCGCATACCAGCCTCTTTCTCCTTGATGCATGGTAAATTGCACTGTGTCTCCCATTCTTAGGTTTCTTCCAGGATGTCCTCTGGGCAAGTGGGCTCTGACGTCTCTCCTATTGACAAAAATGCCTTCTTTGATACCAGGTGCAACGATGAATCCGTATCCTGACTTCAGGCTAAAGTCTTCCACAATTCCTCTACAAAGGGGTCCTCTGACCTGGGCTTTGGCTCTTCTCAGGAACCGTTTTTCTTCGAGGTCTCTGGCCGTGACTTCTCTCTGCTCTGGGGATGGCGGCGCAGGGGAAGACTGGGTTCTGCTGCGGCGCCGTGTCTTGCGGGCTGGATTCTGCGAGGTGCAGCTTACAAGCTCCCAGGTGAGGCTTTGGGGCAGATCCTCTTCAGCAGAGGGTATCGGGTCTTCCTCGTCCCAGCGGGAATACGGCAGCATCTCTGGCTCGGGGCATGGATCCACTGCTGATGGCTCCGGGGTCAGCTTCTCAGCTTCCTGGCCTCCTCTCCCCCTTAGTTCTTCTGAGCACTCCTTCGGTGGCAGTGCTGGGGATGGACTTTCATCAGCAGGCCCAGGCGGGGGACTCTTTGGCGTGGTTGCTGCAGGAGTTGTCGAAGTCCCCTTGGGGGTGTGCGGAGGGAGCATGTACCGGTCCACCATCCATTGTGGAAACTTGGCCTCCATGTCAGCCTTCAGCTGCCAGTATGCGGGGTCCTCCCCCAGTGTGGGCTTTCCAGCAGGGACCTCTTTGGACTGGGGAGCGGTGTCTGCTCTGGCCTTGCAGGCCGGGGAAAATGGTGATGCAATCTCTTGGCGGGCCGCGCCCTGTTTGGCGGCGGCCTGGATCGGCGTCGCTGTCGCGATGGGATCGGTGCAGGCTGGGCTGGGCGTCGCTGCAGCGATCGGAGCTTGGCGGGCCGCACCGGACGTGGCTGCGGCCTGGTTCAGCACCTCACTTGCGGCGCGGACGAGCGTTGCTGCTGCGGCGGGGTCTCGGCGGGCCGGGCCTAGCATGGCGGCGGCCTGGGTCAGCGTCACACCTGCAGCGTGGATTAGGGTCGCGGCGGCAGCCGGATCTTTGCGGGCCGGGCAGGGCATCGCTGCAGGGACCGGGTCTTGGTGGGCCGAGCAGGGCATCGCTGCGGCGGCCTGGGCTTGGCGGGCCGCACCTGGCGTGGCTGCGGCCTGGCTCAGCGTCGCCGCGCCGGGCGCCTCTTCAGGGACCGCGGGCGTGGCAGCAGGGGTCGGGGCACTCGCGCTGGCAGGGGCATCACTGGACTCACCCATCGGTGGCAGCATCGGGGTCGGAGTCATTGCCTCTCGGTCTGGCGCTCGGCGCGCGGCTCTCCCTTCATAGGCCTGAACCGCGGCAGCCATCTCCAGAAGTTCCATGCGTTCTTCTCTGATCTGCTCCACGACCCGGGTCTCCAGTCGGTCGCAGAACTGGGCCAGCTCCCGATACCACCAGGCAGCGGAGCCCGGTTCTGGGTTTCTGCGGTCAGACGCCATTTCTTCTGCGCCCTCTTCTGCACGATTTCCCAGCAGTGGACTCGTCGTTGCCTCTAGTAGCAAGCTGTTCAGTTTCCGCTCTGCCTCTTTCAGCAGCTCCTCTCCCAGCAGCAGGCTTCTGGCTCCCTTTCTGTCCCGACGTCTCTGAACGCCTCCGCTCTCTTCACAAGCGAGGTCAGAACCCTGCAGGGGATCTCTGGGTAGCCACACCTCTTCGTGGGCGGTAACTTCTCCCAGCGCGGGCTGCTGTTGTTTTTCAGCGCGCTTTTCATGGTGGCAATATGGCGGCGCTTCCAATTTTTCAAGCGGACCGCCCAGGCACATGGTCACCTGTCTGAACAGGTCTAGTCCTTATCCTGTTCGTGACGCCAGATGCGAAGCCCCACAGGTGTTGTGTCGGTGCATTACCTTCAGGGACTCCACTCGGCTGGATCTTGTCACAGGTAGGAGATCTTCTATTTGTCGTGACGCCACTCTCAGTATTGCGGTCAGTGGGGACCGCCACTGCAGGTTGAGGGACGCCTGGGGCTGATGGTGAGTGCAGTTAGTTGGAATAGCCTCCTGAGAGTGAGGCAAGCCCCAGGGCCCTGTGTAGGTGCGTGGAACCACAAGGCGCAGAATAACTCCACACACGCAGAATGTCTTTCAGGGGTTTTACTCACTTCAGATGGCAGGGTGAGTAACCCGGGCGTAGCTGGGATGAACCAGGCTGGAACCAGGTATCCTTCAGGCTGACTTCTGATGGTGACTACCAACTCGCCTTCCTTAGCCCTTGGTGGTTTGGGGTAACCCCGACTTTTAGTCCCTATGGGGGTCACCCAGGGAAGTTGCTGAAGCCTCTCTCCCCTTCGTTTGCCGTTTGCTTGTTGCCTGGGCCAGATCACTCCAGCTGCTTGCCTCCTGTGAACTATGGGCCCTAACTGTGGCTACGTGGCTGCGGCTTTTAGGTGTTGTGGTGTGGGCTTTGAGGGCCCCACACCGGCAGGTTTAGCAGGGAAAGGTGGATCTATCCCCGCTCCGGGATCTGCCGCCCGTTTGGGCCTGGTTCTCCCTAGCAGTCTCCTTACTTCCCACTCTGTGCTCTCTCTCTAGCTGGAGATGGGTTTCGGGTAGCACTCCTAGGTGACCGTTCTCCCCCGTCGGTAGCCACTGCGCGGACGCTGTCAGACTGCAACAGCCCCAGGGGTAGGGTCTGCTCCCCTCGGAGCTCCCTGGACTCTGCTCTGAACCGGCTCACATCTGGGACCTTCACCGCTGCTCCTGTCTGAGCTCCACTTCCATGCTCCTCACTCCTCCACCCTCTGCTGCAGACTGTTTTCTCCTCCTTCTCTTTTCCCTTTGTGCCTGCCTACGCCACCTAGCAACCAGGCTCTCTTACCACACCCCTTGAGAGGAGATGGAGGCTTTTGGCCCCCTCCACTATTCCAGTGGAGGTGAAGGCTTTTCCCCCTTCTGGGATCCCCAGGGGTCCTCTCAAAGGTACATGTGTGAGACCTGATCACTATGCGCCTGTGTAGTCACACCTCGGTCAGCCTTCTGGATTACCTGTATTGTACTGTCCCCAGCATGGGTGCAGTACTCAGTGGTGCCTGACCAGGTCAGGGGCGCCACACCATCTGTATGTTTTTTGTCATGCCTCAACTGCAGAACTCAATCTAGTGACCTCTGGTTGTGGGGTTGTGGCGCCCCTGACCTCGTCAGGCACCACTGAGTACTGCACTCAGGCTGAGTGAGTACAAAACAGGTAATCCCAGAGGCTAACTAGGGTGTGGACACACAGACACGAAGTAACCAGGAACAAACACACAGCTTAGAGGGGACCCCTGGGCAGACCCAGGGAGGGGGCGTGGCCCTTGTATCCCAGCTAATGGTGGGTAGTGGGACTGGAGACAGAGAGTTGTGCAGTGGCAGCCAAAGGAGAAGGAGTGGAGGAGCCGCGTCAGGAGGGTAGAGCAGAGCAGCAGGACCTTGTCTGACCCTGCACCTATAGTGGCTGCTGGTGGGGGAGAGAGGCTACCCAGTGGTGCTGCCTGAAATCCACCTAGTGCAGAGGTGGCTGAGTAAGGAGTCTACCGGTAGACCAAGCCCGCACGGGGAAACAGGTTCCTAGAGCAGGAACCCATTTACTCGGACTGCTAAACCTGCTGGTGAGGGTACTGTATGTGCCTCACCAACCTACACAGAGTCCGCAGCATCAGCAGCAACGAGGAGGCCCATAAGGAGGATTGAGCCTGGAGCCATCTTAACCTTGGTCCACACTGCCAGCAAACGGGCCAGAAAGGGGAGAACGGCAGTTTCAACTTCCCTGGGTGATCCCCACAGTACTTCAGGTAAGGAGTCACCCCAAACAAGAAGGGCTAGGAAGGTGAGTCAGCAGTCACCCATACATCAGCTGAAGGGATACCTGGTTCCACCTGGTTCATCATAGCATCGCCTGGGTTGACTCACAGCTACCATCTGAAAGTGAGTAAAAACCCTGAAAGACATTGTTGCCTGTGTGTGAGTTCTTCTGCGACCTGTGGTACTACACACTTACACTGAGCCCTGGGGAGAGCCTCACTCTCGGGAGGCCACAACAACTGACTGCATTTACCATCAGCCCCAGGCGCTCCCTAAACTGCAGTGGCGGTCACCCCTTGACCGCAAATACCGAGAGTGGCGTCACGATTCCAGCCAGGGACAAATCAGGATTAGATTTATGGCTTCTCCTAGTCTGAGTAGGCACATGTAGGCTAGGTTCGCACACTGCGTCTTTTTGACGCTGCGTTTTTGGCCGCTAAAAACGCACAAAAACGCACCTGCGTCGAAAAAACGCATCAAAAAACGCGTTTTTGGCTGCGTTTTGCTGCGTTTTTGATCTCTGCGTTTTGCTGCATTTTTCAAATGCATTGCATGGGCGGAAAACGCAGAAAAACGCAGGAAAGAACTGACATGTCCATTTTTTTTTTTTAACTCAAAAACGCAGGTAAAAAAAACAGATGTGTGCGGACAGCAAAAATGAAAACTCATAGACTTTGCTGGGGAAGCAAAGTCCTGCAGTTTTGAGGCCAAAAACGCACTCGAAAAACGCGCAAAAACGCCGCGAAAAAACGCACTGTGCGCACATAGCCGTAGATTGCAGGTTTTAGATTTCCTCTGGCTTGTTCATCCCTGTGTGAGTGGTAAGGCTTACTCATAATACTATAGTCAGCCCATTTAGTTTGTTTTGGAGCATCTGTATGGATCCAGTTTGCCCCTTGGCCACACAACTACAGGCCTTGTCCTTGGAGGTCACAAAAATTAGGGACCAACAGCAGCATTTACGTTCAGCAGCTACTAATGACCGAGGTCACATGAATATCCCATTGGAACCTAATGTAAAAATGCTAGATGGCTTAGAGATTTAAGAAGGTTTTCTCTATTTTCTCCTTCATGTATAGTGTACTTCCGTTTATATCCAGTATTCTCTGGATTCAAGAGTCAACAAGTAGGCATTTTTTGTCTTTACTCTGTGGAGATCCACAGGCCTGGTCTTTTTCTGTGCCTGATGATTCTTCAGAGTTGACCTTTGTAGAGGCATTTCTCTCGGCTCTCAGCTTCATTTACGATGAACCTAATAAAGTCGCCTTAGCTGAATCTATTATTTGTTGATTGGTTCAGGGAGGTCATAGAAGCCCTGTCCTTGGTTACCCGATATTTACCTTTGTTACCAGCCTCCGCCGCTCTCACTGTCAGTGCCGGCTCCTGCTCTGTGCACATGTAGCTGCAGCACACATCGGGTTAATTAACCCGATGTGTGCTGTAACTAGGAGAGCAAGGAGCCAGCGCTAAGCATTGTGCGCTGCTCCCTGCTCTGTGCACATGTAGCTGCAGCACACATCAGGTAATTAACCCGAATTGTGCTGTAACTAGGAGAGCAGGGAGCCAGCGCTCAGTGTGCGCTGCTCCCTGCTCTCTGCACATGTAGCTCCGTGCGGTGGTAACCAAGGTAAATATCGGGTTGGTTACCCGATATTTACCTTAGTTACCAAGCGCAGCATCTTCCACGCGGCGCTGGGGGCTGGTCACTGGTTGCTGGTGAGCTCACCAGCAACTTGTGTAGCGACGCTCCAGCGATCCCTGCCAGGTCAGGTTGCTGGTGGGATCGCTGGAGCGTCGCAGTGTGACATCTCACCAGCAACCTCCTAGCAACTTACCAGCGATCCCTATCGTTGTTGGGATCGCTGGTAAGTTGCTTAGTGTGACTGGACCTTTAGTCTTTTTAGTTTCTTCTGTTTTCCTCCGACTTTCCAGTATGACTGTGCGAGCATGTAGTTAGCTCTGTCTCACCCTGTGTGCACTTCATTTATTGTTATTGTTGTTTTTGTGTTGCACTTGGTTTACATTTGAGGATACAGTCCTGGACACTCAGGGTCAGGCGACATTGAGTAGGGGTGTCATTGTGTAATCTGAAGGTACCAACCTTCGCAGTCAGGCAGAGACAAATCTGTGTCAGATTTTGTGCTTCTCTAAATAGTCTAAATAGGGACCTGTAGATTGCAGGTTTTACATCTCCCCTAGTTTGTTCATCCCAGTGTGATAACAGTCATAACAGTTTTGCAACAGTAAGGTAGCAAAGGTCTTGAGACAGCTCAGTGGTTTTACTCAATATGAGATTTTTCTTGTGTGGCACCTTGTTAATGAGACACCTTTTTAAAGGCCATCAGTTGAACCACTTGATATTGTTTTTCACTTAGCGGCAGGATTGCTTTCTAATTACTCATAGATTTCAGCTGGTTTCATGACTTTCCACCTCTCTTTCTTTATGTGTTCAAAACGTTTTCCCTGTATAAATTCTCATTATCACACATAACTTAATTTATGAACATGTATGATTTCTTTGCCTCTGTTGTGGATTGGAGGTATTTGCTAATATTTTTATTTTTACACCTACTACATATTGGGATAGGATCTTGGAGATGGAAATAACCCTTTAACCTCCTACTGAGATTGGACGTACTGAGTACGTCCCAGCTCTCTGGGCCTTAATGATCAAGGACATACCCAGTATGTCCTGACAATCACCAGGGTTCCTGCACTGTATATCCGCGATCGCAGCCGGGTCTGCGGCTTATCTTGAAGCCGAGACCTAGATCTCACTGCCGGGACCAATGCCTAAACTGTATGTAGTGTGTGAATGTTGAACACTGGTGATTAACCCCCTCCTTACCTGAGATAGATACCGCACCTTAATTTAGGTGCAGTACCCTGTGGCGACCAGAGCCTCAGGTGCGCCACATTCCCCCACGGCAAATGGCAGGACTCACAGGCTGCAACAAAACACAGTTAACACCGCAATTTTTTTTTTGCATGTAACAGGTTAATAAGAAAACATCTTTACCCCTTTTTTTTGGGAAGCAGCATTGACTTCAAACGTTTCAAACATGTTCAACATTACTGGTCACAGGTCATCAAAATATTTCAAGTAAGAAAATATCAGAAATGAGAAAACATTCAGCATAGAAAAACATCAACAATTATTCTTGCTTGGTTGTTGGTGTTTCCAGAGGGCTGGCCCCGACCCCCTGGCTTGGCACGATCATTGCACATCCTCTGGCGTAATGTCCTAACCCGCGCAGTGGCGGCAAATGGGCCGCCAGTCAGCATCGCAATGGTCAGTCACTAGAGCCGGCGGGTACCTTCCACGTCGCCGCCTGGGGAGGCCAGCAACACCAGAGGTGAACTCAACAGTATCAGGCCATCGGTTCTCATGGTCCCGTGTCAGCAGCGGCCAGGTTTCCTTGGGCATGAGGCATCCCCGGAACAGGCTATAAATTCTCTTCTTCCAATCGGCCAGGGTACATGCCCCCACCGAGCACTGTGGCAGCCAGGTCATGCCTAGGAGACATGGCATGGCAAAGGGCAAGACTGCGGCTGCTGCTACAACTCGTGGAACAACCGCAACCTCCTCTCTCAGGAACAGATCTCTGTCATCGCAGGGTTTCACACTGGTGGCCGGCAGTGAGGCCCGCCCTCGCAACCTTTTGCAGCTTCCCCCGCTGTTTGTCAAGAGTTCCACCCTCGAAGCTCCACCTTTCTTTTTCCCGCCCTTCGTGGCCAATTGGGCCTGATGTTTCTGGTCAGCACCAATCACACAGTCATTGGAAAACTCAATTTTGCAGTGTATCAAGGCACACATTACCCAGGTTTTATGGGCATGATATCCTGTTCATGGCGCCAAATGTAGTGCCCCACAGGGCAGGCGGTTAACCTACTCGTCACCGGGCCGTTTCGGGTCGGGTCAGGCATTGTCATGGTGTGGCCTTGCTCACTTCCGTTGACCCGAGGCGTACAGTAAATGGTGGGGGAAGCGGAGTATTAGGAAAAGTTTGTCGTGACGCCACCTGTGGTATGCGGCCAGTAGTAGCAACCGCTGCAGGATTCCTCTCCGGGGCAGGTGTTAAGGCAGCCGGGATGGTAATACTCCCCATAGGCGGAGCAGGCCCCGGGTGGATGAGGAGTGAAGGTAATGGCCATTGGTGCCTAAGCGCTGGGCGGCGGCGCCGGTAAGGACGAGCCAACACAGTCTCTGCGGGTTCGGGGTGTAGTTTACTCACAACTTCAGCTGCCAGCCCAAGCACACTGGTCACTGACGTGATGGACTCTGGTCAATCCCAGATCCGGTAAGGGGTCACCACAGGTGTTTTGAGAAAGAAGGAGAGAGAATGTCCTATTTCTAGGGTGTCTCCCTCAGCAGTTAGGTACCCTGGCTGAGCTCCCGCTCCAAGCCCCGGGCCCAGTAGAGTCCAAGTTTTCCAGAGATGTCTTGCCAGAACTATGGTCCTGACAGGTCCGTTTTTTATGTGTGTGTGTCGCGCCTATTTGTACTCCAGGTGGAACCCGCCCCCCAGCTGACTGGCTTCTTCACTGACTGGGTCCAATGACTGTTATGACCACCCCCCTGCCTACCCTGAGCTAACCCACCCTGTGAAGGCTCCTAAGCTGTATGTAGTGTGTGAATGTGGAACACTGGTGATTAACCCCCCTCCTTACCTGAGATAGACTCCGCACCTTAATTGAGGTGCAGTACCCCGTGGCGCCAGAGCCTCAGAGGCGCCCCATATGCATGGTGTGTGAGGTGAAGTGTCAGAGCTGCTGTTACAGCTCTGACAGTCCTAATCCACTGCAGTGATCAAGCACTGCAGTGGATTATATCAGTAATCAGATCACTGAAAGTTAGTGTCCAATAAAGGAACTAAATAAAAAAGTAAAAATAAAGTTAAAAAAATGTTAAAAGTATTAAAAAAAATGGGAAAGAAACAACAAAAAAACAATTAATATTCCAATAAATATGTATATTTATCTAAAAAAATAATAAAACCAAAAGACTACACATATTTGGTATTGCCGCGTCCATAACAACCTGAGCTATAAAACTGTCTCACTTGTTAACCCCTTTAGTAAACATGATAAAAAAAAAAATAAAAAATGTAGCAAAAATTATGTCTTTTCATCATACAGCTGACAAAGAAAGTGGAATAAAATGCGATAAAAAAAGCCATATATGAATAAAAATGGTATCTCTGAAAACATCATCTTCTCTTGCAAAAAACAAGCTGCCATAGAGCTGCATCAACGAAAAAATAAAAGAACTATAGCTCACAGAATACAGCAATGCAAAAACACTTTTTTTTTACTATAAAATAGTTTTTTGGGTGTAAAAGCGGCAAAACATAAAAAAACTATATAAAGGTGGTATCGCTGTAATTGCATTGACATGAAGAATATAGCTGTGTTACCATTTTTACGGCACGGTGAATGGCATTAAAACAAAGCAAAAAAATAACAATTCTTGAATTTCTGTTTCTTCTTGATTATGCCTCAACTCACAGAAAGGGAGATATAAAGCGATCAAATAATATTATGTGGCCCAAAATGGTACCAATAAAAACTCCATCTCATCCCGCAAAAAACAAGCTATCACATGACTCGGTCAACAGAAAAATAAAAAAAACTATAGCCATCAAAATCCAGTGATGCAAAAAAAAATCTTTATTATGTAAAAAAGCGCTTTTTAGTGTGATAGTCGCCAAACCTAAAAATTCCTATATAAATCTGGTATCGCAGTAATGGTACTGAACGGAGAAATAAAGCCGCCTAATCAATTATACCGCATGGTGAATGTAGTAAAAATAAATAAATAAAGCCGATTCTTCAACTGCTATTGATTTGTTCATTCTGCCTCTAAAAGCTTGCAGTATGGCGTGGTTCATATTGAACCGGTGGTCTACGCAGAGCACTTATACCTGGAGTTACATGTAAATCTCTGATAAAACGTGATTCAGGCATAATTTCCAACAGACAATTCACTGTAATGAGGCAGAGGGAGTCAGTTTGATCTCCTGTTTGGCCTGTGGTTTGGCAGTGTCCTTATTTTTAAGCGTCTTTTTAGACGTGCACAAAACTGCGATCAGCAACAATTTTTGTTCACCTTTGAAAAGATGGACACTGCTGAGGAGAGGTCAAACAGAGTCCGTGGTAACTCTGCTGCCTCATTAGTGAATGGATCTGTCCTGGGTTTCACCTGAATCATGTATTTCGGAGATGTAGATGGAAACCCTGATGTAAGTGCTCAGCATAGAGCACAGGATAAATGTGAATTGATGCAAAATGTTTGCAATTTTTAATTCTGCACAAATCACTGTGTGTGACACCATGGGTCTTTTCCAGAGACTAAATTGTCACTACACCCATAGATGAATTCCCAGAGGGGTATAATTTCCAAAATGTTGTCACTTGAGGGGGTTTCTTCAGTTCTGGCACTTAGGGGTTCTGCAAATGGAATTGGCAAACTATTCTAGGAAAATCTGTGCTCCAATAATCAAATGGCTCTCCCTCCCTCCTGAGACCTGCAGTGCAGCCCAACAGTACTGTACAGTCACATGTTGGTTATTGCCACGTTCAGGAGAAATCATGTAACACAATATGTGGCCTATTTTACCTATTCCTTTTGTGAAAAGTAGAAATCTGATGTTGAAACAATATTTTAGTTGTAAAAATGTAATTATTTTTTCTTTACTGCCCAATAGTATAACATTTTGTGACACACCTGTGGTGTCAATATGCTCACTGCACCCTTAGATGAATAATTGAATTCATTGTAAAATGGGGACACTTGTGGGGGGTTTCTGCTGTTCTGGCACTTCAGGGGCTCTGACAATGTGATATGGCATCTGCAAACCATTCCAACTAAATCTGATCTCAAATATAGCGCTCCTTCCCTTCTTCACTTTGTTCTGTGCCTCAAAAGTAGTTTTCAACCACATACAGGGTATCGGTGTACTCAGTAGAAATTGCACACAAAATTGCATGGTGCATGTTTTCCTGATACCCTTGTGAAAAAAGACATTCTGGTTGAAGAAACAATTTTATGGTAAAAATACATTTTTTTATTTTTATTACTCAACGTTATAAACTTCTGTGAAGCCCCTGGGGATTCAAGGTGCTTACCAAACATCTAGATAAATCCTTGAGGTGTCTAGTTTACAAAATGGAGTCACTTGTGTGGAAGCTCTACTGTTTAGGCACCTCAGGTGGTCTCCAAACGTGACATGGTGTTCGCTAATGATTCCAGCAAATTTAGCTTTCAAAAATTCAAATGGCGGTTCTTTCCTTTCGAGCCCTGCTGTAGGCCCAAACAATTGATTTCCATCCTATATGAGGTATCCATGTACTGAAAAGAAATTGCATAAAAAATATTATGGTGCATTTTTTCCTGATACCCTTCTGGAAAAAAAAAAGCTACCTGGTTGAAGGAACAATTTTATGGTGAAATAAAATATATCTTTTCACGGCTCAATGTTATAAGCTTCTATGAAGCTCCCAGTGGTTCAATGTGCTCACCAAGGGGTCTAGTAGTTTCCAAACTGGGGCCACTTTTGGGGGAGCTCCACTGTTAAGGCACCTCAGGAAGTCTCCAAATGCAACATGGTGTCCGCTAATGATTCCAGCTAATTTTGCTTTTAAAAAGTCAAAAGGCGCTCCTTCCATTCCAAGACATGCCGTGTGCCCAAACAGGTGATTTCCACCACATATGCATTACCAGTGTACAATTGCACAGTACATTTTATGGTGCATTTTTTCCTGTTACCCTTGTGAAAATGCAAAATTTTATGGCTAAAGTAACATTTTTGTGGAAAAAAAAGTAACATTTTCATTTTTTCCTTCCACATTGCTTTTGTTCCTGTGAAGCAGCTAAAGGGTTAATAAACTTCTTGGATGCGGTTTTCAGCAGTCTGAGGTGTGCAGTTTTTATAATGGTGTCACTTTGGGGTATTTTCTGTCATCTAGGCATTTCAAAGTCACTTCAAATGTGATGCGGTCTCTAAAAAAATGGTTTTGCAAATATTTGTTTGAAAAATGAGAAATTGCTGATGGACTTTGAACCCTTCTAACTTCCTAACAAAAAGAAATTGTTTCAAAAATTGTGCTGATGTAAAGTAGAGATATTGGAAACTAGTAACTATTGTGTGTTTTATCTTTTGGATTTTTGGGCATAAAATTTCAAAGTTTGAAAATTGTGAAATTTTCAAATTTTTTGCCAAATTTCCAATATTTTTACAAATAAACTCAAAAAATATTGTCCTAATTTTACCACTAATATGAAGTATAATATGTCATGAAAAAACAATGTCAGAATCACCGAGATCCATTGAAGCGTTCCAGAGTTATAGCCTGTTAAAGTGACACTGGTCAGAAATGCAAAATATGGCCGGGTCATTAAGGTGAAAACCATGCTCTGAGGTAAAGGGGTGAAGCTTTGAGTAAAGTAAGTGTAGCGCCCCTGAAGCCATCAGGGAGCTACAAGGTACTGCATCCCCATCAGGATGAAGGGCCTACCCCCAGGGACCCAGAAGACCAGTGGCGGTATTAACAAAAACATTCCAGTTAATCCTTGTTTTGCCCCCAAATTCCCCATAGACTGGTGCCAGACTAGGGTTGGACCTAATGGATGGCCACTTAGAGGTGGAGCCGATCCAGTCCACTAGACAACCAGGTGGGAGGAGCAGACAGTGGACAGTGACAGTAGTTGAGAGTCGTTGGTGACGGACGGAGTGCGAATGGAAGCACTGACAGGAGTGTGACGGTGACCTGAGGGCCCAGGCATGTGGTTGCCAGTGGAGTATGGTGGAGTTCTCCCAGAACCATAGCACAGACGGGGTACAGAATCCTAGGTCAGACAAATGCTCCAGGCAGACCTGATAAAATCTGCACAGTGAGGGGACCATCCAGGACCTCACTGACCTTGAAGTTCGTGACTCAGTAGCAACTGGAGAATCGGGGAACAGGACCAGAGACTCCGATCCACCAGGGTTCACGCTACCGTCATACGGACTACCATTGAGAGACTACCAGGAGGGGACCCCCAGACGCTCCAAGCCACAGGGACCCACCAACCAAAGACAGGTGCAGGGGAAAGAAGCCACCAGGTCACTAAACCTGCACTGGGACTAAGGGGACGAGCCGTCAAGACCAGCCTTCCTCGGGTGATCAGTTTCCATCTGACTGTAAGTAAAGGAACCAGTTACACTGCAAACTCCCATGTGGCCTACCTTCTTTCTGCACCCATCTACTTCACATATACTCTGGGGCCCAGCCTAACATCCATGCTGCCACCAATACCAGCCCCAGTAGTGAGAACTATGCAGCGGCGGCTCCATCTACAGAGCCGCAACCTGCAAGTGGCGTCACGTTATAAACTTTCATTTAATCTCCCCTGTAAATATACCCCCTTTAAACAAAGTGTCCCCAGGACACGGAACCGGGCAACGGCCACCAAGTGACATCTCCCCAGCAATACACCGCCAGGGACTGGGTACCCCATAGCCTTGGGCAACACATAAGATTCTGATGCTAATACGTAGTCAACAGTGATTTACAGGTTTTATGCACTGTGTTTTCAGTTGCTTGTGGGGATTTATGAAAAAAATAATTGGAGAAGGTGCCCTGTGATAATATTTTTCTCCCAAGGGTTCTGCAAGACCAAAAAGATTAAGAAACACTGGTCTACCAGAGTCGTGCACACACTTGTGAAATTGTAGTCTATCATGCTACCACCTGTGACATCACCACCCAGATTCACACGCATGGTCTTAGGCTGCTTTCACACATCCGTTTTTTGCTGAGCGGCACAATCCGGCGCTTTGCAGAAAAGTGCAACCGTTTTTTTTTGCCGCCCGTTGCGTTTTTCCGCATAGACTTGCATTAGCGCCGTATTGTGCCGCATGGCCTTGCGTTCCGTCTGTTTTTTGCCGGATGCGGCATATTTAGCACATGCGGCGGCCAGATGGAACATTGCCTGGCACGTTTTTTTGTGCGGCAAAAAAAAAAACGCATCGCGACGGGTGCGGCGCTGTGCGGCATGGTGCATAATGAAAGTCTATGCACGCCGAATCTGGTGGCATGCATCAAATTCGGTTTTTACTTCTGAGTATGCCCAGAAGTGATCTAATTCATTGCTTGTCAGAAAATCATTCTCTCTCTCACACACACACTGACTCACTCACTCACCGATCACGGGCGCCTCGCTGCACGGCTGTCACACTGACTCACTCACTCACTCTCTCTCACTCACACTGACTCACTCACTCACTCTCTCTCACTCACACTGACTCACTCACTCTCACCCACTCACCGATCACCGGCGCAGCGCTGCACGGCTGTCACAAAGCTACGGCGGCTTCTCCTGATTTGAAAAAGCCGGCCGCCCATTATTCAATCTCGTATTCCCTGCTTTCCCTGCCTACCGGCGCCTATGATTGGCTGCAGTGAGACACGCCCCCACGCTGAGTGACAGCTGTCTCACTGCAACCAATCACAGCTGCCGGTGGGCGGGTCTATATCTTGCAGTAAAATAAATAAATAATTAAAAAAAAATGGCGTGCGGTCCCCCCCAATTTTGATACCAGCCAGGGTAAAGCCACACAGCTGAAGGCTGGTATTTTCAGGATGGGGAGCTCCACGTTATGGGGAGCCCGCCAGCCTAACAATATCAGCCTGCAGCCGCACAGAATTGCCGCATCCATTAGATGTGACAGTCCCGGGACTGTACCCGGCTCATCCCAAATTGCCCTGGTGCAGTGGCAATCGGGGTAATAAGGGGTTAATCATGGCAGGCGTCTATGAGACACCCCCAATGATTAACCTGTAAGTGAAAGTAAATAAACACCTACACCAGAAAAAATACTTTATTTGGAATAAAAGACAAAAAAACACCCTCTTTAACCATTTTATTAAAATACACAAATACCCCTCCAGGTCCGATGTAATCCACAGAGGTCCCGCGACGCTCTCAGCTCTGCTACATGAAGCTGACAGAAGCGGCAGTAGAACACCGCTGCTCTCTATCAGCTCCACGCAGCCACTGAAGGGAGTCGCGCTGTCAGCGGGGATGTCACTGAGGTAATGCCGGGATGTGTGCGGTGATGGTGCGTACAGGAGGGCCAGTGTATATGCGGTGATGGTGCATGCGGGAGTGCCGGTGTATGTGCGGTGATGATGAGTGCGGAAGTGCCAGTGTATGTGCGGGGATGATACGTGCGGGAGTGCTGGTTTATGTGCAGTGATGGTGCGTGCGGGAGTGCCGGTGTAGGTGCGGTGATGATGGGGTCTCTCTCTCAGCCTTTAAAAAAAAAAAGAAACGGATCCGTTTTTTACCGGATCCTTCACATCAGTTTTTACACAGTCAGAGACGGATCCGTTGTATCAGGCACAAACCGGATTGTGCCTGATTGCAGGCCTGGCATTCTCCTAAAATGCCTGCTTCTATTTTTAGAGCGCTAATATTCAGCATGAAGGTTGTCAGCCTAGAAGGACACGGCATCATCAGCAGGGGAAGAACACTGACAGCCAAAAAGCTTTGCTCCCCTGCTGTTGATACTGTATCCTGCTGGTTGCAGATGAGCTACATGTCCAGCATTGGCTGTGTACAGGCAGACTACAAAGTATTAACTTAAAGGGGCCGAATAATATTGCACGCCCCACTTTTCAGTTATTTATTTTTTAAAAAGTTTAAAATAAGCAATAAATTTCGTTCAACGTCACAATTGTGTCCCACTTGTTGATTCTTCACCATAACATTAAAATTTGTATCTTTGTGTTTGAATACTGAAATGTGGGAAAAGGTTGAAAAAAATCAAGCGAGCCAAATCCTTTTGCAAGGCAGTGTATGTACAATACATACACAGGTAGCAAGTTACACATTTTTACCACCAAGAAATAAGAATTATTTAGCACTAAAGACACTAAATCAAAGGTCATGCCTTGCCTGTTCACCACTCTCTTAATAAATCCTCACCTGATCTTGAGTGCACGGATCCATGAGCATGTAATTTGTATAGGAATAAATTAAGTCCAGCATGCTATTTCCAAGCTATAACAACTTGTGTTTATTTCAGGAACATAGATAAAGAAAAACAGTAATCTCTAGAGTTAAAGTCAATGTTGAAATGTGCTAGTTTTTAATGCTGTAGATTGCTGTTTTACTTCATCCATGTTCCAAGTTTGTATAGCCTGAAGTTGGAGTGAACTGGAATTCATTCACTCCTAAAGACAGTATAGCCTGCTTTACACGCTACAATATATCTTACGATGTGTCGGCGGGGTCACGTCGTAAGTGACGCACATCCGACATCGTAAGTATGATTGTAGCATGTAAAACCTCCGTGCAATTGCGATTGAACGAAAATCCGTTCATCGCATGCACGTCGTTCATTCCTCAAAAAATGAACGTGAGGTTGTGCAATGTTCCCGAGGCAGCACACATCGCAGTGTGTGACACCCCGGGAACATTGCACACATCTTACCTCCGTCCGCAGCTCCAGCCGACAATGAGGAAGGAAGGAGGTGGGCGGGATGTTTACGTCCCGCTCATCTCCGCCCCTCCACTTCTATTGGCCGGCTGCCGCGTGACATCGATGTGACGCCGAACGTCCCTCCCTCTCCAAGAAGTGGACGTTCACCGCCCACATCAAGGTCGTATGGTAGGTAAGTACGTGTGACGGGGGTGAATCGTCTGTGCGGCACGTTCAACAAATTGAACGTGCCGCACATACGATGGGGGCGTTGCAAATCGCATACGATATCGTATGCAAAATTGCAATGTGTAAAGCAGGTTTTAGGGGCGAGTAAGCTAAATGTTTTGCTAGAAAACCATCGTAAAACACTTTGAAGAACAGCTAAATTTTTATGCAACACAGAGTTGCACAAAAATGTATCCACTTTTTTCCACAACAATTTTAAAGCAACACTGCCAAAGTAGGCCAAGCTGGCAGGTGTGGGAAAAATGCTGCAAAGTAAGAAGTATTTATATTTTTTTTTCATCAGTTTCTTCTATGTCTTTCAAAACATCCTACATTCACACAGTTTGTAAATGAACTCAACAAGGAGGTTCTTACAAATATATTGGAGAACTAACCATAGATCTTGTAGATGTAGGCTTGTGTAATCCTTCTGTCTCTTAATGGAATACCACACAGATTCAAAAATGTTGAGATCAAGGGTCTGTGGGGGCCAAATCACCATTTCCAAGACTGTTTACTCTTCATTACGCTGAAGATATGTCCTAATAATATTGGCTCTATGCTTGTGGTTGTTGTCCTACTGCAAAACATATTTTGAGCCAATCAGATATCTCCCTGAAGGTCTCCCACACTGGTACTTGCCAGGCCTCAAACGAAATAACGTCTGCGATCTGACAAGGGTAGGTACAATGAGTGCAGCAACGGCCATGCTGATCTCCCTGAAGGTATTGCATAATGTATAAGTATCTGCTTGTATTTCTCAGCATTAGTACAACAATATTTCTAGCCAAATCCCCAAATAAATTTGTTGAAATGCAGCCGCAAACTTAATTTGGAACTTCCACCATGCTTCACTACAGACATTCATTATTGCACTGCTCTCTAGGTCTAAAGCAACAAATGTTCCTTCTTTCACAGTGAGATATTTCAAATTTTGACTCATTAGTCCAGAGTACTTGTTACCATGTTTTTATTCCTCATTCCCAATGTTTTCATGCATAGTTGAGTCTCTAAGCCATGTTTCCATGTCAAAGGTATGACTTTTTGGCCACAATTCTTTCATTTAGGCCACTCCTTGCTGGGCTTTTTCTGAATAGTAGATTTGTATAGCTTTATCCCTCTGGTTTTTGCCATTTGTGACCTGATGCTGCTGATGGACATTTTCCAATTTCTAAGGGAAGTAACATGATGTGTTTTTCATCTGCCACACTAAGTTTCCTTGGCCAAGCACTGCTTCTACAATCATCAACATTGTCTAATTCATGGTGCTTCTTAAAGTGTTAGAACATACATTATAGCTTGAAATCTTTGCATAGTGAGACTATAAAGTGTGCACTATATGTGAAAGTCTGGCAGTCGTTAATAGCACTTCAATGAACAGACCTAGTACAAGCTACTCTCTTTATCATATACCAAGAGATGCTCTGGCTTTCACCCTTTAAAGGGGTGGTTCACCCATTTTTTTTATTTTCTGTCGAAGTTCTACTTACAATTCTAGGTATTTTCTCCATTGGCTTATGTTTCCATTTCTGCCACTGAGCGGCGCTATGCTGCACGCTCAGTGCCTGTCACATGACCCCCTGGAGTTGTGGCCGCCGGCATCCTCTGACGTCCCGGCATTTCCGGGCTCTCAAACAAGACGGGTACGTCACAGGATGCCGGCGCCACTCACATTGAGTGACAGGGCTGTGGGCGGTGACTACCGCACGTCACAGCTCAGCATCAAGGGGAGGATCCGGAGGACGTCAGTGTGGAGCCGGCTAACGTCCTGCAGATGGTGAGACACAGGGCGCCAGTGTGCAGTACAGGGGGGGGGGTTCTTCAGCTGAATCCCCCCTGCACGTAAGTATGTGCTCACACTCTCCACCCACCCGCTCTGCTGCGATGTCAGGAGAGCGGCCGGTGTCGGGCAGTGTGATCATCTGCTCCTCCCAGCAGCAAGACACTGACAGGCATGTCACCGCTGTGCTCTGCCACCTGTCCTGCTGCATGGGACCAACTGTCTGCACTCTGTCACCTGCACCACAAGTCACAGAGTGGAGACAGTTGGTGACAGAGCACCTCTGCCCCCCCCTCTTCTTTCCCCACTCTCTTCTCCCCCCCCTCTCTCTCTCCCCCCCCTCCCTCTCTCTCACCCCTCCCTCTCTTCTCCTCCCCCCCGCTCGCTCTCTTCTCACCCTCCACTCCCTCTCTTCTCCCCCCCTCTCTCTTCTCCCCCCTCTCTCTTCTCCCCCCCTCTCTCTCTTCTCCCCCCTCTCTCTCTTCTCCCCCCCTCTCTCTTCTCCCCCCCTCTCTCTTCCCCCCCCTCTCTCTTCTCCCACCCGCTCGCTCTTTCCCCCCCCGCTCGCTTTTCCCCCGCTCGCTCTCTTCTCCCCCCCTCTCTCTCGTCTCTCCCCCTCTCTCTCTTCTCCCCCCCTCTCTCTCTTCTCCCCCCCCCTCTCTTCTCCCCCCCTCCCTCTCTCTCCCCCCCTCCCTCTCTCTCCCCCCTCCCTCTCGCTCTCTTCTCCCCCCGCTCCCTCTCTTCTCCCCCCCTCTCTTCTCCCCCCCTCTCTTCTCCCCCCCTCTCTTCTCCCCCCTCTCTCTCTTCTCCCCCCTCTCTCTCTTCCCCCCCTCTCTCTCGTCTCCCCCCCCTCTCTCGTCTCCCCCCTCTCTCTCTTCTCCCCCCCTCTCTCTCTTCTCCCCCCCCTCCCTCTCTCTCCCCCCCTCCCTCTCTCTCCCCCCCTCCCTCTCGCTCTCTTCTCCCCCCCGCTCCCTCTCTTTCGCCCCCCTCTCTTCTCCCCCCCTCTCTTCTCCCCCCCTCTCTCTCTTCTCCCCCTCTCTCTTTTCTCCCCCCTCGCTCTCTTCTCCCCCCCTCGCTCTCTTCTCCCCCCCCTCGCTCTCTTCTCCCCCCCTCGCTCTCTTCTCCCCCCTCGCTCTCTTCTCCCCCCTTCGCTCTCTTCTCCCCCCTTCGCTCTCTTCTCCCCCCCCTTCGCTCTCTTTGCCCCCTTCGCTCTCTTTTCCCCCCTCGCTCTCTTTTCCCCCCTCGCTCTCTTTTCCCCCCTCGCTCTCTTCTCTCCCGCTCGCTCTCTTCTCCCCCGCTTGATCTCTTCTCCCCCGCTCGATCTCTTCTCCCCCGCTCGATCTCTTCTCCCCCGCTCGATCTCTTCTCCCCCGCTCGCTCTCTTCTCCCCCCCCGCTCGCTCTCTTCTTCCCCCCGCTCGCTCTCTTTCCCCCCCGCTCGCTCTCTTTCCCCCCCTCTCTCTCTTCTCCCCCCTCTCTCTCTTCTCCCCCCCTCTCTCTCTTCTCCCCGCCCTCTCTCTCTTCTCCCCGCCCTCTCTCTCTTCTCCCTCCCCTCTCTCTCTTCTCTCCCCGCTCGCTCTCTTCTCCCCCCCGCTCTCTTCTCCCCCCCCGCTCGCTCTCTTTTCCTCGCTCTCTCCTGGCATGGTCAGTACAGAAATCTCTCCATCGTAGAGGGGTGAGAGGGATTAATAAACATGGAGTCCCTACTGTGTCTGTGTATTTATTTCTAATAAAGTATTTTTCTCTGTGTGATGTCTTTTTTTTTTTTAAACCCTTTGTTGGAGATTCTTAATGGCCAGGTTAAACTTGGCCTGACATTAAGAATCTCGGGCTTTATACCAGCTGGTAAAACATAGCTGGTATTAACCCCTTATTACCCAGCGTGCCACCTGCCACCAGGGCCACTGGAAGAGTTGGATACAGCGCCTGAAGATGGCGCTTCTATGAAAGCGCCATTTTCTGGGGCAGCTGTGGACTGCAATTCGCAGTGGGGGGCCCAGAAAGTTTGGGCACCCTGCACTGTGGATTCCAATCCCCAGCTGCCTAGTTGTACCTGGCTGGACTCAAAAATTTGGCGAAGCCCACATCATTTTTTTTTTTTTTTTTTTAATTATTTCATGAACTTCATGAAAAAAAAGGGCTTCTCTATATTTTTGGTTCCCAGCCGGGTACAACTAGGCAGCTGGGGGTTGGGGGCAGCCCGTAGCTGCCTGCTGTACCTGGCTAGCATACAAAAATATGGCGAAGCCCACGTCATTTTCTTAAAAACGTTTTCAGGGAAAAACCTTTATAAAAAAAAAATGCTTCCCTGCATTTCTATTGCCAGTGAAAGTAACACCAAGCAGCGGGGGCTAGCAGCCAGTAGCTGCTTTGGTTACCCTTAGCAATAGAAAATGCAGCAGGAGCCCACAAACAATGTGATTTTTTTATTTTTTTATTTTTAATGATTTTTTTTTAATAAAAAATCGGCATGGGCTTCGCCCATCGAGCACCAGAGCATTTTACTGCTCAATTCATCCCAAGTAATCAGATGACTCCAGTGTCGGCCGATTACTTGTTCTGTGTCCCCCTGCATCCATCGCAGCGTGTACGGGCTGTGAGGTAAGCGGAGTGGAGACAGTGACATGCTCTGCTCTGACACATAGTGTGCTGCATGTCACTATCTTTCTCCACTCTGGCACTTGTTGTGCAGGTGACTGGATGATACATGTCACTAAATGCCCCACTCTGAGACTTGTTCAGGTGAGAGTGTATACAGTTGGAACAATGCAGCAGAAGTCACAGAGTGGAGCAAGTTAGTGACATGTATCATCCGGTCACCTGCACAACAAGTCCCAGAGTGGATACAGTGACATGCAGCACACTATGTGTCAGAGCAGAGCATGTCACCAACTTGCTCTGCTCTGTCACCTGCGGTGCTGCATGTCACGTTTTTGCCGCGATTTGGTGCCTTTTTTGCTGCGTTTTTGCTCACTGCGTTTTTAATCAGTGCACAATGCCATTAAAGATTGTTGATGAAAAAAAAAAAAAAGGACTGATGTCATTTCCTTATTCAAAATGTTCATTGTATGCAGGAGAGCAGACAGCAGCTGCAGAACTACAAGGCTCAGCATCCTCCATTCACTAGTGTATACAGGAGAGCAGACAGCAGCTGCAGAACTACAAGGCTCAGCATCCTCCATCCAGGACTGTATGCAGTTTTTTACCCAAAAAGAAAAAAAAAATGACATGGGCTTCGCCATATTTTTGTATGCTAGCCGGGTACAGCAGGCAGGTACGGGCTGCCCCCCAACCCCCAGCTGCCTATTTGTACCCGGCTGGGAACCAAAAATATAGAGAAGCCCTTTTTTTTTTTTAATTATTTCATGAATTTCATGAAATAATTTAAAAAAAAAATGACGTGAGCTTCGCCTAATTTTGGTGTCCAGCCGGGTACAACTAGGCAGCTGGGGATTGGAATCCACAGTGAAGGGTGCCCAAGCTTTCTGGGCACCCCCACTGCGAATTGCAGTCCGCAGCCACCCCAGAAAATGGCGCTTTCATAGAAGCGCCATCTTCTGGCACTGTATCCAACTCTTCCAGCTGCCCTGATGCCGGGTGGCTAGCCGGGTAATAATGGAGTTAGGGCTAGCTGTATATTATCAGCTAGCCCTAAGCCCGAAATTCATGGTGTCACGCCAATATTAGACATGGCCACCATGAATTTCTAGTAATGATAAAAAAAAAAAAAAACAACACACAGAAAAATATTTTTATTAGAAATAAAACACAACACAATTAGTGACTCCATCTTTATTGAAATAAACCCCCCTCCGCAGTAATCCTGGGTTAGGGTCCCGCGCCGTCCAATCCGGATCCAATATCATCTGATCGGTTTGCTGGAAGGCAAAGCGATCAGATGATGTGTCAGGTTAAACTACGTGAATCACATCACACATCAGCTGATTGTATAAAAGCCGATTATACAATCAGCTGATGCATCAGTGCAAAAAAAAAAACATACTCACTTACGTGCTGATTACCGGCAGCTCCTGCAGCGGAGTCTGATCCTGGCCCATCGCTGCAGGAGCGGCCGGTAATCAGCTGATGAAGTCCCCTGACGGCAGGATCAGCTGATAGCCGGCCGGGCGCGAAAAAGCCGGCGAGACTACGATCAGCTGATGCGTCAGGTGACTGCATCAGGTGATCCATGGTCAGGTCCTGCAAGCAAGGTCCTGCCCCGGGGAGACTGCACACAGCCAGAGCGGCGGTACCGAGACAGGGGCTGGGAGCGGGCACCGGGACCCTGCAGACAGGTGAGTATGACATACACACACACACTCACACACACACTGTATATACACACACACACTGTATATACACACACACATACACATACACTGTATATACGCACACACACACTTTCTTCCCCTGGCTGTGTAGAGCTGCTGCTGTCTCTGTATGATTGATCTCAGTGCATCCACAAGGAAGAGGCAGGGAGGAGGGTTTGGGTGGGAGCAGAGTGGGTGTATTAGACACAATAGGTGTGTTAGATAAGCCAGACACCGCCCTAGAGCCACAAAGAATTCTGGGACTTGTAGGAACTGAACACAGGAAGTCAGAGGAGAGATTAACCCCATCAGAGCTTGAGCCAGCAATGACCGTGTGCTGCTGGTGCACAATAAAAGGCAATTTTGCTGAAAAAACATAATAGATGTGTTGAGGGGCACATATTAGCAAGATTTATCAGAAAAAAAAAAATCAGTTTTGGTAACTGGACAACTTCTTTAATTTCTGTACAGGGATCTGGACTTACACCCGGACTCCTGGGCAGGGGCCATGGTGTCAGCGACTGACTGTTGGAGTAGGCTGATGGCAAGAAGGTTAATAACGCAGTCTCAATACCAAGAAGTCATGTCGGGGACAAAATCTAAAAGCAAGCAAGTGGTAAAAATACAAGCCAAGTTCAGAAATTGGAATAAACAGAGTAACACAACTGGCTCAATAGATCAGAATGACCAGGTCTAGCAGAACTAACTAACTGGCAGCCAGAGACTGTCTGCTGGGGTTTGCTTAGAAAGAATTGACCCAAAATCTTTTCTCTGGCCCGTAACCTTTCCAATGCACCAAAATATTGTATGGACAATCTTACTATCCAGGAAGGTAGATTTTTTTCCCTTTATATTTCAGATTGCTTTTGATCAAAACAGGAGGGAAGGATTTCTAGCAGGATGAACAGGCGAGGGATATACTTTAAAAAGGGATTTGTGGAACACATTGGGTATCCAAAAGGAAGATGGTGTAGCTTCAAATAGATATCCACAGGAGGTGTGACAATGTGTCCCTCCCCAACCCTTGGCCTTAATTCGTGTACTCTATGCCATATAGGGTCATGTACATTGCTTGGCTGTCTTTGTTCTTTGGTTGTAACATTATATCCCCCCAGCATGTACCATATTATAATCAGGCTCCAGCAGTAGCTATTGTCTATGTACTGCTGCTGGTGGGAGATTGTTTGTTCTTCCCAGCATAGGGCTCCTCCAATCCACAACTTGGTAAACAGAACAGAGCCAGGACATCTAGAATCCTTTCATGCATCAAATGTCCAGGGGACGTGTGCCCTTCTGCCCACCAGGAGAGGAGAATAATGAGACACATGTTAGTCAGTTAGTTGAATCTTGGTTGGAGACGTACTAGGATCTATGGCTGAGGCTGGATCCTAGTGCCTGTGTATGGACTGTTACAGATTGGAGATCAGTGGCCACGTGGGATTGTGTTTTGTTGTTCATACTGTTGGACTCAAGGAACGCATATAAGGACCATTACCATATTTTCCCTGGTGTCGGAATACCGGGAGGCGCCCCCAGATCTGTTGTCTTGTTGTGGACTCCTTGCAGACTTTAAGGATTTATATTCATGTTTAGTGCTTTATCTGTGTGGTTTCAATAAAGCCCTTTGGATTGTTCTTCGGCCTGGCGTCCATTACTGCTCTGTTGCATACCCCATCACAGATGGACACAGTCACAGTCCGTCACAGATGGACAACCTCAGTTATTTTAGTATAGACTAATACATTTGGAAGCTAGTCTGACAGGAGATTTTAAGTTTACAAAAGAAAAGGATGTAACTCACCAGTATAATTCATTACGTGTCCCACTCATGCACAGTGTAAGGAACCTAGAAAACTAGAAAAAAGGGAGGAAGCATCAGGGAAGGATTTAGGGAAACTCCAAAATGCAATCCAGCACATGTAAAAATTCCTTATTTATTTGTTAAAATAGGAGAGAAACAAATCACAGACTACAATGACATATTCAGCCAAAGTTGAAACCTACGCATTTCAAACAATATAGTTCTTATGCAGGATATCCTGTGGTTGTTCTGTTGTTGTGTCTTGTTGAGGTGCGAAGTATTGACATGGTGCATGGCCTGTGACATTAAACTATATTTTACAACCTCACCTTTGTGGCAAAGTTTGGCTGATCCTCACCCAGTTTTTAGCCTTCTATGCAGCTATTTCATTTTCAGTTACATACAATGTTTCACCCTGCATATGAAAATTCTGATCATTATCATCTGTTTGATTTAATTTGTTACTCATAAATAGAGATGAGCGAGGTTCGAGGTTCGCCAATTTCATGTTTGAGTGATTTTAGGGGGTGTTCGAGTCGTTCGACGAACTCGAACGATTTACTAAAAGTTCGGCAGTTCGAGTTACATTCAAGAACGGTTCGAGCACCAAAAGCGTGGCTTTTCACAGTAAGTATGTGAGCACCTTTCGTATTTGCATGCGTCCTGCGTCCCCAGCACAATTCCTCTCTCTTTCCTACTCACCGATCATGGGCACGGTGCTGCACGGCTGTCACAAATCTCCAGCGGCATTTCCTCTTTTGAAAATGGCTGCTGCTTCATTATTCAGATAGTTATTCCGTGCTTTCCCCGCCCACCGGCGCGCATGATTGGTTGCAGTTAGACACGCCCCCACGATGAGTGACAGCTGTCTCACTGCAACCAATCACAGCTGCCGACGGGCGGCTCTATATCGTGCAGTAAAATAAATAAATAAATAATAATAAATAATAATAAAAAAAAAATGCGGTTCCCCCCATATTTGATACCAGCCAGGATAAAGCCACACGGCTGGAGGCTGGTATTGTCAGGATGGACAGCGCCTCGTCATAGGGAGCCCACCACCCTAACAATATCAGCAGGCAGCCGCCCGGAATTGCCACATCCATTAGATATGGCAGTCCCGGGACTCTACCATGGTCATCCCGAATTGCCCTGGTGCGGTGGCAATCAGGTTAATAAGCAGTTAATCATGGCAGGTGTCTCCCCAATATACCTTCCATGATTAAGCTGTAAGTGAAAGTAAATAAACACACACAACGAAAAATCCTTTATTTGGAATAAAAGACAAAAAAACACCCTCTTTCACCATTTTATTAAAATCCCCAAATACCCCTCCAGGTCCGAAGCAATCCACACGACATTGTCAGCTCTGCTACATGAAGATGACAGGGAGCACTATAGAACACGAGCACTGTGTCCTCTCCACGTAGCACCTGAAGAGAATCGTGCTGTCACCAGATTTTACTCTGCAATGCAGACGTCAAGATTACCAAATCTGCCTATGTTTTTCATTACAGCGAGTGGCTGAATGGTTAGAGCTCTCGCATAAGAAGCATTAGTTCACGAGTTCGAGTCCCGGCAGTCCCGGGAAAGAGTTCAATTTATTTTTAATTATTTATTTATAATTATAATTTAATTTAATTATGCACTGAGGGGAGGATGATGGGGGTTGTAGTGCCTGCGGTGATGATGGTGGTTGTAGTGCCTGCGTGTGTGCGGTGATGAGTGTGGTACGGCCGGTGTTTGCCCGCACATCCATCCGCCCGCTCATCCATCCGCCCATCCGTCCACCCATCCGCCCGCCCATCCGCCCGCCCATCCGCCCGCCCATCCGCCCATCCATCCGCCCATCCATCCTTGCAGCTGAACAATCTGCTTCTAGATTCTCTACTGCAGAATAGAGCTAAAGATTACCAAATCTGCCCATGTTTCTTATTAGAGCCAGTGGCTCAATGGTTAGAGCTCTCGCGTAAGAAGCATTAGTTCACGAGTTAAAATCCCTGCCACCCTGGTAAAGAATTTAATTTTAATTTTAAATTATTATTATTTATTTCTAATTATAATTTTATTTAATTATGCACTGAGGGGAGGAGCCGGACATCAGCTGTGAGCCGCGGGACACACCTCTAAAATCGGAGCAGTTCACGGAATGAGGCTGCATTGCTCTCTTCTCTCTCTCTTCTCTCTCTCTTTCTCTCTCTCTCTTTCTCTCCCTCTCTTTCTCTCTCTTTTTCTCTCTCTCTCTCTCGCTTTCTCCCTCTCTCTCTCCCCTCTCTTTTTCTCTCTTTCTCTCTCTCTCTTTTTCTCTCTCTCTATTTTTCTCTCTTTTCACTCTCTCTTTCTCAGTCTCTCTTTTTCTCTTTTTCCCTCTCTCTCTCCTCTCTCCTCTCTCTCTTCTCTCTCTCCTCTCTCTCTTCTCTCCTCTTCTCTCTCTCTTCTCTCTCCTCTCTCTCTTCTTTCTCTCTCTCCCTCTCTCTTCTCTCTCCTCTCTCTCTTCTCTCTGTCTCTCTTTTCTCTCTCTTTTCTCTTCCTCTTTTCCCTCTATCTTTTCTCTCTCTTTTCTCTCTCATCTTTCTCTCTCTCTCTCTCCCCCTCTCAGACCTGGCGGTGATCGGCTGATGCGGTCACCTGACGGAATCAGCTGACACTATAAGTTGAGCGGTGGGGCCGGCTTTTTACCGCCCGGCCGGCTAAACTATCAGCTGCTGTTGTCAGACAGGAGTCTGCACTGAAGTGTGTAGTTTGTTTTGGCTTTTTTTGCACTGATGCATCAGCTGATTGTATAAAAGCCGTTTATACAATCAGCTGCTGTGTCATGTGATTCAGGCCCTTGAACCTGACACATCATCTGATCGATTTGCCTTCCAGCAAAACGATCAGATGATATTGGATCCGGATTGGACGGCGCGGGCCCCTTGATCCAGGATTACTGTGGAGGAGGTTCTTTATTTCAATAAAGATGGAGTCACTATTTCTGTTGTGTTTTATTTCTAATAAAAATATTTTTCTGTGTGTTGTGTTTTTTTTTATCTGTACTAGAAATTCATGGTGGCCATGTCTAATATTGGCGTGACACCATGAATTTCGGGCTTAAGGCCAGTTGATAATATAAAGCTAGCCCTAACCCCATTATTACTCAGCGAGCCACCCATCACCAGGGCGCTGGAAGAGTTGGATACAGTGCCAGAAGATGGCGCTTCTATGAAAGCGCCATTTTCTGGGGCGGCTGCAGACTGCAATTCGCAGCAGAGGTGCCCAGAAAGCTTGGGCACCCTGAGCTGTGGATTCCAATCACCAGCCGCCTAGTTGTACCTGGCTGGACACAAAAATTGGGCGAAGCCCATGTAATTTTTTTCTAAAATTATTTCATGAAATTCATGAAATAATTAAAAAAGGGCTTCCCTTTTGTATTAGTTGCCAGCCGGGTACAAATAGGCAGCTGGGGGTTGTGGGCAGCCCATAGCTGCCTGCTGTACCTGGCTAGCATACTAAAACATGGCGAAGCCCACGTAATTTTTGGGGGGCGCAAAAAAACTCCTGCATACAGTCCTGGATGGAGTATGCTGAGCCTTGTAGTTCTGTAGTTCCCCCAGCTGCCTATTTGTACCCGGCTGGGAACTAAAACAAAAGGGAAGCACTTTAATTATTTCATGAATTTCATGAAATAATTAAAAAAAAATCGACATGAGCTTCGCCCCATTTTTGTGTCCAGCCAGGTACAACTAGGCAGCTGGGGATTGGAATCCGCAGCACAGGTTGGCCCGAGCTTTATGGGCCCCTCTGCTGCGAATTGCAGTCCGCAGCCGCCCCAGAAAATGGCGCTTTCATAGAAGCGCCATCATCTGACGCTGTATCCAACTCTTCCAGCAGCCCTGAAGCCTGGTGGCTTGCTGGGTAATAATGAGTTAATACTAGCTTTGTTTTACTAGCTAGTATTAAGCCAGAGATTCTTAATGTCAGGCAAGTTTGACCCAGCCATTAAGAATCTCCAATAAAGGGTTAAAAAAAAAAACACCACACAGAGAAAAAATACTTTAATAGAAATACACAGACACACTTAGAGACTCCATGTTTATTACTCCCTGTCATCCCTCCACGATCCATGGTCTTCTGTCTTCTTTCTCCTTTAACCCATGCAGCTCTGTTACATCAGACAGCACAGCATGGGAGGAAGAATGCTGCTGCTCCCGTGAGTGAAGAGAAGCTGCGGGCTGTAAGCGGTGACGTCACACACATGCAGGAGCGGGGAAGCCGACCATGTGCCAGAGCATTTCGCCGGTACACGGAGATGCTGGAATGATCACCGAGTACCGGAGAGATGCACTGACAGGACCTAGCATGACGTCTAGCCATATGACCAGTCTGTAGCCAATGAGATAATAGACACGTGACTGGTCACATGCTATTTTGACGTCACGATAGGTCCTATCATCAGTGCTGGTTACCGGGAGGATGCAGTGATTATTGTAAGGAGAAGCGGCGGGAGACAGATTGCAGGACATGTCGCAGGAACCTGTAAGTGTTATGGCAATGTTTATTAACTGTATGTGTACATGTATAATGTGTTTTTATGTGTTTGTGTTTGCCTCCCATTGTTTTCAATGGGGTTCGAGTGGTTCGTCGAATGTTTCGTCGAACGTTCGTCGAACGGAGCCTCCGTTCGACGAACCAAACCGAACTCGAACGCCAGGGGGGTGGCTCATCTCTACTCATAAACCTGACATACTACAAAATTCCTGACTTGTACTTAGTAGAGCTGATGCTGTTTGTTTATTCACTTTGCATTTTGTTAACTGACAAAAATAAACTATTAACATTTCTATTTTCTAAAGTTTAACTGGTTATAACATTTATATGTGGCGCCCCTGAGGCTTCAGTCGCCACAGAGGTACTGCATCTCAACCAGAGGTGTGGTGCCCCGTCCCTGGGTAAGGAAGAGGTCATCCACCGGTATACACAAAACACAGACACTCTCATTAGCAGCACTTCACTGGACCGTGGTTAGGGCAAGTTGCACCTTTGATGGAATGCACAGTCAGAGCCAGGGTGGGGGGTGGATTCTAGTTTGTAGGAGCAGACTACAGAAAGTTAGACAGTTGGAAGGAGCAGTAGAGGAGTGAAGACCTGTGGTCTGGAGCTGGTGCAGCTCAGACAAGGCACAAGAGATAAGGGGTCTCGTTCCGTGGTCTCGTTCCACATATGACATACTGTAGTGGAGGGACTTGGCCGCAAATGGGGATCCAGTCCCTAGACTAGAGGAGAAGAACCAACGTGCTCGTTTAGTAAAACCGGAGGCTAAGGATACAGCTAGTAGCGAAGCCAACTCTGCACACGAATCTCCTGGAAGGTGGCCATAGAGGGCCAAGGGACAGAGCTTCAAGCTACCCTGTAGGGTCTGCGGACACCAGCTCAGGGCACTGTATGCATAGGAGTGGGACAGGCAGGCAAGAAGTCAGTGCAGGAAGATGACCAGGAAAGGAACATAAGAAGGGTGCACCGGTCTTGACCTCAGAACTACCCAGGAACAACTGTAGCTCATCACAGTGAAACCCAGCACTCCATAAGTGGTCAGTGTCTAGTCTTGGTTACCTTGCAACCTGCTACAGTGAGTAAAAACCTTGAGATTGCATCCCTGTGTCACTCCATTATTCGCCAGCGCCTCCGGCCCTGCATCCCTGCCATCAATGACTACTATTCCCATTGGCCCTGGAGCCCAGCTCTACCTGTGGAGAACTATACCAACCCAGCTGCATCACCATCTACCCCATAAGTCATATCTCACAGCGTCGGCTATCTCTGGCTGAGCACCACAGGTCGCATTACGAATAACTATCATCATCTCTTGTAAATATCCATTTTTTATAACGAAACTGCCAGGGTCACGGAACCGGGCCTTTCCGACATGACATCCTTCCCCCCTGACAAGGACCGACCCAGTAACGAGTGCCACATGGCCCCGGTGCGGGCGTGTCATATACACTACTGTATCTATCGAGATATATATACACAGCTCTGACAAAAATTAAGAGACCACTGCACATTATAATAAAAATCAGCTTCTCTACATATCTGACAGCAATTCCATTCCAGTGTCAGTTGAATTCAAACCAGAGTACAGACCGGCAGAGGGCGAAAGCGACTCTCCACTGACCGGGATGACCGTCATCTAATTCGAATGTCACTCAGCAACCGCAGGATGACATCAAGTGACCTACAAAAGGAATGGCAAGTGGCAGCTGGCGTGAAATGCATGGCAAGAACAGTTCGTAACAGGCTCCTAGAGGCAGAGCTCAAGTTATGTAAAGCTAGAAAAAAGCATTTCATCAATTAGAAGCAAAGGAGAGCCAGGCTGAAGTTTGTCAAAGACCATAAGGATTAGACCATAGAGGACTGGAGTAAGGTAATCTTCTCTGATGAGTCTAATTTTCAGCTTTGCCCAACACCTGGTCATTTAATGGTTAGACGGAGACCTGGAGAGGCGTACAAGCCACAGAGTCTTGCACCCACTGTGAAATTTGGTGGAGGATCGGTGATGATCTGGGGATGCTTCAGGAAAGCTGGAATTGGGTAGATTAAACTTTGCGAAGGAAGTATGAATCAAGCTACTTACAAGGTTATCCTGAAAAATCACTTGATTCCTTCTGCTCAGGCAATGTTCCCCAACTCTGAGAACTGGTTTTTCCAGCAGGACAATGTGCCATGCCCCACAGCTAGGTCAATCAATGTGTGGATTAAGGACTACCACATCAAAACCCTGTGGCCAGCCCAATCTCCAGACCTGAACCCTATTGAAAACCTCTGGAATGTAATCGAGGAAGATTGATAGTCACAAACCATCAAACAAAGAAGAACTTCTTAAATGTTTGCACCAGGACTGGCATAAGATCACCCAAAACAATATGAAAAACTGGTGTAAAGCATGCGAAGACGCATGAAAGCTGTGATTAAAAATCATGGTTATGCCACAAAATATTGATCTCTGAACTCTTCCTTAGTTAAAACATTAGTATTGTTGTTTCTAAATGATTATGAACATGTTTTCTTTGCATTACTTGAGGTCTGAAAGAAATGCATTTTTTTGTTATTTTGACCTTTTCTCATTTTCAAAAAATACAGACAAAATTTATTGCTTGGAAATTCGGAGACATGTTGTCAGTGATTTATAGAATAAAAGAACACTGAAAGTTTTGCAGTGGTCTCTTAATTTTTGCCAGAGCTGTATATATATGTGTATACAGTGCCTACAAGTAGTATTCAACCCGCTGCAGATTTAGCAGGTTTGATAAGATGCAAATAAGTTAGAGCCTGCAAACTTCAAACAAGAGCAGGATTTATTAACAGATGCATAAATCTTACAAACCAACAAGTTATGTTGCTCAGTTAAATTTTAATAAATTTTCAACATAATTATTATTATTAGAATTATTATTCAACCCCTAGGTTTAATATTTTGTGGAATAACCCTTGTTTGCAATTACAGCTAATAATCGTCTTTTATAAGACCTGATCAGGCCGGCACAGGTCTCTGGAGTTATCTTGGCCCACTCCTCTATGCAGATCTTCTCCAAGTTATCTAGGTTCTTTGGGTGTCTCATGTGGACTTTAATCTTGAGCTCCTTCCACAAGTTTTCAATTGGGTTAAGGTCAGGAGACTGACTAGGCCACTGCAACACCTTGATTTTTTTCCCTCTTGAACCAGGCCTTGGTTTTCTTGGCTGTGTGCTTTGGGTCGTTGTCTTGTTGGAAGATGAAATGACGACCCATCTTAAGATCCTTGACGGAGGAGCGGAGGTTCTAGGCCAAAATCTCCGGGTAGGCCGTGCTATCCATCTTCCCATGGATGCGGACCAGATGGCCAGGCCCCTTGGCTGAGAAACAGCCCCACAGCATGATGCTGCCATCACCATGCTTGACTGTAGGGATGGTATTCTTGGGGTTGTATGCAGTGCCATCCAGTCTCCAAACGTCACGTGTGTGGTTGGCACCAAAGATCTCGATCTTGGTCTCATCAGACCAGAGAACCTTGAACCAGTCTGTCTCAGAGTCCTCCAAGTGATCATGAGCAAACTGTAGATGAGCCTTGACATGACGCTTTGAAAGTAAAGGTACCTTACGGGCTCGTCTGGAACGGAGACCATTGCGGTGGAGTACGTTACTTATGGTATTGACTGAAACCAATGTCCCCACTGCCATGAGATCTTCCCGGAGCTCCTTCCTTGTTGTTCTTGGGTTAGCCTTGACTCTTCGGACAAGCCTGGCCTCGGCACGGGAGGAAACTTTCAAAGGCTGTCCAGACCGTGGAAGGCTAACAGTAGTTCCATAAGCCTTCCACTTCCGGATGATGCTCCCAACAGTGGAGACAGGTAGGCCCAACTCCTTGGAAAGGGTTTTGTACCCCTTGCCAGCCTTGTGACCCTCCATGATCTTGTCTCTGATGGCCTTTGAATGCTCCTTTGTCTTTCCCATGTTGACCATGTATGAGTGCTGTTCACAAGTTTGGGGAGGGTCTTAATTAGTCAGAAAAGGCTGGAAAAAGAGATAATTAATCCAAACATGTGAAGCTCATTGTTCTTTGTGCCTGAAATACTTATTAATACTTTAGGGGAACCAAACAGAATTCTGGTGGTTTGAGGGGTTGAATAATAAATGACCCTCTGAATAAACTTTTCTCAATTTAAAAAAAAAAAAAAAAAAGAAATAACATTCTTTTTTGCTGCAGTGCATTTCACACTTCCAGGCTGATCTACAGTCCAAATGTCACAATGCCAAGTTAATTACGAATGTGTAAACCTGCTAAATCTGCAGGGGGTTGAATACTACTTGTAGGCACTGTATATATATATACAGTCATGTGAAAAAGTTTGGGCACCGCTATTAATGTTAACCTTTTTTCTTTATAACAATTTGGGTTTTTGCAACAGCTATTTCAGTTTCATATATCTAATAAATGATGGACTCAGTAATATTTTTGAAATGAAATGAGGTTTATTGTACTAACAGAAAATGTGCAATCTGCATTTAAACTAAATTTGACAGGTGCATAAGTATGGGCACCCTTATCAATTTCTTATTTTGAACACTCCTAACTACTTTTTACAGACTTACTGAAGCACTAAATTGGTTTTGTAACCTCATTGAACTTTGATCTTCATAGGCAGGTGTATCCAATCATGAGAAAAGGTATTTAAGGTGGCCACTTGCAAGTAGTTCTCCTATTTGAATCTCCTATGAAGAGTGGCATCATGGGCTCCTCAAAACAACTCTCAAATGATCTGAAAACAAAGATTATTTAACATAGTTGTTCAGGGGAAGGATACAAAAAGTTGTCTCAGAGATTTAAACTGTCAGTTTCCACTGTGAGGAACATAGTAAGGAAATGGAAGAACACAGGTACAGTTCTTGTTAAGCCCAGAAGTGGCAGGCCAAGAAAAATATCAGAAAGGCACAGAAGAAGAATGGTGAGAACAGTTAAGGACAATCCACAGACCACCTCCAAAGACCTGCAGCATCATCTTGCTGCAGATGGTGTCACTGTGCATCGGTCAACAGTACAGCGCACTTTGCACAAGGAGAAGCTGTATGGGAGAGTGATGTGAAAGAAGCCGTTTCTGCAAGCACGCCACAAACAGAGTCGCCTGAGGTATGCAAAAGCACATTTGGACAAGCCAGTTACATTTTGGACGAAGGTCCTGTGGACTGATGAAACAAAGATTGAGTTGTTTGGTCATACAAAAAGGCGTTATGCATGGAAGCAAAAAAAACATGGCATTCCAAGAAAAGCACTTGCTACCCACAGTAAAATTTGGTGGAGGTTCCATCATGCTTTGGGGCTGTGTGGCCAATACCGGAACCGGGAATCTTGTTAAAGTTGAAGGTCACATGGATTCAACTCAGTATCAGCAGATTCTTGACAATAATGTGCAAGAATCAGTGACGAAGTTGAAGTTACGCAGGGGATGGATATTTCAGCAAGACAATGATCCAAAACACCGCTCCAAATCTACTCAGGCATTCATGCAGAGGAACAATTACAATGTTCTGGAATGGCCATCCCAGTCCCCAGACCTGAATATCATTGAAAATCTGTGGGATGATTTGAAGCGTGCTGTCCATGCTCGACGACCATCAAACTTAACTGAACTGGAATTGTTTTGTAAACAGGAATGGTCAAATATACCTTCATCCAGGATCCAGGAACTCATTAAAAGCTACAGGAAGCGACTAGATGCTGTAATTTTTGCAAAATGAGGATCTACAAAATATTAATGTCACTTTTATGTTCAGGTGCCCATACTTATGCACCTGTCAAATTTAGTTTAAATGCGGATTGCACATTTTCTGTTAGTACAATAAACCTCATTTCAATCCAGAAATATTACTGAGTCCATCATTTGTTAGATATATGAAACGGAAATAGCTGTTGCAAAAACCCAAATTGTTATCAAGAAAAAAGGTTAACATTAATAGGGGTGCCCAAACGTTTTCATATGACTGTGTATATATATATATATATACTGTATATATATATATATATATATATATATATATATATATATATATATATATATATATATATATATATATATACACGTATGAAATATATAAAATTTACATAATAACACCACTGGTTATCTTAGAATTCAATAGCTTTGATCCTGGAACCAGAATCACCTTCGTGCAGATGATCTATATGATTGCCATTATTATTCAATCTAGGATTTTTGCAGCTGAAATGAGAAGCTGATGAAAGAGTTAAATAACATGTTCAAATAACTCAAGCAGGAGATTTGAAGCTTCTTTGCTGAGAATACATCAAAGCAAAAAGTGACATGCGGTGCCCTAGAGCTCTCTGCTGAATACTTTTAGGTTTTGGAAATTTCATTTTCTAGCTTATGGTGATTACACGAGGAAAGATAAAATGCCTGCTTTGAGCTTCATTTTGGAAGACGATATAATAAGACTTTTGGCTTCCTACTGCTTGGGATCAGGATGCTAGCCGATTGCATATGGCCAGATTAAAACATAGGTGCTGCTCTTGTTTTGGACTTTAAAATCAATATATTTTTTGTTTAGGAAAAGTATCTATTAAGTAGAAAAGGTTACATTTAAATTGAAGGTATAAGGCCAGTAGTGAAATTCATGTGGAGATATTAAAAATTTTACTACAGATTACTACTAGAGATGAGCGGGCACTAAACTACTTAAGTGCTCGTTTCTCAAATCAAGCAGATCTGACGCTCGTACAGCTCAACTCGAGTAACGAGTATAATGGAAGTTAATGGAGAACTCAGACATTTTTCCAGCAGACAACCGTAGAATGGCTGGGTAGGCAAGAAAATTGTTGAGAGAGATGGAAACAGCACTCAGATGTTATGGGAACAACATGGTGAAGACGGCTGGGTGCATCTATGACTCCCAGGTAACTGGTTTGAAATAAATAAATTAAAAAAAAAAGGCCCAGCTTAAAAATAACAGCCCACAGCCCCAAAAATGGAGGATACATTAGATGCTCCAATTCTGGCCCTTTTCCCCAGCTCTTCCCAATTGCCCTAGTGTGTTGGCATTTGGGGTAATATTTTTGGTGGCTGATGTCATCTGTGAATTGTTTGTCAGCTGGCAACAAGCCCAGGGGTTAGTAATGAAAAAGTGTCTATCAGACAACCTGGTTACTAATCCAATAACTGTAAAGTATAAAAAAACACCCACAGGAAAAAGTTTGTTTATTTGAATACAGACTCCCCCACACTATCCCTCATTCACCAATTTATTATTTAAAAATCAACAAAGCTCTGACATAATCCACAGTGTACTGGTCCCACGACGTCCGCTAAATCGGTATTCCATCCTATGGAGCCTTCATAAGTCAGCACCAGATGCAGAATTCGTCACATGCGGTGATGTCAGTAATTTAACTCTAATCTAAGCTCTCACTCCTACATTAGCTCTCTCTGAACTGCTGAGAGGACAGTATGCCGAGCATTGCACCCCCGGGTCCCATATAAGACACAATGTGACTAGCCAAACACAATAATACCAGTAGCCAACATGGCTAGTGCCTAACCATTTACTGCAGGCAATTTTCGCATGTTGATTGGCTGTCTAACATCTGCAAAACATAAGGAACAGGGACTTGAGCTTTCACTCAAGCACCCACGATACTCAATCGAGTGACAAGAGTGCTCGAGCACATTGATGCTGTGGCAGCACACTCACTTATCACTAATTACTACTACACGCAGAGCTTTCGGTGTTTGTGTTCCCTGTACACACTTAAGGGCGCTTTACACGCAGCGATATCACTAGCGATATCGCTGGTGAAAGCACCCGCCCCCTTCATTTGTGCGTCAATAGCAAATCACTGCCCATAGCACACAAAATCGTTGGGAGCCGTCACACGTACTTACCTGCCTAGCGACATCGCTATTGCCGGCGAACCGCCTCCTTTCTAAGGGGGCGGTTCGTGCGGCGTCACAGCGGCGTCATTAAGTGGCTGCCCAAAAGAAGTGGAGGGGCGGAGATAAGCGGCCGTAATATCCCGCCCACCTCCTTCCTTCCTCATTTCTGGCGGCCGCAGGTAAGCTGTAGTTCGTCGTTCCCGAGGTGTCACGTAGCGATGTGTGCTGCCTCGGGAATGACGAACAACCTCCGTCCTGCAACAATCAACGATTTTTTTAAAATGAACAACGTGTCAATGATCAACGATAAGGTGAGTATTTTTTTTTATAACTGAATGTTTTATTAAGATTTTCAAAACAGATACAAAAAAAAATACATGGATGCATGGATATGTCTCACAAACTTGTTAATGACTGTAAACCAGAAATCAGTATCCATATTATCCACTAATACACTGAAAACAGGGAATATGACAAGACGAACAATACAATACTAGACAGGGAAACATAAGGGAGGGGGGATGGATTGGGGAGGGTGAGCATATCAGGCTTCCATCAAGGCCGTACTTCACTGTTATTCTTTGTTGGCCCAATAAGTATCCCAAAGTGACCAAACACTCTCAAAAAGATCTACTGTGTTATTTGACAGGGCAGATAAATACTCCATCCTTCTCACATCTTGGATCCGAGATTGGAGATCGGTAAGTGAGGGTGGATGAGCTAACTTCCAGTTGCGGGCAATCAGACATCTAGCTGCTGTGGTCATGTGTAATAGTAACCGCTTCACTCTTTTCCCCAGCTGAGCAAGTGGTATATTTAATAAATAGAATTTAGGGTCCAGGGGAATCCGAAGATTAGTTACTTTATAAATAAGAGATTGCACCAACCTCCAGAAACACTGGATATTGGGGCATACCCAGAATATGTGCGGTATGTCTCCTCCTGTGGCTCCACACCTCCAACAGTTGTCAGGTATAGCTGGGTTTAGTTTATGTAGTAGTGATGGGGTGTGATACCAATACATGAGCAATTTATACTGATTTTCCTTATAGACATAGCATGAAGATGTCTTAGAGGCCGTATCCCAGATCCGCCTCCACATACACAAGGGAATGGACTCACCAAGGAAATCTTCCCATTTCCTCATATATGTATGATTTGGCTTGTCTTCCGGGCATGGAGCCATTAAAATACGATATATATCGGAGATGAGGCCTTTAGTAGAGGCCCCAGCTCTGCACAATCTCTCGATAAGGTGAGTATTTTTGATCGTTAAAGGCCGTTCGTAGGTGTCACACGCAACAACGTCGCTAACGATGTTGGATGTGCGTCACGAAATCTGTGACCCCGGCGGTATATTGTTAGATACGTTGTTGCGTGTAACGGGGCCTTAAGGCTGGGCATAAATAGCGACTTCTGTCACACAATAGCAATTCTCTAAAAAAGCGTGTGATAAAAACTTTTTTTGCAGCTTCTCTGGGACTAATTTATAGAATAAACAGCCAAGTTGCAAATATGTTGGACACATATTGTGTGTAACTTGTATTGAATTCAAAGGTAAGTTTGTTGTGCACAATTTCAGATCAATGAAAGAAATTCTAAAACATTTGTAAAAAAAATTGTTTAAAAGAACAGAGAGTCCTCAGTGGTTGAGTGGTGTTCTTTTAAACAATTTTTTTATCTCTACTGGCTAACACGGTACAAAGATATATTTTACTTGTATTAAAACATTTGTAAACATTTGTGGCTCTGTGCATATGCTGTCAGGTTACATATTTATCATTCACATTTACCAGACTTTTGCCAGTCCTGGCAACTGTTTGAACACCATAGGCAAAAGTAAGGAATAGGCTGCTTAAGCAATTTACACTTACTGACATTGAATACAAAGCCAGACTAGGGCACATCACGTAAGCTCCACTTATATGCTGGAAACATGCAATGTGCCACTCAGAACATGTTCCCATAATCAGTGTTTGTTGAGTTTTTGACGCTGCAGAATTTTTGCATCAATTACGCACATTATTTTACTTGCAGTTTTTTCTGGTGTTTTTTGCGCGTTTTTTGTTAAAGGTGTTTTTGATGCATGCATTTTTGTTTAAATAAAGTTGGTTGAAACAGGCTGCAGAGAAAACAGGAAGTTGACCAAAGCAAAGAATCAAGTTTATCATTACAGATTATAGTGGTATAAACTCATGCATAATTAATGCTTCACCATCTCATAACAAGCACCGCCGATGTAGTCCATCAGTTCCCATAGCGTTCCTCCATTACCTTAAATAATAAGGAGCCTCAGAGCGAGTGTTGAGCAATGACGTTCCTGACATCACCACTCATCAGAGCCCTGAGGTTCATAGAGTTTAGCTGCTGCTCAAACTCTATGGTGCCTTGTTCTAAAGGCCGCTCTACATGCTGCGACATCGCTCAAGCGATCTCGTTGGGGGTCACGGAATTTGTGACGCACATCCGGTCGCTTTAGCCATGCCGTTACGTGTGACACCTATGAGCGATTTTGCATCGTTGCAAAAACATGCAAAATCGCTCATCGGTGACATGGGGGTCTATTCTCTAATATCGTTACTGCAGCAGTAACGAAGTTGTTCCTGCGGCAGCACACATCGGTAGGTGTGACACCGCAGGAACGAGGAACCTCTCCTTACCTGCCTCCCGCCCGCAATGCGGAAGGAAAGAGGTGGGCGGGATGTTCGTCCCGCTCATCTCCGCCCCTCCACTTCTATTGGGCGGCTGTTCAGTGACGCAGCTGTGACGTTGCTGTGACGCTGAACGAACCGCCCCCTTAGAAAGGAGGCGTTTCGCCAATCACAGCGACGTCGCAGGGCAGGTAAGTAGTGTGACGGGTCTGGGCGATGTTGTGTGCCACGGGCAGCGATTTGTCCATGTCGCACAACCGATGGGGGCGGGTACCCACGCTAGTGATATCGTTACCGACATTGCAGCGTGTAAAGTGGCCTTAAGTCTCCATCGATTTTGATCTAGACAATTGAGGAATGTCATGAGAACTGATGGACTATGTTGTACCTGAGAACTTTGCTTTCTAATAAATAAATGGGGGACAGTCTATTATTTTTGTTCCTCTCTTTTTATGTCTTTCAGGTTTCCATTTGTGGACTATGTCGGATTCCCTGGGTTATGTCGGAGTCTAAGGACTGCGTCGGACGTGCATGACTTTTTTATTTTATAAATTGGTGAACCAGGAAAAGATTTTGGATTTTTTTGTATGTCTGGTTTTTTTTGTTACCTACTTGTTTAGTAATGTGGATGTCTGATAGCCACGTCTCCATTACTAAAGGCCGCTTTACACGTATCGACTGATCGTGCGTGCATATGAGCGATCGCACCCGCCTCCATCGTTTGTGCGTTATGGGCAATTTGTTGCCTGTGTCGCACAAAGTCGTAAACCCCCGTCACACATACTTACCTTCCAAATGACCTCGCTGTGGGCGGCAAACATCCTCTTCCTGAAGGGGGGGATGTTCGGCGTCACAGTGACGTCACACAGCGGCCGCCCAATAGAAGCGGAGGGGCGGAGATGAGGTAAGCTGCAAAGCTGCAGTTCATCATTCCCGGGGTGTCACACGGAGCCATGTGTGCTGCCTTGGGAACGATGAACAACCGGAGCAGAGAAGGACTTTCGATTTTTTTAAAATGAGCAACGTGTCAACGAGCAATGATAAGGTAAGTATTTTTGCTCGTTCACAGTCGCACGTAGCTGTCACACGCTACGATATGTCAAATGATGCCGGATGTGCGTCACTTACGATGTGACCCCGCTGACATATCATTAGATATATCATAGCATGTAAAGCGGCCTTAACACCAGGGCTTGATGCCAACTCCCTGGCTACATCAACCCTAACTACCATTAGCCCGATTGCCAATGCACCAGGGCAAGAGCCGAGGCAAAGCGCAGTGTTTTTTTTGTCTCTAATACACATGGTTAGATAGGGTGGTCAAACAAGGAATCAAATACTTACTCTGTACAGAAAGTAAAATATAAAGTTGATACCACAAAAAGTGCCAGTGACACAAGAATACATGGTCTTCATCAAGATTTCAGCGTTAAATGCTGCGATTTGACTCTAAGGGGCACTCTGCACACTATGACATCGCATGCCGATGTAGCGATGCCGAGCGCAATAGTCCCCGCCCCCGTCGCAGCTGCGATATCTTATGATAGCTGCCGTAGCGAACATTATCGCTATGGCAGCTTCACATGCACTTACCTGCCCTGCGACGTCGCTCTGGTCGGAGACCCGCCTCCTTCCTAAGGGGGCGGGTCGTGCGGCGTCACAGCGACGTCACACGGCAGGGGGCCAATAGAAGCAGAGGGGCGGAGATGTGCAGGACGTAAACATCCCACCCACCTCCTTCTTCCTCATTGCAGCTGGGATGCAGGTAAGGCGATGTTCCTTGCTCATGCGGCTTCATACACAGCGATGTGTGCTGCCACAGGAACGAGGAACAACATCGTACCGTCGCTGCAGGGAAATTATGGAAATGTCGGCCACTACACCAATGATACGATTACGACGCTTTTGTGCTCGTTAATCGTATCAAAAAGGATTCACATACTCCGATGTCGACAGCGACGCCGGATGTGCATCACTTTCGATTTGACCCCACCGACATCGCAGCTGCGATGTCGTAGTGTGCAAAGTACCCCTAAGACTTTATTGCTAAAAGCTCAAAAAAGGTTCAATAGAGTTCTAGAAAACCTCAGAATGTCACACACATCTTTTTAGTGTAATTGGAGGCTTTGTAGTATTGACATCCATGTTAAATTATTTTTTTGCTAACTAAATTTTTAGAAGTTTCAACAAAGTTTGAAATTCTAAAGATTTGCTCATCTCTCCACGCGTTCTACAGAACATACTCGTTATAGTTCATGGTGTGTGTGTGTGTCCACAAAATAATCTGAGACATGTCCATTCTTGATCTGAGTCACAGACAAAAACAGTTTTGTCCTAAGAATCGATATGAAAAACTTTGGGAATAAGGCTAAGTTCACATTTCCGTTGATTTGTATCAGTCACATGCGTCGCTTGACGCATGTGCCTGATGCGCTGTTCAACGCTGTACAACGGATGACAAAGAACAGAATTCTTTGTCGGATTCCGTTGTGTGCGGGGGGCGGAGTTCTGGGGCAGAGCCGAGCGGGGGGCGGGGCCAGGCGCTGAGGATGTCAGTGGAAGTGCTGCGGTCTGCATGGCTGGGGACAGGTGAGTGTATCTGTGAGTGAGTGAGTGTGTGTATGTGCATGTATGTATGTATGTATGTATGTATGTATGTGTGTGCACATGCAAAGTGCGGGAGGGGGCGGAGCCGAGCGGGGGGCGGGGCCAGGCGCTGAGGATGTCAGTGGAAGTGCTGCGGTCTGCATGGCTGGGGACAGGTGAGTGTATCTGTGAGTGAGTGAGTGTGTGTATGTGCATGTATGTATGTATGTATGTATGTATGTATGTATGTGTGTGCACATGCAAAGTGCGGGAGGGGGCGGAGCCGAGCGGGGGGCGGGGCCAGACGAGGGTGTCAGTGCTTGTCTGCATGGCTGACCCGGCCATCCATCCAAACTTTCATCTCAAACAAGGAGACAACTGATCAAAGATGCAGCAAAGAGGCCCATGATCACTCTGGATGAACTGCAGAGATCTACAGCTGAGGTGGGAGATTCTGTCCATAGGACAACAATGAGTCATACACTGCACAAATCTGCCTATATGGAAAAGTGGCAAGAAGAAAGCCATTTCTCAAAGATAGCCATAAAAAGTGTTGTTTAAAGTTTGCCACAAGCCACCTGGGAGACACACCAAACATGTGGAAGAAGGTGCTATGGTCAGATGAAACAAAACTCGACCGTTTTGGGCACAATTCCAAACGATATGTTTGGTGTAAAAGCAACACAGCTCATCACCCTGAACACACCATCCCCACTGTCAAACATGGTAGTGACAGCATCATGGTTTGAGCCTGCTTTTCTTCAGCAGGGACAGGGAAGATGGTTAAAATTGATGGTAAGATGGATCGAGCCAAATACAGGACCATTCTTGAAGAAAACTTGTTGGAGTCTGCAAAAGACCTGATACTGGGATGGAGATTTGTCTTTCAACAAGACAATGATCCAAAACATAAAGCAAAATCTACAATTTTAGTTTACAAATAAATGTGTCCAGGTGTTAGAATATCCAAGTCAAAGTCCAGACCTGAATCCAATCGAGAATCTGTGGAAAGAGCTTAAAACAGCCGTTCACAAACGCTCTCAATCCAACCTCACTCAGCTCCAGCTATTTGTAAAGGAAGAATGGGCAAGAATTTCAGTCTCTCGATGTGCAAAACTGATAGACACATACCCCAAGCGACTTGCAGCTCTAATCGCAGCAAAAGGTGGCACTACCAAGTATTAACTTAAAGGGGATGAATAATATTGCACGCTCCAATTTTCAGTTTATTATTTTTTATAAAAGTTTAAAATAAGCAATACATTTCGTTCAACTTTACAATTGTGTCCAACTTGTTGATTCTTCAGCATAAAATTTAAATTTTTTATCTTTATGTTTGAAGCCTAAAATGTGGGAAAAGGTTGAAAAAATCAAAGGGGCCAAATACTTTCACAAGGCACTGTAGGTATATATGTGATCAGGGGAAATTACTGATAATTAAGTGCATTATATATTTAAGTGTAAAGTGCAATATGTATGAATCAGTGCTTAGTTTTGTTAAATACATTTTGCTAGAAATTTTTAGAGAGCCAGTATTTGTTTAATATTGTAGTACATAATTGCTTGGTATTTTACCATAATCATTTTTTTTTAATAAATTCAGGCTACTTAGTATATGCACCATATGCACTTTATAACCAGTCTTCAATGTTATGTAAATTCTGTACACCTTGAATGAATTTGTACTTGTCTATTTTTCCAGGCAATTTGGGTGTTCCCTTATGGAGTTCTCTCTGTTTAATTTTACAAGGGGCTGCTGATAAGTCTTTGACTTTGTAATTTATTTATTTTTTTCTATGGTAACGAATGTCACAGCAACTGAGAGCAGAGGAGAGCTAAAATTATTGTTTCTGTAAGGAAAGTCCACGAAGGATATTTATGGTGATGTGTTGCAGACATTGGGGGATCAATGCCCATCATATGCCACAGTTAAGAACTGGGATGCTAAATTTAAAATGGGCCACTTCAGCAACAATGATAAGGAATGTCCTGGAGTACCGAGAGTGGTTGTTCCGGAGATCTACGATCTTGTGCACAACCTCATACTGGAGAATCAACAAATTTCAGCTAAAGAAAGCAGACATCATGGAGATTTCCTGTGAACGTGTTTGTGTCATTATCCTTGACCATTAGGACATGAGGAAGCTTTCTGAAAAGTGGATCCTCAAATGTTTGACAACAGATCTGAGAAGCATGCGAGTGAAAACTTCCCGGTCCATTTGTCAGCATTTCCGGACTGATAAGACCTTCCTGGATCAACTGGTCATTATTGATGAGAATTAGATTTATTTGCATAACCCTGTAAACAAAGAGCAGTCAAAAGTGTGGAGGCAAAGTGTTTCTCCTTGTCCAAAGAAGTTCAGGGTGCAAAAATCAGCCAATAAGGTGATGGCGTCTGTGTTCTGGGATAAGAAGGGCGTGCGGCTAGTGGTCTACCTTCAAAAGGGTTCCACCATCAATGCAAGGCAGTACATTGACCTTTTGGACCGATTGAAGGCAGCTCTGAAGGTCAAGAGGCACTGGAAGCTGTACAAAGGAATCATGTTCCTGCAAAACAATGCTTCCACTCACACAAGCACAAACGACCATGGCAAAACTGGCAGAGCTGGGCTTCCAGCTGGTTGACCACCCACCTTATTCACCAGACCTAGCTCCCTCCAACTATCATCTGTTTCCAAACCTGAAGGAACACCTCAAGGGTACCAAATTTCACTCCATTTCTGATGCCATGGCTGCTACGGATGCCTGGTTTGAGGCATAACCAAAATCCTTCTTTTTGCTAAGCTTACAGAACTTGGAATACCAATGTAAGAAGGTGTTGACATCAGACATGTGTTGACATCACATCATGGAGAGTATGTGGAATAAATGTAAAGTTTCATCATCCTATCTCGTTTCTTTCTGGTTAAAGCCAAAGACTTATCAGCAGCCCCTCAAATTAAGATTTTTTTTAAATAACTATTGAATAAATATATACTTTTTAAATATTTTTGCAGAAATCTCTTTATCCATAACCTTACGGGTCTATATGGAGTGGTTGCTATAATCATTATTAGAAGTGTCATGCATGTCTTGAAAATATTTGGACATTATTGTGATAATAGTAATGTATTGTTTATCTGCAGCACTAAAGAAGCTAAAATGTAGTAGTCTGTGAATAATAGAGATTCAATTAATAAGGAGAAAGAGAGATAGAGGAGGTGCAGGCAGCAGTTTAAAACTTAGTAATAAGGTATAGCTGGCATCTGTCCTACTGCATTTGAATTACAATTGCACCTTTTTTTCCCTCATTCTTAAAAGGGTTGTCCAATCTAAATCCATAAGTCTGCTGTCCTTTTATGTGATTGTAGACTTGTGAATCTTCACATCATATGTAGACGTTGGTTGTGTCCCCCCACCCTCCACACATCCCAATCCTACTGGGTTTTAAGTATGTTTTATATTGTCAAATGATGCTACTATGGTGGGATGTGAGCCCCGAATGTAGCAGAGACAGATTTGTTCAGCGGCCAGCGTCACCTAGCACTGAGGCCTGGTAAGGTCAACTGTCTGCTTATGTGATGTTAATAATAATAGATAGTAGCATGCGCCACAACAATATTGCAGGTCGTTACCACATTTTGATTTCCAGGTTTGTACCTAGCTACCAACTTAGCATTTTTGGTTATGGCCTTTTTGTGAAGGTGGGGATTTGTGTATCTGTTTTACTAATCCAATTTGACAACGAAAAGTGTATTCACTCTTGAAGAGATTTTTAACAAAGTGAAGAGAGTATCCAGTTTGTTAAAAAAAAATATTGAAAACAAAATCTACCCATTTAAATTGTGCAGGTCTGTTTTAACACACTTGTTTGAGTTGTCAAATTTGAGATCCATACAATACTACAAGCGTGCTGTTGTTGAATTAGGCTTTTGGTGATCATCATGTGTACTCCACCAAGCATTTTTTTCAAGGGTTAATTGGATGCGGTTGAACAATTATGAAAACGTTATACTTGTAAAAATATGTAGGTAAAAGAATAAATGGCACTAACAAGAATGTGGAAATTCCTAGTAGCAGGACTCCATTGGTACTGTTGACATCACTCACCTGAGCAAAAGCTCTACCAAATGCAGGTTACAACTGGTGTTCTTTGCCTCAAACAAGCTTTTAGTGGCGTTGAAACAGAGGGCATATTGGAAAATATGGCACATCACTTGTCTTAGGCAAAATAATGATGTTACCTCTGTCAGCGACACCGTAAGTTTGAGTCAGTGTTAGGGCACGCACAGTCTACGTCCACTGCCATAAAAGTTATTCTTTACATACTGGAATTTCAAGTCCTGTCAATGATAACTCCATTCGTTCATCCACTTATACCCTGAACCACAGCACCCTGGGGGCTAATAAAGACACTGTATTTCACAATAATATCTACTTCCAGTTTATTTATTTGATGAGATAGTCAACCTTTGTTCTCTGATGAAATGGAGCCAGAAGGAAATCATGATATGATTCACACATCTACCAGTGCTGCTGACTTTATCAACTGTGATGGTAGGGGCACAAGCAGTGAAACTCTGAGTCAAGGTAAAGCTAAGGCTGGGGTCACACAAGCATATGGCATCTGATGACAGAGCATCAGATTCAATATGCTAATTACCCTCGGATCCCGCTCTGCTGCGAACGTGAGCCAAGTGTCATGCAATTGTGATCCAATCCTGCGATCCGATCACAGCTGTAGAACAGAGGGAGGGAGCTGTGGAGTAGAGGGAGAGTTTAATTGTCACCTAATACATACAATCACACTGCACTCAGATGTTATCCTAGTGAAGTTCAATGTTTCACTCGCACCCATAGGGGTGCTTCACACACAGCGAGCTCGCTGCCGAGATCGCTGCTGAGTCACGCTTTTTGTGACGCAGCAGTGACCTCATTAGCGATCTCGCTGTGTGTGACAATGAGCAGCGATCTGGCCCCTGCTGCGAGATCGCTGCTCGTTACACACAGCCCTGGTTCGTTTTCTTCAAAGCCGCTCTCCTGCTGTGACACACAGATCGCTGTGTGTGACAGCAAGAGAGCGACAAATGAAGCGAGCAGGGAGCAGGAGCCGGCGTCTGACAGCTGAGGTAAGCTGTATCCAAGATAAACATCGGGTAACCAAGGTGGTTACCCGATATTTACCTTAGTTACCAGCCTCCGCAGCTCTCACGCTGCCTGTGCTGCCGGCTCCGGCTCTCTGCACATGTAGCTGCTGTACACATCGGGTTAATTAACCCGATGTGTACAGCAGCTAGGAGAGCAAGGAGCCAGCGCTCAGTGTGCGCGGCTCCCTGCTCCCTGCTCACACTGGTAACTAATGTAAACATCGGGTAACCATACCCGATGTTTACCTTAGTTACCAGTCTCCGCAGCTTCCAGACGGCGGCTCCGTGCAAGCGCAGCGTCGCTTGCACGTCGCTGCTGGCTGGGGGCTGTTCACTGGTCGCTGGTGAGATCTGCCTGTTTGACAGCTCACCAGCGACCATGTAGCGATGCAGCAGCGATCCTGACCAGGTCAGATCGCTGGTCGGATCGCTGCTGCATCGCTAAAGTGTGAAGGTACCCATAGACTTGTATGGGTGCGAGTGACATGTCTCTTGCTGACATTCGCAGCATTCTGCGATTGTTTTCTCAGTCTGATGAGTGTTGAGAAAAAAAATCACAGATTGGAACTGCCTGATAGAGTAACATTGGTCTGAGTGGAATGCAATTTTTATCTGTTTGTTCCTACCCCACCTTTGTATCCTCCTTAACAGACATTACCATATGCTCAACAGCAAAGACCACTGCATTGCATGCACTCTCCACCCCTTTCTTTTTGTTAATCCAAGGAAAAGCATTGCCAAGCAGTTTTAAAGCTCGAGAGCATGGATGACAAAACCCATACAATTGCTGCTGTGCATAGAGCAGCAAATCTCACATTGGCTCCCAGTAATCTGCCACTGTATAGTTTTGTTAGCAACAATGCCCAGAACATATTGGTTGTCTTACATTTGATGAATGTAACTCATGCTCCTTGCATGGCACATATCCAGAACATAACTTCTTAAAGAAATATAATAATTTGACGAAGGAAACAGCCATGGCCCAGAAAGTCTTTGGTAATGTTAACCCTTCTTACATGCGAAAGCATCCTCTTTGCAAAACTGTATGGTCTGCCTTAGTGCCAACTGATTTATGACACTGCAATCCACTGGAATTCAAAGCTGCATATATTGGGGCATCCTTACGAGCAGCATAAAGTTGTGATAGATTATATCATGCAACAGGCAAAGTGGAGCATGAGTTACTTTGAAATTTGCCATTAGCAGCTAATGTGGGATGCATACCATCTACTGAAGACCTTCAAAGAGGCTACTAAATTTGATAGTAATGAGAATTGTGGCATCAATGATGTCAAAACCCTCATATTTATCTTGAACAAAACACTCACAAGGGTGCAACAACAAAAAACATTGGGACATTGGGTTATCCCAGGCACAGGCAAGGACTGAAGCTGACAGTCAGTGTAAAATAGATGATTATGTTGCCAATGCTGGCCATGACGACCAAACATCATACTGCGCCAACTTGATACACTTCAGTAAAAAGGGTCACATCACCTGAACAGCCAGGTCCTTTCTCCACAAAATATATACCCTGGGTCCCAACTCCATGGACTGGGTCAGCATATTGAATCAGTGGCAAGACCTGCATCTGATTTCCATAGACACACTGTCACGTCCAGCCTCCAGTGTACTGTTAGCGCGAGCGGACTAATTTATTTTCCGCTAGTGTTGAAAACCCTACATTTGTAAAGAAGAAACAGGCATTGATCTATGCCAATTTTGTTGAGCCCCGGCCAACTGATCGAGCAGGTTATCGATGCATGACATTGGGTACGCATCGGCGACCGTGACAGCATTGAGCCCCCTGTAGTCCACGCAGAACTGAGTGGTTTGGTCCTTCTTAGGGACGAGGACTAAAGGCGAGGCCCAAGTGCTGTTGGATGCCTGGATCACCCCCAGCTTCAGCATCTCGTCAATCTCCTGACGCATGTGCTGCTGCACCTCCAGGGAGACCCGATATGCTGAACGCCGGATCGGGGGATGATCTCCAGTGTCCACGTGATGGACGGCCAACTCAGTCCTTCTGGGCTGGTTGGTAAACAACTCCCGGAAGGGGTGTAGGGTGGCCCACAACTGGGACCGTTGGTCCTCCAAAAGCTGGTGGCCAACCTCCAAATCCTCAAGGGACCACCCGCTCTGACCTGAGCAAGCATATCCAAGAGGGTTTCCGCCTCTCCCTCTTCGGGCAGGTTGCACGCGGGAAGTGCACATGCCTCCCGCACATGATGTGCCTTCATCATGTTCACATGGAAGGCCTTCCACGGGCAGGGTCCAGGGTGACCAGGTACGCTACAGGGTTGAGCTGTCGGTACACGAGGTATGGGCCTTCCCAGGCTGCCTGAAGCTTATCCTGTGGTACCAGCACCCACAACTTTTGACCCACTTGGTAGGTCCTCTCACAAGCATTCTGGTCGTACCAACGCTTCTGATCGGCCTGGGCTTGAGCCATATTGTCGTGCACCAGCTGCGTCAGGGCCTGCATTTTGTCCCGGAAGCGCACGACATACTCAATGACAGACACTCCAGGGGTAGCCAAATCCCCTTCCCAAAGCTCTTTCACTAGAGCCAGGGGGCCCCGCACACGTCACCCGTACAGGAGCTCAAAAGGTGAGAACCCCGTTGAGGCCTGTGGAACCTCCCGATAAGCAAATAACAGGTGTGGGAGATACCGCTCCCAGTCACGCCCATGGGAGTTGATCAACATCTTAAGCATCTGCTTTAAGGTGCCATTGAACCGCTCGCACAGGCCATTAGTCCGTGGGTGGTATGGGCTGGTCACCAGATGTTGCCCCTGAATTTGCTTACAGAGGGACTCCATCAGCTGCAAAATGAATTGGGTCCCCCGGTCAGTGAGCATTTCCTGAGGAAAACCCACTTGGGAGAAAATCTCCAGCAATGCGGTGGCCACCTTGTCAGCCCGAATGGACGACAAGGCTACCGTTTCAGGGTACCGGGTGGCATAATCTACTACCGTCAGTATGAAGCGTTTCCCGGAGCTGCTGGGGATGGCCAGCGGGCCGACCAGATACACAGCCACCCTCCTGAAAGGCTCATCAATGATGGGCAAAGTTACCAGTGGGGCTTTGGGGCGTGGCCCCACCTTCCCCACTCTGACAGGTGTCACACGAACGGCAGTAGGCAACCACATCGGCCCCCATTTTTGGCCAGTAGAAATGCTGGGTTAACCTTGCCTTGTTCTTAGCGATACCTAGGTGTCCGGCCATTTGAATCTCATGTGCAATCCGCAACAACTCCGTCCGGAATGGATAGGGTACCACTAACTGTCGGTCCCTAGGCCACGCCTCTGGTGAACCCTGCTGGACCATGACTCGGTACAGCCATCCTTGGTCCCAGACCACTTGCTCTGGGTCCGAGTCTGAGGGAGGCTGTGCCACCTGCTCCTTAAGAGCTTTCAGTCTGTCATCAGCTTCTAACGCTGCCTGAAACCCCTGACTAGATGTGGCCAGAATCGACGAGACTGTCACATCTTAGGTCAGTACCCCGGGACCTGTGTCCTGGCCTCCGCCTGACTCTGCTGCCACTTGGTCAGAAGGGGAGGCCCCTTGGGTTCCAGCACTCCCACTGCAGGTGACAGCGGCCACAGCCGCTGTTACCTTGGGTCGTGCCTGCACCTCCTCCATTCCTGACCAAGTCGCTGGTTCAGGCAGACCTACCTGGCTTCCTGACACCCCGGTTGTGGGGGAACCCTGCACCGAGATCTTACCTGGGAGCACTTCTGCTCCTGGGCCAGCCCCAATCTCACCTGCCTGTTCCCCCCCTGCAGCAACAGAACCCCGCTGTGAAATCTCTGGGGACCCCGCATTTGCTGTGGTAGCCCCCACCTCACGCACTGGCTCTCTCCCTGCAGTATCCTGCTCTCTGCTTATCCCTGCAGAGGGCAACAGATCCCTGCTCACTGGCTGATCGCTTGTAAAGGCATTGTCACACCTTTCTCCAACCCCCTCCCCTGTCACAGCTGCAGCTGCGTATGTGTCTGCGGTGTCAGGGTAAGCAGAAGACCCAGAGCTCACTCCCTCCTCCCTTACAATGTGTACAGATAACACATCAACATCACCAGGGGGTATGTCAATACTGGCTGAAAGATCAGCCCTTGGGGATTCGGGGGCCTCAAACCTGGAGGCTATCCGCCCCAAATCTGTCCCAAGTAACACTTTGGCGGGATTCCTATCAATTATTCCCACCTCCCTTACCCCTCGTCCTGCACCCCAATCCAAATAAACCTTGGTGACGGGCAGCGCCGGTTCAATGCCTCCAATCCCAGAGACAGCGAGGGTTTTTCCGGGCACCAAGTCTTGGGGGGACACCATCTCAGGCCGTACCAGAGACATCTCAGCGGCGGTGTCTCGCAGTCCCAGGGTCGTAGACCAGCCGACGGTGACAGGTTGGAAGTTGTCCAGGGACCTACCACCACCCCCACCCACACACACCACCGTGGGCGGTCTTTGAGACGGAGACGAGGCCAGGGCCTTGGGGCGCTGAGGGCACATGGCCTTGAAGTGTCCAGTTTGGTTGCACTGGTGGCACCGTCTTGGTTCTGCCACTTGCCTGGAGAGGGGAGTCGAGGGGGACACCCCCTGGAGTCTAGGGGCAGGTGGGGCAGTCACAGGATGATTCATCTTACCCCCTCTCCAGGTGCAGCTGGCGGCCGCTCTCTTGGCCTCAGGGGCCCGATTGTTGCTGTAGTCATCCGCCAGGGCAGCTGTAGCAGTGGACCTCTTTGGCTTCTGGTCTCGGATGAACTGGCGGAGATCCTCAGGGCAGTTCTACAAGAGTTGCTCTGTGATGAACAAATCCAGGATCTCCGGTCCGGTGGTAAGCTGCAGGCCTTGGGTCCAGTGTTTGGCAGCTCTGGCAAGGGCCCGCCGGTGATCAGCCCAGGTGTCTTTTGGTCCCTTCTGCAGGCTCCAGAACTTCTTGCGGTAGGACTCCGGAGTAAGGTTGTACTGTTGGATCAGGGCCCGCTTGATGATGTCATAGCCCTGATCTGCCTCAGCAGGCAAGTCCCCAAGGATTTCCAGGGCCTTACCCCTTAAACGAGGGGTCAGGTACTTGGCCCACTTGTCCTTGTCCAGATGGTGCTGCCGGCAAGTCCGTTCAAAGGCCGTCAGAGAAGAGTCCAAGTCTCCATCCTTCTCCAGCACTGAGAAGTCCTCAACACGGACCTTTGGAAGCTTGGTGTCTCGATGGTCACGAGTGGATGATGAGGGCTGGAGCTGACCTAGCTGCAGCTGGTGGTCACGTTCTGCCTGTCGCTCTCACTCCGCAGCCTCACGCTCTGCCTTGCGATCTTGCTCCGCAGCCTCACACTCTGCCTTGCGCTCTGCAGCTTCCTGCGTTTCCAGATGCCCATGCTCTGCTATGAGTACCTGGTAGGTGTTCTGGTCACCAGCTGTAAGACGGGCCACGGCAGCTTGAAGGAGGGCCTCTGAACCTCTCAGGCTGGGGAGATTGGCAAGTGGGGATCTGCGGCACGCTGCAGAGCCAGGTAATGAGCGACCTGCTGCAGAGCCTGGTGATTCACTGTCCACTGCAGAGCAGAGGACTGGCATCTGGCTCCCTGAGGACCCTTGGGTGGGCTCCTCCTCGCCTTGTCCATAATTGACGGGCTGTGCACTGTCCTTTGCAGAGCATCTCTCTGACTTCAGGCTCCTGGAGGGCTCGTGGACAACCTCCTCATCACTGTACACAACACCGTCCTCCCACTCTTCGGCTTCGGCCAGAGCATTAGCCAGTTGCATAGCTCTGCTCCTGGTGCCCTCAGCCAATCTTGCAGACTTTGGTCACTGACACAGAACTGCCACCTGATGCACCCACACACCTTACAGTATCTGAACTTTGACACTCTAGTGTTGAGCTGGTCTTAAGACCCCAGCAGCCACAGTTGCTACTGGCAATCTTTAGTGTCTGGGAGTACGGGTCTCACACTCACACACACTATTATCTCGATCCCACCGCTGGCCACCAATATGTGACGACACAGGGGATAGGAAGCGGAAGTTACACCCCTCCTTTCTACCACCCGACAGACAGAGCACGTGACACGCTCTCTAGCGCCCCTCTTACAGTCAGGCCAATTATGGAATTGCCCGACAATAAACCAGGAGGCCGCTATTCTACTATGCCGATGATTGAAGGGTTCCCGGTGAGAGTAAGGTATATATTCCCCCGACCTTAGCGGACGGAATATATCTAAACCTCCCCAAATCTCACTGGTCGCCCCACAATGATCCTTGGCATAAACTCGCTGCCACCAATCGATTACGATAACTATTCGCCGAGCACATATACATAGGTCAGAGTACATCTACAAATAAGGCATGGTTACAAACAGAGGCAGATCAGGCAGTTACCTTATGCGTCTGGCCACAGGGGGGCGCTGTTCGACCAGGGTTCCAGGGACTTTCTCACATGCGTTTCAGACACAGACCCCCGAGCAAAGACGAGCTAAAAATGGCTGTACTGTGTTTATCAACTGGCAACAATTCGGGTCCCCTCCCCATTTAGTGACCTCACAGGAGTGTACAGCTCCACCCCTGTCATGACTCTAAAATAATATCCCAAAGTAATTATTGGCCATAACTTTGCCTGGGAACGTCGTAGGCGGATGCCAACGCTCTAATTTTTACAGTTATGATTTTACCTTCACAATGATAGGACACATGGGTAGTTTGCTGGTATCCCACTGGCCCATATCAAATTTGGGATACCTACAAAGGTCCCACACCTATATAAATTATGTGCTGAAAACGTCAGCATGCCTGGATGCCATATTTCTGCTTGACATATTTATAGGAAGCATGGCTCACGAGATATTACACATTTATTACTGGTGCCTGTCTGTCTGAGGTGCTCAGGATGCCTGTTAACTAGTTAGGAACTTCTTCTACAGGGTCACCAAGGGGGTCTTCCTCCCCCTTTGTTCTCAAGGCCTGAACAGGACACCTAATTTCCATATCAGAGGAGATTGCCTTTTGCTCACTCCACAGCTAATAGAAAATGTTCTCAAGTTAATTAGCATACTGATTGGAGCCTCTTTAGGCCTGAAGGCCCAGTCTCACACAAGGGATATGGTCGTACCCCTGACAAGATGTGAGCTATATTAATATGGCTTATAGCTCAGAATATCCCTATGTCCTCACACCATCTGTTATGGTTGCGGCAAGCGTCTGGGAGTGGACCCACTGGAGGAGCTAACCTGGAGCTAAACTCTATACAGGGACTGTCAGGCGCAGTCCCATGGGGCCTTAATTCAGAACTGCCAAGACCAGTGGTATCGGCTCTTATGGAGAGGGATCACCGATGACGCAACAGAACGTGGTATCCTGGACTTGGTAGCACGACGGTGGTGGCTCATACGTGGCTGCATGGAGGTGGTGACTCAGACATGGCAGCACAGAGGTTGTGACTCAGACGTGGCAGCACGGAGGTGGTGATAGTAGCAGGCTCTAGGAAGAGACAAAGATTAGCTGATACAGGAAACGAGTACTAAGACATGGGAAGCAGGACTAGACACAGTAACAGGTATGGTAACCTGAGAACTAGCAATGCTCTACAGATAGGCAACCTTGCTCATGCACCTACCATAATGTGAGAGTGCTTTAAATACCCTCAGGCTAATTGCTGACCTCAGAGGTCATTTCTGGGTTATAGGACGCCGGCCATTTAATAAAGGGGGTGTTGCCGCACACGAACCATACAGGCTCTCTCAGAAGGCCTTCGCACAGCCTGGGATTGGGAGGAGACCACGACAGTCCTCGGGGCAGGAATGGGGCATATGCCTGCCAATGACATGAGGAGAACGGCGGCCCCACCGAGGCATGAGAGCGGTGACACCGCACCAGGACCAGGAGCTACATTATCTTAACGGTAGAGATAAGGGGTTTCTTAAGGAGCATTTATACAAAAGCGGGGTTTACATGCTACGATATCGTTAATGAATTATCGTTGGGGTCACGTTGTTTGTGACGCACATCTGGCATCATTAACGATATCGTAGTGTGTGACACTTATGAGCGACCTTAAACGATCGCAAAAGCGGTCAAAATCGTTTGCCGCGGAGAGATCGTTCTGAAACAAAAAAATCGTTTTGTTTTTTTTAGCGATGTTGTTCCTCGTTCCTGCGGCACCACACATCGCTGTGTGTGACACCGCAGGAGGGACGAACATCTCCTTACCTGCCTCCACCGGCAATGCGGAAGGAAGGAGGTGGGCGGGATGTTACGTCCCACTCATCTCCGCCCCTCCGCTTCTATTGGACGCCTGCCGTGTGACGTCGCTGTGACGCCACACGAACCGGCCCCTTAGAAAGGAGGCGGTTCGCCGGCCAGAGCGAGGTCACAGAGCAGGTATGTGCGTGTAATGCTGCCGTAGTGATAATGTTCGCTACGGCAACGATCACACAATATCGCACGTACAACGGGGGCGGGTGCTATCGCGCTCGGCATTGCTAGCCGATGCTAGCGATGTCGCAACATGTAAACCCCACTTAATATCAATGTGTGTTCTTAGGAAAACTCATTTCATGATAATTTTGCCTTGTAAACAGGCTGCCAATCACTCTATGAACAAGCAAAACATGTATTTTATGCTGCAAAAAACATCATCGTCTTTGGCTGCATATTGTTCTGTATAGACAGGAATCACCCTTGTGGGAACAATGGCAGCCTATGTGTACTGAATAACCTATCATGAATTATTCAGTGGGCATCGTCAAGCATGGTCTACCTGTGTAAACAGGCAATATAGGTAAATATTAACCGATCGGTGGTCATTTAATGCTGTTATTTTAAGTAACGAAACTTTAGGGGTGCTTCACACACAGCGAGCTCGCTGCCGAGATCGCTGCTGAGTCACGCTTTTTGTGACGCAGCAGTGACCTCATTAGCGATCTCGCTGTGTGTGACAATGAGCAGCGATCTGGCCCCTGCTGCGAGATCGCTGCTCGTTACACACAGCCCTGGTTCGTTTTCTTCAAAGCCGCTCTCCTGCTGTGACACACAGATCGCTGTGTGTGACAGCAAGAGAGCGACAAATGAAGCGAGCAGGGAGCAGGAGCCGGCGTCTGACAGCTGAGGTAAGCTGTATCCAAGATAAACATCGGGTAACCAAGGTGGTTACCCGATATTTACCTTAGTTACCAGCCTCCGCAGCTCTCACGCTGCCTGTGCTGCCGGCTCCGGCTCTCTGCACATGTAGCTGCTGTACACATCGGGTTAATTAACCCGATGTGTACAGCAGCTAGGAGAGCAAGGAGCCAGCGCTCAGTGTGCGCGGCTCCCTGCTCCCTGCTCACACTGGTAACTAATGTAAACATCGGGTAACCATACCCGATGTTTACCTTAGTTACCAGTCTCCGCAGCTTCCAGACGGCGGCTCCGTGCAAGCGCAGCGTCGCTTGCACGTCGCTGCTGGCTGGGGGCTGTTCACTGGTCGCTGGTGAGATCTGCCTGTTTGACAGCTCACCAGCGACCATGTAGCGATGCAGCAGCGATCCTGACCAGGTCAGATCGCTGGTCGGATCGCTGCTGCATCGCTAAAGTGTGAAGGTACCCTTAGAGTTGTCACATCTATACTACTGTCCTTGGAAAAGATAATACAGAAGTTGAGATAAAGGATCATATTATTAAGCACTGATTTCAAAGCCTTTCTCGCATATAATGATAATGATGTTGCCCTATTATACTCAGGACTAATGTTTTTCATTGCTTGTTTTATCATGTATTTCATTAGGGCCAATGCTTTGTTATGGATCAGGAAGCTGGAGTACAGAGGTGAAAGCATAATGATAAATCACAAACCTATTATTCTGCAGCACAGCTGAATAAGGTTCCAGAGGGGCATTGAAGTATGACACAAAAGAACAAAACTGACACAGAGGAATAAAAATGAAAGCTTTCAGCAAAAAAATGGGACGTGTCTAGAGGTAGATGTTTTACAATCTTTGGGGTCAAATTTTACAGTGTGATTTTTAGAAAAAGGTCTGCTAATTGTCATGCCAGCACCTCACGTGTCAGCTACAGTCAGGAAAATAATGAGGTAAAATGCATTAAAAGGTTTACAATTTAACTAAAATGTCATAAAATGATACATATATTCTATTTCTTCATACCTTGTGTGGTTTCCTCTTCTAAGTTGTGAGGGCAGTGAGTTTATTTCATATTACCCTCTTTTAAATATATATGATTATTATGTTTAATCTTTAGATTTGCTTGTTGTATAATATTGTAGAGTTGTATTAGTTGCCACTCCTCAACATACGGTATATACTGTATATTAACAAAAAACTAGAGGTTTTCTTGAAATGAAGCGGTAGGCAATTCTGATTCCCCACAGCATCTCAGTAAACCCAGCAGCAGGTATAAGCTATATTATAACAGTGTGTGTCTGCTGCATCATAGGCTGAATATGGGCTATAGGAAATCGTGTGAAATGTTGAGGATTTAAAAGGTTATTTCCCTACCTCTCCTGCTAGCAGAAGGATTATTTTCAATACTTTCATTATAAAAGACAATTATTTTAAGAACACCCATCAGCTCTCGTGATGTGTTTGTTGTAGTAAATATTTGCTTTCTGCTTTCAAGAAACAATACTTTATATTTTTCCAGAAACCTGCCTAAGGCCCTGTTCGCACGCTGCGTCTTTACCGCGGATTTGCTGCGGAATTGCTGCAGAAAATGTGTCTAACATTGCTGCAATCATTCCCCAGCAAATCCTATGGGTTTTAAAAAATGCTGTGCGCACACTGCGTTTTTTTTATACCCGTGGGGATTTACCCGCGGATTTCCTGCTGCGGAATTAATGAGCATGTCACTTCTTTTCCGCAGGTACCTGCGTTTTTTGCCAGATAATGGTAAAAATCCGCAGAGACCAACCCGCGGAAAAGAAGTGGTAAATCCGTGGTAAATCCGCAACAAACAATCCGCAACAAACGGCAGTAGAATAGCATGCGGTTTTCGCTGCGGTTTTGGTGCGTTTTTTTACCACGGGTGCGGGATTCTTTAAGAGGGTACGGAATAAGGCACTTTCTAGTGCACACATAACCTTATGTCATTAAGAAAAATGTCAAAGGAGCATTACCGTCTCACTTGCCAATGGGATATGTCCCTATTAGAGATGAGACAATACATTTTGCATAGAGATGAGCGAATACTGTAATATTCGTATTCGCTATACTTGTAACGAGTACTTTGTAATATTCGTGTATTTGTTCCAAATAGCGAGAACAATGCAAGTCAATAGGAAATGCGAGTAATTTTCTGCTGGACCCAACAAAGAGGTCTGGGGGCCTGAGGAAAAGGCTGAAATGGATAGGAAAATAATGAAACTGAATGGGGAGAGCCTGGAGAATATGCTTGCGTACATTTCTTACTCACATATGGTTTCTAGGATCCCCTGAAGCCACACGGAAGAACTTCCGTGTGGCTTTAGTCTATCAGTGCCCCTGCAGTGTATGTCGCACAGGGTGTGTGAGCAGCTGCAGGATGATGAGTGCCGACATCAGGAGGTTAGCTCAGATCATTACCTGCTGTGATGATCTCCGCTGAACTCGTGACGTCAGCGCTCGTCACTGACTTCCATGATGCCGCGTTTTCACATCGAGAACGAGACTAGCAGTGACATCAGAAGCTCACAGGACGGTTTGCGTGAGAATGTGGTGGCCAAAAAACTCAGCGACACGCACTGATGTCACAAGTTCAGCAGAGTTCATCACTGCAGGTAATGAACTCAGCTAACCTCATGATGTCGGCGCTCGTTATGCCCTGCAGTGACCTGGCCTGACCTAATGATGTTAGCTCAGGTCACTGCACTATTCTCCCAGTGAATGGGGAACATTTTGTTCTTCATTGACTGGGACAGAAAGGGTGAGATACAGTGGACTGATATTCATTATATATAGTAGAAATCATCAATCTAATCATCAGATAGGACTACGTGTGAGGGCAAATCGCATGAACATGTGAACAAGAAAGGAGAAAAGGCGATCATAGAAGCCCAGACACACAATAAAATATAATTCATTTTTTATTTTTTATTAGTATAAACAATCTTTAGTGCAGGCAGTGGTAAGGACCAACATAATATGCATGATATTCATATATGCTCTAGACAAGGTAATGTCACAAATATATTACATTTCATAAACATCATATATATCTGTAATTTAGTATCCATAATTCCAATTACTCTCACTCATAAAAATATATATCGAGGAAAATAGATTATCCACCATACAATATGTGAGCTAAATTGATGTAAATAAGGCCACATGGCTGATAACAATCCTATCAAAGCGGATCTTAGCTAGTTAGATAAATACCGCCAATGTATATATAGAGGTCAAGCAACAATTGTTATATATCAGAAATAATTATATATATCTTAAAGTGGTCAGTCCTAATAGTTGTATAGCACCACCGGCTCAAATAAGCCCAACCCTATCACAGTCAGGACTGAATATACCACAAGTTTTTATATATATCACCTCCAATATACACAGTGGTGGTAATCATCACCCACAAAATGACGTAGATTGCAAACTGAATCAGGCCTGCAATCACATATATTGCAGTATAGATACCATCTATCTGTACCTACTAGCTATCACCATTAGATGTCACTGCAGCCATAAAACATATATATATATATATATGTATCACATTACACTGATCACCTGAGATCATCATCAAGCTGTTAAATTAGCCAGGTGGCTAGCCATGTCTCAACATACCCACACCAGAGACAGGCAACAAACAGTGTAACCAGACATAAGGAGCATTAGAAAAGAGACATTACCAGTCAGGAGCATAGACGTCCGACACGTGTTTCGATAGACTCTTCGTCAGGGGGCGTGTCTAAGTTGCCAAACAGGGAGGTTTAAATAGTGCCCACCTCCAATCACCATAAGGAACCAATTATGACGCACAGGATGCCCCGGTGACTCACCGGCTCCCAGCCAGCGGCCGCGTCACGGATCAACCCGCCCAGGCATATATGCCTCAAGCAGAGGAGAGCCGTACAGATACAGCACACTGGGTGAGAGCCGGAACACCTCGGCATCCGTGCGTGCAGGAACCAGGCAAGGATCAAATCCCTATTATATCGGGCAAACATGCAATTATGTTTTTAATAATAAATATAAAGGACAATTGTCCCAATCAACAGTGAAAACATACAAACATATACACATATAGAATAGTCGATTCCATTACAATTAACAAATAGAACATATTATCGGTGTGAGTGGTCACAAATGTTTAAAGAAACAGACAATAATCATATGCCAGTTTAAACTCACATATTATACCCAAACAATCATTATTGTAGCGATATTATAGTAGACATCATTAATATATTCTTAGCAAGTCGATGAAATTTAAAAATGTGGGGTCTCCCATCATATATATATCCCGATCGGCAGCTGTATAGAAATTCAAAAAAATGACTGAAGCCTTAGACATCCACATTCTCCAAACAACAAATGATAGGTATTAGACATAAATATATCCATTTCCGTGGCCATCCACACCAATCACTAGTATTTGTCTTCATGGATCAACTATTAGCCTTAAAAACATAAATAGAAAAAGGGCAATTAGACAAAAATTAATTACACCATAAAAACAAATCCAGCATATAAGGCAATTATTTAGATATCTGGTTACACTCTACCCGGTCAACTCAAACCCTAATCCTAAATTATACTACAGGAACGAGGCGAAACTGATGTTCTCATTGAGGCCAGATGGACACAGTACCAAGTGTATATATCCATCTGGCCTCAAGCTGGGCAAGGCGCCTGCTGACTTCACCACCTCGTATGCCCAGATCTATCTGGTCAATGCCCCTAACCCTAAACAACTTACTATTGCAATCATGATGGTTACGAAAGTGCTTCGGGATTGTTTTAAGACTTGCCACATCAGTCGCATCACGAGCTGCGTCAATACCCAACACATGCTCGCGGACACGTACCTTCAACTGACGTGTAGTAAGACCAATGTAGATCTTTGGGCACGGACAAGTGGCATAGTATATTACTGCTTTAGAATTACATGTAATTCTTTTTTTGATCTGATATGTACACGTGTTCTTAACGTCAGTGAAGGTACTCTCGCGGCACATGTTGGGGCAAGCTACACAATCCCCACATGGAAATAATCCCACTCTTTGATTAGTCTTAGAGGTATTTAAAAAAGTCCTATCAGTCACATTACCCTCATAGTGACTATGGATAAGATGGTCACGTAGGTTCCTAGACCTACGCATGGTAATAGAGAGGTGTGCCGGGACAATTTTCTTTAGGGTTGCATCGGCCTGTAAGATGGGCCAGGCCCTTTCAAGGCATTCCCGTATCGAGGGGATCTGGGAGTTATAGTTCGTAATAAAACGAACCTGGTCAACAGGTGCAGGTTTAGGAGAGGGATACAGAAGTGAACCCCTTGAAGAATATTTAGCTCTATGATAGGCTTTCTTAATGATTCTTCTGCTGTATCCCCTCTCTCTAAACCTCCCCATTAGAGCCGAGGCCTGTTTCTCAAAGTCCTTATCGGAAGAACATATTCTCCGTAATCGGAGGAATTGTCCGATTGGTACAGACTTAATCATGTATCGTGGATGCGATGATGACGCATGAAGGAGCATGTTTGTTGAGGTAGGCTTTCGGTATAAATCAGTTTGTAAAAAATCATCAGAATCTCTTCTCACCAGAACATCCAGGAACTCAATTTCATCAGATGACCACTTAAAAGTGACCTTAATGTTGCGCCCATTCGAGTTCACTCCCTCCATAAACAAATTCAGTTCATCAATAGTCCCCTGCCAGATAAGGAAGACATCATCAATGTACCGCGCCCAAAAGAGGACGCGGTCCATCAACGGCCTCCCATCTGTCAGGAGAAGGTCCCTCTCCCACAGCCCCAGGAATAGATTAGCATAAGCTGGGGCGAAAGCCGCCCCCATTGCTGTACCCTGGAGCTGCAGGTAAAAGGACCGTAAAAATATAAAGAAATTATGAGTGAGGGAGAACTCAAGTAGGCGCAACACAAGGTCACACAAATCAGATCTCTCTATTACCATGCGTAGGTCTAGGAACCTACGTGACCATCTTATCCATAGTCACTATGAGGGTAATGTGACTGATAGGACTTTTTTAAATACCTCTAAGACTAATCAAAGAGTGGGATCATTTCCATGTGGGGATTGTGTAGCTTGCCCCAACATGTGCCGCGAGAGTACCTTCACTGACGTTAAGAACACGTGTACATATCAGATCAAAAAAAGAATTACATGTAATTCTAAAGCAGTAATATACTATGCCACTTGTCCGTGCCCAAAGATCTACATTGGTCTTACTACACGTCAGTTGAAGGTACGTGTCCGCGAGCATGTGTTGGGTATTGACGCAGCTCGTGATGCGACTGATGTGGCAAGTCTTAAAACAATCCCGAAGCACTTTCGTAACCATCATGATTGCAATAGTAAGTTGTTTAGGGTTAGGGGCATTGACCAGATAGATCTGGGCATACGAGGTGGTGAAGTCAGCAGGCGCCTTGCCCAGCTTGAGGCCAGATGGATATATACACTTGGTACTGTGTGTCCATCTGGCCTCAATGAGAACATCAGTTTCGCCTCGTTCCTGTAGTATAATTTAGGATTAGGGTTTGAGTTGACCGGGTAGAGTGTAACCAGATATCTAAATAATTGCCTTATATGCTGGATTTGTTTTTATGGTGTAATTAATTTTTGTCTAATTGCCCTTTTTCTATTTATGTTTTTAAGGCTAATAGTTGATCCATGAAGACAAATACTAGTGATTGGTGTGGATGGCCACGGAAATGGATATATTTATGTCTAATACCTATCATTTGTTGTTTGGAGAATGTGGATGTCTAAGGCTTCAGTCATTTTTTTGAATTTCTATACAGCTGCCGATCGGGATATATATATGATGGGAGACCCCACATTTTTAAATTTCATCGACTTGCTAAGAATATATTAATGATGTCTACTATAATATCGCTACAATAATGATTGTTTGGGTATAATATGTGAGTTTAAACTGGCATATGATTATTGTCTGTTTCTTTAAACATTTGTGACCACTCACACCGATAATATGTTCTATTTGTTAATTGTAATGGAATCGACTATTCTATATGTGTATATGTTTGTATGTTTTCACTGTTGATTGGGACAATTGTCCTTTATATTTATTATTAAAAACATAATTGCATGTTTGCCCGATATAATAGGGATTTGATCCTTGCCTGGTTCCTGCACGCACGGATGCCGAGGTGTTCCGGCTCTCACCCAGTGTGCTGTATCTGTACGGCTCTCCTCTGCTTGAGGCATATATGCCTGGGCGGGTTGATCCGTGACGCGGCCGCTGGCTGGGAGCCGGTGAGTCACCGGGGCATCCTGTGCGTCATAATTGGTTCCTTATGGTGATTGGAGGTGGGCACTATTTAAACCTCCCTGTTTGGCAACTTAGACACGCCCCCTGACGAAGAGTCTATCGAAACACGTGTCGGACGTCTATGCTCCTGACTGGTAATGTCTCTTTTCTAATGCTCCTTATGTCTGGTTACACTGTTTGTTGCCTGTCTCTGGTGTGGGTATGTTGAGACATGGCTAGCCACCTGGCTAATTTAACAGCTTGATGATGATCTCAGGTGATCAGTGTAATGTGATACATATATATATATATATGTTTTATGGCTGCAGTGACATCTAATGGTGATAGCTAGTAGGTACAGATAGATGGTATCTATACTGCAATATATGTGATTGCAGGCCTGATTCAGTTTGCAATCTACGTCATTTTGTGGGTGATGATTACCACCACTGTGTATATTGGAGGTGATATATATATAAACTTGTGGTATATTCAGTCCTGACTGTGATAGGGTTGGGCTTATTAGAGCCGGTGGTGCTATACAACTATTAGGACTGACCACTTTAAGATATATATAATTATTTCTGATATATAACAATTGTTGCTTGACCTCTATATATACATTGGCGGTATTTATCTAACTAGCTAAGATCCGCTTTGATAGGATTGTTATCAGCCATGTGGCCTTATTTACATCAATTTAGCTCACATATTGTATGGTGGATAATCTATTTTCCTCGATATATATTTTTATGAGTGAGAGTAATTGGAATTATGGATACTAAATTACAGATATATATGATGTTTATGAAATGTAATATATTTGTGACATTACCTTGTCTAGAGCATATATGAATATCATGCATATTATGTTGGTCCTTACCACTGCCTGCACTAAAGATTGTTTATACTAATAAAAAATAAAAAATGAATTATATTTTATTGTGTGTCTGGGCTTCTATGATCGCCTTTTCTCCTTTCTTATTGACTGGGACAGTCAGTATGGTATGGATCATTGTGGGATACCCTTATTGGATTATGCCGGACCCGGATTTGTTTTTTCTTTTCAATAAATTGGTGAAAGAAGGAATGTTTTGGGGAGTGTTTTTTACAAATACAATTTTTTTTGTTGTCTATTTTTTTATTACTGGGTTAGTGATGTTGGCATCTGATAGATGCAGTGACATCACTAATGCCAGGGCTTGATGCCAGGTGAAATTACGCAGCTGGTATCAACTCCATATATTACCCCGTTTGCCACCGCACCAGGGCAATGGGATGAGCTGGGTCGAAGCACCAGCATTGGTGCACCTAATAGATGCGCCACTCCTGAGACAGCTGCGGCCTGCTACTTTTAGGCTGGGGAGTTTCCAATAACTGTGGAACTCCCTAGTCTGAAAATACCAGAAAACAGCTGTCCGCTTTAGCTTGGCTAGTGATCCAATTTGGGGGGAGCCCACTTTTTTTGTTTTATGTTATTTATTTAAAGGGAACATGTCAAGTAATTTATGTGTTCTAACCTAGTAGTAGTGTGATGTGTGGCCTAGTAACCCCTTCCTACCCATCCCTGTGTTGTAATAGTGTGTAATGTGCATGTATAAAAATATGTTTTATTACTTATGTGTACCCTATGTAAATGAGCAGGAGCTCTTACCCCACGGGTGTCGCATTGCCCTGTGGGCGTTTGCATGTTTTCCGTGGTATTACTCCCCTGTAGGTGTGATACCATGGATTTACATGAGCGACGTACCGTCGCTCCTTGAGATCCCACAAGTGCGCACTTACCATTCCCGCAGCCTTGATTGTCAGCCGGTGCTTGCTTCTCATCTTCAGACACGCACTGCACATGACCGGAACTGCAGGAGGCTTCTGAGCATGCGCAGTGCACGTCTGAAGATGAGAAGCAAGCACCCAGATAACAAGACTAGGGGAATAGTAAGTGCGCATGTGTGGGATCTCCAGGAGCTGATGGTGATGTCGCTCATGTAAATCCATGACCTCATGCCTACAGGGGCGTGATACCACTGAAAACATGCAAACGCTCACAGAGCGATGCGATGCCCATGGGACTAGAGTCCCTGCTCATTTACAAAGGGTACACATAAGTAATAAAACATAGTTTTTAACATTCATATTACACACTATTACAACACAGGGATGGGTAGGAAGGGGTTACTAGGCCACACATAACACTGCTACTAGGTTAGAACACATAAATTACCTGACAGGTTCCCTCTAATTTAAAATAATAGCATGGGGTTCCCTCAGTCTTGGATTACCAGCCAAGGTAGAGCTGCCAGCCATGGTCTGCAAGCTGCTGCTGTCTGCTTCACCTCAGCTGTGTACAAAAAATAAGGGGGACCCCACGTCATTTTTTGGGAGAAAATAATTAATTTGTGGCTAAAAACAAAACTAAACAAGGTGCAAGATTACAAAATGCAGGGGAGTGGGACATTATATATGTCTATCTATCCATCCATCCATCCATCTATTTATCTATCCAGCTATATATCTTTATAGCTTTTGACTGTATGTAACCCTGCTTCTGTTTTTTTTGCGGTCTGCAAAAAACCAGAAGGCACACAGATGTAAAATGGACCGTATACAAAATGGAACAAATGCGGTTGTCATACATTGTTTAAAAAAATTAGCCCCATGGCCTGAGTCATGGTTTACGCAGGGAGTCACCATCACAAGGTCCTCCAATGACAAATAGTAGTTAGGCTGGAGTAGGAGTACTGTCCTAGTTTGTCCACCACTGCACAATGTGCATAGTGTTTACAAAAATTAGCTCTATGGGCTGAGTCATGCTTGACGCAGAAAGTCCCCATCACAAGAGCCTCCAATGACAAATAGGAGTTAGGCTGGAGTAGGAGTACTGTCTTGGTTTGTCCGCCACTGAACAATGTGCATAGTGTTTACACAAATTAGCCGTATGGGCTGTCATGGTTGACGCAGGAAAGAAACAGCTTTATATGGGAAGGGGTGGACATTAAAAGCAGTAGTCAAAATCAACATTTTGGTGGAATTTTAGTTTGGCTTGCTCTCATTTGGAGAGATTGCAAACTGTGAAGAAATCCAGTTCTTGTTGAATTTATTCAGAGTAAGTCTGTCTGCATTTTCTGTGGCGAGGCATGAGAGCCTATCAGTGATGATTGCCCCAGCAGAACTGAAAATACGCTCTGACATCACACTAGCAGCTGGGCAGGCCAGCACCTCCAAGGCGTATAAGGAGAGGTAAGGCCAAGTGTTCAGCTTGGATACCCAATAATTAAAGGGAACTAAAGTGTCAGAAAGGACGCAGGTATGGTCATTTAAGTACCCCTTGATCATGTTATGCAACTTCTCCCTCCTTGGCATTGTTACAGGTACAGATAGCCCTTGCTGATGTCCTGCTTTATTGAAAATGGCCCAGTTTGCACACATTTTACCCCCACCTCTGTTGGACCTGGTGTTGGTGTTTCTCCTCATTAATCCTTGGTGTTGAAAAGAGTCGGTAACTCTGCCGCCAGCGTTGTCTGAGGGTGATGTTTTCATCAACTGATCTACAACAACCTTCTTGAAGGATTCTATTGTGTATCCCTTTGGTGTCTCCAAAAGGAGAGAAGGACATTTCTCCTTGTACCGTGGGTCCAGAAAGGTGGCCAACCAGCATACTGCAGGTTGTTGGATAAAATGTGTATCACGCGAGGTTCTTGACACAGACACTTACACATTAACTATGCCACGTGGACCAAGCTGCAAACAGACAAGGGTTCTGTGTCCACACTGGAGAAAGAATACCCATCCTTTCTTTATGCTGACTTGCCTTCTCTTCCACCACTTCCTCCACTCCAGTCCATCCATACTGAACACACATGAAGCTGGGGTTGAGAGTCCCCTGTGTAGCATTGGGAGTCCCCTTAGTAGCACAGAAAAACAAGTCTTCTTCCTCTTCATCCTCCTCATCATCACCCAATGTTGCCTTAGAATATTGGCTGGGCTGGGTAGTATCACCCACTGGGAAATCTGGGTCCATAGCCACATACTGGGCACTTAAAGCTTCCTCTTTGAGATTATGCAGTGATTGTTTCACGAGACACAGCAGCAGGATGGTTAAGCTGATAATAGCCTGATCACCGCTCACGACCTTGATGCAGTACTCAAAGTTCTCAAGAACCTCACAAATGTCAGCGATCAACATCCACTCAACAGTTGTTATGTGTTAGGGCTGACACTAGTCTGACGGGAATGTTGAAGCTGGTATTCAGCTACTGCCCTCTGCTACTCAGTAATCCTCGCCAACATATAGAATGTAGAGTTCCACCATGTGGGCAAGTCACACATGAGTCAGTGATTCAGCAAATTAAAGCGCTTTTGCAGCGCTGTAAGACCAGCAAAAGCAGTGGATGAATGGCGTAAATGGGTACTAATACGGCACACCTTCTCAAGTAGGTATGGTATGTTTTCATAAATTTCTGAACAACTAGGTTCAGCACATTAGCCATGCATAGCACGTGTACCAGCTTGCCGACCTTTAAAGCCACCACCAGGTTACGTCCATTGTTGCAAATGACCAGGCCGGCTTGGAGGTGCAGCGGGGAAAACCACTGATCTGTGCTCTTTTATACCTTGCCACAGCTGCAGTGTGTGGTTTGTGACCTAAACAGATAAGCTTCGGCAGAGCATGTTGCCGCTTTGCCGATGCACTGCTGCACAGCTCCCAACTTGACAGTGATGAGGAAGGTAATTCAGCAGAGGATGAGGAGCAGGAGGAGGAGGGGAGACAGGAAGTGGTGAGTAATATGGTGAGGCGGAAACACTGGTAGACGTTGGGCTCGCTATTCTTGGCATGGGTAGGATGTGTGATGTTACAGTTTGCGACTTTGTCCCAGCCACCACCAGGTTTACCCAGTGTGGCGTGACAAATATGTATCATCCCTGTTCACAACAACTTGTCCACGTGTCTGTTGCTAGGTGAACCTTCCGGTCAGAGCACGGTTGAGATTGTTTATCACGTGCTTATGACGGCACAACAGGCAACATAGTTGTGTCTGGGAACACTGTATAGTGGGGCAGCCACAGCCAAGAGATCACGTAAACACTGTGTTCCTACAAGTCTAAACGGCAACATCTCCATGACTGGGAATTTGGCAATGTGCGAGTTTAGGTTTTGTGCCTCTGGGTGCGTGGCTGGTTATTTACGCTTCCTTTCCAAGATCTCAGGCACAGACAACTGGACGCTTCCTTGGGACAAGGAAGTGGATTTGGTTGATGTTTGCTGTGTCTATGCAATTGCACCTTGTGGGCAGGATGTATGAACACCTGCTTCCTTGACAGCAGATTGTGAAGGATGTAGCATAGGTGACATAGCAGTGGTTTGACCCGCAGACACAAATTTGGTACCCTGGTGGTCTGCCCACCTTATGGGGTGCTTATCTGCCATGTGTGGCAACTGTGTCTCATCATCATCAGCTTCCACCTATGGAGACAGTAAATCATGTTCCTCAAAGTGGCTTTACTCTGGCCGTAGGTCCTCAAATACTTGTGCTTTAACGCATGCCACCTACTCACGTCCCTCTTCAATGCTGCACGGGAACAGGCCAGAGCCAACCAAAGGATACGTACAAAACAGATCCTCAGAGTGACCAATCTTGGGTCATATGTCTCCTGTGACTTATGAAGGGGGAAGGAAGGAGGGCCGGGTTGAGGATTGGATTGGCCAGCCTTCGGTGTATCCACAGTAGTCTGTGTGGTCGTGGAAGATTGGTTGCTGCTTGACAAATGCCAAGCGGCCTTGTCTGCCATCCAAGACAGAATCTGCTCTTGCTCTTCTGGCTTCCACACATGTTTACATTCCAGACCGGGAAATCTGGAAAGGAACATAGTGGATGCATCAAGCTTCTTCTGACCTGACACAGACTCAGTGCTTTGTTGCCCACCACTGACAACACCATGCCCACGTCCACGACTCTGTCCCTTAACGACTGCCTTTTTTGTCATTTTGGGTTTTGCTGACTTATTTGCAGATGTTGATAGCCCAAGCCAAGCAAACTTTGACCCCAAAAATATTGTGAAGAAATTACAAGTGAGTATTATGTAACAAGCAGCACAAAATGTCCTGTTTTGTATTTGCAAAAGCCACTAGCAACGTATTAAATAGGCTGATATGGATTCATAAATATTCTGGAAACAGGTCCCCATTCCCTACCTAATCTACAATCTCTCCTTCCCTGCTGTGACTTTGTTCAGTGCTATCAGCTCTTAAAAGAGCTATTGTATTCTGGTTTCTGGACGGTACTATGGAGGTAGTGACACACACTGCTTTAAACACTGTACTTGCTCAGAAATATCCATATGCTACACACTGCAGTTAGCCCTGAAAAGGGCTTTTTGTGTTATTAAGAGGCCTATACTCTCTCTAGCAGCTGCTTGCTCTATACCTATGCTGATACAATGCTGGCTTCGGATGCAATGTGTGCAAAATGGCCGTGGCAGGTCTTTTATAGACCCTATGATGCTGAGCGGCCAGCCAATCACTGTAATGCCACAACCAAGATGGCTGTGGCATTACTGTGATTGGTTAAGAAGCCCAGCATGCTTATTGGCTGCAAATCAGGCGCCAAAACGGCTGGGCGGGACATCCGAATATAGCAAGGCGAATACACCATTACTCGCAATATAATGAATAGCCCAAATGCTATTTCTGCGAATAGCGAATAGTGACAAATACATTCGCTCATCACTAATTTTGCATAAATAATTGGTATGAATTTTTCATCGTTTGCAAAGCTGAATAAATGTTTACATTTTTTATTTAAGAAAAAATGCCTAAACTGGCTATACTATATTACAGTTTGCATAATACAGAGAGGAGCACTTTGATTTTCCAAATAGTTTTGGTCCAAATTAGATGCATTGTAGAAGGGTTATAGAAAACCTCCTTTTTTTACTAAAAGTGGGAATAATCTTGCCACTGTGCAAAAGGCTAGCTTGCCTTTGTGGAAGGGGGAAAAAGGGCGGGAAACTTACCGGTATACTTATTCCTACACAAAGGATCTATTTCAAATATCTCATATATAATGCACTAGCTGTAGTACCCGGGCGTTGCCCGGGAAAATAACTGTCTCTCTTCAAGTTTCTGTCTGTCTCTGTCTGTATCAGTTTCTCTGTCTGTCTCTGTATCAGTCTCTCTGTCTGTTTCTATCTCTGTGTCTCTATCTTACTCTGTGTCTGTCTGTGTCTGTCTGTCTCTCTCTGTCTGTCAGTCTCGTTCCCCGTCTGTCTTGTTCCAGGTCTGTCTCTTTCCCCGTCTGTCTCTTTCCCCATCTGTCTCTTTCCCTGTCTGTCTCTTTTCTGGTCTGTCTCTTTCTCAGTCTGTCTCTTTCCCAGTCTGTCTCTTTCCCAGTCTGTCTCTTTCCCCGGCTGTCTCTTTCCCTGGCTGTCTCTTTGCCCGGCTGTCTCTTTACCCAGATGTCTCTTTCTAGGGCTGTCTCTTTCCAGGGCTGTCTCTTTCCCGGTCTGTCTCTTTCCCGGTCTGTCTCTTTCCAGGGCTGTCTCTTTCCAGGACTGTCTCTTTGCCCGTCTATCTCTTTGCCTGTCTGTCTCTTTTCAGGGCTGTCTCTATCCAGGGCTGTCTTTGCTCATCTGTCTCTTTCCAGGACTGTCTCGTTCCAGGTCTGTCTCTTTCCCCGTCTGTCTCTTTCCCCATCTGTCTCTTTCCTTGTCTGTCTCTTTTCTGGTCTGTCTCTTTCCCAGTCTGCCTCTTTCCCAGTCTGTCTCTTTCCCCGGCTGTCTCTTTCCCCAGCTGTCTCTTTGCCCGGCTGTCTCTTTACCCAGATGTCTCTTTCCAGGACTGTCTCTTTCCAGGACTGTCTCTTTGCCCATCTGTCTCTTTGCCCATCTGTCTCTTTTCAGGGCTGTCTCTTTCCAGGGCTGTCTTTGCCCATCTGTCTCTTTCCAGGGCTGTCTCTTTCCAGAGCTAGAGGGGAGCCAGCACGATCTGAAAATGGCATGCATCATATAAAAAGTGCAAATTCACAGATTTATTCCAACTGTACTGTAATATAAATGAGATTTTTAGCAAATAATTGATCAATTCTTTGAGCCACCCCTGCCAACGTCACGGCAAATCTCAATAGGGGGGTCCTACTCTATATTCTGTATTTCATGTGCCATGAACATTTTTATTTTTTTTTTTTATTATAGTACAGTTGGAATAAATCTGTGAATTTTCACTTTTTATATGATGCATGCCAATTTCAGATCGTGCTGGCTCCTTTTTCTCTTTCCAGGGCTGTCTGATTGCCCATCTGTCTCTTTGCCCGTCTGTCTCTGTGTCTGACTGTCTCTTTCCAGGGCTGTCTCTTTCCAGGTCTGTCTCTTTCCCTGTCTGTCTCTTTCCCCATCTGTCTCTTTCCCAGTCTGTCTCTTTTCTGGTCTGTCTCTTTCTCAATCTGTCTCTTTCCCAGTCTGTCTCTTTCCCCGGCTGTCTCTTTACCCAGATGTCTCTTTCCAGGGCTGTCTCTTTCCAGGGCTGTCTCTTTCCTGGTCTGTCTCTTTCCAGGGCTGTCTCTTTGCCCGTCTGTCTCTTTGTCCGTCTGTCTCTTTCCAGGGCTGTCTCTTTCCAGGGCTGTCTCTTTGCCCATCTGTCTCTTTTCAGGGCTGTCTCTTTCCAGGGCTGTTTCTTTCCAGGGCTGTCTCTTTGCTCATCTGTCTCTTTCTAGGGCTGTCTCTTTGCCCATCTGTCTCTTTGCCCGTCTGTCTCTTTTCCCATCTGTCTCTTTTCCCATCTGTCTCTTTGCCCGGCTGTCTCTTTGCCCAGCTGTCTCTTTCCAGCACTGTCTCTTTCCAGGGCTGTCTCTTTGCCCATCTGTCTCTTTCCAGGGCTGTCTCTTTGCCCGTCTATCTCTTTGCCCATCTGTCTCTTTGCCCGTTTGTCTCTTTGCCCATCTGTCTCTTTGCCCGTCTGTCTCTTTCCAGGTCTGTCTCTTTCCAGGTCTGTCTCTTACCACTGTCTTTTTGCCCATCTGTCTCTTTCCCATCTGTCTCTTTGCCCGGCAGTCTCTTTGCCCATCTGTCTCTTTGCCTGGCTGTCTCTTTCCAGGGCTGTCTCTTTTCCCATCTGTCTCTTTCCAGGGCTATCTCTTTCCAGGGTGTCTCTTTCCAGGGTGTCTCTTTCCAGGGCTGTCTCTTTCCAGGGCTGTCTCTTTGCCCATCTGTCTCTTTCCAGGACTGTCTCTTTGCCCGTCTGTCTCTTTGCCCGTCTGTCTCTTTGCCCGTTTGTCTCTTTGCCCGTTTGTCTCTTTGCCCGTTTGTCTCTTTGCCCATCTGTCTCTTTGCCCATCTGTCTCTTTGCCCGTCTGTCTCTTTGCCCATCTATTTCTTTGCCCATCTGTCTCTTTCCAGGGCTGTCTCTTTCTAGGGCTGTCTCTTTGCCCGTCTGTCTCTTTCCAGGGCTGTCTCTTTGCCCGTCTGTCTCTTTGCCCGTCTGTCTCTTTGCCCGTCTGTCTCTTTCCCCGTCTGTCTCTTTTGCCCGTCTGTCTCTTTCCAGGGCTGTCTCTTTCCAGGGCTGTCTCTTTGCCCATCTGTCTTTTTTCAGGGCTGTCTCTTTCCAGGGCTGTCTCTTTGCCCATCTGTCTCTTTGCCCGTCTGTCTCTTTCCAGGGCTGTCTCTTTCCAGGTCTGTCTCTTTCCAGGTCTGTCTCTTTGCCCGTCTGTCTCTTTGCCCATCTGTCTCTTTGCCCGTCTGTCTCTGTCTGTCTCTTTCCACATCTGTCTCTGTCTGTGTCTCTGTCTGTCTCTCTCTATCCGTCTCACCACTGACATCATATTACTTCACACATAAGCTTTTTATGCTAACAGTTTATTTGTTCCTATAGCAACCACTGACAGTTGTCATTAATAGCCTATAGCTCCCACCTCTATTCAGTTAAATGGAGGCAGTATTTTGGTGAATAACTGTAAAGCGCGGGGCTAAATTTTCCCGTCAAAACATAGTCTATGACGTTCCCTAGGTCACATGGGGCGTCTGTGCAAAAGTTCGTGATTGTAAATGCGACAGTGCGGATTCCTTTAGCGGACATACACACGCACGTATATACACACATACATACACTGAGCTTTATATATTAGATATATTCCCAAGTGTATAATTTCTTTGTTAGTATTACTGCTCTGCCCTATATACCTGGTGCATCGCAAACACACGTAGACTCAGAGTCACTTTGTTGTAATAATAAAATATAACATAACATAACATAATAAGTTTGCTGTCACCTAACTAGACTACGCTTAATACAATCTATAATACTAGCACATGCAGGGCCGGCTCCAGGTCTTTGTGGGCCCCATAAAACACGTGAGTCACACACTCACAAGAGTCACAGTGGGCTCCATAAACACGCAGACACACACACATACACAGATACGTACATGTACATATACATATTTAAAGACAAACTCACAAAAATACATATAGACAAATCTATACAGTCATATACACTGACATACATAGATACACATCATACATGCATACAGACAGACACACACACACAGCTCTGCTGCATGCATACATACATACAGACAGACACACACTGCTGCTACATACATACATACATACATACAGACACATACTGCTCTGCTGCATACATACATACATATAGACAGACACACACATACTGCTCTGCGGCATACATACATACAGACACACATATACTGCTCTGCTGCATACATACAGACAGACACACACATACTGCTCTGCTGCATGCATACAGACAGACACACACACATACTGCTCTGCTGCATGCATACATACAGACACCAACATACTGCTCTGCTGCATACAGACAGACACACACATACTGCTCTGCTGCATACATACATACAGACAGACACACACATACTGCTCTGCTGCATACATACATACAGACAGACACACACATACTGCTCTGCTGCATGCATACATGCATACATACAGACACACACATACTGCTCTGCTGCATGCATACATACAGACACATACTGCTCTGCTGCATACATACATACATACATTCATACATACACACAGACACACACATACTGCTCTGCTGCATGCATACATGCATACAGACACACACATACTGCTCTACTGCATGCACACATACATACAGACACATACTGCTCTGCTGCATGCATACATACATACAGACAGACACACACATACTGCTCTGCTGCATACATACATACAGACAAACACACACATACTGCCCTGCTGCATACATACATGCATACATACATACACACAGACACACACATACTGCTCTGCTGCATACATACATATGTGACGCCCTGGCCGGGCCAGGTAGTCACAAATAGGGCCCCGCACTACACCAGTCCCCTAACAAGGTGACAGCAGCCAAACATTTAAACCCTAATCACCCCCCTCAGTGCTTGATGGACACACCAGAGGGTGGAGCCAGGCGGTTAGACACGCCCGAGGAGTTCAGATGGCCTGAGGCGGGAAAAGACAGTAGATCAGTTTGAGAGTTCAGTGGAGGAGGTCAGGCCTGTGTGACAGGCCTGTAGCAGACTGACAGGTGCCAGGGTAGCAGCCCGGGCGCCTTTGGCTTGGAGGCAGATGGAGGCTTCTGCCTGCAGGAGCCGGGAAGACAGCTCGGTGGAACCGCGGTGGACCGGGACAGGGTAGTGGCCCGCCGGTACCAACCCGGGGAACCAACTCGGAAACCGGAGCACAGAGGTGGGGTACTCAGACCCTGAAGCTAGGTCCAGAAGCTACTGGGGGCTAGCTAATTAACTGATTGCGGCCAGGACTATAGGTTCTGTCCCACCCAAAGTCCTAACTGAAGACAACAGCCCAACGAGGGGGATGGAAAGCCACCGCCACGGCAGAGAGCTCCCATGGGCCAGCGTCTGCGGGCAAAGGGCTCCTTAGGTGACCACAAGCCGGGGAGCGGACTCCTGTAGTTGCAAGCGCAGGTAGTCCACCATCACACAAACAGGTGCAGGAGAAAGGCAGAGACCACCAACCGGGTGGGGGACCAGACTGCAGCCGGCTGCGGGCGCCGACCACCATCGCCTTTGTTTGTCAGAGACTCGTGTGTGTTTACTAATAGTGAGTACATCAGTGCCTTCCGGCCGCCCACCTCCCTGCACCGCCCAACTACTCCCCCAACAGGTCCCGGGGCCACCATCCCTGCCCACGGAGGGGTTGACAACTTGCTGCGCAACATCTCTCTCGGGTGCCCCATAGCTGCAGCAGTGGTGTCCACCTTCACCGCAACCCATGGGTGGCATCACGAACTTAAACACGGCTCCGGCCATACACCTACGTCCCCAAACCGCCAACCCCTTTTAGATCGGAGTGACCGTGGGACCCCCAGGTCCGGAGACCCTCGAGCCACTCGCTGAAGGACCGGACCCGAGCGGCTTGGCTGCCGCCGAGCACGAGGCGGCACACGTACATACATACAGACACACACATACTGCTCTGCTGCATGCATACATAAATACATACAGACACACACATACTGCTCTGCTGCATACATACATACATACAGACACACACATAATGCTCTGCTGCATACATACATACAGACACACACATACTGCTCTGCTGCATACATACATACAGAAAAACACTCTGCTCTGCTGCATACATACATACAGACACACACATACTGCTCTGCTGCATACATACATACAGAAAAACACTCTGCTCTGCTGCATACATACATACAGACAGACACACACACACATACTGCTCTTCTGCATGCATACATACAGACACACACATACTGCCCTGCTGCATACATACATACATACAGACACACACATACTGCTCTGCTGCATACATACATACAGACACACACATACTGCTCTGTTGCAAACATACATACATACAGACACACACATAATGTTCTGCTGCATACATACATACAGACACACACATACTGCTCTGCTGCATACATACATACATACAGACACACACATACTGCTCTGCTGCATACATACATACAGACAGACATACACATACTGCTCTGCTGCATACATACATACAGACACACACATACTGCTCTGCTGCAAACATACATACATACAGACGCACACATAATGTTCTGCTGCATACATACATACAGACACACACATACTGCTCTGCTGCATACATACATACATACAGACACACAAATACTGCTCTGCTGCATACATACATACATACATACAGACACACACATACTGCTCTGCTGCATACATACAGACACACACATACTGCTCTTCTGCATACATAGATACATACAGACAGACACACACATACTACTCTGCTGCATGCATGCATGCATACATACATACAGACACATACTGCTCTGCTGCATACATACATACATACAGACAGACACACACATACTGCTCTGCTGCATGCATGCATACATACAGACAGACACACACATACTGCTCTGCTGCATGCATGCATGCATACATACATACAGACACACACATACTGCTCTGCTGCATACATACAGACAGACACACTTCTCTGCTGCATACATACATACATACATACATACAGACAGACACACACCTTGCTCTGCGGGGCCCACACACCTTGCTCTGCAGGGCCCACACACCTTGCTCTGCAGGGGCCACACACCTTGCTTTGCGGGGCCCACACACCTTGCTCTGCGAGGCCCACACACGCGGCTCTGCGGGGCCAACACACGCGGCTCTGCGAGGCCCACACACGTGGCTCTGCGGGGCCCACACACAGCTTCGGGGCCAGCACATACGGCTTCATGGAGGGGATGGGGGCAGGGCATAGATCGCGTGGGGGAGAAGCCCATACAGTTCACCGTGGCCCATAAATCAGGGGGCGGGGAGTGCATATACAGATCGATGGGGGGGTCCCACATACCGCTCAAGTCACGGTGGAGAGGGGCCCACACAGCACCGGAGGCTAGCGCTGTGCTGGGGGTCGCTGGCTGGCACTGCGCCTCCTTCATCTGTGGGACCGAGCAGGACGCCGGGCGGTAGCTCTGTCCACAGATGAAGCTCAATCCAGGAGGACGCAGTGAACGCTGTGGTCTGCGCACCTTAAGCGGGCTTTACACGCTACAACAAATCTAACGATGTGTCGGCGGGGTCACGTCGTAAGTGACGCACATCCGGCATCGTTAGTGGTGTTGTAGTGTGTGACAGCTACGTGCGATTGCGATTGAACGTAAAACCGTTCATCACATACACGTCGTTCATTTCCTTAAAATTGCACGTCGGGTTGTTCAATGTTCCCGAGGCAGCACACATCGCAGTGTGTGACACCCCGGGAACGATGAACAGATCTTACTTGCGTCCCGCGGCTCCCGCCGGCAATGTGAAAGGAAGCAGGTGGGCGGGATGTTTACGTCCCGCTCATCTCCGCCCCTACGCTTCTATTGGCCGGCTTCCGCGTGACATCGCTGTGACGCCGAACATCCCTCCCACTCCAGGAAGTGGATGTTCACCGCCCACATCGAGGTCGTATGGAAGGGTAAGTACGTGTGACGGCAAATAATCGTTTGTGCAACACGGTCAACAAATTGAATGTGCCGCACATACGATGGGGGCGGGTACGATCGCATACGATATTGTCTGTGATATCGTAAGGTGTAAAGCAGGCTTTAAAGGGACGGCAGCCACAGTTTCCTGCCGAGGACTGCGGTTCCCGGAACTCTGCCTGGGGTCAGCAGAACTGACAAGGCTGAGTGGGCCCCCCCAGCTCTCCAGGGCCCCGGCATTTGCCCGGGTATGCCGGGTGCTGACACCAGCCCTGAGCACATGTAATCACTATGAAAAGCAAATACTACATTATATACACACACAACACAGGAAAACACCAGTAAATCTTTACAAATATAATATTAAACCCACAATTACACACCACCCACTTTGACTATACACTTATACCAGATAAAAGCCCACCCAATACTTAACACTATCCGTTTATAAGATGATATTCAGCCATGTTGGTCAAACGGTCCTGCTGTCCTTGCGTGTGGCCGGCTAGAGAGAAAGGGCCAAGAGGTTGCAAAGAGGAAGAGAGAGCCTTGCAGGTTATAAGAACAGCATAAATAGGGGCCTCTGACAAAGATTCACTTCCCCTATGATTGACTGTAAACTGTATTGTCTTGGGGGCATGTGTATAGCTCGGTGCTGAAGACTCCTCCCATCTAAAAACGTAAAGAAGTCAAAACCACATGGTCTCCTTTATCTGTTACCCTCCCCCATCCAAGACAAGAGAGAAACATTTTAAAATAGATATACAAAAACTTCCCTTCTACATTAATTAAACCCAAAATTAATTTTTGGACATTTGCTCATCTCTAGTCCCGCCATACAGTCTAAAAGTAATTAAGGGTACATCATGACAATGTCATACTGTGCTCACTAAATTTAGCAGTGAAATAATCACACCCAGTTCTTGAAATGATAGAATATTTTGAAATCCGAATTTGCCAAATTTGACAAAATTTTCCTTAACATTTGATTCACAGCTAATCAATTTGCCGTGAATTAGAATAATGCAAAACATCCAACTGCCCTGAAAAGACATGGGTAACACTCTGGTCTCTAGTGACTGTCCCCAACCCCTATCAAACTTTTTAACATAAACATAGCCTTAGTAAAGCCAAAGTAACAAATGGATGGTAGCCTGGTAACAACTAACAGCCCATTTAATAATAAAACGTTCTGATCGATATTTTTACGGGGGGTTATTGAAAAACGGTCCAAAGAATATCCCTTTTAGTCATTTGTGATCAGGCAGACAGTTCTTTGCTGAACACTGAGCCATAATAATCCCCAGAGCATAATAAATGTGGGTAGTGAAAAAAACAATATTCACGTGTCCACTCCATCCAGCCTCTAATTTTTACCAGCGGGTAAATATGTTAAATAGGAGATGTCTAGGGATGTAAGCTGTAGTGGTCTCGGTTCAGCTAAGCAGAGAGGTGAGTAGCATTTTTTTTAATCCCTTTCCGAGTCCTCTACAATTCAGCAAAATGTTCAACATGTTGATGAAGCCCACAATGTGAATCACAAATATTTGGATTCTGCAGAATATGATTTGTTTTGTAGCCCAGTAATGTGCCTTAAGTAGTGATGGGCAAAAACAGTTCTGCGTCAGATAACTATTACCTGTGTACCGATTCTGGGTCTGGTGTTCTCAGGGAACTCCAGGTAACTATCCAGATCCGGCCATCAGGAAAATTAAAAAAAATAAAGGAAAAAGAAGGAAAATAGGAATAAAGCAGGCGCATTATACTTACCAGTCTCCGCACGGCTGTAACACTACTTTCATACATATTCACTGCTTACCCTGTTCACCAGCAGTCCCAGTGTTTCAGATTGGTTACAGTCAGACAGTGCCCCTACCCTGTGTGACAGTGTGTCTGACTGCTTGGAATCACATATGCTGTCTGTGTATGTATAGAGGTATAAAAATAAATTAAAAAAAAATTGCATAGGGTCCCCCCCATATTATCATACCTAGCAGAGATAAAACATACAGCTACTGGCTCATCCTGATTGCCCTGGTGCGGTGGCAATCGTGGTAATATCAAGGGTTAATGACAGCTCACAACTGCCACTAAACCCTAGATTAGTAATAGAAGGGTTCAATGAGACCCCCCCATTACTAATCTGTAAGTGAAGGGAAATAAACAGGAACACTGAAAAAATCTTTTATTTGAAATTAAATGCAAAAAAATACTTCATTAATTCCATATACCCAGTTCGGACGTAATCTACACGAGGTCCCACGACGATCCTGGCTCTGCTGCATACATAATGAAGTCACAGCATGTGGGCACAGAACATGTCCGCACGCTGTGGGCTTCAGGCAGAGACTGACTGAGCTGCAGATGTGAGCGGTGACATCACTCAGTTTATGTCCGGTCATAGTTGGAGGATCCCATGGTACCCCACCTGTGAGCACAGGTAAACTGACCTCATGAGACCTCATTAAACTCAGTGACCTCACCTGCCAAGAAATGCAGATTTGATGTTGAAATTTTTATACCATATTGCTGCACCAAATCTGCATCTTCTGGCAAAAAAAACCACGATGCAGTTTTGATGCAATAGTGACGCGATTCTTTTTTCCAGAAGGTGTAGATTTTGTGCAGGGATATGATATATAAATTTCAGCACCAAATCTGCATTTCTTGGCAAAAAAAACCATACAAAATATTGGATGAGTGACAGGACTAGGCCTGTTGCTCTAAGATCACTGCCACTACAGACAAAACACATCTTGGAGACCCATCTTGGAGTCTCCACATTTTAAAAAATTAGGTGCAGACTGAAGGACAGTAGCATCAATTGCCCCACAGTACCTATAGTGTTTTAGCGCTTCAGTAAAGCATGGGCCATACATGACACAGTGTCTGTCCCAGCATTTACAGCTTTCAAATTAAGAGGTTGGTGGATAAGTGAAAGGTGTAGACCTGGTGCTCCAAGACCCCTACCACTCCAGACACAACTTGGAGACCCATCTCTGAGTCTCCACATCTCCAAAAATTAGGGGCAGACAGCAGGACAGTGGTATCAGTTGCCCCACAGTACCCATAGTGTATTCGCAAAACAGGGAGGCATGGGCGATGCACCAGACAGAGCTAGTCATGACTCAGGAGAAAGCAACAGGACGAGGAATAGGAGGAGGTGTAGTGTCCCATTCCCGGGTAAGCAGGAGGTCACAAATCACACACAAACACAGCTACACTCTAATTTAGCAACACTCCATCAGGCCATGGTTAGAGCCTAGTGCATCTAGGCTATCTCCTCCGGTAGAGGAACCATCCCCTAAGCCAGCTTGGAGGTGGAGTCTGGTTAGTAGGAGCACACTGTGGAATGTTAACCAGTCAAGAAGTAGGAGCAGAGGAGTGAAGACCTGTGGCTTGGAGCTACAGCAACTTGGCCCAGGGACACGACAGAAAGGGTCCTCCTAGACCCCATGGGAAGTGCGCCATACACCCGTGGTGTCATTCCACAGACAGCATACCGGAGTGGAGGGATTTGGCCACAGAAGGGGACCGGCCCCTCAACTTGTGAAGAAGTACAAGACTCAGCTAGCAAACCGGAGGCTGAGGTTACTGCAAGTACCGAAGCCACATCCACACACATCCAGTAAAAAGATGACCACATAGGGCCAAGGGATTGAGCTGCAAGCCACCCGACAAGATTCGCAGACACTAGCATGGAGCTCTGTGTGTGTAGGTGCGGGACAGGCAGGAGAGGTCAGCGCAGGAAGACGACCAGGAAAGGAACACAGAAGGGTGCACCAGGTTGTGCCTCCGAACTATCCGGGATCCGCTGGGGCCTATCACAGCAGAACGGCACTCCAAGGGCAGCATTTCACCGTCTGGACATATTAATCTGGAACTCTTAACTGTGAGTAAAGATCTTGTAACTGCATCCCTGTGTTGTCCGGTTATTCCCTGCACCTCCGGCCCTGCACCCCGCCATTACAGACTACAGCTCCCAACAGCCCTGGGGCCCAGCTCTACCTGTGGAGAGCTATTCCAACTCTGCTGCGTCACCACCGACCCCAGGGGAACTGAACACCAGCGGTGGCACCTACCTTGCCGCATACCACAGGTGGCGTCACGACATATCCCCTATAAATAATCCCCACCACCATCTATTAAAATGAGACCGCCGGGGTCACGTAACCGGGCCCGTTCACTGTGACATCCTCCGAGCAGAACAGAGCCGGCCCGGTAGTGAGTGCCTCCAGGCCCCGGTGGGGCATGTCACTTATGAGTCGGATACTTCTGTGATGTCCATGTCTATGGTGTGTTGGTGGCAGGGTAACACTCAAGCTTGCAGTCGGGTCACAGCTGTGAAGCTGAGGGCAGGCTCTGTGGAGGGGAGGGATGGGTTAATCCCCCCATCTCCTCCATTGTCAGCCTGTGCGTATATCGCACTGCACTGGGATAACATCCGAGTGCAGTCCGATGTTTCTCTCGCACCCATTCACTTGAATGGGTGCGAGTGATACGTGTTGTGAACACATTTGGACTGGGTTCCAGTTTGGGGCTCTCTCTTGTGGCCAGTGCTGGTAGTAGAGTTAGTCTGCTTAACAGAAGCCAGACAGCTGATGATGATTGAAAATCAGGCTGCTCAGACCAGACTGGGCCTATATAACTGAGTAGTGTTCTCTCGGTCTGGGCTGGTGATCAATGTTGTCTCCTGTGGTGCTGTGGACATTCTGGAGCCTGCCCTATCTTCTGTTTCCACCTGAACTCCTTGCAGATATGTTTTGTCTTTGTAACATAGGCTGGTTTGTTTCCACTTTCTTGTCATTTTTATTTCTGTGGTATTAAGGCTTGTTTCCTGGTTTCTGTTTGTGTGGAGTTCTGAGTGGAGTTAGATTATTCCCTGCTGGGAATGTCTGTGTACCCAGCTGCATATTCTGCAATGTATTTTTGTTTTGTCATGCTTGATATTAATTTCAGTCCTTCCTCTATATTAGTGTTTTGCTTGGATCCCAGTAACACCAGAGTACTGATATAGTGGGGGAGAGATCATGCGGTCTCAGTTTTTTCATATCAGGTGTGTTGGTTTTTGTTTTGCGCAGCTGCAGACAGTGCTCTTTTCTGTCCTTTCCTATATAGATAGTTTGGGCCTCACCTTTGCTGAATTTGTTCACTACCTGTGTATGGTATTTCATCTTGTCTCACCGGCTTTACATGTTTGGGGGCTACCTATAATCTTTGGGGAACTGCTCCGAGGCAGATTAGCTTTCCTTGTTTTTCTCTCTTTAGGAACAAATAGCTCTCCGGCTGTGTCGAGGCGACCAGGTCATCGTAGGCACGTCCCACGGCTACTTCTAGTTGTGTTGTCAGTTAGAGGTCTGCAGTCAGCTGAGTTTCTAACCACTCTGGTGATTCTCTGGGTTTCTTAGTTTTTATCCCTTTGATCCCTCTTGATCACTGAATCATAACAGATATGGCTCTCGCAGAAAATCGCAGCATGTTGTGACTTTTCTCGCATCCAGAATCTGGATGCGAGAAAAGCTGACCAACTGCTCTCCCTCATTGACTAACATAGGTCAGAGTGCAATGTGAGATTTTCTCGCATTGCACTCGTCCGTTTTTCACGCTCATGTGAGCATCCCCTAAAAGTGGTATTATTCGGGACTGGTATATATGTTGGATAGTGATGAGCGAGTACTAAAAAGCTTGGGTGCTCGAGGCTCGGGCCGAGCATCCCAAGATACTCGTGTACTCGGCTCGAGCACCGAGCCCAATGTTATCCTATGGGAGACCCGAGTATTTTTATGAAATGACCCCCGGCAGCATGTAGAAACCGTAAAAATGTCACAAAAGTCTCAGAAGAGTGCTCAAATGACATGGCAACAGCATGGGGAAGACCCCTTGAAGCATTTATCACTCAAAAGTCACAGCTGTGAACAATTTTGTCCGAGTTTTACGCCATTTTTACGGACTCACCAGAAAACCTTCCAAAATGACACCAAAATTAATTTTCATGGCGGAAATGTTAAGGGCACATACCCAATAGTGAGATAGAGCTGGTGTATGTTACTTTTTGAGATTAATACATGAAAGATTTTACGTAAAACATTGTGTGGCACTCCGATGTCCAAAACGCACGTTTTGTGCTTTTTACTAGCGATGTCGGTCATTTTTTTTTTCATTCTATCTCCCGTCGGTCGGTCTTGCTCTGTCTGTCTCTCTCTGTCTTGTCTGTCCCCCTCTCACAGTCTGTCGGTCAGTCTCCCCACCTCTCTTACTTACCGTTCCCCGATCACTGCCGCGGCGCTGCACAGCTGTTCTGTTCACTAAACTCCGGCGGCTTTTCCTCTTTTGAAAAAGCCGGCCGCTCATTAAACAATCTCGTATTCCCTGCTTTCCTGCTTTTCGGCGCCTATGATTGGTTGCAGTGAGACACGCCCCCACGCTGAGTGACAGGTGTCTCACTGCACCCAAACACAGCAGCCGGTGGGTGTGTGTATACTGTGCAGTGAAATAAATAAATAAATAATTAAAACAAACGGCGTGCGGTCCCCCCAATTTTAATACCAGCCAGATGAAGCCATACGGCTGAAGGCTGGTATTCTCAGGATGGGGAGCTCCACGTTATGGGGAGCCCCCCAGCCTATCAATATCAGTCAGCAGCCGCCCAGAATTGCCGCATACATTATATGCGACAGTTCTGGGACTGTACCCGGCTCTTCCCGATTTACCCTAGTGCGTTGGCAAATCGGGGTAATAAGGAGTTAATGGCAGCCCATAGCTGCCACTAAATCCTAGATTAATCATGTCAGGCGTCTCCCCGAGATTCCTTCCATGATTAATCTGTAAATTACAGTTAAAAAACACACACACGAAAAATCCTTTATTAGAAATAAAAAACACTAACAAAGTCCCTCATCACCAATTTATTAACCCCGACAAACCCTCCATGTCCGGCGTAATCCACGGACCTCCAGCGTCGCGTCCAGCTGTGCTGCATGAAGGTGACAGGAGCTGCAGAATACACCGCCGCTCCGGTCAGCTTCACACAGCAACTGAGGTGAGTATAGCGATCAGCTGAGCTGTCACTGAGGTTACCTGGATGCAGCGGAGGCCGCGGGTAACCTCAGTGACAGCTCAGCTGATCGCGCTACTCACCGCCGCTCCGGTCAGCTCCATGCAGCAACTGAGGTGAGTATAGCGATCAGCTGAGCTGTCACTGAGGTTACCTGGATCCAGCGGTGGATGCAGCGGTGGCCGCGGATAACCTCAGTGACAGCTCAGCTGATCGCGCTACTCACCGCCGCTTCGGTCAGCTCCATGCAGCAACTGAGGTGAGTATAGCGATCAGCTGCTGTCACTGAGGTTAATCGCGGCACCGCTGGATCCAGCGGTGGCCGTGAATTACCTGACTGACAGCAGCTGATCGCGCTACTCACCTCAGTTGCTGTGTGAAGCTGACAGAAGCGGCGGTGTATTCTGCAGCTCCTGTCACCTGAATGTAGCAGAGCTGGACGCGATGCTGGTGGACTGTGGAGTACGCCGGACATGGAGGGTTTGTCGGAGTTAATAAATTGGTGATGAGGGACTTTGTTATTGTTTTTTATTTCTAATAAAGGATTTTTCGTGTGTGTGTGTTTTTTAACTGTAATTTACAGATTAATCATGGAAGGAATCTCGGGGAGACGCCTGACATGATTAATCTAGGATTTAGTGGCAGCTATGGGCTGCCATTAACTCCTTATTACCCCGATTTGCCAACGCACTAGGGTAAATCGAGAAGAGCCGGGTACAGTCCCAGAACTGTCGCATCTAATGTATGCGGCAATTCTGGGCGGCTGCTGACTGATATTGTTAGGGTGGGGGGCTCCCCATAATGTGGGGCTCCCCATCCTGAGAATACCAGCCTTCAGCTGTATGGCTTTATCTGGCTGGTATTAAAATTGGGGGGACCGCACGCCGTTTTTTTTAATTATTTATTTATTTATTTTACTGCACAGTATAGACACGCCCACCGGCTGCTGTGATTGGGTGCAGTGAGACACCTGTCACTCAGCGTGGGGGCGTGTCTCACTGCAACCAATCATAGGCGCCTGTGGGCGTGGAAAGCAGGGAATATGAGATGGCTGTGTGCAGAGCACAGCGCGCCCGCCGGTATAAAGGCTCGGTCACGCTGTGCGGGCCGGCCAATCACTGCAATTCTACAACTAACAGGGCTGTGGCATTGCAGTGGTCTGCCAGCCAATCCCTGCATGAGGGCTGGCTCTCAAAAGAGCGCCAACATGCAGGGATGAAGACCACGAGTACAGCACGAGTATCGCGAAATTACTCGGTACCCACCGAGTAGCCCGAGTACAGTGATACTCGTGCGAGTACCGAGTAGTAACAAGCATACTCGCTCATCACTAATGTTGGACTGAAAAGGACTTTTAGTTTTACATTGAAGCAAAAAGGACTGTAAGGCAATGATCCCTGCCTATGTGTGTCACGAAGTGACTGCAAGTATCATGATGGGTGTGAGAGGTCTCCCGGCAAGTGGCGGAACACAGAAGGAAAACCAGGGAAGCAATACAAAGGAAGGCCCTGGCGCTAGGGAGAGGGGAGTGGTTTCACCTCTTAACACTCACTTGAGGCTGATCCCTGTACTCCCTAATGTCCTTCCCCCTGTGCGCCGTCACATGCCTAGTCATTTGCTGGCCCTGACCTCACCCTGCCTAGTGATGCAATAATATAACATGAGGGAGGTAAGACGAATAGGAGGGGAAGGATACAACAAATAGAACTCTGCAGCTTCTTCAACAGGAATCTTCTCAGCTGCAGCAGATATGGACACCTATGCTTTGAATAGTATAGTATGAATTATAGCCGACAAAGGGAGGAGTGGATATTGATAGTCGCATAGCTGCTGGAGGCAGGCAGGAGATGTTCCTCGCTCCTGCGGCTTCATACACTGCGATGTGTGCTTCATGGTGTGCTGCCGCAGGAACGAGGAACAACATCGTACCTGTCGCTGCAGTGAAATTATGGAAATGACCAACACTGCACAGATCACCGATTTACAACGCTTTTGCGATTATTTATTGGTGCATCTAGGCTTTACACGTTGCGACGTCGTTACTGGCGCCGGATGTGCATCACTTTCGATTTGACCCCGACGATATCGCAGTAGCGATGTCGTAACGTGCAAAGTACCCCTAAGTTGCAAAGCAAAGCATAATCTTTTTCCAATATGTATGCTGAATGTTGGCTAGAGCGATGGTTCCAATTTATTAGGTGTCTAGAGAAGCATGCTATATTATAACCTCTGATATTGGGTATATTCAGTCATTCATCTATTTTTGTGGCCATCCGGTTTTTTTTGGCTAATAAGTGGTCCTTTACCTCTGCGTATAAAGTGTGAGAATGCTTTATTTAGGGAGCTAATGTCCATTATGTTTCAGAAGCAAAGAACGGTTTTGGATATGAGTAGTGACGAGTGAGTGTGCTTGCAACTGCTCGATACTTGATCAAGCATTGGGGTCTTCAGGCACTCTTGGTATTTGATCAAAAATTGCGAGTGCTTGAGCGCTATGCTCGAGTCCTCGTCTTGCATGTTTCACAGCTGTTTGTCAAATACAAAACATGTGGGGATCGCCTTCCAATCAAGGTAATGCTATAGGCATACTGGCTACTGGCATTATTGTAATTGGCTGGCTGCATGGCGTGATCATGCCTATATAAGACCCGGTGATGCCATGCTCGGCACACTCTACCCCAGAAACAGTGTAGGGAGAGTTTCTGCTGGAGAAGTAATAATATATTAGTTTAGTATGGCATATGGGAAGGGTTTATTTCCATACAGTCATTGCTACTGCACCCTAAAACCAAAAGTTCTTTTCAGGGATACATATATTTTCAGGCATACATATATTCTTTTTTAGTCCCTATTAATACAGCTCTTAGCTGCATTTAGTGTAGAGAGAGTTGTTGGAGAAGAGATCTATCTATTACAATAAATAACATCACGCTCCCCCCAGCACCCAAAGTTCGGTGCCTCGGAGTGACCTTTGACTTGTCCTTCATACCACACATCCAATCCCTCACCACCTCCTGCTGTCTTCAACTCAAAAATATTTCCAGAATCCGTCCTTTCCTCAATTCTCAATCTACAAAAATGCTAGTGCATGCTCTCATAATCTCCCGCCTTGACTACTGCAACATCCTCCTCTGTGGTCTCCCTGCCTACACGCTCGCCCATCTCCAGTCCATCCTTAATTCTGCTGCCCGAATGATCCACCTCTCTCCTCAATACCACCCTGCTTCTCCTCTCTGCAAATCCCTCCATTGGCTCCCAATCTTCCATCGTATCCAATTCAAACTACTAACACTGACCTACAAAGCCATTCATAATCTGTCTCCTCCGTATATCTCTGAACTACTCTCTCGCTACACTCCAAAACGTAATCTCCGGTCCTCCCAAGATCTCCTTCTCTCCTCCTCTCTCATTCGCTCCTCATGCAACCGACTCCAAGACTTCTCCCGAGCATCCCCAGTCTCCTGGAACTCACTGCCTCAACACGTCAGACTATCTACTACACTTGCAAACTTCAAACGGAACCTGAAAACTCATCTGTTCAGAAATGCCTATAACCTTCAATGACCCCGCTGCCACCCCACCACTGTGCGGAGCTGCCGCCCCACCACCGCGCGGAGCTGCCGCCCCACCACCGTGCGGAGCTGAAGCCCAACCTACACCCCACCTACTGTCTCCTCCCCAAAATCCCTTAGAATGTAAGCCCGCAAGGGTAGGGCCCTCTTCCCTCTGTACTAGTCTGTCTATTGAAACTTGTATATGTATTCTGTATGTAACCCCCTTCTCATGGGCCAAAAAAATAAACAAAAATAAAGCTCCATCAGCTCCTAAAGGCTTCCTCCCTCCAAACATGGACACAAGAGAATGAATCTTTTATTTACATTATCAGGTGATCAATCATGGGACTATTTAAAGAAGATGAAAGTGGTCTAGAACCGGCTGCATGTGAGGCAAATAAACCAGGAACTATTAGCAGGAATAAGGATATTAACTCCTGCTGCACCAAGAGAAAGCAAATACATTTAATATTTGAGCCTCACAAGTCAAAAAGGAGCTCAGATCCCAGAAGCATCACAAATATCAGAAGGACAGAAGACACTCGTAACAGTTGGGTTCTAAAAAAAAATCCAATCTTTGTTGAGTCCCCGGAGCACCATCAAATCCATTATCATCAAATGGAAAGAACATGGTACCACAACAAATTTGCCAAGAAAAGGCTGACCACAAAAACTCTCCGCCTGGGACCAGGAGGGCATTAATCAGAGAGGCAGCACAGAAACCAAAGGTAACCCTGAAGGAGCTGCAGAGTTACCAAGCAGAGACTGGAGTATAGGACCATACGGCCACAATAAGCAGTACACGCCGTAGGGCTTGCCCTTATTAAAGAGTGGCCAGAAAAAAGCATTTACATACTGCCAAAAATTGGAAGGCTCATTTTGATTTTGCCAAAAGACATTTGGGAGACTTCCCAAATGTTTGGAGGAAGGTACTATGAGACAGATGAAACCAAAATTGAACTTTTGGCCATCAAGGTAAATTCTTGATTGTTTACTGAGGGTTTCCACAAACTCATCTCTATTTCCTTCCTTTATGGCGAAATAAGTAGAGTTGAGCGTGGTTCGCGGTTCGAGGTTCTCCAGTTCGCGGCTCGAGTGATTTTGGGGGCTGTTCTAGATAGAACTAGAACTCGAGCTTTTTGCTAAAGCTCGATAGTTCTAGATACGTTCGAGAACGGTTCTAGCAGCAAAAAGCAGGGCTTTTTACAGCTACAGTGTGCAGGAGCCATCGCTGGCAGCCTGCCAGAAGCTGGTAACCAAGATAAACATCGGGGATCCAAGCAAAGCGCTTTGGTTAGTAACCCTATGTTTATCCTAGTTACGTGCAGGAAGCCCACACTTCCCCGCTCAGCTCGCTCCGCCCCCTCCTGCACGCGGCATGTACACATACATACACACACACACACACACGTCCCCAGCCATGCAGTCCACGACACTGACGTCCTCCTGGCACTCTGCACACATGGTCCTGCTCGGCTTACCTGCGGTGATGAAGTCCCGACCTCAGCGCTGTCACTGTCCTCCATGGCCGCCGCTTGTCACATCACCTTCTCTCGCTTCCGACCCGAGACTGACTAGCGGTGACGTCATGGGCCTCTCGCGATACTTGGCTGTGAAGGTCATTGAACTCAGTGACAGGTGCTGTCAGCAGTGCAGGAGATCAGCGCAGGTAATGTACCTCGCTGACAGCAGCACTTGTCATCCCCTGCAGTGACCTGGGCTGACCCATTGATGTTAGCTCAAGTCACTGCAATGCTCTCCCAGCCAATGGGGAACATCCTGCTCTTCATTGACTGGGACAGTGTGGATCGTCATGGCAACCCCTTGGATTACACCAGACCTGGATTTGTTTTTCTTTCTAATAAATTGGTTAAAGAGGGAATGTATTGGGAAGTATTTTTTCAAATAAAAATGTGTTTGTCGTCTATTTTTTTTTATTACTGACTGGGTTGGTGATGTCGGGTATCTGATAGACGCCTGATCTCACCAACCCCAGGGCTTGATGCCAGGTGACATTACACATCTGGTATTAACCCCATATATTACCCCGTTTGCCACCGCACCAGGGCGCGGGATGAGCTGGGGCGAAGCACCAGGATTGGCACATCTAATGGATGCGCCACTTCTGGGGCGGCTGCGGCCTGCTATTTTTAGGCTGGGGAGAGTCCAATAACCATGGACCTCCCTAGTCTGAGAATATCAGACCCCAGCTGTCTGCTTTACCTTGGCTGGTGATCCAATTTTGGGGGGATTCCTACGTGTTTTTTTTTTTAAATTATTTATTTAATTTAAAATATCAGCGTGGGGTGCCCTCAGTTTTGGATTACCAACCAAGGTGAGGTTGCCAGCTGTGGTCTGCAGGCTGCAGCCGTCTGCTTTACCCTAGCTGGCTACAAAATAGGGGGAACCCTACGTCATTTTTTTTTTTTCATTTTTTTGGCTAAATACAAAGCTAAGCACCCCTTAGTGCCACATGAAAGGCACCAAAGGGTGCAAAATTACAAAATGCAGGAGAGTGGGACATTATGTGTCTTTCTGCCATTATAATGACAGAAAAGACTGATATGAAGTGTACAAGCACAAGAAAATCACCAGAGCGCTCTACGCTGTGAAAAGCAGTAGAAAATGGCACTGGAGTGAACATGTGACCACCTCATGTAGGATGAAGCTATGGATCCTGGGTAAATTTATGCATTTACCCTCCTTCAGTTTTTTTGCAGTACACAAAAAAAACGGAAGGCACACGGATGACAAACAGATGACATACGGACCGTCTACGGAACAGAAACGGATGCCACACGGATGCACCCGTGAAAAAAACGGACTGTTTTTTGCAGACCGCAAAAATGGATTGGTCGTGTTAATGTAGCCTTATTCTGATCTTCCGTTTATAAACAGCAGGCAGAAATAAGTGAATAACGCCCCCCAGCGTCAGAAAATCTCCGGGGTTTCAGGGCTAGCTGAGACCCTGGAGATCATGATTCAGGACGGTTTTTCCGGTCCCCGCTCACGTGATCACAGGTATACACCGTACACCGATGATCACGTTACAGTAAATGACAGTGCCGGTAAAAAATTATTTATCTCCCATCTGGCATGAACAAACATGATAAATCTCCTCCCCGGTCCCCCGGTGTCGCCAAAGTGCCCCCCCTGATGCCCTCCCAGAAATCCAAGATGGCCGCGCGCACAGCAGCGCGCCGGCCGCATTCACCCTACTCCTCTGATTTCTGTCGCATGTGCCATGACACATGCGACAGAAAACTCCTCCCCAGGCCCTGCCAGGTCACCCCCTATAACCCCACCGGTGTTCCCCGGTGTCCCACGGTACCTGTGCAGCGTTGATCCCCCCACGGCCCTCTCCTTCACAATAGATGCTGCCGCATGCACAGAGCGGCTGTCAGCTCAGCTTCCTGTGTTCAGACATAGTGAGTGGTGGTTATGCATCTGTAAGCTAAATGGGTGGCACGGTGGCTCAGTGGTTAGCACTGCAGTCTTGCAGCGCTGAGGTCCTGGGTTCAATTCTCACCAAGGACACCATCTGCAAGGAGTTTGTATGTTCTCCCCGTGTTTGCGTGGGTTTCCTCCGGGTACTCCGGTTTCCTCCCACACTCCAAAGACATACAGCGCTATTGAATTAATAACGCTATATAAATGAATAAATTATTATTATTACTGCAATGCCCTGCTCATGAGGTAAGGAACATAATTGATCAGGAGAGCTATATACTACATTTCCAAATGGAGGGATTTGCTTTTATAGTTTCCCTGCTGAACAACTACCAAACATGAGAGTCCGTTATACGCCACAAGAAAACACATCTAAATAGCGAGCTCTGTTGTTAAGTATTCATTCAGCTGGATAACTGGACTTAAAGGGGTATTCCATCTCCAAGATCCTATCCCCAATATATAGTAGGTGGAATAGCAATAATATCAGCAAATACCAATATTTGGAAATGTAGAATAGTTCTCCTGATTAGGCATGCCCTTACCTCATGAGCAGGGCATTGCAGCTTTGGTAGCAACCATTACAACATGGACTCTGCTGCTGTGGACCCGGGGAGAGTGAGTGCAGATTCATTGCACCCACACTCCTCACATGAAGGGTCTGCACTCCTAGAAAATGGGGGATACGTTCTCTGAGTGTCTCCCCCCCCATGTTCTAGACGGTCCAGAGTCGTCGTGGGACCCCTTTATTTTTTTTCTTTTAAGAAATTGGTGAAAGAGGAAATGTTTTGGGGACTGTTTTTTTAAATAAATTTCTTTTGTCGGTTTTATTTTTTTGTTAGTACTGACAGTTTATGATGTTGGGTATCTAATAGACGCCATGACATCACAAACTGCTGGGCTTGATGTCAGGTGACCTTACAGCTAGTATCAACCCGATTTATTACCCCGTTTGCCACTGCCCCAGGGCACAGGATGAGCTGGGGTGAAGCGGCGCCAGGATTGGCGCATCTAGTGGATGCGCCACGTCTGGGGTGCCTGCGGCCTGCTATTTTTAGGCTGTGAAGGCCCAATAACTATGGACCTTCCCACCCTGAAAATACCAGACCACAGCTGTCCGCTTTACCTTGGCTGGTGATCCAATTTGGGGGGGACCCTACTTTTTTTGTGTAATTATTAATATTTATAAAATAATTATAAAAAAAGAGCCTGGGGGGACCTCCACATTGGATCCCCAACCACGGTAAATCTGCCAGCTGTGGTTTTCAGGCTACAGCCGTCTGCTTTACCCTAGCTGGCTATAAAAAATGGGGGGACCCAACGTCATTTTTTTTAACTATTTTTTATGTTGAAAAAATTAATGGGCTTCCCTGTATTTTGATTGCCAACCAAGGTAACGGCAGGCAGATGGGGGTGGCAACCCATAGCTCTCTGCTTTATCTGCGCTGAGAATCAAAAATACCGCGGAGCGCTACGTCATTTTTATTAAAGATTTATTTTTACAGCACTGTGATGTCCAGCAATCAAAATACAGGGAAGCCCATTTTGTTTTTAGTTATTTAAATAAATAATTAAAAAAAATATATATGGGCTCCCGCTGCATTTTTTGTATTGCTAGCTAAGGGTAATCCAAGCAGCTACTGGCTGCTAACCCCCACTGCTTGGTGTTACCTTCACTGGCAATGTAAAATCCAGGGAAGCATTTTTTATTTTTTTTTGCCAAAAAACTACAAAAAAAGGACGTGAGCTTCGCCATATTTTTGTATGCTAGCCAGGAATAGCAGGCAGGTGCTGGAAGAGGAGGAAACCAGGTGATCCAGCTCTACTGGGGCAAAGTCCGGCATGCACGGATACACTCTGACAGTGCAAGTGTCCAATGAAAGAGAAGAAAAAATGTCCAGCTTCCGGAATAATAGTAAAACTGCTGCAATTTTATTTAAGGACGTGAAAAATGACACAATGACAAAAATAGGGAGCCCATATGTGGCATAAGGCTACGCGTTTCGAACGCTGCCTGCGTTCTTTGTCATTGTGTCATTTTTCACGTCCTTAAATAAAATTGCAGCAGTTTTACTATTATTCCGGAAGTTGGACATTTTTTCTTCTCTTTCATAGGTGCTGGAAGAGTTGGATACAGCGCCAGAAGATGGCGCTTCTATAAAAAGTGCCATTTTCTGAGGCGGCTGCAGACTGCAATTCGCAGCAGTGGGGCCCAGAAAGCTCAGGCCAACCTGTGCTGCGGATTCCAATCCCCAGCTGCCTAGTTGTACCTGGCTGGACACAAAAATGGGGCGAAGCCTACGTCATTTGTTTTCTAATTATTTCATGAAATTCATGAAATAATAAAAAAAGGGCTTCCCTTTATTTTTGGTTCCCAGACGGGTACAAATAGTCAAGTTCAGGCAGCAATTTCAGCATTCCAAGTGCCTTTAAATGAATTTGAAGAAACTGCACTTCAGGATTGTAGTGAGGATGAGGTGCCCCAGCTCATCGTGTTCCAATAGGAGTTTACCTGCAGTCAAGTTCAGGCAGTAATTTCAGCGTTCCAAGTGCCTTTAAATGAATTTGAAGAAACTGCACTTCAGGATTGTAGTGAGGATGACGTGCCCCAGCTCATCAAGTGTTCCAATAGGAGTTTACCTGCAGTCAAGTTCAGGCAGCAATTTCAGCGTTCCAAGTGCCTTTAAATGAATTTGAAGAAACTGCACTTCAGGATTGTAGTGAGGATGAGGTAAACTCCTATTGGAACACTTGATGAGCTGGGGCACCTCATCCTCACTACAATCCTGAAGTGCAGTTTCTTCAAATTCATTTAAAGGCACTTGGAACGCTGAAATTGCTGCTTATAATTTAAGCCTCTATTAAAAACCTTTTTGCTTATGGATTGAAAAAAACTCTCCAGGTATCTGAAAAATCATATTGCAGTGATAGTTTCAATTGGCATTAAATATCATATGCCTTGAAGCATCACTTAATATACTATACTAGATTTAATAATTGTTCTACTACCGGCCGGGGTACTACAACCAGACACCTGGTATCTGTTTGCTGCACTATCAATTACTTATTCTTTATTTTTACTTTTATTTTTATTTCTACCATATGTGGTTTATTCTTCTTTCTTTTTCCTTGTTCTATTGTGTGAATTGTTTTGAATAAATTTGTGTCTAAAACAAGGATAGCAATAAAAAGTATAAAATATTAATAAAAAAACCTCTTATCAGCGCTGGTTTATTGGGGATTTTTTATTTTAAAAAATCTCAATTAAAATTCATTTCTGATTCCAGGCAAATTAAAGGAGATTTTTTGCCTACAAACCTAGCTGCAGATTTAATGGTTATTGGGGTCAAGCGCTAACAATTGTCTGTAGACTACTTGGTATATCCATCCAGGACTGTATGCAGACGTTTTTTGCCCACCAAAAAAATGACGTGGGCTTCGCCATATTTTTGTATGCTAGCCAGGTACAGCAGGCAGCCACGGGCTGCCTCCAACCCCCAGTTGCCTATTTGTACCCGGCTGGGAACCAAAAATATAGGGAAGCCCGTTTTTTTTAATTATTTCACTTATTTCATGAAATAATTAAAAAACAAATAACGTGGGCTTCGCCCCATTTTTGTGTTCAGCTAGGTACAACTAGGCAGCTGGGGATTGGAATCCGCAGCACAGGTTAGCCCGAGGTTTCTGGGCGCCTCTGCTGTGAATTGCAGTCTGCAGCCGCCCCAGAAAATGGCGCTCTCATAGAAGCGCCATCATCTGGCGCTGTATCCAACTCTTCCAACAGCCCTGGAGCCGGGTGGCTTGTTGGGTAATCATGAGTTAATACTGGCTTTGTTTTACTAGCCAGTATTAAGCCAGAGATTCTTAATGTCAGGCACGTTTGACCCGGCCATTAAGAATCTCCAATAAAGGGTTAAAAAAAAACACCACACAGAGAAAAAATACTTTAATAGAAATAAATACACAGACACATTAGAGACTCCATCTTTATTACCCCCTGTCAGCCCTCCACGATCCATGGTCTTCTGTCTTTCTCGTTCAACAAATGCAGCTCTGCTCCATCACTGCTGCATGGGGGAAGACGCTGCTGCTCCCCGTGCAGCCTTCACTCCGTGAGTGATCAGTGCTGCTGGCTGTCAGCGGTAATGCTGACAGACGCGTTACCATAGCAACGGTGCTCCCGGAGCCGCGGTTAGCGGTGACGTCACCGCTAACTGCGTTGCTATGGCAACGGTGATCTCCGTTAATGACCGGCTGTGTCAGCCGGTCCCTAACGGAGCGGGGAGTCGACCGTGTGCTAGAGCATGTCGCCGGTACACGGCGATACACAAATGTGCACCGTGTACCGGAGAGATGCACTCGCAGGTCCTACATGACGCGTCATAGTCATGTGACCAGTCTGTAGCCAATGAGATAATAGCCACGTGACTGGTCACATGGCTATTTTGACGTCACGATAGGTCCTGCATCACTGCTGGCAGTGCTGGTCACCGGGAGGATTCAGCAATCATCGGATGGAATAGCGTCAGGAGACAGAGTGCAGGAGGGATCGCGGGGACCAGTAAGTGTTATGGCAATGTTTATTAACTGTTTGTGTACATTTATCATGCATTTTTATGTGTTTGTGATTGCCTCCCATTATATCCTATAGGTTCAAGTTTGGTTCGTCGAACGTTCGACGAACCGAACTCGAACGGGACCTCCGTTCGACGAACCGAACTCGAGCCGAACCACGACCGGTTCGCTCATCTCTAGAAATGAGGGACAAGCTGTTAGACATACATCCTAGTGCTTTTTCAAGAACTGGAAAAAAACTTAATGACTTGAGAGCCAACTTCCAATTAAGTAAATCAGGTGATGTGCATCTCTGTAATATAAGGTGTGCTTAATTATTAGGCAACTTCCTTTCCATTTGCAAATGGGTCAAAAGGGAGATTTGATGGGATCTGAAATGTCCAAAATTGTAAGATGTCTTGCAGAGGGATGCAGCAGTCTTTAATTTGCCAAACATTTGAAGCGTGATCACCGAACAATCAAGTATTTCATGGCAAATAGCCAACAGGGTCGCAAGAAGCGTGTTGGGCAAAAAAGGCGCCAAATAACTGCCCGTGAATTGAGGAAAAACAAGCATGAAGCTGCCAAGATGCCATTAGCCACCAGTTTGGCCATATTTCAGAGTTGCAACGTTACTGGCGTATGAAAAAACACAAGATGTGCCATACTCAGGGACATGGCCAAGGTAAGGAAGGCTGAAAAACGACCACCTTTGAACAAGAAACATAAAATTAAACGTCAAGACTGGGCCAAGAAATATATTAAGACTGATTTTTCAAAGGTTTTATGGACTGATGAAATGAGAGTGACTTTTGATGGGCCAGATGGATGGGCCAGTGGTTGGATCAGTAAAGGGCTCAACCCCAACTCAGACGCCAGCAAGGTGGAGGTGGGGTACTGGTATGGGCTAGTATCATCAAAGATTAACTTGTGGGACCATTTCGGGTTGAGGATGGAGTGAAGCTCAACTCCCAGACCTACTGCCAGTTTCTGGAAGACAACTTCTTCAAACAGTAGTACAGGAAGAAGTCGGTATCGTTCAAGAAAAGCATGATTTTCATGCAGGACAATGCTCCATCACATGCATCCAACTACTCCACAGCGTGGCTGGCCAGTAAAGGTATAAAAGATGAAAAAATAATGACATGTCCCCCTTGTTCACCTGATCTTAACCCCATAGAGAACCTGTGGTCCCTCATAAAATGTAAGATCTACAGGGAGGGAAAACAGTACTCCTCTCCGAACAGTGTCTGAGAGGCTGTGGTGGCTGCTGCACGCAATGTTGATCGTAAACAGATCAAGCAACTGAGAGAATCTATGGATGGTAGGCTGTTGAGTGTCATCATAAAGAAAGGTGGCTATACTAATTATTTTGGGTTTTGTTTTTGCATGTCAGAAATGTTTATTTCTAAATTTTGTGCAGTTATATTGGTTTACCTGGTGAAAATAAACAAGTGAGATGGGAATATATTTGGTTTTCATTAAGTTGCCTAATAATTCTGCACAGTAATAGTTACCTGCACAAACAGATATCCTCCTAAGATAGCCAAATCTAAAAAAAAAAACTCCAACTGCCAAAAATATTAAGCTTTGATATTTATGAGCCTTTTGGGCTGATTGAGAACATAGTCGTTGATCAGTAATAAAAAATTCCACTAAAATACAATTTGCCTAATAATTCTGCACCCAGTGTATAATTGCTTGCATACAGTATAATGGCCCTCAAATAGCCCTCCATAAAATTAAAGGCTCCCTCATAGCCCTCCAAATATTATAATATCTCCATATAGTATAATGAATATGATTGATCAATAGTAAAAAAATCCTCTAAAATACAATTTTCCTAATACTTCTGCACACAGTATATATATATATATATATATATATATATATATATACAAACACAAACACAGCTTTCTTGTTTTGTTTTTTTTTCAGAAAATATGAATGATAGCACAAAAACTTTTTTCCACTCATGGTTAGTGGTTGAGTGAAGCCATTTATTGTCAACCTACAGTACTTTGTTTTCTCTTTTTAAATCATAATGACAACCAAAAACATCCAAATGACCCTGATCAAAACTTGACATACCCCAGTTCTTAATACCATGCATTGTCCCCTCTAACATCAATGACAGCTTGAAGTCTTTTGTGGTAGTTGTGGATAAGGCTCTTTATTTTCTCAGATGGTAAATCTGCCCATTCTTCTTGGCAAAAGCCTCCAGTTTCTATAAATTATTTGGCTTTGTGGCATGAACTGCGCGCTTGAGTTCTCCCCAGAGTGGTTCAATGATATTGAGGTCAGGAGACTGAGATGGCCACTCCAGAACCTTCACTTTGTTCTGCTGTAACCAATGAAAGGTCAACTTGGCCTTGTGTTTTGGATCATTGTCATGTTGGAACGTCCAAGTACGTCTCATGCGCAGCTTCCGGACTGATGAGTGCAAATTTGACTCCAATATTTACTGATAACATGTTGCATTCATCTTTCCTTCAACTTTAACCAAGTTTCCTGTGCCTTTGTAGCTCACACATCCCCACATCCTTAGCAATCCACCTCTGTTCTTTACAATAGGAATGGTGTTCCTTTCATCATAGGACTTGTTGACACATCTGCAAATGTAACGTTTATTGTTGTGGCCAAAAAGTTTGATTTTGGTCTCATCACTCCAAATTACCTTATTCCAGAAGTTTGGAGACTTGTCTCTGTGCTGTTTGGCGTATTATAGGTGAGATACTTTGTGGCATTTGCACAGTAATGACTTTCTTCTAGCGACTCGACCATGCAGCCCATTTTTCTTCAAGTGCTTCCTTATTGTGCATCTTGAAACAGCCACACCGCTAGTTTTCAGTGAGCCCTGTATTTCAGCTGATGTTATTTGTGGGTTTTTCTTTGAATCCCAAACAATTATCCTGGCAGTTGTGGCTGAAATTTTTGTTGGTCTACCTGATTGTGGTTTGGTTTTTACAGAGCCCCTGATTTTCCATTTGTTAATCACAGTTTCAACACTGCTGGCTGGCATTATCAATTCCATGGATATCTTTTTGTATCCCTTTTCATTTTTATACAATTCAACTATATTTTCCTGTAGATCCATTGACAATTTTTTTGCTTTCCCCATGACTCACAATCCAGAATCATCAATGGCTGGATGTAAGATGCAAGAGTCTGGATCCCAGAAACTCAGATTTTTATGCACAAACACTGATTACAAGCAAACAGCCCCTTGAGATTTGCCGTGACGTGGCGGGATAGCTCTAAAGATTGCAATGTTTTGCCAAAAAATCTCCATTTATTAATAAGTACAGTTTAGAAATTGTGCTGGCTCCCCCATTCTGATTTTTCTATTGGCAGGTGGTTAGCCTCCACCAAGCCGTTCACCCTATTTTGGTCGTTCTATCTGTCTGATTTTGACAAGTGGTGACTGTTCACACTCATCCATCAGCCCTGTCCACAGGCTATTTAATCTAAGCAGCACTTGCCTGGGCCTGTCCCGCCCACAGCTGTGACTTAGTCACAGGTATGGGAATGTAAAGCATCAGGTAAGTGCTGTTTCAAATAGTTCTGCTTTTAAATGTGTGAGGCCACATGGCACCCTTCAGAAAAAATAAAATATTAGTGTAGGACTGCCCCTTGAGATTTGCCATGACATGGCGTGGTAGCTCAAAAGATTGCAATGTTTTGCCAAAAATCTCCATTTATTAATAAGTACAGTTTAGAAATCGTGCTGGCTCCCTCATTCTGATCAGACATAAAAATAGTTTGTTTATAGACGGAGGATAAGCCCCTCATTGTTTCTACAAGACTCTGAGGAGTCTAGTGTTACAGTTCTTGTTTACTCATGTAATTGCCTTGGCCAGTGAAGGTCAGACACCCAGACAAATCAATTATGCGACCCTCTCATTGTATTACTATGTGAATTGCTAAATGTGATGTAACTTAGCTGTCTCTCCCTCGTCTCTGGATATTTTGTATGCAGCTTGAAATCTAGCCAATAAAAGCCCAGTCTTATCCACCAATCGTGAAGACCCCAATGGTCTGAATGGAGAGCTCAGGGGTATAAGAAGGAGGACTGTCCATTGCCCAGGTAGACTATTGCTACATGCTACCAATCTAGGACCTGCGGATCCAATTGGCAAACCATAACCGAACCTGGATTATAATACTACATGGACTTCAGTATCAAATGCAAGGAGTCGGCTGAGATATCAAGGACTACCTAAGGAAGGAATTCAAGTTTCGGACAATCCAGTCACCTGACTACAGGCTTTGTGGTACTCAGACAGCTTCCTAAATCTGGCGTTATTCCATTCTCGGCGGGGCCCGCCAAAAGCGTGGTCCTGCTGGTTTGGAGTAAGTAGCTCTGAGGCATGGACATTCTAATCCCTGGTGAGCCAGCAGAAGGGTGAGAAACTGTTGCCGGTTACATTTTGTGGTTTTACTGGTTATGTGCTATGTGCCGTTAATTGTTTGGGGATCCAATAAAGTCTTAGTATTGTGATTCCCTCACCCTGTGTTGTCTGAGTAGTGCTCTGCCCACAGTTAAGGAGGTCAGGCGTTCAGTTGGGATGAGCCCTGGGCCATGCTGTCTTTCTAAAGGTGGCCGGGCCAGCGGACAAGAGCAACCACTGACCCCTGTGTCTCCCCAGTCATATCTGCTGCTTATGTCTATATCACCCTATTTTAACCAACATGCTTGCGCACATGTAATGAAATGCCACATACAATGCAAAGATGCAAAGATCTAAGGTTATCTTGTTGTGTTTGTAATATTGTTTTTGTTATACATATATTATATATATATGTATATATATATGTATATATATATATATATATATATATATACATATATATATACTGCAAAATTTTCAGGTTTTGGGTATATTTTTGAGTAAACTGTAAATTGTTCTTTTATTCTATAAACTGCTGACATGTCTCCGAATTTCCAAACAATAAATTTTGTATTTATTTTCTGAAAATAAGAAGTGGTCAAAATAACAAAATGATGCATTGATTTCAGACCTCAAATAATGCAAAGAAAACAAGTTAATAATCATTTAGAAAGAACAATACTAATGGAGATTGGTCTGGCCATGACAGGATTTTGATGTGGTGGTCCTTCATCCAAAACATTGATTGACCTACCTGTGTGGCATCGGGCATTGTCCTGCTGGGAAAAACAGTCCTCAGGGTTGGGGAACATTGAGTGTCAGAAGGAAGCAACTGTTTTTCCAGGATAACCTTGTATGTGGCTTGATTCATACGTCCTTTGCAAAGATTAATCTGCCCAATTCCAGCCTTGCTGAAGCATCCCCAGATCATCACCGATCCTCCACCAAATTTCACAGTGGGTGCAAGACACTATGGCTTGTACGTCTCTCCAGGTCACCGTCTAACCATTAGATGACCAGATGTTAGGCAAAGCTGAAAATTAGACTCATCAGAGAAGATTACCTTACTCCAGTCTTCTATGGTCCAATCCTTATGGTCTTTGGCAAACTTCATCCTGGCTCTCCTTTTCTTCTCATTGATAAAAGGCTTTTCTTTAGCTTTACATGACTTGAGCCCAGCTTCTAGGAGCCTGTTACGAACTATTCTTACCATGCACTTCACCCCAGCTGCCATTTGTCATTCCATTTGTAGGTAACTTGATGTCATCCTGCAGTTGCTGAGTGACATTCGAATAAGATGATGGTCATCCCGGTCAGTTGAGAGCCGCTTTCGCCCTCTGCCGGTCTTGTAGCTTTGTTGTCCCCAATGTCTGCTGCTTGACCTTGTTGTAATGGACTGCCGTCTTAGAAATTTTAAGGATGGAGGCAACATGACACGCACTGTATCCCTCTGCTAGTAAAGCCAGAATTGAGCCCTTCTATTCCTCACTCAAGACTTTTCTTTTCAACTCCTTTGACATGGTTAAAAGTTATTTTTACATTACTATTACTTTTGGCATATTACTAGCACTTGTCTTGCCATCCAGCTTGTTCTATTGCAAAAAATTGTGAAGACCACAGCAGTGTTTTTTATACTTTCCCTCGTTAAATAAGATTTGGTTCTGGTGATTACCTAATCAGAAGCACATTAGGTAGAATGAGGTATACTCTGGCTGGTTTTTATAAAACTGTGCAGAGGTCTCTTCATTTTTTTCTAGAGCTGTATATAAATATACATTATAAAAAAAATATATATATATATATACATATATGTATATATATATATATATATATATATACACATGTATAGTGTGTGTATGTATATATATATATATATATATATATATATATATACACATATATATATACAATAAAAATATATATAAAAAATAAAGTAATAAATATGTGTTTGAATACAACATAGGTAACAAAAGACATATATCTTAAAGCTTCTATTAAGGGTTAGGTGTAAGATAGGGATGGGAAGGATGCAGGGAAGGTTGGGCTGTGGAAAGTCGTGTAATTTAATTGGGGAAACAGGGACAGGAGGAAGGAAAAATTAGGGTAGAGGGTAAGGGAGAGCAAGGCTTAACTAAAACATATATACAAATTACATGCGATCGAATAAATGATCTTATCTGTGACAACAAATTAAATGACCATATTTATTCATGAGTTGTAAGAAGATACCCCTACGTGATGTATATTCTGATGCACAAATATTTGTTAACATGATCCCTTCTCGGAATAGGTTCCATGGATTCCATCATTTGAAATATGGGGCGAATAAATTATTTGTAATAGTATAATGTTTTTCATATTTTTTATGAAGGGCGAGAGTTTTAACAATTTGTGATATATTGGGGACTTCGATTTTCTTCCAATTGGTTGCAATTAGATTTTTAGTAGCGAGGAAAATATGGATAATAATGGATTTATATATGGGATCTATTTGTTCTAGTTCTAAAGAGAGGGATTTTTGAGGGGTGAGAACAATGTTTGAATGACTGATGTTATTGATTAATTTCGATACTTCTGACGAGAGTTCCTTTAGTACTGGACACCCCCAAAAGACATGCATTAAGTTACCAATCCCACCACAATTCCTCCAGCAAGCAGGGGTGACATCAGTGTTAAATTGGTGAATTCTTGATGGAGTAAAGTACCACCTCATTAGTATTTTTGTATGTGTCTCTAGAAGAGTGGCACTAGAAATAGAAGAGTTTGTTGCTTTTAAGCTTTCTTCTGAGATCTGTGCTTAAGTTCCTTTACACAAGCAAGAATATAGTTGGTTTTTCAAATTTGGTATCCTTTATTATATGATGATATAACTTAGTACTACTACAGAACGCACTATTGGTTGGGTTACAGAATAGAGAATTTATAAGTTCAGCTAAAGGGTTCTTATTTTTAAGTAAATTACGCAGGGTTTCTCTAATAGATAGTAACATTTTAAAATCAGTATCGGGAATTTTATATTTAATTTTTAAGTCAAGAAATGGGACGAAATCATGACCATCATGGATGTCGCTTATTTTATTTAGTTTCTAAATTTGAAAGGGTAGCTAGGAATTTAATTGAAATTTTTTTAATTTGGGTGTATGTATTTATTTTGGGTGATTTACGTGTTAGGTATTTCCAGGCTTGCATTGTTGCTGTTAAGGTGGGAGGGTCAGGGAAAGTTAAAGAAGGGTTGGATATATGGGAGATAATAAGATTTTTAAGGGGATGATAATTATTAAATTAAAGTTCCAGGTCCATCCAGGGAAATTAATATGCTTCTTTAATCCAACATTAACTTTGCTTAATTAAGTTGGTAATAGAATACCCATAAAGATCTGGAATTCCTATACCCCCTACTCTTTAGTTAATGTATATTTAGAAATTCTTGCTCTTTTGTTTTTCCATATGAAATCGTTTAGAATTTTTTGCAGTGGGTTAATAGTTTGGGATGACATACAGTACAGACCAAAAGTTTGGACACACCTCATTCAAATAGTTTTCTTTATTTTCATGACTGAAAATTGTAGATTCACATTCAAGGCATCATATCGATGAATTATCACATGTGGAAAGAAATACTTAATATGTGTTATATTCTAGGTTCTTCAAAGTAGCCACCTTTTGCTTTGATTACTGCTTTGCACACTCTTGGCATTCTCTTGATGAGCTTCAAGAGGTAGTCACCGGAAATGTTTTTCACTTCACAGGTGTGCCCTGTCAGGTTTAATAAGTGGGATTTCTTGCCTTATAAATGGGGTTGTGTTGTGCAGAAGTCTGGTGGATACACAGCTGATAGTCCTACTGAATAGACTGTTAGAATTTATATTATGGCAAGAAAAAAAGTAGCTAAGTAAAGAAAAACAAGTGCCCATCATTATTTTAAGAAATGAAAGCCAGTCAGTCCGAAAAATTGGGAAAACTTTGAAAGTATCCCCAAGTGCAGTGGCAAAAACCATCAAATGCTACAAAGAAACTGGCTTACATGAGGACCACCCCAAGGAAAGGAAGACCAAGAGTCACCTCTGCTGCGGAGGATAAGTTTATCCGAGTCACCAGCCACAGAAATCGCAGGTTAACAGCAGCTCAGATTAGAGACCAGGTCAATGCCACACAGAGTTCTAGCAGCAGACACATCTCTAGAACAACTGTTAAGAGGAGACTTTGTGCAGCAGGCCTTCATGGTAAAATAGCTGCTAGGAAACTACTGCTAAGGACAGGCAACAAACAAAAGAGACTTGTTTGGGCTAAAGAACACAAGGAATGGACATTAGACCAGTGAAAATATGTGCTTTGGTCTGATGAGTCCAAATTTGAGATCTTTGGATCCAACCACCGTGTCTTTGTTCGACGCAGAAAAGGTGAACGGATGGACTCTATATGCCTGGTTCACACCGTGAAGCATGGAGGAGGAGGTGTGATGGTGTGGGGGTGCTTTGCTGGTGACACTGTGGGGGATTTATTGAAAATTGAAGGCATACTGAACCAGCATGGCTACCACAGCATCTTGCAGCAGCATGCTATTCCATCCAGTTTGCGTTTAGTTGGACCATCATTTATTTTTCAACAGGAAAATGACACCAAACACAACTCCAGGCTGTGTAAGGGCTATTTGACTAAGAAGGAGAGTGATGGGGTGCTATGCCAGATGACCTGGCCTCCACAGTCACCAGACCTGAACCCAATAGAGATGGTTTGGGGTGAGTTGAACTGCAAAGTGAAGACAAAAGGGCCAACAAGTGCTAAGCATCTCTGGGAACTCCTTCAAGACTGTTGAAAGACCATTTCCGGCAACTACCTCTTGAAGCTCATCAAGAGAATGCCAAGAGTGGGCAAAGCAGTAATCAAAGCTAAAGGTGGCTACTTGGAAGAACCTAGAATATAAGACATATTTTCAGTTGTTTCACACTTTTTTGTTAAGTATTTCATTCCACATGTGTTAATTCATAGTTTTGATGCCTTTAATATGAATCTACAATTTTCAGAGTCATGAAAATATTGAAAACTCTTTGAATAAGAAGGTGTGTCCAAACGTTTGGTCTGTACTGTAGGTAGTGGGATGGATCAGAATAAGTAATGGATTTTAGGTAGGGATATTAGTAGTGTTGAGCCACCCCCCTAGTGTTCGAGTTCGGTTTGTCGAACGGCGGCTTAGTTCGGCGAACGTTCGACGAACGCTCGGCGAACACCTTCGAACACCATTGAAAACAATGGCAGGCAAACACCAACACATACAAACACATAGAAAACACCTTCTAAGGTGTCCAAAAGGTGACAAACAACTCACAAGACACCACAAACACATGGAAACTGACAAGTACATATACTCATGCGAAAACAAAAGAGCTGGACGAGTTAAAGGAGGAGACACAGATATAGGCATGTCATGCCCTTCTAAAATCATAGAATAAATAACGGCATAAACATCAGCATATTCTTAAAGATATATCTATATATGTATATATATACCATAAATGCATAAGAGGACTACAATACATGGACCAAATCGCTAAGAATAGACAAAACAAACAAAAAGAGGAAGGCGATCAATTGGTTCAAGAGGTATTTTTATTAATTATTGCAAAAAGGTGGGAGGGTTGAGCCAAAAAAGCGGATTACATCACCACAGTTGCGAGGTAGAAATATATATATATATATATATATACAAATGTACATATAATAGCTGGCAAAACAGTGCATTAAAGATGTAGAGGTTATACAAATATTACTGTGTGAAACATCCCAAAACTCCTGTGATTAGGAAGTGTCTATAAATACAGAATACGGATATGTCAATACCACATCAGCAACATACGGTTAACACCACAGACACACTCATATCATACATTGTCCATTACCTAAAAGGCAAACGATTCAAACATGAACAATATTAGAACATGTGCCTGTGCCTATAACACGAATCAGCACAACCACACCTATATCATAAATTATCCATTATTTCATTGGCAGAAGAATCAAACAAGAGAAATATTATAACATGTGCCCATGCTCGCCACACAGATCAACACAGCACATGATGGAGCACCCATAGAAAAATATCCATATATATAACAGTGGAAATGGAACTGTTACACAATTTATCCACTGGAAAAATAAATATCAGACCAATGCTCCAACAGGTCAGTGCGACCAAAAGGACGGACAGAGGCACATATCACTTCATATCACTACATGCCCATGAAAAGGATTCAGATAATTAGAGTGCAGCACAAACACACCTATATCATAGATTATTAATTACTCCATGGGCAGGAGGATCAACCATGAGGAATATCAAACCATATGCCCATGTCCGTTACACAGACCGACATGATACATAGTGGAACACATATGAGACATATCTATATATAAATAATAATGGAGATGAAACCATCAAATAATTTATCCACTGTAAAACTACAGCAGATGTCTAATTAGTGCTCCAGCAGGTCAGTGCGATCAAAAAACGGACCAGGCATCTGTCACTACATGCCCATGCAAAGATTCAGATAATCGAAGTGCAGCACAAACGGCACCGAAGTGTCATAAATAGGGCCGCATACATAGAGAATATTATAGAGTGGTGCAAGATGGAAGCAAAAAGCACTGAAAGCAATAAGCCAGCACACAAGACATTACCTAAGGAAGAGTCACTGTGGTGGTAATGCGCCCGATGCGCATTTCGGTGTGTACCTTCGTCAGGGGGCGTGACCGGAAAGGGAAAGGGGGTGCCGTTAAAAGGCCTCAATCCCCAGCTGATTGGGCAGACATAGTAACGCATCCGAAGCCGGCCGGGCGGAAGTCCCGCCTCACGGACGCGTTATGGCCACAGAGGACGCCGGGTAAGAAAACCAGCGTCCCCGTAACCATAGAGACGCGCCCGAGAGACATGGAAATCCAGGAGGCTCCCTATATTAGCCGGCATGTAACCCCATAGGGGACAACGAATACAGCAAATAAAGCACTGACGATCCATGTTACTATAAAGAAGTCATAACATAATGTAGTGCTAACACCTGAAAGGAGGGAGAGCAATACACAAAGAAAGTCAATCTAAACTACATATACATTATTCAGACATACAAACAATGTATAGAAAATCATGCTCAAAAAGCTCCATAGCACCATATGGATAATAACATACAATGCCCATAATTAAGCATATACTACAGCACAAGGCCAGAAGTATCAATCCTATACGGTGTACTATGGAAAACATACAGTAGCAATTAATCATCAAGAACAGTCCCTTTTTCTTGATCTTGTAGTTCAGAGACATCAATTCTGGTTCGCTGTCACATATAGGGGAACAGACGGTACATATCGAGCCACTCCAAGAAAAATACATCGCAGTGAAAAAAGGCCTAGAAATAAAAAATTAAAAACAATTAAAAACAGAAAACCACCCTATATTACAGAAATGAAGTGAAACTCATGTTTTCATTTAGCCCCTGGGGCTGTACTGTCCGCAGACGCCAAATCCATTGTGTCTCCAATCGTGCTAGCTGCTGGCTAATAAAGCCGCCACGAATATCCACGTCTAACGTGTCAATTCCACGGACCAAAAACTTAGTTGAATCACATTCATGAAACAGCTTAAAGTGCCGTGGAATGGTCTTAAGAGTTGACACGTCAACGTGGTCCCGTGCGGCTTCAATCCCCAAAATGTGTTCACGGACCCGAACCTTAAGTTGACGGGTCGTGAGCCCGATGTAAATCTTGGGGCAAGGGCAGATTCCATAAAATATCACGGACTTCGACTCACAGGTGATCCTCTTAATGATCTTAAAATTCTTAGTAGAAGAGGAATCACAGAAGTTGTCAGTCCGCGATATATTAGGACATGCGACACATTTTCCACATGGAAAACAGCCGCCCCTAGCAGCAGGTACATTAGAGAAGATTGGAGCTATGGTATTATCATGAAGACTACGAACCAGGTAGTCCCTAAGATTCCTGGCTCTCTGTAGAGTAATCTGTGGTCTTTTGGGCAGGATTTTAGCCAACGTTGGGTCTGCCTGTAAAATAGGCCAGGATTTGGTCAAAACCTCCCGAATAGCAGTGTGTTGACTACAATAGTTAGTAATAAATCTAACAGATGTTTCACTGCCTCTTGATTTACTGGAGTACAGCAATTGATTCCTGGTAGAGTATTTCGCTCTATGATAAGCACGCTTAATCATACGCTTACTATAACCTCTTTCGATGAATCGCCTAGTCAACTCAGCTGCCTGTGTTTCGAAGTCTCCATCACTAGAGCATAGTCTACGGATACATAGGAATTGACCAGCGGGCACGGAACATATCATATGGGGTGGATGAAAAGATGACGCGTGAAGTAAAGTATTGGTAGCCGTGGATTTACGATGTAAATTCGACTGTAAACAGTCATCAGAGTCCCTGTATACCAGTACATCCAGAAATGCGATGGAATCGGTAGAGCATTGATAGGTAAGGTGGATGTTGCGAGTGTTGGAGTTCAGATCCCTAATAAACAATAAAAGAAAATCAAGAGTCCCCTACCAGATGAGGAAAATGTCGTCGATGTACCGAGTCCATAAAAGGACTCGGCCCATCGACGATTCCAAATCTGACAGGGGGAGGTCCTTCTCCCACAGCCCCAGAAAAAGATTTGCATACGCTGGCGCAAAAGAAGCGCCCATCGCTGTGCCCTGGAGCTGGAGATAGAAGGACCCCTTAAAAACAAAAAAGTTATGCGTAAGGGAGAACTCCAACAATCGCAACACCAAATCAATAAATTTAGATGATAAACTGCTCATACTTAAGTAAAATTTCACTGCCTTGATTCCATCAGCATGTCGGATGCTGGTATACAGGGACTCCGCATCACATGATACCAAAAGTGAGTCATCCCCCACATATAGTCCGTCAATCCGCTTAAGAAACTCCCCAGTATCCTGAATAAAGGATGGAAGACTTCTAACAAGGGGCTGAAGTTGGCTGTCAAGCCATCTGTTGATGTTCTCCAGGAAATTGCCGTTACCCGAAATAATAGGGCGACCAGGTGGGGAGGACACATTTTTATGCACTTTGGGAAGTAGATATAATGCTGCAATCCTAGGTTCCGATACAATCAAAGCTGATGCCAATTCAGGGGAAATAACACAGTCATCTTTGGCCATTTGTATAATCCTTTTGAGTTCTTCTGTGTACTTTGAAAGGCGATTAAACGTCAATTTACGATAACAGACTGTATCCCGCAACTGGCAAAACGCCTCTTTCTCATATGCGGATACCGGCCAGATGACTATGTTACCCCCCTTGTCGGCAGGCTTGATTGTGATGTCCGGCATCCGCTGCAGCTCTTTTAGACGTGTACGTTCAATTTTGGACAGGATCCCCTCTAACATGACCAGGCAGACTCTCAAATGCCTTTGACACTACCTGCACAAAAAGATCAATGTTTGCACAAGACGATAGTGGTAGGGAATTTTTAGAAGGGGGTTTAATACAAGATGGTACCTTACCTCCCTCCCCGGCTTTATGTTCCGATTCAAGTTCGGATAGTATGGCTAATGCCGTTTGTTCTTTCTCTGCAGGAAACAAAATCCGAGATGTATCATCATAAAAGTATCTTTTAAATAACAGGGACCTAGCAAAGATATGTAAATCTTTGATTGCCGTAAATACGTGGAACCCTGCAACTGGGGAAAACGATAAACCCTTAGTCAATAAAGACAAGTCAGCCTCACTAAGTGTATACGTACTCAAATTAATTACCTTGTTATCGGTAGTAGTATTGAATCCTTTTGACTTCTTATACCATTGAGGTTGATAGCGGGAAAACCCACCACCTCCATAAGTTGTTCCAGATCTGGTACTGGAGTCAGAGGTTTCAGATACCTCACTGAGGGAGGATACACTTGACTGCACTGATGGGCGTCTCATTCCCTCCTGCGTGTTGTATGGTTTACGCCAAAAATACATTTTATTCTCGGAAAGATCTTTCTGATCACGTTTAAACTTCCGTAGATGAACATCTCGAATTTGTTTAACAAGGGAGTCAACCTTCTTACTAGCCTCAGAGTCATATTTGTCAGCCTTGTCAGGGGGACAAATAGACCGGAAGGAAGTCTGCTTCTGATCAATGGTGGAATCCATTTTCGTAATACTAGCAGTATTCAAGTATATCAGAAGCTGCATTAGATTAGCGGAACATGCATTGCAAACATCTTCCCATTTAGCAATAAAATCCTGGTCTTCAACCACAAATGTTGGCGTCACCCTGACCCTAAGACCACGTGGAATGAGTTTTTTATCGATGTATTTAATAAGGTATGTAGTTTAGATTGACTTTCTTTGTGTATTGCTCTCCCTCCTTTCAGGTGTTAGCACTACATTATGTTATGACTTCTTTATAGTAACATGGATCGTCAGTGCTTTATTTGCTGTATTCGTTGTCCCCTATGGGGTTACATGCCAGCTAATATAGGGAGCCTCTTATTGTAACGAGATTTACTAATATTATCTGATTAAAAGCGTGCACCACTCCTTGTATTCTATCTATTATATTTATTGTCTTTCCCCACCTGGTTGTGTGGTCTACGCATGCGTCGCCGGTCCTGGATTTCCATATCTCTCGGGCGCGTCTCTATAGTTACGGGGACGCTGGTTTTCTTACCCGGCGTCCTCTGTGGCCATGACGCGTCCGTGAGGCGGGACTTCCGCCTGGCCGGCTTCGGATGCGTTACTATGTCTGCCCAATCAGCTGGGGATTGAGGCCTTTTAACGGCACCCCCTTTCCCTTTCCGGTCACGCCCCCTGACGAAGGTACACACCGAAATGCGCATCGGGCGCATTTCCACCACAGTGACTCTTCCTTAGGTAATGTCTTGTGTGCTGGCTTATTGCTTTCAGTGCTTTTTGCTTCCATCTTGCACCACTCTATAATATTCTCTATGTATGCGGCCCTATTTATGACACTTCGGTGCCGTTTGTGCTGCACTTCGATTATCTGAATCTTTGCATGGGCATGTAGTGACAGATGCCTGGTCCGTTTTTTGATCGCACTGACCTGCTGGAGCACTAATTAGACATCTGCTGTAATTTTACAGTGGATAAATTATTTGATGGTTTCATCTCCATTATTATATATATATAGATATGTCTCATATGTGTTCCACTATGTATCATGTCGGTCTGTGTAACGGACATGGGCATATGGTTTGATATTCCTCATGGTTGATCCTCCTGCCCATGGAGTAATTAATAATCTATGACATAGGTGTGTTTGTGCTGCACTCTAATTATCTGAATCCTTTTCATGGGCATGTAGTGATATGAAGTGATATGTGCCTCTGTCCGTCCTTTTGGTCGCACTGACCTGTTGGAGCATTGGTCTGATATTTATTTTTCCAGTGGATAAATTGTGTAACAGTTCCATTTCCACTGTTATATATATGGATATTTTTCTATGGGTGCTCCATCATGTGCTGTGTTGATCTGTGTGGCGAGCATGGGCACATGTCATAATATTTCTCTTGTTTGATTCTTCTGCCAATGAAATAATGGATAATTTATGATATAGGTGTGGTTGTGCTGATTCGTGTTATAGGCACAGGCACATGTTCTAATATTGTTCATGTTTGAATCGCTTGCCTTTTAGGTAATGGACAATGTATGATATGAGTGTGTCTGTGGTGTTAACCGTATGTTGCTGATGTGGTATTGACATATCCGTATTCTGTATTTATAGACACTTCCTAATCACAGGAGTTTTGGGATGTTTCACACAGTAATATTTGTATAACCTCTACATCTTTAATGCACTGTTTTGCCAGCTATTATATGTGCATTTGTATATATATATATATATATATATATATATATATATATATATATATATATTTCTACCTCGCAACTGTGGTGATGTAATCCGCTTTTTTGCCTCAACCCTCCCACCTTTTTGCAATAATTAATAAAAATACCTCTTGAACCAATTGATCGCCTTCCTCTCTTTCTAAAATCATGTAAAACACAGCAAGCGGACTCCAACCAGAGTCTCCCTTTTTTCCAAAAATTGGGCCGCAGACACCACTTAACTGGCATCACTTGTCCCCCAGATGCAAACTTGACATGTTGAGTGGCATGAAGCACAATCAAAATTCACAAGCCTTTACTCTCCCCAGGATGACACAGGGGTAGAAAAGTCCTTGCGGATCCATGACTTGTATATCTTCATGTCCACATTGTCACTAGACAGATGCGTGCGCTTATATGTCAGCACACACCCAGCAGCACTGAAGACATGCTCCGAGAGAACGCTAGCGGCAGAACACGACAAGATCTGCAAGGCGTAAGTGGCGAGCTCAGGCCACTTTTGCTGATTGGAAGCACAAAATGAGCAAGGCTCCAGTTACAGAGTCATGGTATCTATATTCACTTGGAGGTACTCCTGTATCATCCTCTCCAGGCGTTGACTATGTGTCAGACTTCTTGTCTCTTGTGGCCTTGCAAAGGATTGTCTAAAAAAATCATAAAACGATTTCATAAAATTGCTGTTACCACCAGATACGGTGTTGCTGGTACGGTTTGACTGATGATGACTCGACAGTCCCATGTCCCATGGTTGGCAAGTTACAACTGTGAGATTAACTCTGTGCACCACTGGTGTTTAGTGGAAAAGCCGAGCTAAGATTGCATAACAGCTTCTGCTGATAATCCTGCATACGTGTGTCCCTTTCTATGGCTGGAATTATTTTGCCAAATTTTGACTTGTACCGGGGATCTAAGAGTGTGGCAATCCAGTAGTCAGCATTACTGCTAATTCGGACAATCTGAGGGTCATGTTGTAGGTGGTGCAGCAAGGCGCTCATGTGTCTTGTGCATCCATGCGGACCAAGTCCTTGCTGTGTTTGTGTCGGTGAGGTGATAACCATGCTTCCTTCCTCTGACCTCTCCCCCAACCTAGAACAACCGAAATGTGATCAAGGTCTCCCTCATCTGCTGAGTCTTCCATGCCCATCGCCAGTTTGTCCTCCATTTCTTCATGGGGTCCTGCACCTTCCTAAACAATTTGGCTGCTACCATGCGCCCTTGTTAATCTCTCCCCCCACCATCCCATACCTGCCGCCTTGGTGATGATGAACGTCTGGACCTTGTAGATCTTGGTATCCCTTCCGCATATGAATCCTCCTGTACTTCCTCCCCTTCCTCTTGTCCCACCACCTGACTCCGAATACTGTTTAGAGTGTGCTCCAGCATGTAAAATGACTGGAATTGTCATGCTGATAATGGCATTGTCAGCGCCAAACATCTTCGTCGCCATGTCGAAACTGTGCAGAAGGGTGCATAGGTCCTTGATCAGAGACCACTCCAGCAGCGTGATCTTCCCCACCTCTGCATCTCGTTGGCCCAGGCTATACATCATAACGTATTGCACCAGTGCTCGGCGGTGCTGCCACAGTCGCTCCAACATGTGGAGAGTCGAATTCCAGCGTGTCGACACATCGCATTTCAGGCGGTGAACCGGCAGGCCGAAAGACTTCTGGAGTGATCCAAGTCGGTCAGCTGCGCCGTTTGAACGGCGGAAGTGAGCAGATAGTGACCGTGCCCTGTGCTGAAGCCCATCTAGGCCAGGATAGTGGGTTAAAAATTGCTGGACAACAAGGTTCAACACGTGAGCCATACAAGGTACGTGTGTCAACTTGCCCCGGTGAAGGGCCGCACCCAGGTTTGCAGCATTGTCGCACACGGCCTTCCCTGGCTGCAGGTTGAATGGAGACAACCATTTACGAAACTCGGTCTACAGAGCTGACCACAACTGGTCAGCTGTGTGACTCCTATTTCCCAGACATTTCAACGTAAAGACCGCCTGATGCCGTTGAGCTCTGCTGCCAGTATAGTAAGGAGGTGTGCGGGATCCCTTGTACGCAGTTACAACGTTGGTGGCCTGACCAGACAGGCTTTGGGCGGAGGTGGAGGACCGAGTCGAGGTTGAGGAGGCAGAAGCAGTGGAGGAACTTCAACATACAGAGGATTGATGCACAACTCATGGGGACGGCAAGACTTGTACAGCAGACCCTTCTCCATCTCTCACCATAGTTAGCCAGTGCTCAGTCAGCGACTTGTAACGCCCCAGTCCATGCTTACTGGTCCAAGTATCAGTGGTGAAATGCACCCTGTCACACACAGAGTTTCTCAAGGAAGCAGTGATGTTGTGTGCGACATGTTGGTGTAGCGCAGGCACACCTTTCTTGGAGAAGTAGTGGCGACTGGGCATCTGGTACTGGGGCACTACGATGGACATAAGGTCTCGAAAATCCTCTGTGTCCACCAGGCGGAAAGGCAGCATTTCTGAAGCCAACAGCTTGCAGAGGGTGAAAGTCAACCTCTTAGCTTTGTCATGGCTCGGAGGAAATGGTCTTTTACTTGTCCATATCTTAAGGGACTGAGGGCTGGCTGCTGTGCTGAGACGGCATTGAGTAGAGTGTCCCTGGAAAACTGCTGGTCTGTGAGGAAAGTGCAGGCAGAGACATAATGTTGCCTTCATCCAAAGTTGGTGCTCTCTGTGTCTGAGAGAGCTCAACACCAGCAGCTGTTTCCACTTCCAAAACAACTGACGACCTGCCAATCACATTGCTTGTTGCGGTTAAAGAGGTGGAAGGTCTGCGTCGCAAAGCATCTGTGACTACTGTCCCCACAGTCATAGAGGATGAAGAGCGTGCGGATGCACTTGAAGGGGCAGACGGTGGTTGGCCCACTCCGCTAGGCCCCATTGTAGCACAGTGAGCTTCCCACTGGGACTTATGCATCATATCCATGTGACAGTTCATGGACGAAGTAGTCAAACTAGTGAGGTTTTGGCCTCTACTTAGAGATTGCCGACAAATCTTACAAATGACATGAGTTGGGAGATCCTTTGCGATGTCAAAAAAGGACCAGGGTAGCCAAGGCTTAGAGCCCATGCGACCTGCAGAGCCACCCTGACTTGTGCTCAGAGGCAGAGTTGAGGTTGAGGATGCAGTTGTTGACATGCTTCCAGTACTCCGTCTCTGTCCAGGAAGGCGCAAGCTAACCTCGTCGTCAGTCGCATCCTCCTCCACTGCCTCTGCTGACCTCATCGAGTGCCTGACTGTGGATTGACAGTAACTGGGATCTACAACCTCATCATCATCCTGTGTGTTTGCACTCCCCTTGTCCTCAGAGCTAACCTCTTCCAGCCCTGACCGAATAGTTAAGTTGTCATTCCAATCAGATATCTGAGTCTCCTCATCATCAGCATGTTCCTCATTGTCTCCACCAAGAGAAGTTACAGTTTGGGAATGAAGGTCTACATTATGCTCAGAAACTTCTTCATCAGGGCCTGAATCTGACTCACAAAGCTTCTGGCCATCACTGCAGATCATTTCCTGGTCTGGACTCACTGTAGCTTTGGAGCAGACCTCTGATTCCCAGGCTATAGTGTGACTGAACAGCTCTGCAGACTCAACCATCTCTGTTACCCCATACTCTGCAGGGCGGGTGGAGACTTGAGAGCTGTTAGAAAGCAAGCGTGATTGGGGTGACAACTCAGAGGACTGGAGTCTTTGGGATGTTGAAGTTGAGGTGGAGGAGAAGCCACTTGATGGAGCACTTGAGATCCATTCAAGCATGTGCTTTTTTTGTGCATCATCTACCTTTGGTAGAGTTGGTCGGTTCCGTAAAAAAGGGATCACATCAGATTGTCCACGGAAAGTAGTAGACATCTTACTTTTGCTGGAAGATGGCCTTTCTTCAGCAGATGTTACTGTTGCTTTACCCCCTACCCCACGGATACAAACTTTTCTTCCCTTTCCAACATGCCTGTTCCCCTTTCCACCAGCATCTGTCCTTTTGCCACTCATTTTGTTTGTGACCAAATTGGACACTTAAAATGGCGTAGGAAAAATGGAGAGGTGGTGTACATTGCAGAGGTGGTGTAGCTTTATTGACAGCTGAAGAACCAACAGTGACTATCCCAGACAATGAAAATATGCCCCTAAAACTGGCAGCACTTTTTGCAATTTAAATTGCGTAGCAAAAATGGAGAGGTGGGGTACAATGCAGAGGTGGTGTAGCTTGCTTGTGAGCAGAGGATCCCTCACGTACTATCTCAGACAATGAAAATATGCCACTAAAACTGGCAGCACTTTTTGCAATTTAAATTGCGTAGCAAAAATGGAGAGGTGGGGTACAATGCAGAGGTGGTGTAGCTTGCTTGTCAGCAGAGGAACCCTTACGTACTATCCCAGACAATGAAAATATGCCCCTAAAACTGGCAGCACTTTTTGCAATTAAAATAGCGTAGCAAAAATAGACAGGTGGGGTTCAATGCAGAGGTGGTGTAGCTTGCTTGTCAGCAGAGGAACCCTCATGTATTATCCTAGACAATGAAAATATGCCCCTATAACTGGCAGCACTTTTTGCAATTAAAATAGCGTAGCAAAAATGGACAGGTGGGGTACAATGCAGAGGTGGTGTAGCTTGCTTGTCAGCAGAGGAACCCTCGCGTACTATCCCAGACAATGAAAATATTTCCCTAAAACTGGCAGCACTTTTTGCAATTAAAATTGCGTAGCAAAAATGGACAGGTGGGGTACAATGCAGAGGTGGTGTAGCTTGTTTGTCAGCAGAGGAACCCTCACGTACTATCCCAGACAATGAAAATATGCCCCTAAAACTGGCAGCACTTTTTGCAATTAAAATTGCGTAGCAAAAATGGACAGGTGGGGTTCAATGCAGAGGTGGTGTAGCTTGCTTGTCAGCAGAGGAACCCTCACGTACTATCCTAGACAATGAAAATATGCCCCTATAACTGGCAGCACTTTTTGCAATTAAAATTGCGTAGCAAAAATGGACAGATGGTGTATTATGCAGAGGTGGTGTAGCTTGCTTGTCAGCAGAGGAACCGTCACGTACTATCCCAGACAATGAAAATATGCCCCTAAAACTGGCAGCACTTTTTGCAGTTAAAATTGCGTAGCAAAAATGGACAGGTGGTGTATTATACAGAGGTGGTGTAGCTTGCTTGTCAGCAGAGGAGCCCTCACGTACTATCCCAGACAATGAAAATATGCCCCTAAAACTGGCAGCACTTTTTGCAATTAAAATTGGGTAGCAAAAATGCACAGGTGGGGTACAATGCAGAGGTAGTGTAGCTTGCTTGTCAGCAGAGGAACCCTCACGTACTATCCCAGACAATGAAAATATGCCCCTAAAACTGGCAGCACTTTTTGCAATTAAAATTGCGTAGCAAAAATGAACAGGTGGGGTACAATGCAGAGGTGGTGTAGCTTGGTTGTCAGTAGAGGAACCCTCACGTACTATCCCTAACAATGAAACTAAGCCCCAAGGAAGTGCCTGAGCTGAGTTAGACAGACGCTGTGAGAAAACCTTTCACAGCGCTGGCACAGACCTGCCTAGCAAAAATGGCCATGAAATGCTGTAATGTAGCCCTGAAAAGGACTTAAATTACAAGTAGTTCCTAATCCCTAAACCGATGTGTAGATTGCACTTTATAAGTCTATAGCGCACACATCAGCAGCAGCAGCGGGAGCTGTGACTGTCACACACCCGCAGCAGATAGATAATGGCGGCGAAGTGGAAAATGGCAGGGTATTATAGGGCAAGGACATGTGCATTGCACAGCCAATGACACATGCCCTTTCTTGTCTGGCAAAAATCCACTTTGCTGTGTGTGTCTCTGTGATTGGCTGACAGCCTGGCCCGTCCCACTGTACGCGCGGTTAGGAAAAAAATGGTAACTCAAACAGCCGAACTTGAAGCAAATCATTCGAGTTCGTCGAACGACTCGAACACCGCCCAAAATCACTCGAATTTGAAATTGGCGAACGGTTCCAATCGAACATCGCTCAACTCTAGTTATTAGTTTAAATGTGATTAGTCTCCCCAGCCAAGATAGATCATATTTTTGAGCATGCTTGAAGTCATTTTTTAATTTTTCCAATAATCTATTTATGTTGGTGCTGACCATAGTTTGTGGGTTTTAATCATTTGTATTCCTAAATAATCTATGGATGAACCTTTCCAAGTAAAGGAGGGTGATTTGATAGAATTTGTAGTTGAGCGATCAAGATGGAATGATAGTAATTTAGATTTCTTTGGGTTTAATTTATAATATGATATTTGTGAATATGTATCTAGGGTCTTTATTGTTTCTAGTATTGATGGGAATGGATGAGAGAGGGAAAGGATTATATCATCCGCGAATAGGCCTATTTTATGATTTTTTTTAGTTGGGATACCTTTTATTTTGTCATTTGTTCTAATTTATTCAGCTAGTAGTTCCATTGTCAATCCAAATAATAAAGGGGAGAGGGGTTATCCCTGTTGAGTACCATTGGTAATGTCGAAGGATACGGACAAATGATTATTGGCATATACTCTAGCAGATGGTTTTGAATATAGTGCCATAACTCTGTATAAAAATGTCATCTAGGCCAAATTTTGACAGAGTCACCCTCAGACACTGCTAGTTTATGCGGTCAAATCCTTTTTCTGCATCTAGCACTAGCAGCATGGATGGTATTTTATTGTTTTCCATCTGATGTACGAGGTTGATTGTCCTCCTCGTACCATCAGTGGGTTGCTGTCCTTCCACAAAACCAAGCTGATCTTTATTTATCACACCTGGGAGGAACTTTTTGAGCCTGTCTGCGATCATTTTTTAATAGATTTCAAGGTCGGTGTTTATTAAAGAGATTGGCCTAAAGTTGCTGACAGACTCATTGCTGTCTCCAGTTTTTAGTATTAGTGTGATAGTTGCTCCCAACATCTCGGGTGGAAATGTACCTGACAGGGAGGCTTTATTGAGAACATTAGTTAGGTGGGGGGCTAGAAGAGAGGAAAAAGCTTTAGAATAATCATTTGTGAATCCGTCAGGTCCTGGGGTCTTTCTTGATTTTAGGGATGAAATTGTGGTAAGGATTTATGGTTCACTAAAGGGGGCATTGAGGGATAGTAATTGTTCAAGTTCTATATTAGGGAAGTTGAGCTGAGGTAGAAATTCATTAATTTGTTCAGGAGTTGGCTGGGGATCAGAGGAATCATTTTTTAAGTTATGCAGTCTGGAGTAGTACTCCGCGAATGCATCCACAATTTCCTTCGGATGATGTACCAGCACTCTGTTTGGGTTTTTAATGGCTACTATTCTCTTTTTACCCTTTCTGCTTTGACTTTTCATGCCATTACTCTAGTTGGCTTTATTTATTATTAATTATTTATGAATATGTTTACAATAGTTCTGATAAAAGATTTCATGGTTTCTACAACTATTCACTACACGAGACTTGTCAGGAGACACGACAGATGAAGGATTATGAAATTGAACAACAGGAGAGTATGGTCCTGCACCAACAAAAAATACCTTGTCAGAATGTCCAGAGAAAGGAATCAGGTCGGGTACTCCAAATGAAGCTGGCAAGGGGTGCACGCTTGTAATCAGAGGAGAGTCCAGTAATATAGCCAGAAATAGAGGAAGAAAGCAGCACTCACCATTGCCTTGCATAAAAGTCCACTTTATTGAAAACTGTGAACTAGGATCATGCGGGAGAGAGGTCGGGTGCAGACACTCAATGGGACAACGGCCATTTTGTGCAGCCTGAAAAGACCCATAGAAGTGCATGCTGCGCGAAACGGCCATCGTCCCATTGAGTGCCTGCACCCAGCTTCTCTCCCACATTATTTTAGTACACCATTTTCTATAAAGTGGACTTTTATACAAGGCGATGGTGAGTGCCTCTTTCTTCCTCTATTTCTGGATAGATTATGAAATTGCCAGCATATTCAGCAAGGATTGCATTGGATGACTTTTTAATATATATTTTACATAAAGCACATGGTAAAGTTCTCTGTTTTAGCTCTTAATCTTTCCCACCTTATCAGCCTAGTTGTTTTCATAGATTATGGTCAGAAAGAATACTTTGCTTATAATGTTACACAATTAATGTTTTTTGAGACATGGAATTAGGGGCAGAGACTACAGATATTTCCCCTTTAAGTGAAGCAGCCTATTTTAGCATTACTTTTTCTGAGTCTCTGAAGTTTTGACACAGATGTTGTCTAAAGCCAGTATGCCAAGACTTGTTGCTAGGCAACTACAGGTACAGTCTGACATGTCTTATGCTTGAAAAGCTAAGAATATACAGTACACATGCTTACCATTTACACTACGTAAGACACATCAGCAATGGAGTAAGGTTATTTGGGGCCAAGGGCAAAACATGTGACATAGGTCATCGAGTTAACGGTCACAGTCAATAGGGTTAGCAGTCTATGTTTTTATATGCAGCAGTAGTGGAGCAGAGACTCTTTCTGTTCTTGGTTGCCCGGGGGTATACCTACCTAATCCTATTATATTCTACTAGAGATTAAAGGATTGCAGTGAGGTTTGATGTTGGCAGGTGCATTAACCAGTTCATGAACTTTTTAATTTGTATTTAGTGCAGTTTCTGCACTACAGTTCCCAGGAAGCAGTGTGTGACCCAGAGGTTAGACAACCACAAATAACAAAGTGATTGCTTTGTTATAGGACACCATACCTCACATCTTCACAAACTCTAACACACTGATTGGCAAACTGTCACTAGTATTATATACAAACAGCATATGCACGAGAGGAGACTACAGGTTTAGTCATGTTACCACTTATATATCACTCATTGCCGGGTTCTGCCATTAATTCTATCAATATTAAACTCTCTCTTTACTTGCCATCATTTTATTTTCATTCTACCCATTTGTCTCTACCTCAACACACTTTTTTCTTGAATCAGGGGTGTATCCAGGGAGGGGGGGGGGACATGGAATTTGTCTTAGGGCACAGCTGGCAGAGGAGTGCCATCGGACCCTCTAATGCACAGGACCGAGGTGTCTCTGTAGCAGCTGCATTTTGCTGTCTTCCTGAACTGTTAATCAGCCGTTCTCTGAGCTGGATGTCAGGCTGACAAAAGTGCAGAATGCCGCTTATCAGCAATCAATTGCACTTGCGCCTTTCAGAATCGAGTACCATTGCAGCCCTTACCACCGACATTCTGGCTTAGGGCGCCGTTAGCAGCATGATCAGGTCATCTAATCACACTGCTGATGTCACTTGCCAGCAGCACAGACAGCATTGGTGGGAAGTGCTCCAGTGGAGCTGAAGACAAGAAAGATTTAAGGTAATGGATGAGGAAGAGGGGATTTGTGGACATAGTTTGAGAAGCAAAGGAGGGGGATTGGTGCTGACACAGAATGAGGAGTAAGGAAAAGATAGGTGCTGACAGAGAATAAGGAGTCCCCATTTGAGGACACAGTATTTGAGGACACAGTATAAAGTGCGGGAGATGTATAATGAAACAGCATGAGGGGAGGATGGTGTAGACTAGAGATGAGCCACCCCCCTAGTGTTCAAGTTTGGTTCGTCGAACGGCGGGTATGTTCGTCGAACGTTCGACGAATGTTCGACGAACACCTTCGAACCCCATTGAAAACAATTGCAGGCAAACACAAACACATAGAAAACACCTTCTAAGGTGTCCAAAAGGTGACAAACAACTCACAAGACACCACAAACACATGGAAAAGTGACAAGTACATATACTCATGCGAAAACAAAAGAGCTAGACGAGTAAAAGGAGGAGGAGACACAGATATAGGAGTGTCTGCAAATGAACATCGAAGCCATTACTGTGCAACTGGAGCCTTGCTCATTTTGGACTTCCAATCTGGAAAAATGGCCTGAGCCCGCCACTTACGCTTTGGGGATCTTGTCGTGTCCCGCAGCCAGCATTCTCTCGGAACGTGTCTTCAGTGCTGCTGGGTGTGTGCTGACAGATAAGCGCAGGCGTCTGTCCAGTGACAATGTGGACAGACTAACGTTCATCAAGATGAACAAATCATGGATCCGCAAGGAGTTTTCTACCTCTGTGTCATCCTGGGGAGAGTAAAGGCTTGTATATTTTTGATTGTGCTTCATGCAAATCAACATTTTAAGTTTGCAACTGGGGGACAATTTATGTCAGTTAAGTGGTGTCTGTGGCCAAATTTTTGGAAAACATGGAGACTCTTGTTGGAGTTCCCTTGCTGTGTTTTACATGATTTTAGAAGTGCATGACATGCCTAAGAGGTTGACTTTCAGCATCTGCAAGCTGTTGGCTACAGAAATGCTGCCTTTCCGCCCAATAGACACAGAGGATTTTCGAGACCTTATGTCCATCGCAGTACCCAAGAGCAGATGCCAAGTCGCAACTACTTCTCCAAGAAAGGTGTGCCTGCGCTACAACCGCATGTCGCACACAACATCACCGTTCCTTGAGAAACTCTGTGTGACAGGGTGCATTTCACCACAGATACTTGGACCAGTCAGCATGGACAGAGGCATTACATGTCGCTGACTGGGCACTGAGTAACTATGGTGAGAGATGGAGAAGGGTCTGCTGTACAAGTCTTGCCGTCCCCACGAGTTGTGCGTCAATCCTCTGTATGTAGAAGTTCCTCCACTGCTTCTGCCTCCTCAACCTCGTCTGGGTCCTCCACCTCCACCCAACTCCTGTCTGGTAAGGCCACCCGCGTTGTAACTGTGCACAAAAAATCCCGCACACCTCCTTACTATGCTGGCAGCAGAGATCAACGGCATCAGGTGGACGACTCTTTTCTTTGAAATGTATGGGAAATGTAAGTCACATCGCTGAGGAGTTGTGGACGGTTAGCTCTGTAGACCGATTTTCATCAATGGTTGTCTCCACTCATCTTGCAGCCAGGGAAGGCCGTGTGCGATAATGATGCAAACGTGGGTGCAGCCCTTCGCCAGGGCAATGTGACACACGTGCCTAGTATGGCTCATGTGTTGAACCTGGTTGTCCAGCAATTTTTAAACCACTATCCCGGCCTTCATGGCCTTCTGAAGAGGGCACGCTCGCTATGTGCTCACTTCCACCGTTCACACCCCGCAGCTGAACGACTTGCATCGCTCCAGAAGTCTTTCGGCCTGCCGGTTTCCCGCCTGAAATGCGATGTGCCGACACGCAGGAATTTGAATCTGCACATGTTGCAGCGTCTGTGGCAGCACCACCGAGTCCTGCTGCAATACGTTATGATGTATAGCCTGGGCTAACGAGATCCAGAGGTGGGGCAGATCACGCTGCTGGAGTGGTTTCAGATCAAGGACTTATGCACCCTTCTTCACAGTTTCAAAATGGCGACGAAGATGTTTAGCGCTGACGATGCCATCATCAGCATGACAATTCCGGTCATCTACATGCTGGAGCCCACTCTAAACAGTATTCGGAGTCAGGTGGTGGGACAAGAGGAAGGGGAGGAAGTACAGGAGGAGTCATATGCGGAAGGGATACCAAGATCTACAAGGTCCAGACGGTCAGCAGCACCAAGGCGGCAGGCATGGGATGGTGGGTGAGAGGGATTAACAAGGGCGCATGGTAGCAGCCAAACTGTTGAGGAAGGTGCAGGAGCCCAGGAAGAAATGGAGGACAAACTAGCAATGGGCATGGAAGACTCAGCATTTGAGGGACACCTTGATCACATTTCTGTTGTGCAAGGTTGGGGGTAGAGGGTAGAGGAAGGAAGCCTGATTCTCACCTTGCCACCAACAACACAGCAAGGACCTCCTGGATGCGCAAAACACATGAGCACCTTCTTGCTGCACTACCTACAACATGAGTCTTGGATTGTCAGAATTAGAAGTAATGCTGACTACTGGGTTGCTACACTCTTATATCCCCGGTACAAGTCAAAATTTGGCAAAATAATTCCTGCCATAGAAAGGGACGCACATATGCAGGAGTATCAGCAGAAGCTGGTACGCAATCTTAGCTCGGCTTTTCCACTAAACACCAGTGGTGCACAGAATGAATCTCACCGCTTTGTCATGGCTAGGAGGAAATGGTCTTTTACTTGTCCACATCTGAGGGACCGAGGGCTGGCTGCTGTGCTGAGATGGCATTGAGTAGGGTGTCCCTGCAGAGTTGCAAATTTGGTCATATACAAAATGAGTGGAAAAAGGCCAGATGCTGGTGGAAAGGGGAACAGGCGTGTTGGAAAGCGAAAAAAGTTTGTGTCCGTGGGGTTGGTGGTAAAGCAACAGTAACATCTGCTGAAGAAACACCATTTGTTACGGGGGGAGTGGCAGATTAGGGTAAGGTGGTATATATTCCAATCGCCAGTCGGGGTCCACCGTGCTCCCAGATGGAAAAGGAGATGCTGGCAACCCGAAGGTTAGGTGGAGGCTACAGAGCTGTGTGGCTCTGAAAGTAATAGTAGCCTGACCCGAGTTAGACGACACTCGGATCAGGAGACTGTTAACCCTGTTAGCATCACAGGGTCCACCCTCCAAGCCCAGGAACTCCCTGATAACAACACAGGGGCCCTGGGGTACGCTGTCCATGTGCGTAGGGGGCACACCTGTGGACAGCAGGCGCAGCAGCAGCAGCCCAGTTAATGCCACTTGGCTGCACTCACAGGACTGGTAGGACAGGAACTGGCTGTAACTGTGCCGCGTTACCAAGTGTGGTGGCATCCAGCACCGATGCCCTTTCCCTGCCTACCTCTGGCCTAAAGCCGCAATGAGCTCAACACATGGAGGTGTGCTCTGTCTGAGCATAATAGAAGACTGTGCACCTCCATATTGTCTCCAGCCCCTTTTATAACCTGGGTCCGCCCCAAACCAGGGTGGACCACAATGCACCTCCAGGAGCCAATAGCAGAGTGCCACGTCATCAGTGACATAACCAGCGGCCTATCCGGAACTGGCACTTCACTGATGACCTCATGGCAGCCACGCCCCAAACACCTCACCAGTCATCGTCTGACGAACAATGATGAGGTGCCAAGTCATATGGGCGGGCCTCTGCGAACCAGTCCGGACTGGCCACATCATCAAGACACCTGATGCCCTCTGGCCTATCAGAGCCTGCCACCTCACGGACATGGCCAGTGAGGTCCTTACCGGAAGTAGCCTTTGATGCACTAAGTGCTTGAGCATGCTCAGTAGCCACAACACAGGACTTAGTCCAAGTACCTGTGCAAAGAGGCTTTTCACACTAAGTGTGGGAGCATGCTCAGTAGCCCAAACTGAGGACTTAGCCTCAGGAATGGCACAGTCAGGCTGAGCATGCTCACTAGGCGAAACACTGGACTTAGGCTGTGGCTGGGGTAAAACGGCACACGCATGCGCACTAGCCGCCTCTCCACACTTAGACGTGAAGGAGGAAGCAGCCAGCTGGATGACCCAAGGCACGGCCAAAAATGGCAGCCAACGCTTGTGCGCAACTGGAACCGCAGCAGGCTGCTTGTGGCTACGGCGGCACCGATTTGTAACACCATCTTCCAGCCAAAATAAAATATCTACTTCTTTCCGTGGATAATCTGATATGATCCCTTTGTTACGGACACGACCATCGCTACCAAATGTAGATGAGGCACCAAAACAGCAGGTGCTTGAATGGATGGTTGAGTCTGCAGAGATGTTCAGTCACACTATAGCCTGGGAATCAGAGGTCTGCTCCAAAGCTGCAGTGAGTCCAGACAAGGAAATGATCTGCACTGATGCCCAGAAGCTTTGTGAGTTGGATCCAGGCTCCGATGAAGAAGGTTCTGAGCATAATGTAGACCCTCATTCCCAAACTGTAACTCTTCTTGGTGGAGACAATGGGAAGCATGTTGATGAGACTCAGATACCTGATTGGAATGACAACTTTACTATTCAGTCAGGGCAGGAAGAGGTTGGCTCGGAGGAGTTAGGATGAAGGGAGTGAAAACACACAGAGTGATGATGAGGTTGGAGACCCAACTTACTTTGAAACCAAAGTCAGCCAGTCGATGAGGTCAGCAGAGGAGGTGGAGGAGGATGCTACTGATGATGAGGTTAGGTTGTGTCTTCCTGGACAGAGACGAAGTACTGGAAGCACATCAACAACTGAATCCTCAGCCACAACTCTGCCTCTGAGCAGAAGTCGTGGTGGCTTTGCAGGTCTCAAGGGCTGTAAGCCTTGCCTAGCCTGGGCCTTTTATGACATCACAAAGGATCAACCAAGTCATGTCATCTGTATGATTTGTCACCAATCTGTAAGTAGAGGCCAAAAACTCACTAGTTTGAGTACTTCGTCCATGAACCGTCACATGGGTATGAAGTGATAGGGTGAGGGTGTATTGATGACCTTTATCCACTGTGAATGCAAGATGTTTATTTGCCGTTCATTGTATGCATTGTTGCTGACCACCCACGAGGGGCCGCTGTTTTGCATCTGACTTTGACTGTTTGGTCACTATAGCAATAGCAAAACGGTCTTCGGCTGTGGACTTGGAGACCGGAGGAGGTGCTGTATGTGAGCTGAAGAAAAAGCAAAAGGTGTGCGTAACAGAAAGGAGCCGCCATGGAAACACTTAGGTGGATTGTGAGGAGACACGTGTTGGAGTTTGGTGAGGAGGACCGTAATGCCTGTGAGCAGCATCCTGTGCCGGAGACTGCCATTCTTCAGTTGCTGGCTATACTGATTACCGTGAGAGAATCATCAAGTCTATATTTATGGCAACTGAACACTACAGTACCCGGGCCCAGCCAGGACGGCGTGCACGCAACACTTTGTTTTGGTACCAAAACACATATCTGTTCTGCTTAGGCTGACTATATAGACAATAAGATTTGCTGCCTCTGCTCTGTCAGTTTGTCAGTTACAGTTAAAATCCTAGAGGGACAGCGACATATGTTTGCATTGACTGTTGCTTTACAAGATTACCAGGACTGTGTTGCTGAGCTGTGTGGTTTGCCTTACAACTTTTATCATCTGCCTTATCTGTGAGGCTTCAGCAAACAAGGCTATTCAGGGGGTTAATGGGTTTTCTCTACGTTTAGATAGATAAGTTGTAAGCTGTGATGTGATTGTGATGCGCCACTTGTAGGTCGTGTTTACACACAAACACACACACACACACAATTACTCCAGCTACACAGAGGGATTACCAGGTAGTAGGCAACTGCTTAGACAGTGCCTTGGTTAGGCAAAGGTTGGTGAGAAGGGGGTATAAATCGCCATTACGAGTGTCGTAGCATAGGAGTGTAGGCTTTTGGACTTGTGAATAGATTGTTCTATTCTTTCAGTTTTATGCATGATTGTTATTGTTTGTTTTGGTAAAGTTAAACAATATTTATCAACCCAACTTCTTCTTTTCCTAGTGCGTGGTTTTGCTGTATACTGGGGTGCCCACCCTGTACATAACTTTAAATGAAGCATAAGTCGCAGTGGGAAGGTCACTGTGCTACAATGAGGCCTAGCAGGGCAGTGCAACCACCGTCTGCCTCATCAAGTGCAAGTGCATCAAGTGCTCTTCATCCTCTGTGACTGTGGGGACAGCAGTCATACATACTTTTGGACGCAGAACTTACATCCCTTTAACTGCAACAGGCAGAGTGATTGGCAGGTCGTCAGTTGTTTTGGAAGTAGAAACAGCTGCTGGTGTTGAGCTCTATCAGACATCGAAAGCACCACCTTTGGATGAAGGCAACATTATATCTACTCCTGCACCTTTCTCACAGATTTGCTGGACTATCTGCAGTCTAAAATTGCGTACCAGAAATGGAGAGGTGGTGTAGAATGCAGAGGAGGTGTAGCTTTCTTGTCAGCAGAAGAACCCTCACTTACTATCCCAGACAATGAAACTATGCCCCTAAAACTGCATGCACTTTTTGCACTTAAAATGGCGTAGCAAAAATGGAGAGGTGATGTACAATGCAGAGGTGGTGTAGCTTTCTTGTCAACAGAGGAACCCTCACTTACTATCCCAGACAATGAAACTATGCTCCAAGGGACTGAGTGCACTTTTTGGACTTAAAATGGCATAGCAAAAATGGAGAGGTGGTGTACAATGCAGAGGTGGTGTAGCTTTCTTGTCAGCAGAGGAACCCTCACTTACTATCCCAGACAATGAAACTATGCCCCTAAAACTGGCTGCACTTTTTGCACTTAAAATGGCGTATCAAAAATGGAGAGGTGGTGTACAAAGCAGAGGTGGTGTAGCTTTCTTGTCAAAAGAGGAACCCTCACTTACTATCCCAGACAATGAAACTATGCCCCAAGGAACTGCCTGCACTTTTTGCACTTAAAATGGCGTAGCATAAATGGAGAGGTGGTGTACAATGCAGAGGTGGTGTAGCTTTCTTGTCAGCAGAGGAACCCTCAATTACTATCCCAGACAATGAAACTATGCTCCAAGGAACTGCCTGCACTTTTTGCACTTAAAATAGCGTAGCAAAAATGGAGAGGTGGTGTACAATGCAGAGGTGGTGTAGCTTTCTTGTCAGAAGAGGAACCCTCACTTACTATCCCAGACAATGAAACTATGCTCCAAGGAACTGCCTGCACTTTTTGAACTTAAAATAGCGTAGCAAAAATGGAGAGGTGGTGTACAATGCAGAGCTGGTGTAGCTTTCTTGTCAGCAGAGGAACCCTCAATTACTATCCCAGACAATGAAACTATGCTCCAAGGAACTGCCTGCACTTTTTGCACTTAAAATAGCGTAGCAAAAATGGAGAGGTGGTGTACAATGCAGAGGTGGTGTAGCTTTCTTGTCAGAAGAGGAACCCTCACTTACTATCCCAGACAATGAAACTATGCCCAAAGGAACTGCCTGCACTTTTTGCACTTAAAATGGCGTAGCATAAATGGAGAGGTGGTGTACAATGCAGAGGTGGTGTAGCTTTCTTGTCAGCAGAGGAACCCTCACTTACTATCCCAGACAATGAAACTATGCTCCAAGGAACTGCCTGCACTTTTTGAACTTAAAATAGCGTAGCAAAAATGGAGAGGTGGTGTACAATGCAGAGGTGGTGTAGCTTTCTTGTCAAAAGAGGAACCCTCACTTACTATCCCAGACAATGAAACTATGCCCCAAGGAACTGCCTGCACTTTTTGCACTTAAAATGGCGTAGCATAAATGGAGAGGTGGTGTACAATGCAGAGGTGGTGTAGCTCTCTTGTCAGCAGAGGAACCCTCACTTACTATCCCAGACAATGAAACTATGCTCCAAGGAACTGCCTGCACTTTTTGCACTTAAAATAGCATAGCAAAAATGGAGAGGTGGTGTACAATGCAGAGGTGGTGTAGCTTTCTTGTCAGCAGAGGAACCCTCACTTACTATCCCAGACAATGAAACTATGCTCCAAGGAACTGCCTGCACTTTTTGAACTTAAAATAGCGTAGCAAAAATGGAGAGGTGGTGTACAATGCAGAGGTGGTGTAGCTTTCTTGTCAAAAGAGGAACCCTCACTTACTATCCCAGACAATGAAACTATGCCCCAAGGAACTGCCTGCACTTTTTGCACTTAAAATGGCGTAGCATAAATGGAGAGGTGGTGTACAATGCAGAGGTGGTGTAGCTCTCTTGTCAGCAGAGGAACCCTCACTTACTATCCCAGACAATGAAACTATGCTCCAAGGAACTGCCTGCACTTTTTGCACTTAAAATAGCATAGCAAAAATGGAGAGGTGGTGTACAATGCAGAGGTGGTGTAGCTTTCTTGTCAGCAGAGGAACCCTCACTTACTATCCCAGACAATGAAACTATGCTCCAAGGAACTGCCTGCACTTTTTGCACTTAAAATAGCGTAGCAAAAATGGAGAGGTGGTGTACAATGCAGAGGTGGTGTAGCTTTCTTGTCAGCAGAGGAACCCTCCCTTACTATCCCAGACAATGAAACTATGCCCCAAGGAACTTCCTGCACTTTTTGCACTTAAAATGGCGTAGCAAAAATAGAGAGGTGGTGTACAATGCAGAGGTGGTGTAGCTTTCTTGTCAGTAGAGGAACCCTCACTTGCTATCCCAAACAATGAAACTATGCCCTAAGGAACTGCCTGCACTTTTTGCACTTAAAATGGCGTAGCAAAAATAGAGAGGTGGTGTACAATGCAGAGGTGGTGTAGCTTTCTTGTCAGTAGAGGAACCCTCACTTGCTATCCCAAACAATGAAACTATGCCCTAAGGAACTGCCTGCACTTTTTGCTCTTAAAATGGCGTAGCATAAATGGAGAGGTGGTGTACAATGCAGAGGTGGTGTAGCTTTCTTGTCAGTAGAGGAACCATCACTTACTATCCCAGACAATGAAACTATGCCCCTAAAACTGCCTGCACTTTTTTCACTTAAAATGTCGTAGCAAAAATGGAGAGGTGGTGCACAATGCAGAGGTGGTGTAGCTTTCTTGTCAGCAGAGGAACCCTCACTTACTATCCCAGACAATGAAACTATGCTCCAAGGAACTGCCTGCACTTTTTGCACTTAAAATAGCGTAGCAAAAATGGAGAGGTGGTGTACAATGCAGAGGTGGTGTAGCTTTCTTGTCAGCAGAGGAACCCTCACTTACTATCCCAGACAATGAAACTATGCCCCAAGGAACTGCCTGCACTTTTTGCACTTAAAATGGCGTAGCAAATATGGAGAGGTGGTGTACAATGCAGAGCTGGTGTAGCTTTCTTGTCAGCAGAGGAACCCTCCCTTACTATCCCAGACAATGAAACTATGCCCCAAGGAACTGCCTGCACTTTTTGCACTTAAAATGGCGTAGCAAAATGGAGAGTTGGTGTACAATGCAGAGGTGGTGTAGCTTTCTTGTCAGCAGAGGAACCCTCACTTACTATCCCAGACAATTAAACTATGCCCCAAGGAACTTCCTGCACTTTTTGCACTTAAAATGGCGTAGCAAAAATAGAGAGGTGGTGTACAGTGCAGAGGTGGTGTAGCTTTCTTGTCAGTAGAGGAACCCTCACTTGCTATCCCAAACAATGAAACTATGCCCTAAGGAACTGCCTGCACTTTTTGCTCTTAAAATGGCGTAGCATAAATGGAGAGTTGGTGTACAATGCAGATGTGGTGTAGCTTTCTTGTCAGTAGAGGAACCCTCACTTACTATCCCAGACAATGAAACTATGCCCCTAAAACTGCCTGCACTTTTTTCACTTAAAATGTCGTAGCAAAAATGGAGAGGTGGTGCACAATGCAGAGGTGGTGTAGCTTTCTTGTCAGCAGAGGAACCCTCACTTACTATCCCAGACAATGAAACTATGCTCCAAGGAACTGCCTGCACTTTTTGCACTTAAAATAGCGTAGCAAAAATGGAGAGGTGGTGTACAATGCAGAGGTGGTGTAGCTTTCTTGTCAGCAGAGGAACCCTCCCTTACTATCCCAGACAATGAAACTATGCACCAAGGAACTGCCTGCACTTTTTGCACTTAAAATGGAGTAGCAAAAATGGAGAGGTGGTGTACAATGCACAGGTGGTGTAGCTTTCTTGTCAGCAGAGGAACCCTCACTTACTATCCCAGACAATGAAACTATGCCCCAAGGAACTGCCTGCACTTTTTGCACTTAAAATAGCGTAGCATAAATGGAGAGGTGGTGTACAATGCAGAGGTGGTGTAGCTTTCTTGTCAGCAGAGGAACCCTCCCTTACTATCCCAGACAATGAAACTATGCACCAAGGAACTGCCTGCACTTTTTGCACTTAAAATGGAGTAGCAAAAATGGAGAGGTGGTGAACAATGCAGAGGTGGTGTAGCTTTCTTGTCAGCAAAGGAACCCTCACTTACTATCCCAGACAATGAAACTATGCTCCAAGGAACTGCCTGCACTTTTTGCACTTAAAATAGCGTAGCAAAAATGGAGAGGTGGTGTACAATGCAGAGGTGGTGTAGCTTTCTTGTCAAAAGAGGAACCCTCACTTACTATCCCAGACAATGAAACTATGCCCCAAGGAACTGCCTGCACTTTTTGCACTTAAAATAGCGTAGCATAAATGGAGAGGTGGTGTACAATGCAGAGGTGGTGTAGCTTTCTTGTCAGCAGAGGAACCCTCCCTTACTATCCCAGACAATGAAACTATGCTCCAAGGAACTGCCTGCACTTTTTGCACTTAAAATAGCGTAGCAAAAATGGAGAGGTGGTGTACAATGCAGAGGTGGTGTAGCTTTCTTGTCAAAAGAGGAACCCTCACTTACTATCCCAGACAATGAAACTATGCTCCAAGGAACTGCCTGCACTTTTTGAACTTAAAATAGCGTAGCAAAAATGGAGAGGTGGTGTACAATGCAGAGGTGGTGTAGCTTTCTTGTCAAAAGAGGAACCCTCACTTACTATCCCAGACAATGAAACTATGCCCCAAGGAACTGCCTGCACTTTTTGCACTTAAAATGGCGTAGCATAAATGGAGAGGTGGTGCACAATGCAGAGGTGGTGTAGCTTTCTTGTCAGCAGAGGAACCCTCACTTGCTATCCCAAACAATGAAACTATACCCCAATGAACTGCCTGCACTTTTTGCACTTAAAATAGCGTAGCAAAAATGGAGAGGTGGTGTACAATGCAGAGGTGGTGTAGCTTTCTTGTCAGCAGAGGAACCCTCACTTACTATCCCAGACAATGAAACTATGCCCCAAGGAACTGCCTGCACTTTTTGCACTTAAAATGGCGTAGCATAAATGGAGAGGTGGTGTACAATGCAGAGGTGGTGTAGCTTTCTTGTCAGCAGAGGAACCCTCACTTACTATCCCAGACAATGAAACTATGCTCCAAGGAACTGCCTGCACTTTTTGCACTTAAAATAGCGTAGCAAAAATGGAGAGGTGGTGTACAATGCACAGGTGGTGTAGCTTTCTTGTCAGCAGAGGAACCCTCACTTGCTATCCCAAACAATGAAACTATACCCCAAGGAACTGCCTGCACTTTTTGCACTTAAAATGGCGTAGCAAAATGGAGAGTTGGTGTACAATGCAGAGGTGGTGTAGCTTTCTTGTCAGCAGAGGAACCCTCACTTACTATCCCAGACAATGAAACTATGCCCCAAGGAACTTCCTGCACTTTTTGCACTTAAAATGGCGTAGCAAAAATAGAGAGGTGGTGTACAATGCAGAGGTGGTGTAGCTTTCTTGTCAGTAGAGGAACCCTCACTTGCTATCCCAAACAATGAAACTATGCCCTAAGGAACTGCCTGCACTTTTTGCTCTTAAAATGGCGTAGCATAAATGGAGAGGTGGTGTACAATGCAGAGGTGGTGTAGCTTTCTTGTCAGTAGAGGAACCCTCACTTACTATCCCAGACAATGAAACTATGCCCCAAGGAACTGCCTGCACTTTTTGCACTTAAAATGGCATAGCAAAAATGGAGAGGTGGTGTACAATGCAGATGTGGTGTAGCTTTCTTGTCAGCAGAGGAACCCTCACTTGCTATCCCAGACAATGAAACTATGCTCCAAGGAACTGCCTGCACTTTTTGCACTTAAAATAGCGTAGCAAAAATGGAGAGGTGGTGTACAATGCACAGGTGGTGTAGCTTTCTTGTCAGCAGAGGAACCCTCACTTGCTATCCCAAACAATGAAACTATACCCCAAGGAACTGCCTGCACTTTTTGCACTTAAAATGGCGTAGCATAAATGGAGAGGTGGTGTACAATGCAGAGGTGGTGTAGCTTTCTTGTCAGTAGAGGAACCCTCACTTACTATCCCAGACAATGAAACTATGCCCCAAGGAACTGCCTGCACTTTTTGCACTTAAAATGGCGTAGCAAAATGGAGAGTTGGTGTACAATGCAGAGGTGGTGTAGCTTTCTTGTCAGCAGAGGAACCCTCACTTACTATCCCAGACAATGAAACTATGCCCCAAGGAACTTCCTGCACTTTTTGCACTTAAAATGGCGTAGCAAAAATAGAGAGGTGGTGTACAATGCAGAGGTGGTGTAGCTTTCTTGTCAGTAGAGGAACCCTCACTTGCTATCCCAAACAATGAAACTATGCCCTAAGGAACTGCCTGCACTTTTTGCTCTTAAAATGGCGTAGCATAAATGGAGAGGTGGTGTACAATGCAGAGGTGGTGTAGCTTTCTTGTCAGTAGAGGAACCCTCACTTACTATCCCAGACAATGAAACTATGCCCCAAGGAACTGCCTGCACTTTTTGCACTTAAAATGGCATAGCAAAAATGGAGAGGTGGTGTACAATGCAGATGTGGTGTAGCTTTCTTGTCAGCAGAGGAACCCTCACTTGCTATCCCAGACAATGAAACTATGCTCCAAGGAACTGCCTGCACTTTTTGCACTTAAAATAGCGTAGCAAAAATGGAGAGGTGGTGTACAATGCACAGGTGGTGTAGCTTTCTTGTCAGCAGAGGAACCCTCACTTGCTATCCCAAACAATGAAACTATACCCCAAGGAACTGCCTGCACTTTTTGCACTTAAAATGGCGTAGCATAAATGGAGAGGTGGTGTACAATGCAGAGGTGGTGTAGCTTTCTTGTCAGTAGAGGAACCCTCACTTACTATCCCAGACAATGAAACTATGCCCCAAGGAACTGCCTGCACTTTTTGCACTTAAAATGGCGTAGCAAAATGGAGAGTTGGTGTACAATGCAGAGGTGGTGTAGCTTTCTTGTCAGCAGAGGAACCCTCACTTACTATCCCAGACAATGAAACTATGCCCCAAGGAACTTCCTGCACTTTTTGCACTTAAAATGGCGTAGCAAAAATGGAGAGGTGGTGTACAATGCACAGGTGGTGTAGCTTTCTTGTCAGCAGAGGAACCCTCACTTGCTATCCCAAACAATGAAACTATACCCCAAGGAACTGCCTGCACTTTTTGCACTTAAAATGGCGTAGCATAAATGGAGAGGTGGTGTACAATGCAGAGGTGGTGTAGCTTTCTTGTCAGCAGAGGAACCCTCACTTACTATCCCAGACAATGAAACTATGCTCCAAGGAACTGCCTGCACTTTTTGCACTTAAAATAGCGTAGCAAAAATGGAGAGGTGGTGTACAATGCACAGGTGGTGTAGCTTTCTTGTCAGCAGAGGAACCCTCACTTGCTATCCCAAACAATGAAACTATACCCCAAGGAACTGCCTGCACTTTTTGCACTTAAAATGGCGTAGCAAAAATGGAGAGGTGGTGTACAATGCAGAGGTGGTGTAGCTTTCTTGTCAGCAGAGGAACCCTCACTTACTATCCCAGACAATGAAACTATGCCCCAAGGAACTTCCTGCACTTTTTGCACTTAAAATGGCGTAGCAAAAATAGAGAGGTGGTGTACAATGCAGAGGTGGTGTAGCTTTCTTGTCAGTAGAGGAACCCTCACTTGCTATCCCAAACAATGAAACTATGCCCTAAGGAACTGCCTGCACTTTTTGCTCTTAAAATGGCGTAGCATAAATGGAGAGGTGGTGTACAATGCAGAGGTGGTGTAGCTTTCTTGTCAGTAGAGGAACCCTCACTTACTATCCCAGACAATGAAACTATGCCCCAAGGAACTGCCTGCACTTTTTGCACTTAAAATGGCATAGCAAAAATGGAGAGGTGGTGTACAATGCAGATGTGGTGTAGCTTTCTTGTCAGCAGAGGAACCCTCACTTGCTATCCCAGACAATGAAACTATGCTCCAAGGAACTGCCTGCACTTTTTGCACTTAAAATAGCGTAGCAAAAATGGAGAGGTGGTGTACAATGCACAGGTGGTGTAGCTTTCTTGTCAGCAGAGGAACCCTCACTTGCTATCCCAAACAATGAAACTATACCCCAAGGAACTGCCTGCACTTTTTGCACTTAAAATGGCGTAGCAAAATGGAGAGTTGGTGTACAATGCAGAGGTGGTGTAGCTTTCTTGTCAGCAGAGGAACCCTCACTTGCTATCCCAAACAATGAAACTATACCCCAAGGAACTGCCTGCACTTTTTGCACTTAAAATGGCGTAGCAAAATGGAGAGTTGGTGTACAATGCAGAGGTGGTGTAGCTTTCTTGTCAGCAGAGGAACCCTCACTTGCTATCCCAGACAATGAAACTATGCTCCAAGGAACTGCCTGCACTTTTTGCACTTAAAATAGCGTAGCAAAAATGGAGAGGTGGTGTACAATGCACAGGTGGTGTAGCTTTCTTGTCAGCAGAGGAACCCTCACTTGCTATCCCAAACAATGAAACTATACCCCAAGGAACTGCCTGCACTTTTTGCACTTAAAATGGCGTAGCAAAATGGAGAGTTGGTGTACAATGCAGAGCTGGTGTAGCTTTCTTGTCAGCAGAGGAACCCTCACTTACTATCCCAGACAATGAAACTATGCCCCAAGGAACTTCCTGCACTTTTTGCACTTAAAATGGCGTAGCAAAAATGGAGAGGTGGTGTACAATGCACAGGTGGTGTAGCTTTCTTGTCAGCAGAGGAACCCTCACTTGCTATCCCAAACAATGAAACTATACCCCAAGGAACTGCCTGCACTTTTTGCACTTAAAATGGCGTAGCAAAATGGAGAGTTGGTGTACAATGCAGAGGTGGTGTAGCTTTCTTGTCAGTAGAGGAACCCTCACTTACTATCCCAGACAATGAAACTATGCCCCAAGGAACTGCCTGCACTTTTTGCACTTAAAATGGCATAGCAAAAATGGAGAGGTGGTGTACAATGCAGATGTGGTGTAGCTTTCTTGTCAGCAGAGGAACCCTCACTTGCTATCCCAGACAATGAAACTATGCTCCAAGGAACTGCCTGCACTTTTTGCACTTAAAATAGCGTAGCAAAAATGGAGAGGTGGTGTACAATGCACAGGTGGTGTAGCTTTCTTGTCAGCAGAGGAACCCTCACTTGCTATCCCAAACAATGAAACTATACCCCAAGGAACTGCCTGCACTTTTTGCACTTAAAATGGCGTAGCAAAATGGAGAGTTGGTGTACAATGCAGAGCTGGTGTAGCTTTCTTGTCAGCAGAGGAACCCTCACTTACTATCCCAGACAATGAAACTATGCCCCAAGGAACTTCCTGCACTTTTTGCACTTAAAATGGCGTAGCAAAAATGGAGAGGTGGTGTACAATGCACAGGTGGTGTAGCTTTCTTGTCAGCAGAGGAACCCTCACTTGCTATCCCAAACAATGAAACTATACCCCAAGGAACTGCCTGCACTTTTTGCACTTAAAATGGCGTAGCAAAATGGAGAGTTGGTGTACAATGCAGAGGTGGTGTAGCTTTCTTGTCAGCAGAGGAACCCTCACTTACTATCCCAGACAATGAAACTATGCCCCAAGGAACTTCCTGCACTTTTTGCACTTAAAATGGCGTAGCAAAAATAGACAGGTGGTGTACAATGCAGAGGTGGTGTAGCTTTCTTGTCAGTAGAGGAACCCTCACTTGCTATCCCAAACAATGAAACTATGCCCTAAGGAACTGCCTGCACTTTTTGCTCTTAAAATGGCGTAGCATAAATGGAGAGGTGGTGTACAATGCAGAGGTGGTGTAGCTTTCTTGTCAGTAGAGGAACCCTCACTTACTATCCCAGACAATGAAACTATGCCCCAAGGAACTGCCTGCACTTTTTGCACTTAAAATGGCATAGCAAAAATGGAGAGGTGGTGTACAATGCAGATGTGGTGTAGCTTTCTTGTCAGCAGAGGAACCCTCACTTGCTATCCCAAACAATGAAACTATGCCCCAAGGAACTGCCTGCACTTTTTGCACTTAAAATGGCGTAGCAAAAATGGAGAGATGGTGTACAATGCAGAGGTGGTGTAGCTTTCTTGTCAGCAGAGGAACCCTCACTTACTATCCCAGACAATGAAACTATGCCCCAAGGAACTGCCTGCACTTTTTGCACTTAAAATGGCGTAGCAAAAATGGAGAGGTGGTGTACAATGCAGAGCTGGTGTAGCTTTCTTGTCAGCAGAGGAACCCTCCCTTACTATCCCAGACAATGAAACTATGCACCAAGGAACTGCCTGCACTTTTTGCACTTAAAATGGCGTAGCATAAATGGAGAGGTGGTGAACAATGCAGAGGTGGTGTAGCTTTCTTGTCAGCAAAGGAACCCTCACTTACTATCCCAGACAATGAAACTATGCTCCAAGGAACTGCCTGCACTTTTTGCACTTAAAATAGCGTAGCAAAAATGGAGAGGTGGTGTACAATGCAGAGGTGGTGTAGCTTTCTTGTCAGCAGAGGAACCCTCACTTGCTATCCCAAACAATGAAACTATGCCCCAAGGAACTGCCTGCACTTTTTGCACTTAAAATGGCGTAGCAAAAATGGAGAGGTGGTGTACAATGCAGAGCTGGTGTAGCTTTCTTGTCAGTAGAGGAACCCTCCCTTACTATCCCAGACAATGAAACTATGCACCAAGGAACTGCCTGCACTTTTTGCACTTAAAAAGGCGTAGCAAAAATGGAGAGGTGGTGTACAAAGCAGAGCTGGTGTAGCTTTCTTGTCAGTAGAGGAACCCTCCCTTACTATCCCAGACAATGAAACTATGCACCAAGGAACTGCCTGCACTTTTTGCACTTAAAAAGGCGTAGCAAAAATGGAGAGGTGGTGTACAAAGCAGAGGTGGTGTAGCTTTCTTGTCAGCAGGGGAACTTTCACTTACTATCCCTGACAATTAAACTATGCCCCAAGGAATTGCCAGAGCTGATTTAGACAGATGCTGTGATAAACCCTTGCACAGCGCTGGCACATACCTACCTAGCAAAAATGGCTATGAACTGCTGTAATGTAGCCCTGAAAAGGGCTGAAATTGCAAGTAGTCCCTAATCCCTAAACCAATGTGCAGATTGCACTGTATAAGTCTATAGCGCACACAGCAGCAGCAGCGGGAGAGGTGACTGTCCCACACCCGCAGCAGAGAGATAATGTAGGCGATGGGGAAAATAGCCGGGTCTTATAGGGCAAGGACATGTGACATGAACAGCCAATGACACATGCCCTTGCTTGTCTGGCAAAAATCTACTTTGCTGTGTGTGTGTCTGTGATTGGCTAACAGCCTGGCCCGCCCAATTGTACACGCGGTTAGGAAAAAAAAAAATGTCGATCGCCATTCTTTCAGCACTCAGCAGCACTGATCTAAACCTCATCCCCCCTGCACACTATATGCTTACTTTTGATAAGATCATTATTAACAGTGACTGACAGTATTACAGTGAAAAACCAGCTAGTAACTAGCTACGCTTTTGATGATCGAACTTTTATCGAACGGTAACTCAAACGGCCGAACTTGAAGCAAATCGTTCGAGTTCGTCGAACGACTCAAACACCGCCCAAAGTCACTCGAATTTGAAATTGGTGAACGGTTGGATTCGAACATCGCTCATCTCTAGTGCAGACACGGTATGGGATGAGAAGGGGGAGCATATATGAGAAAACAGTATGAGAGAAGATGTATGCATAATGAGAGGGGGGATGTATGCGTACACAGTATAAGGAAAAGACAGTAAAAAAACAGTATGGGGAGCAAAGGGGAAGGGAGAAATTTAAGTACACAGTATGGAGTGCGATGAGGGGCATGTATGAGGAAATGGTAAGAGAGAGGGGAATGTATATGTACACAGTATGGAGAGCAAGGTGGATGGGATGGGTGCATAAAAGGTATGGGGAGAAGGGGATGTGTAAGAAGACAGTATGGAGAGCGAAGGGGTAAACATGTGAGGACAAAGTATGGTTAGTGGGGGCGTTGAGAGGAGACAGTATGGGGGTAGGGGAAATGTGTGAGAAGCTTTTTGATGGAAATAGTATGAGAAGACAGTATGGGGGAGAAAGTGTGAGGGGGCACAGAATACAAAACTGGGTAGTGTGTGCGTTGTGGGTTATTTAGAGAGGGAATAGCATGGGGGGACACTGTAAAGACACAGCCAGGAGGGGACAGTATGCGATGGAGGAGGAGTGTGAGGACTGGGCAGTATAGGAGGGACATAGTGTGAGATGTTAGTGTCAAGAGAGGGCTAGTATGAAATGGAGAGTGCAGTGTGGAGGGCATGTTACATAAAAGGGACAGTGTGGAAGTCATATTTTGTGCAATGAACACAGTGAAGGGCAATTATTTAAACAACACCATAACATAGGGCAGATATTTTTATTCAGGAGCATTATAATCATTCTGCTATATTTAAGGGTATTATCTCAGGATGTGCTGCAGAAGACCAAAGAAGATGGAAGTCTGCAGAGACTGGCTGTGAATGTGAAAAGTTATCATGGCGTCTTTACAAAATGAGAAAAGAAAGAGAATGATCAGACACAACGTCATCTATAAGGTACAGTACATAAAGTAGATGTAAATAATTATTTGCTATACTAATTCTCACATCAGTACTGTAGTTCCTGTGTGATCCACAGTCTGAGGATGACTAATAATAACTCCCAGTATCTTCTTACCATTGTTAAGGACATACTAGGAATTGAAGGTTCATGCCATACAAATGTATTTTTAATAGTATACCCACCACTGTTGTTGGTTTATGTTTCAATAAATTATAAAATATCACTGTACTGTAAAGTTTTATGTTTTACATAAATTTCACCTGAAAACCAAATATCCATAACTTTTGTGAGTGGTGTATCTTATCAGACAAATCTGCTTCATCCTCTGCCAGAATTGATTAGTCATTATGAAAATTCTCATTTCTGATGTAAAATCTGTATTCGGTGAAGAGTTTCCCATTACTGAGATAGGAGATGGCAGCTGTTACTGATGAGATTTGGTGAGAGGAGGAGGAGCTAGAGACAAAGGGAGGAGTAATAGGCAGAGGGAGGAGCTAGAGGTAGAACTCCTCCCACTCCCTCTTTTATTCATATAGAATTTCATCAGTAACAACCTCCATCTCCTATCTCAGTAATGGAGAAATCTTCAATGAATACAGATTTTACCTCTGAATTGAGAATTTTGATACTGATTGATCAATTTTGACAGAAAATGAACCAGATTTCTCTAATAAGAAGTATTAAAAAGTTGCTTATTTTCATGTGTAATAATATTGATTTAGCAAATAAATATTAAAATGACGGTTATGCTTTAAAGAGAACCTATCACCAAAAATATGGATTTATTAAAAAGTAAAAGATGTAATTATATGAATATATTAACTTATTTTAGATAGATACTGACTTTCAAAGCATTCAGAATCTAGCTCTTTGTAACTAGTTGTCCACTTACTAATACAATACATGGATTTTGATTAACCGTGTTCACTGTATGGTAATAATGACTGGACAGTATGATTCCATAGGTCAGTACGAGTTTGTTGATACAAAGCATGTATAGTTTTATTTTTATTTAATTGGTACCATTTTTGGGTAGATGCAATGTTTTGATCGTCAGTTATCACAGATCAGCCGGCATGCGTGAGGAAACATGTGGTCTCGCCGCGCGAGCCCACAGTAAAGGGACAGAGGCGGCCTTTTACATCCACAGTCGTGAAGGGGTTATAGGCTTATTTCTACCTTTAGAAATTATCACTTATCCAGCGGAAAGGTGATAACTTGCTGATCACTCGGGGTCCAACCACTGGGATCATGACTGGTCCAAAGAATGAGGTACTGTACAGAACTATCTGAGTCTATTCATTTTCCATAAGACTGACAAAGATAGCAAAGCACAGTTTTTGGCTTTTTTCAACAGTCCCATAGAAAATGAATGGAGCTGTGTTACACATGCTCAGTCACTGATCCATTCCCCACTTTGGGAATTGTCGGGATCCCAGCATTCAGACCTGCATTGATCAGCCATTCATCATCTATCACTTCTAAAGATGAGAATTAAAGCCTTTAAAATCTGATTACTCTTGTTATTTCTTTTTCCTATCTGGCATCATATAACTTGCATTCTACGGTAATTTAGTATTTTATGTACATCTTTGAGTCCAGTACACACAAAAAAAGTGTAAATCATGGGAATGTTGGAGGAGCATAAAATCTTCAGCTATGAATATTTCATTGTAATGTACTTTCTATTCCTATCTCTTGTGTATTTCCCAAATATTGTTGCCTTATTTATGTCTTTGGGACTGATGATATATCTGAGTAAGCCTAAAAAATAAATTCACTCTTCCTTTGTAAGGAGTAATTTCCATTAAGTTATTCACTAATGCATTTTTACAACACAAGAATGCTCATTTTTTTTTAATAGGTTTTTTTTTAATATAAAGTATTCCATGATTTTGATATATAAATAAGAAAAAGTTGCAAATTTAATGAACAAAAAAAAAGTAGTCTCAAACTAAACTTATTATGTTATTATCCACACATGCACACCATTAGTATTCATTAAAGTATGAGTATGATGCATTCCACTTTTAAATAAAAAGGAAAATAATAAATAAAAATAATTGTATGATCCGTATGATCCCATAATACAACTTGTAAAATATGTTCCACAACTGCAGGTTGATCTGTTTTTACATATTAGTCATCCAAAGATGTAAGGTGTGTAGATAGATTCCATGATGCATAAAGAATCCATGATCCATCCATGATATAAAAAGTTAGAGGTCACTAAAATAAACCTGTTCAATTGGAGCAGTAGAGAATGACTACCAATGTTGACTATGGAATCTAGTTAGACTAGGACTTTATTCACATAATTCCATAGTTACATAGTTACTTAGGTTGAAAAAAGACCTAGGTCCATCTAGTTCAACCTTCCTCCACCAGTTCTGCATTTTGTCCCTAAGTCATTTATAACCAACAATGTTTTGTTTACTGAGGAAATCATCCAGCCCTTTTTTTAAAAGCTGTTATAGTATCTGCCTTTACTACCTCTTGTGGTAGGGAATTCCACAGTCTGACTGCTCTAACTGTAAAGAACCCTTTCCTATTTAGCTGTCAGAATCGCTTTTCTTCCACTCGCAGTGAGTGCCCCCTGGTCCTTAGTATTGTCTTTGGAAGAAATAAGTCATGTGCCAGTCCTTTATATTGACCACACATGTATTTATACAAATAAATGAGATCTCCTCTGAGACGTCTTTTTTCTAAGCTAAACATATCTAACTTTTTCAACCTGTCATCATATGGGAGGCCTTCCATTCCTTGTAGTAGTCTAGTTAGCCGCCTTTGAATTGACTTTAACTTCTGAATGTCCTTTTTAAAATGTGGAGCCCAAAACTGGATCCCGTATTCCAGATGTGGCCTTACAAGTGATTTATAGAGGGATAACAACATGTTGGGATCACGGGATCTAATCTCTCTTTTTATACACCCTAGAATCTTGTTTGCTTTTGCAGCTGCTGCTTGACATTGAGTGCTGCTGCTCAGCTTATTTGTAATGAGAATACCCAAGTCCTTCTCCTGTTCTGTAGTCCCGAGTTTACTTACATTTAATGTATACGCAGTTATAGGATTACTCCGTCCTAGGTGCATTACTTTACATTTATCAACATTAAATCTCATTTGCCAAGTATCTGCCCATTCTGACATCTTATCCAGATCTTTTTGTAATATTGTACTATCAAGGTCAGTTTTTAATATCCTAAATAGTTTGGTGTCATCAGCAAAGACTGACACTTTACTATCAATCCCATCTACAAGGTCATTAATAAAGGGATTAAAGAGAATCGGTCCTAGCACAGATCCCTGCGGCACCCCACTGCTGACTATAGCCCATTTGGAGACTGTACCATTTATGACTACTCTTTGTTTCCTATCTTTTAGCCAATTCCTTACCCAGTTGCATATAGTTTCCCCTAATCTTTGCTTCTGGAGTGTTAGTAAAAAGCTATTATGTGGTACAGTATCAAATGGTTTTGCAAAGTCCAAATAAATCACATCAGCTGCATTACCAATATCCAGGTTTGCACTTACCACCCTCATAGAACCCCAACAGGTTGGTTAGACATGACTTATCTTTCATGAATCTATGCTGTCTGTCAGTTATATTATTTTCTGCAATATATTTTTGCATGTCATCCCTTAAAATGCCCTCAAAAATTTTTCATACTACTGATGTTAGGCTTACTGGACGGTAATTGCCTGGATCTACCCTCTTACCTTTCTTAAATATCGGTACCACATCAGTAATCCTCCAATCCTGAGGCTGTCTTTCTAGTAACGCTTGTGGCACCGGTAGTATTTCTGAAAACACTACCTTGGAGGCCCTGGACTTCAGCTTCTCTCCTAGTTCCCTGTAATCATTTTTAAGGACCTTCAACCTGCCTCTAACTTTGTCATTAGTACCAATTTGCACCATGACCACTGGGTTTTCCCCAGCCCCACCCAGCAATCTGTCTATTCGATTCGCAATATGCCGAACCCGAGCACCCGGCAGACAACACACTGTTCGGCATTCACGGTTTCGGTGACAGATGACCCTGTCTGTCCGCCTAATTATAGAGTCCCCTACCACCAACATGTGTCTGGGCTTTGCTGCACTCCTATTTCCCTCCTTCCTACAGCAGTTGTTTTCCTGGTTGCTAGGAGCAGCGTCCTGATGTAGTGATCCTAGTCCTGGCCCTTCTTCCTAATATCAGCTAAACAGGCATATTTACTAGGATGTGCCAGATCAGGACTAGGCTCCCTGACACTTTTCCCCCTGTCAAGAGAGAAATTTTTGGTGAAGACTGCTAACGGAGTCTTCGTTTGGGATATCAGAGACGGTGCTGTATTAGCTGTATATCAGTGCCAATATATCAATGTATATAAGACAAAGAACACACAGACATGCTCTCTTTCAGCCAGCATCATCAACTGACTCGTATAATTAGATAGATCCAATTATTCAGTACGTAAGCATGAATAACCTTGAAGCTAAACAAGGAGTGCTTTTACTCCCCAATTTCTCACAGCACATGGCCTGCCTCCCATACATTCCTTCTGTGTGAACATTTCTGATAACACTTTTACAGCTTCACATTCTGGCTTCATCATCTTTGGTTAACTCCTTCATGATTATACAATTTTGAATTATACTATAGGTCTGTGCAATTGCTACATAGACAGACAGATAATTATGCAACTACATCTACATTTTGATTATTTATATACACAGATATTTTTATTACGTTTGAACAAACAAGCTATAACTCAGTGCCACCTCCACAGTCCCCCCTTAATAGTGGAAGAAGCGTGGCTGGGTTGAGGGTAGTACATCTGTGAAGAGTCACATTGTCAGGCATCAGGAGTGAACACTGGAGACGCAGGTGACGTTGGTAGGAGAGGTGCTTTGGTTGAGCTAGCTTGAGTATGGCTGCTATGTCATGGGGTGCAAAGACTTTGGTTTCATGGCGATACCAAATATGTGTATGTTTGTTTTTATTATTGTTTTATTTTCAATGGGGCAAAATGAGAGTGAGTTGAACTTTGTGTTTTTTTATTTTTTAATATTTTTAAAACTCTTTTTTATTTTTTTTTTACTGCTTTAACTAGTCGTCCTAGGGGACTTTATGACTGCACTGTCTGATCACTTCACCTGATCAGAGAAATGCTTTAACATCGCTCTGATCAGCAGAAATGCTGATCTCCTGTGAGTGCCGCTGCTCTGCCGACATTCACAGGAAGTGACTCATGACAGGAAAGGGGTCATCAGCTGACCCTGTGCTGTCATGGTGGTGGGAAATAGCGCAATCCCTACCGTAGCACATTAGATTGGGCTGTCAGAGTTTGACAGTGTGATTTAAGGGGTAAAATTCTCACTAGCCTGTTAGCCTCATGTGTCTGCTGATCAGATCAGCCGACATGTGTGGGATTTACCGAGGTCTACTGCGGTAATGGGACGGACAAGGCCAAGGACGTACCAGTACATCCTTGGTCATGAAGGGGTTAAAGAAAATCTCTTAGCATGCTTTTGCTATTTAATTTGAGAGCAGCATGATGTGGGAACGGTGATACAGAGGTCAGCATTCAGAGAACTTCTTGATCTGCATCAATGAAAACAGTGATTTTTTTTCAAAAAGACAGCAAACATACCAGTAAGTGATACATAACTGGAATTAGAATCTCTGCCCGTGCATGTTGCCCTCAGATTAAAAAACTTGGTGACAGATTTACTTTCAATCTAAGCACAATGTAGTTCATAAACTATTCATACTACCACCATTATTATCAATCTAATGTGAATGATTTGACCCAAACATGTTTTTTAACTCAAATGGTGTGGGTATAGTATTCAAAGTACACTGCAATACACTATGTGTACCGCTAAGCCACAGTAACCACTAGGGTGACTGCAAAAAATCGATGTCTAAATCTTGTCCGTCTGGACCCCACAAAACGATTCCCCTTTCCAGATATTGAGATAGCCAAAATTTGAGCTCGATCAAACGACGTTAACCCGTGCCGCTCGTCGCTCAAAGTTTGAAAAAATCCAAGTTTTTGGGCAAAAAGCTGACATATGGAGCCATAACTCCAGAACGGTAAATAATAAAAACACGCTTAATATCTCAAAAGAAAGCTAATGTTGTTCTTCAAAATTTATATTTTATACATAATTGTTGTTATTTTAAGTCAAACTGAATTACAACAGCTTTTAGCCCCAAGAACGTGACCTGGTACCACTAGGAGCATACTTCGTATATTTTGTTATTAAGTGATACATTTTGGGTTTTTTTTGTATATTTTTGAGTTTAAAGTAGAAATATAACAAAAAACAAGTAATACTGATAAGTCTAATGACATTTTTTATTTTAAAATATAAAAATGAAATATATAATACATACTAAACAGACACAGAAAAGATACAGATGTAGTACCTACATGAGTTGATAATTTTACATAGTTATCTAATCTATTCTAGAGTTATCTAATCTATTCATAGTTATCTAATCTATTCTATTCTTCTTTGTTAAAGTAGTTTTTGAAACGTCAGAATATAATGCTTGGCATTTGCTTACAACTTGCAGGACATATTGCTTTTGTTCTTCATCTTTTGTCAGAAGGTCGTTAAAGTCGGTTATTAATTTAACACCACGCTCAGCCATATCATTAACTAATTTTAATGTTTTGACAATTTTCAATCCTTCTTGGAAGTGATTATTTTGAGGCCAGGTGTTTGGATTTTGTCTTAGAAAATCTGTTTTTATATTAAATCGGTCAAAGAATGTAAATGTTTCTTTGGTAAGTAAATTTACCAATCCTCCATCAACTACCTCTTTTAATTTTTCTTTCTTAACTTTTGGATTTACAACCCTAGCGTGCTCTGATGGTTCAACTCAATCATAAAGATACCAAATGATGCTCTCATGTACAATTTTCTTTCAATTATAATGAAACTATTTACTTATTTGTTTATCTACTTTTTAGAATAATAATAATAAAATAAACTCACCAATATCAAAAGTTTGTTCTTGGATTTGTGGGTTCATTTTTGCAAGTTCCTTTTGCGCCTTGATTTCTTCAGCTCGAGACAACTTGAGATCCACTCCAGCCATGGAACCTGGGCAGCCCTTCTGCCTCTGTTTCGCGAGAAACGCCTTATCTTCTTCCGATTTCGTCAGAGCCAAGGCATCTTGTTGAGCAATATCAAAGAGATCATTCAACTTTTCAACAAATTGTTTAAATTTGTTCTTGGCCGATTCCGATGTTTTCTTCCGGTCTTTTTGAAGACTTCTCCACTCGGCGTGAAGTTTTTCCAGCTTAGTAATTGCATCTTGCTCATGCTTAGTCGGGATTCGAGCTTTCCCCCAAAAAATGAACACTTCTCGTATGGTCAGTTTTGCTGATTCTCTTACAGTTAATTTCACAGTACGTAAATTATAAAATAAAGCACATAAGACTTGACGATTTGAGGGTAGTTTACAACCGGTGATCTGGTGAAAGGGATAGCCCACAAGAAATATTTTATCCTTGTTCCGGCTTTGTACACCTGATGTGAATGCCATTTCAGAGTCCAATAGGTAAATAACAACTAGAAAAATGAAACAAAATATATTACAAACTTTAATGTCAATAAAATATTTTCAAATATCTTTTAAAATAATACTATAATAGCTATAAAAACAATAACACACACACTTGGAAAATTTAAAAAAAAAGTTAAAATATAATAATTGGATAATTGTTCGATCTAACCAGCTCAAAGGCACTTTAGAAACTAAACTGAATAAATAAAAGGTCGGTTGTACGCTGAAGTAAAATCACCATCCCTAAAATAGAAATTACATGCACCCTGTGTGTAACATATACATTTTGAAGAACAACATTAGCTTTCTTTTGAGATATTAAGCGTGTTTTTATAATTTACCGTTCTGGAGTTATGGCTCCATATGTCAGCTTTTTGGCCAAAAATTTGGATTTTTTTCAAACTTTGAGCAACGAGCGGCACGGGTTAACTTCATTTGATCGAGCTCAAATTTTGGCTATCTCAATATCTGGAAAGGGAAATCATTTTGTGGAGTCCAGACGAACAAGATTCCGCCATTTTTCCCCCCCTATGAGATCCGGTCACCCTAGTAACCACGAAGGGCTAAACACATAAACAGCCACTGGAAGTCATTCATAATTGTGTGGTTACTAGCCATGTGTACGGTGGTCCAGCAGCATAACCAGCCACATTATGTGTTTTCACATTAAAGGAAATCTGATAGCAAGTTTTTGTTACCTCATCTGAGAGCAGCATGATGAAGGTGAAGAGGCCCTGATTCCAGTGATGTATCACTTATGCGGACGTCACACGGTACAATATATCGGGCGATATGTTGGCGGGGTCACGTCGTAAGTGACGCACATCCGGCATCGTTTGATATATTGTAGCGTGTGACAGCTACGAGCGACGATGAACGTGCAAAAATACTCACCTTATCGTTGCTCATTGACACGTCGCTCATTTTCAAAAAGTCGTTTCTTCTTCTGCGTGCCGGTTGTTCATCGTTCCCGGGGCAGCACACATCGCTCCGTGTGACACCCCAGGAACGATGAACACAGCTTACCTGCATCCCGTTGGCAATGCGGAAGGAAGGAGGTGGGCGGGATGTTTACGTCCCGCTCATCTCTGCCCCTCCTCTGCTATTGGCCGGCCACTGTGTGACATCGCTGTGATGCCGAACGTCCCTCCCCCTTCAGGAAGAGGATGATCGCCGCCCACAGCGAGGTCGCCCGGGAGGTAAGTGTGTGTGACGGGGGTTAACGACTTTGTGCGCCAAGGGTAACTAATTGCCCGTGACGCACAAACGACGGGGGCAGGTACGATCGCTCGTGCGATCACACAATAGATCGTCCCGTGTGACGCACACATTAGATTACTGGGTGCAACCATTTTGACACAATTCAAGATTTTACATGTAGCAGAGGTCTGGAAGTTGCCACTGCTTACACCTTGCTGTCACTGTAGATTTCCATAGACAGAAGCTGCTTATCACAGAAGGGGGCCGAGTCAGACTACAGCTCACTGCTCCTCAGACCCACTAATGATAAAGCTGTGGAAGCTTAAACTAACACAAAAGGTAAACAAAACACACTTTGTGATAAGAGACACATGGCTGAACACTCTGTGTTAACCCTTACAGCATGCTGTCTTCAGATTACAAAGCAAAAACCTACTGACACAATAAACCCATTTAATTGTGGTGGCATACCTGTAACATAAAAATGCTGCCAACTACAAGTGCACCATGGCACTGAGCAGATTGCGGGTAATGTGGTTCAGCCAAAAATGTGTAATAATAGCACCTAAGTGGAGTCCTACACTCAAATGAATAAAAAAAAAAATGAAAGATACATTTTTCCTTTAAAATTGGTCCTATCAAGTTCAGAATATATTGTACATGGCATATTCTTCCTCTGATGCAAACTTTTGATAGCAAGTTCAAAGCATTTTCACATGTGTATCTTTAAATGTGAAATGTTCAAAGAGGTAAATTGGAAAATTAGGTATATACTTCAATACATAAAAGATGCTATAAAAAAAAGCAGTGTACATAGTTAACAAACCTCATGATCAAACGAACAGCAACATTTTTGCTTGCTACATGTGTAAACTGATTAGGTAAAGGCAACCATTTTACAGCTGGTGACATTGAAATCTGAGAGATATTTTAAAATAACAGAAACATTTATGAAGGCTATTTCAGGTGACCTTTTTGAGAACATATAAAACCTTCAATTTTCATATTATTTCATCAAACACATATACTTTATTCTCATGTAATAAAATATCTGTATTGGCTTACAAATGATCACTTTTTCATTACCCCATTTTTCCATATATATATATATATATATATATATATATATATATATATATATCTCAAGCATTAAGGGCTGAGTTTCACTGTGTTATCTGTATATAAGAACAAATATTGTGTGTGTTACACTTACAGGGGTCGCCGCTTTATTATTATTATTATATTATTATTATTATTATTATTTATTTATTTATAGAGCAGCATTGATTCCTTTATCTTTATATAGTAATACAACAAATATTCAAATATTGTGTTGTTACACTTACAGGGGTCGCCGCTTTATTATTATTATTATTATTATTATTATTATTTATTTATAGAGCACCATTGATTCCTTTATCTTTATATAGTAATACAATCGTTCTATTACAGTATAAATACAAGAATATTCATATCGTACAAGATCATATTCCCAGTTAGTTTTATAGAAAATTATGTATAGGATTGTAATGAGCAACACGAAAGTCACAACCTGTATTTAGTTTAATTTATGGTATAGTAAAAATGGAAACAATAGGCAAAATTTGGGCAGGAAGAGAAGGATTGTGATGCCTGCTGAGTGGACCAGACCTTGTCAAACTACTACACAGTTAGAGGAGAATATACATCGATCTCTGGTGGTAATTAGAGGTTCAATAAAATATCTTGTAATTAATATTACCTTTCTATATAAAATTCTTAAGGAATCAAAATTAAATTTGCCTCAAAAAGTCCAACACAATCATTCCAAGGCTACCATGTCTGAGTAAAGGCCTCCATATCATTGTTTTTTTATTGCCATTAGTTTGTATCATAACATCATTTTACTGACTCCGCTATAACCATGTTTATTGTCTAGTTTACAACAATGTGGATTTTAAAATGTTCCTGACAATGTATGAGTAGAAATGAGCGAACTTGTTCGAAAAAGATTCGCTAATCTCAAATTCGGCACGAACCTTTGCTCGTTTGGGTCGGGATTGGATTCTTAAACACTTTTCTCAAAAAATTGTCAAAGTTCTGGCTTTGTTCAGTAACTGTTCGTGTTTACACTATTGCAGAAACCATCCATTTCTGGCACCATCACACCCATGTCAAGTATTGGCATGGTTATGATTGACCAGGGAAATAACTGCAAACAAAAAAAAAGGAAGCAAAATGGTTAAAGCAGGACATACAGTTAGGTCCAGAAATATTTGGACAGTGACACAATTTTCGCGAGTTGGGCTCTGCATGCCACCACATTGGATTTGAAATGAAACCTCTACAACAGAATTCAAGTGCAGATTGTAACGTTTAATTTGAAGGTTTGAACAAAAATATCTGATAGAAATTGTAGGAATTGTACACATTTCTTTACAAACACTCCACATTTTAGGAGGTCAACAGTAATTGGACAAATAAACCAAACCCAAACAAAATATTTTTATTTTCAATATTTTGTTGCGAATCCTTTGGAGGCAATCACTGCCTTAAGTCTGGAACCCATGGACATCACCAAACGCTGGGTTTCCTCCTTCTTAATGCTTTGCCAGGCCTTTACAGCTGCAGCCTTCAGGTCTTGCTTGTTTGTGGGTCTTTCCGTCTTAAGTCTGGATTTGAGCAAGTGAAATGCATGCTCAATTGGGTTAAGATCTGGTGATTGACTTGGCCATTGCAGAATGTTCCACTTTTTTGCACTCATGAACTCCTGGGTAGCTTTGGCTGTATACTTGGGGTCATTGTCCATCTGTACTATGAAGCGCCGTCCGATCAACTTTGCGGCATTTGGCTGAATCTGGGCTGAAAGTATATCCCGGTACACTTCAGAATTCATCCGGCTACTCTTGTCTGCTGTTATGTCATCAATAAACACAAGTGACCCAGTTCCATTGAAAGCCATGCATGCCCATGCCATCACGTTGCCTCCACCATGTTTTACAGAGGATGTGGTGTGCCTTGGATCATGTGCCGTTCCCTTTCTTCTCCAAACTTTTTTCTTCCCATTATTCTGGTACAGGTTGATCTTTGTCTCATCTGTCCATAGAATACTTTTCCAGAACTGAGCTGGCTTCATGAGGTGTTTTTCAGCAAATTTAACTCTGGCCTGTCTATTTTTGGAATTGATGAATGGTTTGCATCTGGATGTGAACCCTTTGTATTTACTTTCATGGAGTCTTCTCTTTACTGTTGACTTAGAGACAGATACACCTACTTCACTGAGAGTGTTCTGGACTTCAGTTGATGTTGTGAACGGGTTCTTCTTCACCAAAGAAAGTATGCGGCGATCATCCACCACTGTTGTCATCCGTGGACGCCCAGGCCTTTTTGAGTTCCCAAGCTCACCAGTCAATTCCTTTTGTTCTCAGAATGTACCCGACTGTTGATTTTGCTACTCCAAGCATGTCTGCTATCTCTCTGATGGATTTTTTCTTTTTTTTTCAGCCTCAGGATGTTCTGCTTCACCTCAATTGAGAGTTCCTTAGACCGCATGTTGTCTGGTCACAGCAACAGCTTCCAAATGCAAAACCACACACCTGTAATCAACCCCAGACCTTTTAACTACTTCATTGATTACAGGTTAACGAGGGAGACACCTTCAGAGTTAATTGCAGCCCTTAGAGTCCCTTGTCCAATTACTTTTGGTCCCTTGAAAAAGAGGAGGTTATGCATTACAGAGCTATGATTCCTAAACCCTTTCTCCGATTTGGATGTGAAAACTCTCATATTGCAGCTGGGAGTGTGCACTTTCAGCCCATATTATATATATAATTGTATTTCTGAACATGTTTTTGTAAACAGCTAAAATAACAAAACTTGTGTCACGGTCCAAATATTTCTGGCCCTGACTGTACCAGTGTACGAGTGACTGTAACACTACTTCCGGGTCTGCTCACTATCCCAATAGAAGGTCATAGCGTTTGGCTGCGCAAAATGCTCCCTGACGTTCTCTTGTTGCTACTGTTAGTATTTATTGTACTTGTAGTTTTCCTGCTGGGTTTCCAGCCCTTTCCCTTTATTCCCTTTGTGCTTAAATACTCCCATCTGCCCTGGACTTGTGCTGGTGATATTATTCAGTTCTTTCAATTTCTGGTTGCAAGCAGGTAGCTTAGACTTATCTGTGGTATCATTGCTGAAACTTTGCTGAACTTCTACCTGAGTCATCTATGGATATAAAGTTCATGCACTTTTCCCCTGTGCGTCCTCCTTGTGTCTTCTTTACTGTTTAGTGGGGTTGACGAAGAGCTCATCCCACCCATTCCCTATGTAGGTTCCTGCACAAGGCATACCTAGGGGTAGGCATCCGGCTTGACGCATAGGTGAGGAACCTATCTAGGGTGATGAGGGACCAGAGGTAGGATTGGTGAGGGGTCACCATCTCCCCCTTCCTTAGGCACAGAGTTCACATTCCCTTCCCTTTCACCGTTCGCTTGGTACTTTCCCATACCTAGTGTGACACTGGCTTGCCTGCGCCTGGGTCTCTGATTGTTTGTCCTCACAGTAGCTGTCTGTCTGCCCAAGTGAAGTGTAAAAATAAGTAACTAGATAAAAAAAGGTGAGCAGTCCACTGTATATTTATACCCAGTGCAGATAAAACATATGGATACAGACTGCAGCCAGCCCTCAGCTGTGTGTGATATCTTGGCTGTGTATCTAAATACAAGAGACCCCATGTGGCTTTTTTTTCTTACATGATTTAAATGAATAATTTTTTAAAATGGCATACGGTTCCCTCCTCCCAATTTTGATACACAGCCGTTATAAAGCCCGACAGCTGGGGGCTGGTATTCTCAGGCTGGGGTGGCTGATAGTTATTGACCCCACCTAGCCTAAAAATAGCAGCCTGCAGCCATCGTATATATGGCTGTCCCATTAATCTGCTTCCTGGAGTAAAACTTTCCAAGTCCAGACTGTATAAGCTTTCTGGCACAGAGAGACAAGCCCATGAAAGATTACATTGCTGAGAGTCTAAAAAAAGGACATCAGAGCCCCTCTTCGCCTGTGGCGGCAGGGTTCTTCTTCGATAAGAAGAAAAACAGGGTCTCCACTCTTGTTTAGATTTTTGGGAATTGCACCAGATTACTATCCGAGACTCTTATCCTCTTCCTCTGATTCTGGATCTATTCAACCAGATTGTGGGAGCTAATTAGTTTGATTTAAAGGGGGCTTACAATGTGGTTAAAATCGAAGAAGTGAATGAATGGAAAATGGCTTTCAAAGGTCACTTTGAAAGCCTTGTCATGCCATTTGGTCACACTAATGCCCCTGCCGTTTTCCAGCATTTTGTGAATGATATTTTCACAATTAGGTGGGCAGATTTGTGGTGGATTATTTGGATGATATCTTGATCTACTCACCCAATATGGAAACACATCAGGTATATATTAAACAGGTATCAAAGATCTTGAGAGATAACAAACTGTATGCAAAACTGGAGAAGTGTGTTTTCGCTGTTCAAGAGGTGCAGTTTTTGGGATACCTGTTGTATGCTTTGGGTTTTCAGATGGATCCTGAGAAGGCCCGTGCGGTACTCGATTGGGATCATCCAGAAACCATGAAAGTGACGCACCCCAGGGCCTTGGGGTACTCGGTCCCAGGCCTTGAATCACGGGGACATATTACGGATGGCCGTTACCCTGGGGCTCGCTTAAAAAAGGGGAAATAAAAAAAAAATGAAAATAAAATAAAGTTTTTCATGACACCACTTGCGGTATGTGGCTATGTGGGCAAAGCCGCTGTTGAAAAGTCTCTCACTACTGGGGCTGGTAGTATAGGTGGGCTTGGATGTTATGGCCCTCCGCAAGTAGAGCTAGGCCCCAGGGGAAGATGATGGTGGTTGTAGTATGGTGAAAGTTGGTGATGCAGAGGTGCAGGAAGAATTCAGACAACACAGGGGCTGTGGTTTAACTTGTTACTTACTCACTGGTTCTGTGAATCTGTAACCCGGCTGGTGTTGGTTTCTACCAATCTGGGCCCCAGGTGGTGCCGGTATGGTGACCTAGTGAGCTTTACTTCCATGCACCCATTTACAGTTGGGCCTGAAGCGTTCTGGGGTCCCTTCCTGTTCTCACAGTCCTTGCCCGTATGGCAGGCAGCTTGAACCTCTCTTGGGTTGGACCTCTGTCCTAGTTCCCGGGTTCCCTCTTTGCTGCTGTGCCTCTGACACTAATGTTGGTGAGTAACCCTGATGATTCCCTCACTGGGCAGATTTATCAGGAGAGCTTGAAGTGTCTTCCTGAACTAGGGCTCTGCATCCCGCCGTTGCATGGTCCCGTGAGTACTCACACTGTACTCTCCCTGGCGACCGTACACCTTGAGCCAACAAGTCACGTTACACTTTTTGTCTGAATGTCGACTTCTGACTGACTTAGGACGGACGGTCCGACTGACTTTGGACTCACTGTCTATCAAGATGTCTGTCTCCCGTCAACTGCACTGACTAGCCCCTCCTCCTCCCAGGTGTCTGACTAGTGGATTGGATAAGTCCCGACCAATAGGTGGCTATCCATCAGATCCGTTTCTAGCCTGTTACTTAGTCAGGGAAAAAGGGCATGTGTTTGAATGTTATTTACCGGCACTGGTCTTCCAGGAACCCGGGGTTAGCACCGCACCTGTTACCGGGTACAATACCCTGTGTCACCTGATGCCGCAGGGGTGCCACATTCCCCCTTGATAAATCCCAGCACATCCTCGGGCTGCAGACATAAACAAAATACCACATTTTTGTACTATGCAGAAAAAGTTAGAAACTTCCTTCCCTTGCAAGGGAGGCATTTTTCTTGAATGTTTCAGTAAAATGAAACATATAAACATGATGCAACCCTTCTGCCACCCACTACCCGGTGTCCTTGGTGTCCTCTTCGAAAGACTGTGTTGCAGAATAAGGGTCCTCTTCGAAAGACTGTATTGCAGTATTACTCTGGTAGTTTGCAAAACTGGTGCAACTATTTACAGTACATTGAAAGTTTTTGCTACTACTAGTCCAGTAGCTGGTGGTCCATACTTATCAATATATCACAGAATGATCCAAAAGGTTTATATAGGAAAGTCTCTGTAGGACTAATAAATTACAGTGACATTTATATTTTACAACCATTCTTACTTTTCTATGGTTCCCTATGGGTGTCTCCGCTTAGGAGCCCTGGTCTCTACCTCCCAACCCCAAGAACTTGCTTTTCCTAACTTAATGTTCATGGGGCTGAGCCCAGTTCCTCCACCCTTCTGTACACTACTATTTTCAGTCTATGTACATAACTATACCTTTTTATACTTTTTCCTTTTTACACTAAGGGCGGCGTTACACAGTACGATATATCGTACGATATGTCGTCGGGGTCACAGAATTCCTGACGCATATCCGGCATCGTTATAGATGTCGTACCGTGTGACACCTCCGAACGACTGTTAACGAGCAAAAATACTCACCTTATCGTTGCTCGTTGACACGTCGTTCATTTCCATAATGTCATTCCTCCTTCTGAGCGCCGGTTGTTCGTCGTTCCCGTGGCAGCACACATTGCTACGTGTGACACCCCCAGGAACGACGAACAACAACTTACCTACATTCCGCCGGCAATGAGGAAGGAAGGAGGTGGGCGGGATGTTACGTCTCGCTCATCTCTGCCCCTCCGCTTCTATTGGGCGGCCGCTGTGTGACGTCGCTGTGAGGCTTAACATCCCTCCCCTTTCAGGAAGAGGATGTTCGCCGCCCACAGCAACGTCGTTAGGGAGGTAAGTATGTGTGACGGGGGTTTAACGACTTTGTGCGACACGAGCAATGAATTGCCCGTGACAAACAAACGACGGGGGTGGGTGCGATCGCTCATGCGATCGCACGATAAATCGTTGCGTGTAACGCCGCCCTTACTCTCTGTACCTGAGCAGGGGCTGACCAAAGTTGCTACGACTTGAACTTCGTAACTCAAGTGTCTCAGATTGTCCCTGTTGCACTCTGGTATCTGGTGTAAGTATCTCACTAGTGTCTGTACTCTGGATAGACCCATGTGTTATAGGTAGACTGGGTAATTGTCTGCGACTCCTTAGTCTCACTGTAGGATTGACAGGTTCACTGATTGCAGGCTTCTCTGGTTCTGCTACAATACGTAGTTCTTCTGGAGCTTGAACGGATTCTTCCATTCTTTCCTGTACGTCTGCTGGTTGTGGGAAAGTAAGTAATGGCACTATGATGGCTCCATTGTAATGAGGCCAATTCTCAGGAAAGTCTCCGAGTACTGAACTACAATTCCCATCTCTAAATCAACTGGCAATCTTCCAGGCCTTGCTCTCATTAGATATGCTGGTGTATAGTTGGTGGAACTCACAGGGATGTTGTTATACATGTCCACTAAGTCAGGTAACTTTTCTGGCCACATGTTTCTTTCTTCCAATGGCAAGGTTTTCAACAGGTCAATGACTACCTGATTAATTTTCTCACACATGCCGCTGGTCTGTGGATGATAAGGCATAGTACGGATTTTCTTACAGCCATATAGGTTGCAAAACTCTTGAAATACTTCAGCTTCAAATGCAGGGCCTTGATCTGTTAGTACCTGCTCTGCATACCCATGTGGTCTACAAAAGTAGGCTTGAAAGGTTCTTGCTGCAGTTTGTGCTGTTAAGTCTTTTACTGGAACCACCACTAGGAACCTGTAATAATGGTCCACCATTGTAAGAGCATATGTATAGCCTTTCCTACTGGGTGTCAGTTTTACATTATCTAGAACTACAAGTTTTAATGGCTGCTTGGGGATAATTGGTTGCAGCGGTGCCCTTTGGCTGTCACGGTCTTTTCTTCTCAGGTTGCAAGGACCACAATTTCTACACCATTTCTCTATAGTTATAAAATATAAATCCAGCGCAATCACATGGAATATTAAAAAGTTGTCTTCTTTATTGATAGTTTTTCATAAAATCCAAAAGGTACATGCAGCATAAACATAAAGGATGCCCAGGTCAGAGCGACGAGTTTCAACAAACTGTCTTAATCATGGACCATGATTAAGACAGTTTGTTGAAACGCGTCGCTCTGACCTGGGCATCCTTTATTTTTATGCTGCATGTACCTTTTGGATTTTATGAAAAACTATCAATAAAGAAGACAACTTATTAATATTCCATGTGATTGCGCTGGATTTATATTTTATATCTATTTGGAGACTTCTGACCATCCGTGCGCTGATCATCCACCACAGGACGATTATGGGACTGCAGCAGGCTTGGTGAGCTGATATTACCTATTATTGCTATTTCTCTATAGTGGTTCTCATGCCAACCCAATAAAATGTCTCACGTAACAGTGTCTCCAGCTTTTTCCATCCGAAGTGTCCTGCTCCATCGTGGTATGTCACCAGCACCATCTGGACATTTCTCTTTGGTACTACCACTTGCCACACCATCTCGTGGGTTTTAGGAGTGGTAACACATCTACACAGCTTGCCTTGATAGATGAACAGCCTGCTCCTCTCTTTCCATAGATGTTGCGCTTTGAGTGGAGCATCTGGGCCCAGACATGAGTCTGGTTCGGTTATCACCTCTTTAACTAAGCTAACTGCCGGGTCATTGTCTTGTGTCTCCTTCCACCCATGGTGAGGTAACAGGTTCAGCACCGCTTCTTGACGTTTTTTTGAGGTGATTCGGTATTCCCTTGATCCCAGTGCCAGTGTTGTGACCTGGTGAACTTTACTTCCATGCACCCGTCTACAGTTGGTGGGTCCCTGTGGCCTGAAGCGTTTTGGTTTCCCCTCCTGTTGTCACAGTCCTGACCCGTATGGCAGGCAGCTTGAACCTCTCTTGGGTTGGACCTCTGTCCCAATTCCCGGGTTCCCTCTTTGCTTCTGTGCCCCGGACTCTAACGTTGGTAAGGAACCCTGATGATTCCCTCACTGGGCAGATTTGTCAGGAGAGCTTGAAGAGTCTTCCTGAACTAGGGCTCTGCACCCCGCCGGTGCTCGGTCCTGTGAGTACTCACACTGTACTCTCCCTGGCAACCATACGCCTTGAGCCCAACAAGTCACGTTACACTTTTTGTCTGAATGTCGACTTCTGACTGACTTAGCACGGACCGTCCGACTGACTTCGGACTCACTGTCTGTCAAGATGTCTGTCTCCCGTCAACTGCACTGACTAGCCCCTCCTACCATAAAAACCAGTCATATCTCAAGTCTGCCACATATTTCAATCCCAGGCAGGCTAGATGTTCATTGTTTTGTTCCTGCTTTAATTTTACTGTCACTTACTCTCCAAGGATTTAAAACATCAAGGCAGATGCATTGTCCTGGAGCTTCCCTGGTCATAGTGATCATGTCAACCTGATACCCATTTTGCAGAAGGGGGTGGCCATCACGGCCTTGTGCTCAGACCTGGAAGAGGAGGTTTTGGAGACTCAGGGGGACGCTCCGGACTTTTGCCCTTCAGGGAGGTTATTCGTGCCACCTAAGTTGCGCAGTAAAATAATTGGGGAACATCACAATACTATACTTATGGGTCATTCAGGTACTAAAGCAAGCTTGGACCTCCTTTCTGTCATTTTTGGTTGCATGAGGATGTGGTTCACTGTGTCTTCCTGCATTATATGCGCACATTCCAAGGTAACATATTGTCAGGGCAGGGAGGACTGGTAAGCCCAGGAGGTGGATCCACTGGACCGAGTACGCCACCAGGTGGCAGAGTACACGGCAGCCGGAGCACTGACGTGGCCGGGACGGTTATAACCGGGTCAGCAGGATCACGGAGTTCTATGGGATAATGCAGGAAACAGGCACAGGTACCCGGTAGCAACAGACAAACAGTCACAGGAGAGAGCACAAGGGGACCTGAGCATCTAGCTCTAAAGACAAGCTAAAGGACACGTTGATCAGGCAACGCCCCTATGGAAAGGCAAGTCTTATATACCCAGCACAGCCTCGTGTCATTTCCTGCTGCAGGTGTGCTGGGCCTATAAGACCAGGAGAGTGGGCGCGGCCCGGTCCTATACAGAATCCTGAGGCCAATACTCAAAGTCAGACTCCTGAGACCAGGAGCATGACTCAGGGGAGCAGGAGCGGGAGCGGCAGCCATGACTGGTGGACACATGGATTGGATCAGTGGGTAAGGAGTGGTGCTGGGACACGGGGAGCGTGACAGTACCCCCCCCTCTAAGCCCCCCCCTCCGAGCACAGAACCCCAGGGGCACCCCGGATCGAGACACCGGATCGGGACCCAACGCAAAGGCGGGGAAGGACCGCTGACCCCGTACCGCCTTCTTAGCTGCACGGCGCGTAGCCGATCTCCCAGCAGTGGCAACGGGGGCAACGGGAAGAGGAGGACCGTCAGAAACAGGACTGGCAGCGAGGACAACCGGCCCGGGCGTCTCGGACCGGACACAGGACAGGGACTCATCCCCGGCAGCCGTTGGCATCAGAGTCTCAATCGTCAGGGACGGTGGAACGACGCTGGAGAGCGCCGTCACTTCCGGTTCTGGTGGCACCACAGGCACAAGTGCCAGGAGCTGTGGTACACCGCTGGACTGCGTCAGATTCTCCTCTTCTTGTGCCATGATAGGGTCAGGTGACAGGGACCGAGGAACAGGCTGTAGGCAGGTATCATGGCACGAGGGACTCCAGCGAGAGATTGCCCCAGAGCGCCAACTGATGTCAGGGTCATGTAGTCGCAGCCAGGGCAGACCCAGCAGGAGCGCAGGAGTCATTCTCGGGATGACGTAGAACGCAATAGTCTCAGTGTGCTGGGTACCAATACAAAGTCTCACGGGTTCGGTGGTGTACCGGACAGGTTCGTATAATTGTTTTCCGTCCACGGAGGCGAACCAGAGGGGTTTTGCAAGCGGGATGACCGGTATCCGATAACGATCCACGGTAGCTTGTCGGATGAAATTAGCCGCTGCTCCCGAATCAATGTGAGCCTCCGCCGTGAACTGGGTCTTCTCGGTCGTGACCTGGACAGTCTGTGTAACCGGGACTGAAGGAATTCCGGTACCAAGGGTGGCGGTTCCCACCATCCCTTGGGCTTGGGGTCTACCTGGTCTCTCCGGGCAAGAGCGGAGCAGATGAGAACCGCTTCCGCAGTAGAAACACAGGCCCCGGGCGAGTCGCTCTGCGCGGCGTTGCTCGGCTTGGCTCAGCCGGTCTATTTGCATGGGTTCCGGGAACATGTCACAGGAAGGCAGGGGCAAAGGAGCGGTAGGCCTCTGCGGGGACAAGGCGTGACGGGGTGGTAGCTTCTCCCGGAATACCTCTTTGGTTCGCTCCTGGAAACGGAGGTCAATCCGGGTGGCTAAAGATATTAAGGCGTCCAAGGTGCGTGGAACGTCACGGCCAGCAAGCTCATCTTTGACGCGGCCAGAGAGTCCTTCCCAAAAGGCCGCCGTCAAGGCCTCATTGTTCCAGCCCAGCTCAGAGGCGAGCGTGCGGAACTGGATGGCGTATTGGCCGACGGTCAGGGTCCCTTGGCGTAGCCGGAGGAGCGAAGAGGTCACCGTGGTGGCACGTCCGGGTTCATCGAATGTACCTCGGAAAGCGTGCAGGAATTCCCGGATGTCAGTGGTCACTGGATCCTCATTCTCCCACAGGGGGTTAATCCAGGCTAGAGCTTCGCCTTCCAAGTGTGACATCAGGAACGCCACTTTAGCCTGGTCTGAGACAAACAAATGAGGAAGTAACTTGAAATGCAGGGAGCACTGGTTCAAAAACCCCCGGCAGTTCTTGGGGTCCCCAGCATAGCGAGGCGGAGCAGCGAGGCGAAGTTGCGAGGTTGCGGAGACAGCAGGTTCAGATCCGGACGCCGTTTGCTGCGTGGACCGAGACGAGGCGGCAGTCTGTAATGTGTACAACCGGTGGTCCACAGACGTCAGGAACTTTAGTATGCGGTGTAAGGTGTCACGCTGTTGCACCAGTTCCTGGCGTAGTTCGGCCAGCTCAGATGTTTGTGCTCCAGCGGGATCCATGGCCTGATCAATCTGTCAGGGCAGGGAGGACTGGTAAGCCCAGGAGGTGGATCCACTGGACCGAGTACGCCACCAGGTGGCAGAGTACACGGCAGCCGGAGCACTGACGTGGCCGGGACGGTTATAACCGGGTCAGCAGGATCACGGAGTTCTATGGGATAATGCAGGAAACAGGCACAGGTACCCGGTAGCAACAGACAAACAGTCACAGGAGAGAGCACAAGGGGACCTGAGCATCTAGCTCTAAAGACAAGCTAAAGGACACGTTGATCAGGCAACGCCCCTATGGAAAGGCAAGTCTTATATACCCAGCACAGCCTCGTGTCATTTCCTGCTGCAGGTGTGCTGGGCCTATAAGACCAGGAGAGTGGGCGCGGCCCGGTCCTATACAGAATCCTGAGGCCAATACTCAAAGTCAGACTCCTGAGACCAGGAGCATGACTCAGGGGAGCAGGAGCGGGAGCGGCAGCCATGACTGGTGGACACATGGATTGGATCAGTGGGTAAGGAGTGGTGCTGGGACACGGGGAGCGTGACACATATATTCACCCATCAGGATCTCTTCTGTCATTGGCTATCCCTATAGACCATGGATGCATTTATCCATGGATTTAATTACTGACCTACCTTTATCTTCGGCAAAGACTATGGTTTTAGTAGTTGTGGATAGATTCAGTAAGATGGCACATTTCATCATGTTACTTACTAAAGCCAAGACTCTGGCTCAGGTGTTAATCAATAAGATTGTGAAGCTTCACGGGGTTCCTTTCGATGTGGTCTCAGATTAATTAACCCAGTTTGTTTCCAAATTTTAGAAAGCATTTTGTGCATCTTTTGCCTTCCATCCTCAGTTAAATGGGCAGACCAAGTGCCTAAATCATAATTTGAAAATTTACCTTAGGTTTTTTGTATCCGAGAACCTGGAGGATTGGGCATCTCATGTACCATTGGCTGAAAATTTGCTTTAGGGTAAGTTCACACAGTGCGTTTTTTGCGGCGTTTTTGCGCAGTTTTCGGGTGCGTTTTTGCTCAGAAAACTGCATGACTTTGCTTCCCCAGCAAAGTCTGAGTTTTCATTTTTGCTGTCTGCACACAGCGTTTTTTTCAGCTGCGTTTTTGTGGTGCCACAAAAACGCAGCATGTCAATTATTCCCGCGTTTTTCACTGCGCTTTTCATCCATTGAGTGCAATGGGATGTTGAAAGACGCAATGAGAAACGCAAATAGCTGCGTATTGGTGCGTTTTGGTGCGTTTCTAAGACCAAAAACGCAGCTATAAACGCAGGAGGTGGGTAGTAAAGTGACGTGTACAGGAAGAGGATTCCTTCTGTCAGTAAACACAGAAGCGTGAATCCTCCCGGTACCGTCACCGCCGCTTCCACCTCCCGTCCTGTGCATGTCAGCTGCCGTGCGGCGCCATGTCTGGGCGGGAGGTGGAAGCGGCTGCAAAAACAAAAGTGAACAGTAGAAAAAAAAAAAGTTATACTCACCTGTCTGCAGACTCCCGGTGCCATGCCGGCTCCCAGATCCTCCTACCGGTATCGCCGCTCCGGGTGTGTGCAGTCTCCCCGGGTACGTATGCCTGCAGGATGCAGGACCTGGCAATGGATCACCTGATGCAGTCACCTGACGCGTCAGCTGATCATAAGTCTCGGGCTGACGCCGGCGCCCGGCCGGTTATCAGCGGATGCGTCAGGAGACTTCATCCCTGATTACCGGCAGCTGCTGCAGCGATCGGACAGGATCAGACGCCCGCCCCATCGCTGCAGGAGCTGCCGGTAACCAGCACATAAGTGAGTATTTTTTATTTTTTTTTTGCACCGATGCATCAGCTGATTGTATAATCGGCTTTTATGCAATCAGCTGATGTGTGATGTGCTTCAGCCCCTAGAACCTGACACATCATCTGATCGCTTTGCCTTCCAGCAAACCAATCAGATGATATTGGATCCGGATTGGACGGCGCGGGACCCTTGACCCAGGATTACTGCGGAGGGGGGGCTCTTTATTTCAATAAAGATGGAGTCACTAATTGTATTGTGTTTTATTTCTAATAAAAATATTTTTCTGTGTGTTGTGTTTTTTTTTTATCTTTACTAGAAATTCATGGTGGCCATGTCTAATATTGGCGTGACACCATGAATTTCGAGCTTAGGGCCAGCTATACAGCTAGCCCTAACCCCATTATTACCCAGCGAGCCACCCAGCATCAGGGCAGCTGGAAGAGTTGGATACAGCGCCAGAAGATGGCGCTTCTATGAAAGCGCCATTTTCTGGGGTGGCTGCGGGACTGCAATTCACAGCGGGGGTGCCCAGAAAGCATGGGCATCCTGCACTGTGGATTCCAATCCCCAGCTGCCTAGTTGTACCCGGCTGGACTCAAAAATTGGGCGAAGCTCACGTCATTTTTTTTTTTTAAATTATTTCATGAAATTCATGAAATAATTAAAAAAAAAAGGGCTTCCCTATATTTTTGGTTCCCAGCCGGGTACAAATAGGCAGCTGGGGGTTGGGGGCAGCCCGTACCTGCCTGCTGTACCTGGCTAGCATACAAAAATATGGCAAAGCCCACGTCATTTTTTTTGTTTGGGGGGGGCAAAGAAATCCTGCATACAGTCCTGGAAGGAGGATGCTGAGCCTTGTAGTTCGGCAGCTGCTGTCTGCTCTCCTGCATACACTATTCGATGGAGGATGCTGAGCCTTGTAGTTCGACAGCTGCTGTCTGCTCTCCTGCATACACTATTGGATGGAGGATGCTGAGCCTTGTAGGTCTGCTCCCCCTGACTCTCCCTCAAGCATACAGTCCTGGATGGAGCATGCTGAGCCTTGTAGTTCTGCAGCTGCTGTCTGCTCTCCTGCATACACTATTGGATGGAGTATGCTGAGCCTTGTAGTTCTGCAGCTGTCTGCTCTTCTGCATACACTAGTGGAGAATGAAGAACACATTGAAGAAGGAAATGACATCAGACCTTTTTTTTTGTTCACTGATAAAAAACGCATAAAGACGCAGTGAGCAAAAACGCAGCAAAACGCAGCAAAAAACGCACCAAATCGTGGCAAAATGCGTGCGTTTTTTGCCGCGGGTGCGTTTTTGTGCGTTTTTTGCCGCAAAAAACGCACAAAAACGCAGCGTCAAAAAAACGCAGTGTGTGAACCTAGCCTTAAACAATCTTCATCGGGAGTCTATTGGCAAGTCACCTTTCTTTGCTGCATACAGTTTTCATCCACAATTTTGTACCTTTAGTGGTAGAGGGGCCTCAGAAGTTCCTGAGGAGGAGCGTTTTGTCTCATCACTATCGTCTGTATGGCAAGGGGTTCAGAGTAATTAAAAGCTGATGGGAGACATACAAATGTATGGCTGACAAAAAAAGCTTGCCAGATCTGGACCTAAGTGTGAATGAGTATGTGTGGTTGTACACCAGGAATAGTAAGTTTAAGATTTCTTCCTGGAAGCTGGGACCTAGGTTTATTGGTCCCTATAAAGTAACCACTGTCACTAACCCACTATCATTTTGTGTAGAGTTACCTCAGGCTCTTAGGATCCACAATGTGTTCCACAGGTCACTGCTCAAACAGTATGTGTTACTTTTGGAGCCATCCCACTTGCCACCGGCACCAGTCAAAGTAGATGGCAATTTAGAGTTTCAAATAGCTAATATTGTTGATTATTTATTTTTTACATCTCTTCAATACTTGGCGCACTGGAGGGGTTACGGTCTAGAAAAAAGGATGTCGGTTCCAGCATTAGATGTGACTACCACAAGGTTGGTTTGTTCATTTCATGCTTCCCATCCAGATAAACCTTGTCCTTAGTGTACGGAGACCACTTGTAGAAGGGGGGGTACTGTTACGGATGTGTCACGCTTGACAGACAGTGCTGTGGTGTCTGGCTGTAGAAGGTTGCAGTGTTTGGCTACACAAGCTGCTCCTTGACTTTCCCTTTTTCCCTACTAGGGGTTAATCTCTTTCACTTTAGGACCCTATGGATTTCCTCACCTTTCAGCTGTTAATCATCAGCACTTCCCTTTGTGTCTTTAAATACTCTCATTCCCCCTTGTGCTTTACTGGTCATATGTTTAAAAACCCTTTACAGGTCTTGAGTGCAATCAGTCGGCTTGTATTCATCTGGAGAAACTTTGTTGTTGTTGCAGTTCGTCTCACTAAATCATCTGGAGATAAGTTATTCATATACTATTCCCTGTGTGTTCTTTAGTACTTAGTGGGGTTGACTAAGCGCTCATCCCATCCATTCTCTACCTAGGGGCCCAGCTCAGGGTTAGCGAGGGTTAGGTATCCTGCTTGGCACATAGGTGCAGAACCTTTCTAGGTTGGTGAGGGAAGCCAGGGGCTAGCGGTAGGCTTGGTCAGTGGTCACCATTTCCCCTTCCCTAGACACAGGGTTTCCCTTCCCTTTCATCATTTACTTGGTACTTCCCTGTACCTAGCGTGACAACAACAGTCGGAAAGTCTTGTCATTATAGGAAATATTGACTTTCTCTTGACCCTTAAAGTTTAACTGTCATTTTTTATAGTTTTTTTTTTTATCTAATTTTCTGGAAATTATAAAATATTTATAATATTTCTTTAAACTTAATCCCAGTGCTTTTATTTAAAAATCCTTGATGGAGTTCTTCTCCTTCCTCTTTCCCTAAAAGATAAACACACACTGACTAATGTCCATTCATTTAAAACTGGCTCTATACTTCATTTGTGATCTAGAAGGACATGAAACCGCTGCAGCCAAACACTGGCCACAGCAGCAACATTTTGTAAGCTTGGAGAACACGGGGGGAGACCAGGCATTGTTGCAAGATGGTCAGTTGAGGACTGATGTCCCACAAAGGATGGTAGGACTCCCCGGAGAGCGACACCATACAAAAGGTACACCAGGATGTCCCTGTCACTAGGGTCATGGGAGTGAGTCAGCTACTAACACTCATGTGAGGCTGATCCCTGCACTCCCTAATGTCCTTAAATGGGTTCTTCCCCCCGTGCACTGTCAGGTGCATAGGCTTTCGCTGGTCCTGAACTCACCCTGATTGGTGCAAAGGTGTCATGAGTGTCTCCTGTTATTAGGAGACTTATGACAAGCTTGGGACCTAAGTTTCACATTGCCTTATGAGACTCTGGATTTTAAATGTAATTTGCTTTCTTTTGATGCGTCGAGGGTTAATGTAATTTTACTTCCTAGCCGCTCTTGGTTAGTTTTCCTCAGGTGCAGCCAGTTTGTGGCCACTCCCATCTTATTTAAATAGTCACTTGATCCATCACCGTATGCCGGTAATAAACTCTTCATTCTTAATTAGCCACCCCGGAGAAAGAATACCTCTGGAAGCCACTGGAGTCCTGCTGCTGCTGCTGAAGCCTTGCTGTAGTAGTTCTTTAGGTTTAAGCTCTGGCTAGAGCTGTGAAGTTGGATGTGTATCCTTTAGTCTATGTTCCCCTCTGTCCTCCTTCTCCAAAATAATTTTACCATAGGGGTGATGTCTAGTGCACTCACCGGCCTTGACTCTATACAGGGTGAGTGGAAGGACAGTTAGGGACTGGCCATGTGATGTCAAAAAGGGGAAGGACTCTTTCATGGTCATTAGGGAGCTTAGGGGACAGACACAGGTTAGTGTCAGGAGATGTCCCAACCCCCACTCCCTATTGTCAGGGCCTTTCTCTCCTTTACCATCTCCTTTGATTTTCATGTGTTACGCCGTGTGCCGGACAGTCACCAGTCCGAGCGTGGCGAAGGCCAGCAAGACACTAGTCTCAAAACTACAATAAAACAACAAGAGGAAGGTAAGACAAACAGGGGAAAGACTCAACAAATAGCTACTCAAGCAGGAAACTTTTCTGCTGCAACAGAAACCACACCTCAGTTTCTCCTGGTTCCTTCAAAGTGGTCAGTTCTAGAATGAGCTATAGCCAGCATAGGAGAGAGTGAGGAGTGAGTTTATATAGCGGAAAAATATGGCTGCAGCTGAGATTAACAACTACAAATCAATTTCAGCAGGATAGAAAAGAGACCTTAACACCTTCAGCACCGAATGGAATTAAATACACTCCTACTCAGGATAAGCAATGAGCAGATTTTAAAATCGATCTGCAATCAAACAAACACTGAGACCTTCTGATCCATGATTCCCCCAAGGTATCAGGAGGGTGCAACACACTCCTAACAGCTGAGTATACTATGCTCTTTATGTTGGAGAACTCTGAATGTTTTTTTCGATCTGTCAATGGAAATAATGTAACTGGATTAGCAACTAAAAAGCCACTTTCAAATATCCTGTTATGGAATTTTGAGTTAAAGGGAATTTGTTAGCCATTATTTGCTATGTAATCTTAGAGCACAATATTATACTCTGATTTTAGCCATGTGCCACTTACTAGGCTTTCTTTTGTTGTTTCAATAAAACCAGTGTTTTATCAGCAGGAGATTAACACTACCGGACAACTGGCCTACTGTCTCCTGGTCCAACCGCATCCCAACCACTGATCAGCAGAAGGCTCTCTGTCAATACACAATGTACACAGAAAGCTGCAATCAGTGGTATGGGCTGTGTTATACAGGGTTCAACATCTTGTGCTCTGCTAAATCTGCAACAGAGAAAACTGTAATTCTATCATAATTACTGCACCCAGTTAACTAAGTGACACATTGCTGGAATCAGGGTCTCTCTCTAAACATCATGCTGATGTCAGTTTATATACAAAAAAACTCTGCTAACAGATTCCATTTGAAAACGGAGTTCTTTTTTCAAGGTCCTTTAAGAATTATTCCCAACTTTGAACACCACCACCAATTCAGAGGATAGGTTATAACTTTCTTATGCTGAGTTCACATGTCCAGTAGTCATCTGTTAGGCCATGTTCACACAGGGCGCTTTTGCAGCGTTTTTTCCTGACCAAAACCTGATCCTGTGGCAGGATGTCTTCTGGGAGACATCTGTCGTTTTGGTGCATTTTGTGGCACTTTTTGTGGCGCTTTTGTGACACCCTGGCAAAATCAGGTAGTCACAAATAGGTCCCTGCATAACACTTTCCCTCATTAGGAAACACACAGCCAACCAGAAAACCCTAGTCACTCCCCTTAGGGAAAGTCAGACACACCAGTGGGCGTGACCAGGCGGTTTGGACACCCCCACCCAGGGGTCCAGATAGCCCGGGGGCGGGAAAGTAAGTCAGTTTGTCTTAGAGTTCAGTTTGGAGAGGAGTGTGGGCTGGAGCTATGGGTAGCTCCAGCAGTCAAGTCCAAGTTGAACGGTGCCAGGGTAGGAGCCCTGGTGCATTGGCTAGGAGGCAGACGGTGGTCTCCGTCAACAGGAGACGGGAAGACGGCTCGGTGGAACCGAGGTGGACTGGGCCAGGGTTGTAGCCCGCCGGTACCAACATGTGGAACCAACCTGGAAACCGTAGCACAAAGGGGGGTACTTGGACCCTGAAGCCAGGAACCAGAAACAAGTGGAACCGGTTAATTAACCGATTGAGGCCTAGACTAGAGGTCCTGTCGCACCCAAACTCGCTTATAGAAGACAACAGCCCACCAATTAGGGATAAGAGGTCACCGCCAGGCCCATAGATCCCACAGGCCAGCGTCTGCGGGCAAGGCTCCTTAGGCCACATCCAGCCGGGAGCGGACTCCTGAGTTTTATACTGGGAAAGTCCACCTTACACAACGGTGAAGGAAAAGGATAGAGACCACCAGCCGGTTGGGGGATCCCGAACGCAACCGGCCGCGGCACCGGCCACCACCACCTTGGTTTACCAGAGACTTGTGTGTTTTACTAACAGTGAGTACACCAGCACCCCCACCAGTCATCATTTCCCCTGCACCAGAGTCACCGGGTCCTGGGGCCACCATCCCTGCCCACGGAGGGGCTAACAACTTGCTGCAGAACATCTCCCCCGGGTGCCCCGTAACAGCAGCGGTGGTGTCCCACCTCACCACACACCGTGGGTGGCTTCACGAACCTATTACGGCCTAGCCCGTACATCTACGTCCCCCATTTTATTTGGCGTCTCCGTGAGACCCCTGGGTTCGGAGACCCTCGAGCCACCACCCCTGAAGGTCTGGATCCGAGTAGCGTTGGCTGCTGGCACGGGGGTGGCACACTTTTACTGTGTTTTGTTGCCCTTCTGTGATGCCCGAACCAAATCCAGACCAGCGGGGGTTCAAAAGGAGCTGAGTGCTGGGTCGGGCCGGGATTGACCTGGATCCCACACTCTGGTAGTAAAAAAAAAAAAAGTAAAAATAAAGAAGAAAACATGAGGCAAGCGCTATAGTTACTAATCTCCAGCGTCACTGTACCTACTACTGTAGGTACTAGATGCTAGATGTATGGGCTCCTTCCAAGTATGATGTCCTTTTAACACGCCCCTATCACATGGGGGGCAGGGGGGGCAAAGCATGATTATAGTGGAAGGGAAAAAACATCACCCACTTATTCAGCTGGTCAACTGCAACTAACCTGGAAGGAGCCCATACATTCTAGGCTCAACCTGCTCCCGTGGCCCCTCCTACTTCTGAGGCCGCTCATTAGTCTCATGCATATTCACTGCTTCCACCTCCACTGGCGTCTGTGATTGGTTGCAGTCAAGCGTGAAACGTGCCCCAGCCTGTGTGACAGTATCTAACTGCAACCAATGACAGACCCGGTCTGCGGGTTTATCGTGCAGTAAAAAATAAATAAATAAAAAAATTGAAATAGGGTCCACAATATTATGATACCCAGCACAGATAAAACCTACTGCTACAGGTTGCAGTACCCAGCCGTGTGCTTATCATAGCTGTGTATCAAAATAAGAGGGACTCCATGCTGTTTTTAATTATTTAAATAAATAAGTTAAAAAAAAAACTGCGTGCGCTTCCCCCCAATTTTGATACCCAGCCAAGGTAAAGCCCACAGCTGGGGGCTGGTATTCTCAGGCTGGCGAGTCACAGCCTAAAAATAACAGCCTGCAGCTGCCCAGGTTAATCGCATCAATTAGATATAACAATCCCAGCACTTTATCCTGCTCTTCCTGATTGCCTTGGTGCGGTGGCAATCGGGCTAATATCAGGGGTTAATCGCAGCTCACAACTGCAACTAAGCCCTAGATTGGTGATGGGGGTGTCTCATACTGTAGATGCCTGCCATTACCAATCTGTAATAAGTAAAAAGAATTAAACACAAACACCAAAAAATATTTTATATGAAATAAAATACAAAAAACACCCTTTCACTACTTTGTTAACCCCATAATCACACCCTTGCAGGTCCAATGTGATCCACACGAGGTCCCACAATGATTCAGCTCTGCTACATCTAAAGATCACAGTGAACGTCATAGAACATGACTGCCCGCTGTGAGCTCCAGGGAGAGAATGAATGAGCCGCGCGTTAAGCGATAACAGCACTCAGGTGATTTTCGGTCACAGCTGGAGATACCTGTGACCATAAATATTCTGAGTGGCGTTACCGCTGAATGCGCAGCACATTCATTCTCTGTATAATAGACCTGAAGACCAGGTCTGTGATTGGTTGCAGTCAGACGCCACACAGGCTGGGGGCGCATCTGACTGTAACCAATCACAGATGCCGTTGGACGGGCAAAGCAGTGAATATGTAATGAAGGTAATGAGCGGCCTGGGAAGTGAAGGAGGGGCTGCAGAAGCGTATAGCCGCGCCAGTGATTCGGTAAATATACCGCGCCTGCTCTAATTCCCCTATCCTTCCCACTACAATATTTAAGTGCCGGCCAGATACCCTGGATCAATTCTGGGCCTGTACCGGGTTTTTTATTAACCTAGTTACCAATCGATCCAGAGTATCTTCAAGGCCACCCATCAATAGGGTGAAAAACCATGGCAAAACCACTGAACAAAATTGACATTCTTTTTATAACACCAAAAAACTGAGCTGTAACAAAAAAAACAGTAAACATGCACGTTCCAAGCATGTAAATGGCAGCCTTTAGACAAGAAAAAAACAAAGAGAAAAATTGTATGAAAAATACCCTGAATAATAATGAATAAAATGCAAGTGCTTAATAACAGGGTACTTAGTATATACATTTTTGCAAGAAGGTAAGAAGCCGTCCCACCTCGTCACGGTGTACCCATCTGGGACGGTCCCTAACCAACTAAAGTTAAAACCATTATATATACCTGACTTGTGTCTATCAAAACTCCAATGTGGATGGTAACAAGTGGTCAGCTGGGTCCCAGATTAAATACACAACAAAGTGGGAAGCAATTGGTTGTTAAGCCTCAGTATAAAGAGGGCTGCACCCCCAACTTGCAGTAAAGCAAGATAGCAGACAAAAAACACCAAAAAACTGAGCTGTAACAAAAAAAAACAGTAAACATGCACGTTCCAAGCATGTAAATGGCAGCCTTTAGACAAGAAAAAAACAAAGAGAAAAATTGTATGAAAAATACCCTGAATAATAATGAATAAAATGCAAGTGCTTAATAACAGGGTACTTAGTATATACATTTTTGCAAAAAGGTAAGAAGCCATCCCACCTCGTCATGGTGTACCCATCTGAAACGGTCCCTAACCAACTAAAGTTAAAACCATTATATATACCTGACTTGTGTCTATCAAAACTCCAATGTGGATAGATAACGCATCAAAAACGGAGGTGGTTCAGAAAACCGTCAGGAAAATCCTGGAGGTGATTTGTGTGTGTGTGCATGAGAGTTTATTACTGGGAAAGGTTTGCAGTTATCAAAGATTGTTGGAACAGAATAACATTTCATACCATCCATATATATGGATTCCATTAACGACAGTATAATAAGTGCCCGGTGTCCCCATTATTCCATTTGCAGTTATCAAAGATTGTTGGAACAGAATAACATTTCATACCATCCATATATATGGATTCCATTAACGACAGTATAATAAGTGCCCGGTGTCCCCATTATTCCATCCGTCCCTCTTGGGCTGATCCATTAATTGTTACGTGTTTTTAATTATTATTGGTAATAAAGATGAATTGTTATATATAATATGGCCTGCATTTTCTTCCTTGGTGGTTACATTGAATTTATGCAATAGAGGCCTCATATGGTTGTTGTGGCTATTGGTGTGTGGGACTGTAAAAAGGAGCGTTTTATTAGCAAGTATTTGCTTAAAACCAAGGCAAATCCGCAGCTAAAAAAAACGCTGCAAAAACACTGCAAAAATGCCCTGTGTGAACATAGCCTAAGAATGGATCCTGCAAACATCCGTTGGCAAAAAAAGTTGTGCAAAACCATTTTTTTTGTCCGTTGCTAAATAACTGATTTCTACAGGATCTCGTTTTTTTTAACATTGGAGTATATGGAGAACAGATCTGTTAATGGATTGCTATTAATCGGCCATTTGTAATGGATCTTGTAAGAAAAACATGGATTCATTACAAATGCAAGAAACACAGATGGCTAAAATAGCAACCTGTTAACGTGCTTCAATGTTAAAAAAAAAACCGGATCCAGCAGAAATCAGTTATTTAACAATGGATAAAAAAAGTTGTGTTTGCACAATTTGTTTGCCAATGGAACTCTCCAGGATCTGTTCCAACAAATGGTTACTGGACATGTGAAGCTGTCAGTAGGAATGCTGGAGATAGTACAGCACTCAGCTTTCTTCTGCATTTCAATAACAATGAAAGTGGTGTTAGAGTACATGCCCTCTTCTGAAAAGGAATTTCAGAGCTCCATTCTCAGAATGAGAGGGGGCCCCAGAAGTCACAACCCACTGATCATAAAGTTGACTCCTATTTTATGGATAGGTGGAAACATTCATTGTTGGGAAAACCCTTATGACCAAAGAAAGTTCTATGTCTGAAGGTCATCGATTTTTGCCTTGATATAATATTTTTAATATATCTGGACCATTTTAAGCTGTACTAATTAACTGGTGAAGTTTTATGTCCAAACAGTTGGATAACTGTTGTTTAGTTTGTCTACATGTCAAGCCAAGCAGGGTTTTTTCCCTTCCGTACTGAGGATCTTCATGCCCATTCTACCCAAGCTAGTGAACTTTGTGCTTATTTGTTGGAATACAGGCTTCTTCTGAAAAGGCATTTCAGATCCCCATTCTTGGAATAGAAATCTGAAGGGCCAGAAACAATCCTGGTTTACATGGAGGTCGGTGTAATGTTTCATGGTCCATGCAGGCATATTTCTGGGTTCCCCCACATCGCATTAATAGGGGTCTACATCTTAAGGATACTTTAGGATCAATTCAGGAGATTATTTTAATGAAAATTGACCAAACTCATAAAATCTTTTTAAACGTATTGTCTCATCAGAGAACCTCAGCAGAAAGATGATTTTGAGTTTCCCTTGCAGCAGACATGGGCAGTATTACATAGTGACCATTCAGATAAATGGATGTCCATTGTTCATTTTACAAGAGGTTCCCTATTTTCTAAAAAGATGAAGACAACACCTTTAATCTTTATGGCAATATACAAAGGAATGGTAAGTACCATATTGTTTTAGCTTTCACTTTCAGGATTTGTAAAATGGTTTTTGTGAGGTCTTCCTTCATGAACAGAATTGAGACAGCATGTTTCAGAAATACAATCCTGGCTTTACACTTCATAAAAGCAGTATCTGTTTCCATAAATTACCAATGCAGAAGAGGATTTTTCTTCTCACTTTCAGTAGGTTTTCAGTGTTCAAAAACCTTTGACAAGTGCACTGAGAGCAATGGAAATGGAATTTTTTTTTTAGAGTGACAGGGGATTGTTAGGAAATGAAGTACAGGTCAATTATGTAAGGAAATTGACATTTCAAGCTAAAAAAAGCTTAAAGATTTTTCAGCGACTGCCAATTTAGATACCCATTTATATCACCTCTGTCAATAGTTGGATTGTAAAATTCTGGAAAATGAGCTACTACAGTGCATCTTAAAGAAATGTAAGACTTTTGAAGCAACTTTTTGCTCATGGATATAAACTTATAAACTTCTGTGTGTATATACAGTATATATACAGCTCTAGCAAAACTTAAGAGACCACTGCACAGTTTAATAAAAATCATCTTCTCTACATGTCTGAGAGCCATTCTATTCCAGTGTCAATTGAATTCCAACCAGAGTACACCTTATTCTACTTAATGTGCTACACCTGAACCAAATATTATTTAACGAGGGAAAAAATAGAAAACACTGCTGTGAGCTTCACAATACTCTTGTCCTCTTGCAACAGGACAAGCTGGATAGCAAAACAAGTGATAATATCCTAAAAATAATAATAATGAAAAAAATAACTTTTAACCATGCCAAAGGAGTTGAAAAGAAAAGTCTTGAGTGAGGAAAAGAAGGGCTCAATTCTGACTTTAATAGCAGAGAGATACAGTGCGTGTCATGTTGCCTCCAGCCTTAAAATTTCTAAGATGGTAGTCCATTACAACAATGTCAAGAAGCAGACATTGGGGACAACAAAGCTACAGACCGGCAAAGGGCAAAAGCGACTCTCCACTGATCGGGATGACCGTCATCTTATTCGAATGTCACTCAGCAATCACAGGATGACATCAAGTGATCTACAAAAAGAATGTCACATGGCAGCTGGGGTGAAGTGCACAGCAAGAACAGTTCGTAACAGGCTCCTAGAGGCAGGGCTCAAGTCATGTAAAGCTAGAAAAAAAGCCTTTCATCAATGAGAAGCAAAGAAGAGTCAGGCTGAAGTTTGCCAAAGACCATAAGGATTGGACCATAGAGGATTGGAGTAAGGTAATCTTCTCTGATGAGTCTAACTTTCAGCTTTGCACAACACCTGGCCGTCTAATGGTTAGACGGAGACCTGGAGAGACGTACAAGCCATAGTGTCTTGCACCCACTGTGAAATTGGTGGAGGATCGGTGATGATATGGGGATGCTTCAGCAAGGCTTGAATTGGGCAGATTAAACTTTGTGAAGGACGTATGAATCAAGCCACATACAAGGTTATCCTGGAAAAATAGTTGCTGTCTTCTGTTCAGGCAATGTTCTCCAACTCTGAGGACTGGATTTTCAAGCAGGACAATGCGCCATGCCACACAGCTACAGTGCCTTGCGAATGTGTTCGGCTCCCTTGAATTTTTAAACCTTTTCCCACATTTCACGCTTCAAAAATAAAGATAAAAATGGTAATGTTATGGTGAAGAATCAACAACAAGTGGGACACAATTGTAAAGTTGAACGAAATTTATTGCTTATTTTAAACTTTTTTAAAAAATAAATAACTGAAAGCGGGAGCGTGCAATATTATTCGTCCCCTTTACTTTCAGTGCCGCAAACTCACTCCAGAAGTTCATTGAGGATCTCTGAATGATCCAATGTTGTCCTAAATGACTGATGATGATAAATATAAGCCACCTGTGTGTAATCAAGTCTCCGTATAAATGCACCTGCTCTGTGATAGTCTCAGTGTTCTGTTTAAAGTGCAGATAGTATAACGAAAACCAAGGAAGACAACAGGCAGTTCCGTGATACTGTTGTGGAGAAGTTTAAAGCCGGATATGGCTACAAAGTTTTTTCCAAAATTTTAAACACCCCAAGGAGCACTGTGTAACCGATCATATTGAAATGGAAGGAGTATCATACTACTGCAAATCTACCAATACCCGGCTGTCCATCCAAACTTTCGTCTCAAACAAGAAGAAGTCTGATCAGAGATGCAGCTAAGAGGTCCATGATCCCTCTGGATGAACTGCAGAGATCTACAGCTGAGGTGGGAGAGTATGTCCATAGGACAACAATCAGTTGTACACTGCACAAATCTGGCCTTTATGGAAGAGTGGCAAGGAGAAAGCCATTTCTCAAAGATATCCATAAAAAGTGTTGTTTAATGTTTGCCACAAGCCACCTGGGAGACACACCAAACATGTGGAAGAAGGTGCTCTGGTCAGATGAAACCAAAGTCGAACTATTTGGGCACAATTCCAAACTATTTGTTTGGCGTAAAAGCAACACAGCTCATCACCTTGGACACACCATCCCCAATGTCAAAGATGGTGGTGGCAGCATCATGATTTGGGCCTGCTTTTCTTCAGCAGGGACAGGGAAGATGGTTAAAATTGATGGGAAGATGGATGGAGACAAATACAGGACTATTCTTGAAGAATACCTGTTGGAGTCTGCAAAAGACCTGAGACTTGGACGGAGATTAGTCTTCCAACAAGACCATGATTCCAAACATAAAGCAAAATCTACAATGGACTACAATGGAATGGTTTACAAATAAACATATACAGGTGTTAGAATGGCCAAGTCAAAGTCCAGACCTAAATCCAATTGAGAATCTTTGGAAAGAGCTGAAAACTGCTGTTCACAAACGCGCTCACACCAACCTCACTCAGTTTGAGCTATTTGCAAAGGAAGAATTGGCAGGAACTTCAGTCTCTTGATGTGTAAAACTGATATAAACATACCCCAAGCAATTTGCAGCTGTAATCGCAGCAAAAGGTGGCGCTACAAAGTATTAACTTAAAGGGGACGAATAATATTGCACGCCCCACTTTTCAGTTATTTATATTTTATAAAAAGATTAAAATAAGCAATAAATTTCGTTCAACTTCACAATTGTGTCCAACGTGTTGTTCATTCTTCACCATAACATAAATTGTTTGAAGCCTGAAATGTGGGAAAAGGTTGAAAAATTCAAGGGAGCTGAATACTTTCACAAGGCACTGTAGGTCAATCAATGTTCGGATGGAGGACCACCACATCAAAACCCTGTCATGGCCAGCCCAATCTTCAGACCTGAACCCCATTTAAAACCTCTGGAATGTAATCAAGAGTAAGGGGTACTTTACACGCTGCGACATCACTAGCGATTGCTAGTGATGTCGAGTGCGATAGCACCCGCCCCCATCGCTCGTGCGACATTTGGTGCTCGCTGCCGTAGTGAACATTATCGCTACGGCAGCGTCACACGCACATATCTTGTCAGCGATGTCGCTGTGACCGCCGAACAATCCCTCCCTCAAGGGGGAGATGCGTTTGGCGTCATAGCGATGTCACTGTGGTGTCACTAAGCAACCGGCCAATAGAAGCGGAGGGGTGGAGATGAGCGGGACGTAACATTCCGCCCACCTCCTTTCTTCCGCATTGCTGGTGGACGCAGGTAAGGAGATGTTCGTCGCTCCCGCGGTGTCACACGTAGCGATGTGTGGTACCACAGGAACGACGAACAACATCGTACCGGTGGTTGCAGCGATATTAAGGAAATGAACGACGTGTCAACGATCACCGTTTTGGAACGATTTTGCGATCGTTGATCATCGCTCATTAGTGTTACACGCTGAGATGTCGCTACCGGTGCCGGATGTGCGTCACTAATGACGTGACCCCGACGATATATCGGTAGCGATGTCGCAGCATGTAAAGTGCCCTTAAGATGGATAGTCATAGCCATCAAACAAAGAAGAACTGCTTAAATTTTTGCACCAGGAGTGGCATAAGGTCACCCAAAAGCAGTGTGAAAGACTGATGGAAAGCATGCCAAGACGCATGAAAACTGTGATTAAAATTCATGGTTATTCCACAAAACATTGATTTTTGAATTCTTCCCGAGTTAAAACATTAGTATTCTTGTTTCTAAATTATTATGAACATTTTTTCTTTGCATTATTTGAGGTCTGAAAGCAATTAACTTTTTTGTTATTTTGACCATTTCTCATTTTCAGAAAATAAATACAAAAATGATTGCTTGGAAATTCAGAGACATGTTGTCAGTAGTTTACAAAATAAAAGAACAATTTACATTTTACTCAAAAATATACCTATAGAGAGAAAAATCTGAAAAACTGACAATTTTTGCAGTGGTCTCTTCATTTTTGCCAGATATATATATACAGTCATATGAAAAAGTTTGGGCACCCCTATTAATGTTAACCTTTTTTCTTTATAACAATTTGGGTTTTTGCAACAGCTATTTCAATTTCATATATCTAATAACTGACGGACTCAGTCCATCAGTTATTAGATATATGAAACTGAAATAGCTATTGCAAAAACCCAAATTGTTATAAAGAAAAAAGGTTAACATTAATAGGGGTGCCCAAACTTTTTCATATGACTTTATATATATATATATATATATATATATATATATATATATATTTATATATATATTTTTATATATATATAGGTAGATAGACAGATAGAGAGAAAGAGATATCTACAGATATGCACATACACACATTATGTAACCTATATTCAGACAAAAAAGTAATTGAAGCATATAGGTAATATGTGATAATAATACGCAGATGAATACAAAATTAAATTGCACAGAAGTTAATGGGCACATTACCATGAATTGGGAATTAATATAAAACAGTAAGTACTAAATTAAAGTGGAGCATTAACTTATATGGCCCTTTTAACATGGCATCATATCACAATGCTGGTGATAGACAGTCAATAGTTATATAATACAGATTGTCATATCTTAGTTACACAACTTATTTAATTAAGGCACAGTGAATAAGATGTAAGAAAAAAGATACTAAACATTAAGTGTTTGACCCTGTTTCTCCTTGTTCAATATTTAATCACTGCTCTGTTAGAAAATAGCTTGGCTAAAAACACTGTGAATGCCCAAGAGTTCAACGCAATGCTGTACTTAACCACATGTACCTAGGTATGAAATATCCTCCCTTAATCCACAGGAGCATTCACATGATAATTAAGTGATGGGGATTTTAGAGGTGAGCTCTTTGCAGAATACATGTATTTTAATAAATCTCTATGGAATCTGTAACTTCAATTATTTCACTAAATAACTAAACAGTGAACACTACGCTAAGGGCTAAGCCACACGGCGAGAAAATCGGTGCGAGTGGAGTGCGATAAAACATCGCATTCCCCTCGGACCAATTCTAGCCTGTGTGTCAGCACACATGGGCGATTATTTTCTCAGCCCTAATCGGACTGAGAAAACAATCGCAGCATGCTGCGATTGTAATCCGAGACTCTTTCTCTCGCACCCATTCAAGTGAATGGGGCGAGAGAAAAATCGCACTGCACTCGCGGTACACCGGTGTACTGCCAGTGCAATGCGAGAATGGCTATAGCTGACTACGCAGGAGAGAGGGAGAGAAATCCCTCCCTCCCCTCCTGAGTGCCGGCCCGCCCCCCGCAGCTGAGGTCTGCTCGCACGAACGGACCTCAGTTGCAAGGACACAAGCATGAGACTCGGCTCTGCTGTACTGCCAGCACGAGCCGAGTCTCATGCAAGGGGATCGCAGTAGTGCCCGTGTGGCCCCAGCCTAAAGGTGATCCTCAAACTATACTGCTATTTATTACAATGTTCAGTTGCCATCTGTATACAAACAAAATATACATTAAAAAAACAATTTTTAGTTTACAAAACATATTTTATAATTTTCACAGCTCAATGTCATAAACGTCTGGGAAGCCCCTGGGGGTTCAAGGTGCTTACTAAACATTTAGATATATTCCTAGAGGGGTCTAGTTTACAAAATGGGGTCATTTGTGGAGGAGCTCCACTGTTTAGGCACCTCAGGGGTCTCCAAACGTGACATGGCATCCGCTAATGATTCCAGCCAATTTTGCAATCAAATGGTGCTCCTTCCCTTCCGAACCCTGCCGTATGGCCAAACTGTAGATTTCCACCATATATGAGGTATTAGTGTGCATAGGGGACATTGCACAATAAATTGTATGGTGCAATTTTTCCTGACACGTTTGTGAAAAAAATAACTACCTGGTTGAAGTAATAATTTTGTGGTATTTTTGTTTATTTTCATGGCTCATCGTTATAAACTTCTGTGTAGCCCCTGGGGGTTTAAGGTGCTAACCAAACATCTAGGTATATTCCTTGAGGGGTCTACTTTCCAAAATGGGGTCACTTGTGTGGGGAGCTGCACTGTTTAGGGACTTCAGGAGTCTCAAAATATGACATGGCATTTGCTAACGATGCCAGCTAATTTTGCTTTCTAAAATTCAAATGGTGCTCCTTCCCTTCTGAGCCCTGCTGTGTGCCCAAATAATTGATTTCAACCACATATGAGTTACCAGTGTACTCAGGAAAAATTGCACAATTAATTGTATGGTGCATTTTTTTCCTGATACCCTTGTGAAACTGCAAAATTTGAAGCTAAAGTAACATTTTTGTGGGAAAAGGTACACACCTAAAGGGTTAATAAACTTCTTGAATGTGGTTTTGAGCAGTGAGAGGGGTGCAGTTTTTAGAATGGTGTCACTTTTGGGTATTTTCTGTCACCCAGGCCTCTCAAAGTCTCTTCAAATGTGCACAATCCTTTAATGGTACCAACACATGACCTGGCAAGCCCTTAAAGGGAACCTGTCAGGTCCCTAGTGCACATAGTGCTTATACAAGTGCATCTCAATAAATTAGTATATCATCTAAAAGTTAATTTATTTCACTAATTCAATACAAAAAGGGAAACGCATATATTATATAGAGTCATTGCACAGAGTGATCTATTTCAAGTGCTTATTTCTGTTAATGTTGATGACTATGGCTTACAGTCAATGAAAACCTAAAAGTCATTATCTCAGAAAATTAGAATAGTTACAACAAAACACCTGCAAAGGCTTCCTAAGCGTTTAAAATGGTACCTTAGGCTATGTGCGCACGTTGCGTAATTACATGCAGTTACGCTGCGCTTTGTAGCGCAGCGTAACTGCATGCGTCCTGCGTCCCCTGCATAATCTATGGAGATTGTGCAAGGGCCGTGCGCATGTGGCGTCTTAGAGCGCAGCGCTTCGGCTGCTGCCCGAAGCGCGCGTTCTAAGAAGTGACATGTCACTTCTTCCGTGCGCTTTGCCGGCAGCCCCTGCTCTGTCTATGGCAGGAGCTGCATGCAGCGCGCACGTTCTCTGCCGGCACCATGCGCTTCAGAACGCAGCTTTTCAGCTGCACTCTGAAGCGCACCTTTTAGGTGCAGTGCAGAGCGCACACGTGCGCACATAGCCTAAGTCTGGTTCAGTAGGTACACAATCATGGGGAAGACTGCTGACTTGACAAATGTCCAGAAGGCTCTCATTAACACACTCCACAAGGAGCGTAAGCCACAAAAGGTAATTGCTAAAGAAGCTGGCTGTTCACACAGTGCTGTATCCAAGCATATTATTGGAAGGTTGAATGGAAGGAAAAAGTGTGGTAGAAAAGGTGCATCATCAACTGGGATAACTACAGACTTGATATGATTGTTAAGAAAAGGCCATTCAAAAATTTGGGGAAGATTCACAAAGAGTGGACTGCTGCTGGAGTCAGTGCTTTAAAAGCCACCACACACAGACGTATCCAGAAATGAGCCAAGGAGAAAAAGAAGTGGACTGCTGCTCAGTGGTCCAAAGTGTTGTTTTCAGATGACAGTAAATTTTGAATTTAATTTGGAAATCAAGGTCCCAGAGTCTGGAGGAAGAGTGGAGAGGCCACAATTCAAGCTGCTTGAGGTCTAGTGTGAAGTTTCCACAATCAGTGATGGTTTGAGGAGCGATGTCATCTGCTGGTGTAGCTCCACTATGTTTTATCAAGACCAAAGTCAGGCCAGTCGTCTACCAGGAAATTTTAGAGCACTTCACGCTTCCCTCTGCCGACAAGCTTTTTGGAGATGGAAATTTGATTTTCCAGCAGGACTTGGCACCTGTCCACACTGCCAAAAGTGCCAATACCTGATTTAATAACCACAGTATCACTGTGCTTGATTGGACAGCAAACTCACCTGACCTAAACCCCATAGAGAATCTATGGGGTATTGTCAAGAGGAAAATGAGAGACACCAGACCCAACAATTCAGACAAGCTGATGGCTGCTATCAAAGCAACCTGGGCTTCCATACCACCTCAACAATGCCACAGGCTAATCGCCTCCATGCCACGCCGCATTGATGCAGTGATTCATGCAAAAGGAGCCCTGACCAAGTATTGAGTGCATTTACTGTACATACTGTTCAGTAGGACAACATTTCTGAGTTTAAAATAATTTTTTCAGTAGGTCTTATATAATATTCTAATATTCTGAGATAATGACTTTTGGGTTTTCATTGGCTCTAAGCCATAATCATCAACATTAACAGAAATAACCACTTGAAATAGATCCCTCTGTTTGTAATGACTCTATATATGCGTTTCCCTTTTGTATTGAATTACTGAAAAAAATTCAATTTTTTATGATATTCTAATTTATTGAGGTTTATTTGTAGTAGCACATATAAACACATTTTTAGAAAAAGTATTTTCTAAAGATCATTTATTAGATGCTAATGAAGGCTGTGACTAGTAGCAATGGCATTAGTTCCCTGGCTAGTCGACCCACTTAGCATGTTAGCACTTCACTGTGAGTGTGCTAACATGCTTTACAGCAGCCAGAGTCATCGCAGCACGATACAAAGCTGCGCATGTGCGCGGCTTTGTACCTGTCATCTTTTTTGATGTTGGGTTTATGCATCCCAGCTTCAAAGAGGCTCACTGCCCATAATCAGCAGTTGCACTACTCAGAAGCAGGGTGTATGTGTCCCGGCTTCAGAGAGACGTTTTGTGCATGATCGGAAAAGCAAACAACTTCAGATCATGGGCAGTGAGCCTCTTTGAAGCCAGGACGCATATGGCCAGCACCAAAGAAGCTAAAAGCTGAAATGTACAAAGCTTTTGCGACTAGTTACAGCTCTCATTAGCATCTCATAAACAATCTTTAGAAATACTTTTCTAAAGATCTGTTTATGCATGCTGGAACTGCTAGAGTGAGGTTTTAGATATGCACCCAGAACTGCTAGTGGTTCTGGGTGCACTGCGGACCTGACAGGTTCCCTTTAAGTCCTCCAGAGTTTCTCTTCTCCATCTTTTGTGAACAGCAGTCCCAGCAAGTGCTCAACACCAGAAACACAGTCAATAAGGCCAGAGGCCAAGCACATGGGGCACAATCCATACCGAAGGGTGTCTAACATCTCAAGGTGCACAGTTCTGTTTATAGTCCTGCAATCCAGAATGTGGGTCCAGCACCCCCTTACATTGTCACACTGCTGTACTACTTCCTGAGGATTGCATCACAATCCCCGGACTGGCAGTTTGTTCTCCTCACCTAAGCATGACAGTTGCATAAAAATACACGCTGACAAACTCAGGTGCGGAGAGCCACCGACTAGTTCGAAGATCCCAAAGTGATTTTTGGGCAGTAATAACAGCAGCCTGACTGAATCACTGATGCCGCCACAGATGGGTGGGCAGATTATAGGCTGGGGGAAAAGGGTGAATATCCATTTGCCTTTAACAGACATTTCAATGACTGACACCAGCACAAAGAGATGGGCGGGATTATGGGCGGAGGAAGGGGGGGTGAGTATTCATTTGTCATTAACACACTGTTATGCTCGCATGGTGAGCATTGTGTTAGCGGGTCCATTGGATCAAAAATACCATTTACTTGCCTGGGGGAGTGAATTGGACTGGCAGCCGAGTCTTCGCTACTACCACTGAATGTGGCAGCAGGTACACATGCTGATTGGCAGCTGGCAGCCCAAGGGGATTTGCGGTACCCCGGCAGGTGGTGCTATGGACACAGTACAGTCTTTGGTAGAAGTGGCAGAAGCAGATAGTGAGTCTGTCCAGTATGGATAATTGTGGCAACTTGTATTGTAGCAGACAGCCGGTGTAGGTGGTCTTAGCAGCAGCACATAAGGAGTTCACTGAAACAGTGGTACAAATCAGCAGTAGACGGTAGCACAATATCATCATCAGCAGCACTGAAGACCTGAGAACTAGCAACATAACTAACTCGTTGCCCAGGCACCTCCCTTAAGGGTAAGTTGGCTTAAATACCTGCAACCTCTCAGCTGACCTGAGAGGTATTTCCGGGTCAGGGTACACTGGAGGGGTATGGCTACACGCACACTCTTTGGGCAGAACCAGGAAGCTTTTGAGGTGTACATAGGCTCTGGGAGGCGGCAGCATGGACCAGGGGCAGGGCTGCCACTGCAAAACAGCAGGACAGTTAAGAGAAGGGACGTCCCCACTGGGGGAGGGGAGAAGGACAGCGTGGGAATGCTGGTATGGGCGTTACAGTACCCCCCTTATGTCTCCCCTTTTCCAGGAATCTCTTAAGGAGAAGAGGTACATTAATATTCTTCTTTGGTTCCCATGACCTCTCCTCAGGACCAAACCCGTTCCAGTTCACCAAATAGATTTTATCTCTGACTTTTCTGACAGCAAAGATTACCTTTACCTCAAAAGTGTCTCCATCACTGACCGGAGGAGGCGATGTACCTGGATCCTTCTAGTAGCGGCTCAGGATGATAAGTTTGAGGAGGGACACATGGAACGAGTTGGAGATGCATAGGGAGGCTGGGAGCTTCAGCTTGTAGGACACCTCGTTAATCCATTGGAGCACCTCAAAGGAACTGATCAAGCAGGGACCCAACTTGTAGGAAGGCACCTTGAGACAGACATATCTGGAAGAGAGCCATACCTTGTCTTTGGGCTGGAACGGAGGAGGCTCTAGGCATCTTTTGTCCACATGCCTCTTCATATGGATAGAGGACTGCTCCAGGGAAGACTTGGTCTCTGTCCATATGTCAAAGAAAGTCTTGACGAGGGAATCGGCCACAGGATTGCCTCAGGTGAGCGCCACTGGGAACAGGATTCTTGGTCGTTGCCCATACACAATCTGAAAAGGAGACTTGGCGAAGGACTCACTCACATGATTGTTATATGAGAATTCAGCCCAAGGAAGGAACTTGAACCAGTCACGGTGATGCTGATTGACGAACTGCTGTGGAAGTTCGTCAAGATCTGATTCACCCGTTCCACTTGCCCGTTGGTCTGTGGGTGGTAGGCCAACAAGAAGTCCAAGTTGACGACCAGCAGCTTGCAGGTGGCCCTCCAGAATTACAAGGTAAACTGGACTCCTCTGTTGGACACAATGTGGAGCAGTAGACTGTGCAACCGGAAGATGTGCTGGATGAAGTGCAGTGGCTAAAAAGGCCAGTGGCGTGAAATGGGACATTTTTGAGAATTAACTACCACTACCCAAGTGGCGGTGGAACCAGAGGACTTCGGCAGGTTGGTGATAAAGTCCATCCCAATATGCTGCCAAGGAGTAGATGGCATCGGCAAAGGAAGCAATGGGCCAGCAGGGAGCTTTTTCAGTGTCTTATGGGCACAAGAGGGAGAGGCCAAAACAAACTCCAGGATGTCATGTCACAGCCTAGACCACCAATAATGCCGAGACATCAGCTACAAGGATTTCTTCTGTCCAGCATGGCCGGCCAGCCTGGGGGAATGACCCCACTGAAGAACTTGCTTCCTGTCTGCTTCCGCAATGAATGTCTTACCGGGGGGAACCTGGGACACAGCTATAGGGGCCACCGTCACCATCAAGGAAGGCTTGATAATGTGCTGCAGCTCTTTCTCCTGATCGGCCAGCAGAAATGACTGCGACAGCCTTGACGTTCTTCTTGGTAGGGCAGCAATGCAGAACGAAGTCAAAGTGGGCGAAGAACAGAGACCACCGGGCTTGGCGTAGGTTCAACCTCTGAGCCCACTGGAGATAAGCTAGGATCTTATGGTTGGTGAAAATGATGACTGGATTCACCGCTCCCTCCAGAAGGTATCACCACTCCTCCAAAGCCAAACTGATCGCCAGCAATTCTCGGTCGTCAATCGAGTAGTTTAATTTTGCTTGAGAAGCCCTGGAAAAGAATTAGCAAATTACAGTCTTACCTGTAGATGACTTCTGCATGAGGACCGCAGCGACACCAGAAGATGAAGCAACCACCTCCAGGATAAACTGCTTGCTAGTCTCTGGTCTATGCAGTGCAGGGCCAAAGAGAAGGCCTGCTTGAGGGAGGTAAAGGCGTTTCTGCTTCTGGGGTCCATGCTTTCAGATTCGCCCCTTTGCGAGTCATGGCTGAGATGGGAAGAACCAGGAACGAGAAGCATGGGATGAATTGCCTGTAATAATTTGTGAAGCCGAGGAACCACTGGATCACTTTCTGCCAGTCAGGACGAGGCCAGTTCAAATCACTGATATCTTGTCTGGATCCATCCTCAGACCGGTATCAGAGATGATGTAGCATAAGAAAGGCAGGGGTGACTGCTCAAAAAGGCACTTCTCGTATTTGGCGTTTAGACAGTTCTCCCTTAACTCTGCAGCACCTGATGAACATTCCTTCTGTGTGTAGGCAGGTCTGGTGAGAATACACAAAAGTCGTTCAGGTATATAACCACAAATGTGTTCAGTAGGTCTCAGAATATATCATTGACGAATTCCTGGAAGACCGCCGGGGCATTGCTGAGCCTGAATGGTATTACCCCATACTCATAGTGGCCATCACAGGTGTTCAAGGCTGTCTTCCATTCGTCGCCTGATCGTATCCAGACCAGATTGTATGCACCACGGAGGTCGAGCTTGGGGAATATCTTGGAACCTCGGAGTCGAAGAATTCGGGTATAAGTGGTAGCGAGTACTTGTTGTTGACCGTGACTTGGTTAAGCCCTATGTAGTTAATACATTGCAGAGGAGAACCGTTCTTTTTCTTGCCAAAGAAGAAACCGGCTCCAGCCAGTGAGGAAGACTTTTGAATGAAACCTCTTGCCAGATTCTCCTTTATTTACTCAGACATAGTTTGGGTCTCGGCCTGAGGCAGAGGATAAATACGACTGCGGGGAGGAGTAGACCAAAGGAATAGGTCAATAGGGCAGTTGTACTATCTATCTGGCGGCATAGTCTCGGCCTCTTTCTTGTCAAATCGCCCGCATAGGACCAGTAGGCAGATAGTAGACCTGGAAGGTTAGAGGGTCTCAGTGGCGGTCGAGCAAGTTGCATGGAAAAGAGACAGCTTTCGTAGCAGGAGTGACGCCACCTGAGCACATCTCCAGATCTCCAGTCAAGAACTGGTTTGAGCTTCCATGGCAGGCCAAGTAACAGCAGATGCAACATTCCCGGTAAAATGTAGAAGGCGATTCTCTCTGTATGCAGCAGTCCCACACGAAGGTCAACTTCCTTGGTAATGAAACGGATGGGCTCAGACAGAGGTTTTCTATCCACCGAGAGCACTGTAATGGGAGTTTGCAGCTGATGAACAGGAATCTGGTACCGATCTACTACAGCCTGCTGTATGAAATTTCAATCAGCACCAAAGTCCAGTAAGGCTGTTTTGGAGAACCAGGGATAACCACTTATAATGGACACAGTTAAATATAGAGATGAAAAGGACTTGCTCTCACCTAGGGTAGTTTCTCCTACTGAACCAAGGCAGGAAAGATTCCCGGCTTCTTGTGACAAAAATGTATCAGGTGCGTGGAACTTCGGCAGTAGAAACACCCTTCAGAGGTGCGTCTTGCCGGGTGCACTTGACCCACCTCCATGGGCTCAGAAGGGGCAGAGGAAGCTGTAGGTAGATGGGCCTCTGGAATGAAGGAGATGGTGCAACAACTTCTTCCCCCAGTTCATCTCTCTTGCTCGGTCCTAGGACCGAAGGTCGATGCTGATAGCCAGCAATACTAGTTCGTCCAGTTAAGATGGGACATGACAGCACACTAGCTTGTCCCTTATTCTTCCAGACAGTCTTTCCCAAAAGATAGCCACCTGTGCTTTGTTATTCCAGCCCAGTTCAGAGGACAGGGTGCGAAACTGGACAGCATATTGGCCTACAGTAAGAACACTTTGTTGGAGTCTGAACAGTGAGGATGTGGCTGAAGAGTCCCAGCCTGGCTCATGGAACACCTTGCGGAATATCTCCAAGAAACCCGGTAGGTTGAAGGTAACTAGGTCATCTCTCTCCCACAATGGATTCATCCAGGCTAAAGCCTTTCTCCCTCTAGGTGGGACATGAGGAAGGCCACTCTGTCTTGATCCGAAGTGAAATGATGAGGGAGAAGTTTAAAATGGAGCAAACATTGGTTCAGGAACCCTCTGCATAACTTCGGACACCCATTAAACTGAAGGGTGGCTTCGGGATGGAGTCTGGAGCAGAGGTGGATCTGGAACTCTGACCTGAGCGGGAGCTGGAGAGATGGCGGCTTGCAGACAGTTCAGGCGGGTATCCACAGATGTCATAAAGGCCAGCATCTGGGTCTGTGTCTCACTTTGGAGCACAAGCTCCTGTTGTACTCCAGCCAATTGGACAGTATTGGCTCCAGCGGGATCCATGGCCTGGGTAAACTGTTATGCTCACGGGGAGAGCCCATTCACTTGCCTGATGGAGTGAAGTGGAATGGCCGCTGAGTCTTCAATACTACCACCAAAAGGTGGCAGCAGGTACACATGCTGGTAACCAGCAGGCAGAGAGAAGCCCCAGGGGATCTGTTCTACCGCGGCAGCTGGCACCATGGACACAGTACACTCTTTGGTAAAAGCAGCAGCAGACAGAGCAGTGGGTCCATCCGGAATGAATGGAAATGGCAACAGCAACTGGCGTGGATACTTGCGGCAGCTTGTATCGTAACAGACAGCTAGTGTAGGTGGTCGTAGCAGCAGCAGATAAGGAGTGCACTGAAACAGTGCAACACTGAAACAGCAGCAAAAGGTAGCACAATATCAACAGCAGCAGCACTGAGGACCTGAGAACTAGCAACGTACCTAACTTTTTGCCCATGTACCTCCCTTTAGGGGAAGATGCCTTAAATACCCTCAACCTCTCAGGTGACCTGAGAGGTACTTCCAGGGCAGGGTGCACTGGCCCTTTCAGAAAAGGGTCGTGGTAGAGCACGCACCCTTTGGGCAGAACCAGGAAGCCTGTATGGTGTACACAGGCTCTGGGAGATGGCAGCATGACTGGAGACGGACGCCCGCCGCTGGACGGCTTGACAGGTGAAAGAACTGATGTCCCCATCAGGGGAGGGGGCAGGACAGTATGGGGATGCCAGTATGGGAGTTACACTATAGTTCCAATCATTAACACCAGCAAAGAGGGGTGGGAGGGGAAGGGGTAAATATTAATTTTTCATTAACTAGCCAGCATGCAACTATAAACTTCCAGGGCTTACAGCAACACAGTGGGGCAATTGTACACGAATAAAAGTTACATATGCTGAAAGGGCTGCAAAAGTCCTATTTCAGGATACTATTATAGTATCATACACAACTAGGACTTATTTTTGGAGTAGTTCTTATTTATAGGTAGAGATAAATGAACCTGTAGACGTCTGGTTCAGCGGGCTCAGCTGGAATTTTGATAAAGTTCGGTTTGAGACATTACCTGAACGCCAATGGAAGTCACTAATTGGGCAGTTTGGGTTTCCGCCCACATGCAGCCAGCCATAAACAGATCACTTACGGGGCTGATGGGTAGGGTTTTTCCATTTTGTTTGGTGCGCACTACATGCTATCACGCTGTTGTTACCCCCAGTGCGAGTTGTTCAAACACTGAGCGTACTCGCGCACAGCAATATTCGCGTAAGTGATTTGCATACGTAAAGCACCCAAACTCTCAACTCAAACTGTTTTTTGGTTTTTTTTGTTGTAATGTCTGTGTTCAAAAAGTAAATGAAAGAAAATGAACATATTCACAGCAAGTTGTTAAGACATTATTCATTCTGTGTGGCATTCTCAAGCTAAGCTTTTTCAGGTAGATACTAAGTGGAATATACCTGAAAGAGATGTGTGCATATACAAGACAGATGAAGTCGAAGGGGTAGCAATGATCAGGCATTTTGAATTTGAACATGCAATCCTTCTGTTCTCCCTGGAGATAAGTCTGCGCCAGGGGTGTCTAACAGCATGTTACTTTCCGCTCCCCAAAACACATACACGATTGGCCAGTACAAAGTGTAGCTGTATGGGGGGTTTGGAGGAAGCAGCTGTCGGCCTTCAGGAATATTACATGCTACTTGCACATTAATGGTATGTTCATGTCCCTGATTTGCCCATAGCAAATGCAACAAGAATTTATTTGAAGATGTACAATTGTTGTTCTGCGGATCCACATATGGGTTAACCATTTTCAATGGAAATGCAAATCCACATGAGGATAATCCCTTGCTTTTCCGTGTGGAGGATGCAAGAAGAATGAACATACTCCTACTTGTTGCTGATTACTTCCTGTGTCTTGGACAAAAATCTGCCTGGGCTTTTTTGTGTGTGTGGTTTACATATATTTCTTTTGCGTACATTGGAGGTGTAATACTGTATTAGCAGCATTGATGATAATTTTGGTGCAAAATCCTTAAATAAAATTCTGAATGGGTAAATGAGACAATTGAATAAGGCTATGTGCGCACGTTGCGTAAATTCATGCAGTTACGCTGCGCTTTGTAGCGCAGCGTAACTGCATGCGTCCTGCGTCCCCTGCACAATCTATGGAGATTGTGCAGGGGCCGTGCGCACGTGGCATATTACAACGCAGCGCTTCGGCTACTGCCGAAGCGCTGCGTAAAAAGAAGTGACATGTCACTTCTTCCGTGCGCTTTGCCGGCAGCTCCTGCTCTGTCTATGGCAGGAGCTACAGGCAGAGCGCACGTTCTCGCCGGCACCATGCGCCTCAGAACGGAGCTTTTCAGCTGCGCTCTGAAGCGCACCTTTTACGGTGCTGGGCTAGTACGCAACGTGCGCACATACCCTAAGTCTATTTTCTGTGATCACTTAGGTCCCTTTCATACATCAGTTTTTTGCCATCAGTCACAATCTATTTTCTTGACGGATCTGTCGCAGATTATGGCTAAACTGATGCGACGGATCCGACTAGCTGGGGGCTAAATAATAATTGTAACATGCTCATTTAAAGAAAACCAAAACGGAATCCGTCGCCGGATTCTGTCATTTGACGGATGACGATGGATCCAGCGTCCATAGGCTTCCATTCTACCAAACGACGGACGGCGACGGATCTGTCGCTGTCCATTTTTTCGACGTACACAAAAAACTTTACTTTGGCCGTCGTCTCCGTCCGACAGACAAACATTTTTCGTTGGATGAAACGTGAGGCCATCCGTCGCAGATACAAGTCGATGAGAAAAAAAACGGATCCAGTGGCATCCGTCGTAAATACAAGTCGATGAGAATAAAAGGATCTAGTGGCATCAGTAGCCGAATCCGTTTTTTTTCAAAATTCGACTGTGACTGATGGCAAAAAAACGATGTGTGGAAGGGGCCTTATTGTACCAGCAATGCACATAACAAAGGTGTGTTGTCACCTCCACCCAGCCTCAGGTGGCACAAGCAGTGGTGGACAGCCGCTCAGATCTCTGAGCTGACCTCAGGGGGCGCTAGAGGGCACTGTCCTCAGGATTCTCCCCACACCCTGGATTTATTAGGAGGGCTGAAAATAAATACAATAGACACTAATGGCAGATGTTACTAATTCCGATGAGTTTTCCTTTTGTCAGTTTTGTATAAGGGTCTGGCTTGGCAGGAAGTCAGTGCAATGAGGCAGCATTGCTCATTGGTATGTATGATCATGCCAGCAGATCCCATCACACTAGACACCGGGAGCCTGCTGCTCTGGCAGGAGTTGTCGATGTGCAGGTGTTCGCAGCTCCCTGGTGCTGACAACTATGGAGGAGGTGTGGTGCTGGCACCCTGTGTACGGGGGAAGTGGCAGAGCACAGGAAAACTACAGACAGCAGGATTAAAAATAAAACCAAGAAGGAATTGGGAGGAGGAGGAGTTGGCAGAAGGATTGGGCAGGAGGGGAAGAGGCCATGATCCGGATAATGATCTCATGGCCCGGCTGCCAACGGGAGTTGCAGCCCCTATGAATGACGGCGCGTCTGCAGCAGTGACAGGCACTCACGGGGTGGTCAAAAGGTGGCAGTGACCAGTAACAAGGAGACATCCACGCTGTCACTCCTCCTCATCCTCCAGTGACATCTCCCTGCTAGAAGGACAGCACACAGCAGCTGGAGCCTGCCTGCCGGTAATCGCACGGATATTGCCCCTCTGCCCGGTGCCATCTGTGTTTGTGTGGCGTCCCCGACCTCAGCCGGCTTCTTCCTTTACTACGATGGTCCAGCTTCATCTTACTGCAGTGCACTGCTGTTAACCCTTTGTGGAGAGCGGCTGACTGGCTGGTAACACGGAGACGCATTGCTTTGAAGTTGGCTTGTGATTTCGGTGTGTATGGTGGTGAGGCATGGAGGGAGGGTGGATGATGGGTGCAGTGGAGACTGGGGCTGGAGACTGGGAAGATTGTACGCATATAGCTGGCACTGAAGTTTTCAGGGAGGAGACAATGAAGTTGTCAGATTGTTTCACTTCATTATTCTCATTATGAATAAGCATAGTACCAATGCCTCATATTACTACTAATGACTGTTTACTAACTCTGGTCACAGGGCAGATCTACAGGAATATGGCCATTATTCATCACATTAGTATCCACCTGGCTTATCTCTATCCATTCATCTATCTATCCTATTTTATCAGTGACCATTTCCTTCAGCTAGGGTTCTGCACACAACTAGCTCACCCATTGTGCCATTTTTACTTCATACTCCTGTGCCCATTTGTTCTGTAGTTGTAAAATGGATTTTGTCAAGAGGATTATATAGGATTATGCTAGTGTTTGAATCTATCAGGTTCTGTATATACAGTATATATCTATAATGGAAATGTATTTTCTCCAGGTTTGCTAGCCTGGTTGACACTGGCTGGTATTCTTCAGGGTGTCCAGAAAAGATCTGGTCTGCCCCTTGAGCTTTACTTTGTCTCCCAGTTCTGATCTTCAGTATCTACCTGAATAAAGCAGCGGTTGTAATGCCATGTAGCTTAGTAATAGTTACACTGAGCACAGCAATTGAAGAAACACAGTTGGAGACCTATTTCAATGCGGTCACATATACAAGGAACCAATTAAGGAGATTTATCGCACGAATGTTTTGGCAGCTCTATATCAGGATTCCAATACTGATTTTAATATTGCCTTTATTACAATGAAATGTTAGTGCAGTGTGTGGAGATATAAAGGCATAGTACTGTGGCAAATGTACCCGGACTAGTCCAGGAGGGCTGTCACTCATCCCTGCAGGTCGCTGGTATCACACCCGCAGCAGCATTATTGACTAATGACCAGGGAGAAGAGGGATCTTTTCTCATCCTTTCTGCACACACTGGATGGTCAATAAATGCTGTGGGCGTGATACTAGCAACCTGCAGGGATGAGTGACAGCGCTCCGGGACTAGTCCAGATAAATGCGCAATGGGTTTAGACATTATTTTACACACACTGTGTAAATCTTTTGACGAGATCCCAATAACATACAATACAGACCAAAGGTTTGGACACACCTCATTCAAAGAGTTTTCTTTATTTTTATGACTGAAAATTGTAGATTCACATTAAAGGCATCAAAACTATGAATTAAAACGTGGAATGAAATACTTTACAAAAAAGTGTGAAACAACTGAAAATATGTCTTATATTCTAGGTTCTTCAAAGTAGCCACCTTTTGCTTTGATTACTGCTTTGCACACTCTTGGCATTCTCTTGATGAGCTTCAAGAGGTAGTCACCGGAAATGGTTTTCACTTCACAGGTGTAGCCTGTCAGGTTTAATAAGTGGGATTTCTTGCCTTATAAGGCTATGTGTCCACGCTACGGAAAATGCTCAGATTTTGCCGTGGATTTCTCGCGGAAAAGCCGCGGTTTTCCCGAAAATCTGCAGCAGCGGCATTGCCCAGCCATTTCTATGGCTTTTTGGAAATGCTGCGGATTTTTCCGCGGCGGATTTGGTGCGGATTTTGATCCAGAAAAATTTGCAACATGTCAATTATTATTGCGGATTTTGATCCGGATTTTGGCTTCAGAATTGGGGGAAAAAAAAAAAACGCACCAAAATCCGCGGCAATTCCGCAGTAAATCCGCACCTTTGAAAAGGTGCGGATTTTGCAGGAAAGCCGCGGATTTTCATGCAGAAAAATCCGCACCAACATTCTACCGTGGACACATAGCCTAAATGGGGTTGGGACAATCAGTTGTGTTGTACAGAAGTCTGGTGGATACACAGCTGATAGTCCTACTGAATAGACTGTTAGAATTTGTATTATTGATTACATGATTATATATTATATGATTTCTTTTCCTGAGGAAGGAGACGGAGATGTCTCTGAAACGCGTAACTGTGAAATAAAGGAAAACTCTTTATCTCCAGCATCTGTGGTTTTTAGCGCGGCATTTAAAACCGGTTTTCTATTTGATTTATATGATAATTTGTATTATGGCAAGTAAAAAGCAGCTAAGTAAAGAAAAACGAGTGGCCATCATTACTTTAAGAAATGAAGGTCAGTCAGTCCGATAAATTGGGAAAACTTTAAAAGTGTCCCCAAATGCAGTAGCAAAAACCATCAAACGCTACAAAGAAACTGGCTCACATAAGGACCGCCCCAGGAAAGGAAGACCAAGAGTCACCTCTGCTGCGGAGGATAAGTTTATCCGAGTCACCAGCCTCAGAAATCGCAGCTTAACAGCAGCTCAGATTAGAGACCAGGTCAATGCCACACAGAGTTCTAGCAGCAGACACATCTCTAGAACAACTGTTAGGAGGAGACTTTGTGCAGCAGGCCTTCATGGTAAAATAGCTGCTAGGAAACCACTGCTAAGGACACGCAACAAGCAGAAGAGACATGTTTGGGCTAAATAACACAAGGAATGGACATTAGACCAGTGGAAATCTGTGCTTTGGTCTGATGAGTCCAAATTTGAGATCTTTGGCTCCAACCACCGTGTCTTTGTGCGACGCAGAAAAGGTGAACGGATGGACTCTACATGCCTGGTTCCCACCGTGAAGCATGGAGGAGGAGGTGTGATGGTGTGGGGGTGCTTTGCTGGTGACACTGTTGAAGATTTATTCAAAATTGAAAGCATACTGAACCAGCATGGCTACCACAGCATCCTGCAGCAGCATCCGGTTTGCGTTTAGTTGGACCATCATTTATTTTTCAACAGGACAATGACCCCAAACACACCACCAGGCTGTGTAAGGGCTATTTGACTAAGGCCTCTTCTCCACTAGCGTTTTTTTCCTGCAAATTCCCTCGCATTGAGAAACGGTTTGCAATCTTGCAAATGGTTTCTAATGAGGCTGTCTCCATTTCCCTGTTTTTCTCAGACGATACACGGGCTCTCCTTGAAATCGCAGCATGCTGCGGTTTGATGCGTTTCTCAGCTCTCTCACCCCCATGCAAGTCAGAATCCGGGTGGCATGCGCATGTCACACAGATCCTGACACTTGCATCCTGCGTCAGACTGGCTACCGGAGGAATCTCCTGTAAAACCAGTCCTGGCCGCTGTCCCCTGAGCTCCAGAGTGCAGCCTGAACAGCGAGCGCCAAGTGATTGATTCCCCGGCGATTGCTGGTCAGGTCAGCACAGCTGCAAACAGATCAGGCAGAACGCTGGAGCTCAGGTTACAGCTCTGGAGCTGAGTGCAGGTAACCGCGGCCAGGACTGGTTTTACAGGAGATTTCTCCCGTAGCCAGTCCTACACTGCTTACCTAAAAACTCACATAGAACTCGCATGACGCTCACATGTCATACGGATGCTATGTGAGGAAAAAAAACACACACCATACGCAGATCACACACAGATCACACGCAGGATACTCGACTCACATTTTGAGCCGAGTATCGCTGTGTTTTTTTACACGCCAGTGAAGAAGAGGCCTTAGAAGGAGAGTGATGGGGTGCTACGCCAGATGACCTGGCCTCTACAGTCTCCAGACCTGAACCCAATCGAGATGGCTTGAGGTGAGCTGGACCACAGAGTGAAGGCAAAATGGCCAACAAGTGCTAAGCATTCCTGGGAACTCCTTCAAGACTGTTGGAAGACCATTTCCGGTGGTTACCTTTTGAAGCTCATCAAGAGAATACCAAGAGTGCGCAAAGCAGTAATCAAAGCAAAAGGTGGCTACTTTGACGAACCTAGAATATAAGACATATCTTCAGTTGTTTCATACTTTTTTGTAAAGTATTTCATTCCACATGTTAATTCATAGTTTTGATGCCTTCAATGTGAATCTACAATTTTCAGAGTCATGAAAATAAAGAAAACTCTTGAATAAGAAGGTGTGTCCAAACTTTTGGTCTGTACTGTACATATTACAACTACAACACCCAATTACATACTTTTCTACGAAACCAATCTTTTATTACTGTAATAATCTAAAATCAGTAAAGCTATGGACATGCAAGTCTTCTGAGCAAGATCATCATTCCAAATGGTATACAGATTTAGTAGAACGTTGTTAAAAAGGCACTGTGAAAACAGATGCTTATTTGACGACAACATACTATTTCAAACCATCAATAGTAGATATTGTCTAACAGCCTCCAGTATCTGCAATTGGGAACAAAAAGCTTAGATAGGTTGGATTATCTTTTATTATTTCCTTTTTTTTCCTCTAGAACAAGGGTCCCCATCCTGTGGCTCAGGAGCCATATGTCGCTCGTGATGTGTGGCTCATGGCTATTTGCTATCTTGGTGCCTTAGAACCAAGTCTAGCAGATATGAAGAACAGGTCCCCAGAAGTAACGTTTGTGAGTAGCACCACACAGAAGTGCAGATCTGAATGCCATATACTAGCCTTGAAGGTTTAGAGATCATTTAAAATGAATCATTCACAAGGATTTAGCAATGTAAAGGAAAGGCATGGCGATAATGGTGCTGGTATCCTGATTAAACGGATACATTTGTTGAAGTAATTCGATCTATGGTTTTAATTTAATCAGCCTGAAGTTTTCTTCTAATCACAACTCCGTGCATGGGGACAAGACTGGGAGTAGGGTCTACTGCTCCTACATTTGCCTCCTGTGCATCTACCGTATGAGAAATCACTGATTATTCAGTGACATGCCTCCTTTTTTAAATTTTGCGCCACCGACGTCATTACAGTGGGCGATGCATGCCAGTCTTTAAAAAAAAAAAAAAAAAGGCATATGAAGTGCTGCATGCGCAGATAAAGATCTCTGCTCAATGATGTCTTCATTAAGACAAAATCTCCCTCTCTCATCATTCTCCTGCTGTGTTTGCGCTCTGACGTGTCAGCACAACAGAGCATGATGACGTCACTACTGCGCGCTGTGCTGAGATGTGCAGAGCGGCAGAAAAGTGATCATGCTGAGGAGACCGGAGCAGCGGGGGAATGAGAAGTATGTATTTAATCACGGTGGTCAGACAGCTAAGGGGGTGCATTAAACGATATGGGGGCTGTATACTACTACATGAGGGGGCATAATACTATATGGGGCTGCATAATACTATGTGTTGGAATATGGGGCTGCTTAATAATTTATGAGGGCTATATAATACTATATGGAAGCTGCATAATACTATATGGTGGAATATGCAGCTGTTTAATACTATATGGGGGTTGCATAGTACTATATGGGAGCGGCATAATACTATATTATGGAATATGGGGCTGCATACTGCTATATGGGGGCTGCATACTGCTATATGGTGGATTATGGGGCTGCTTAATACTACATGAGGGTGCATAATACTATATGGTGGCTGCATAATACTATATGGGGGCTAGATAATACTATATGTGGGCTGCATAATACTATATAATGGAATATGGGACTGCTTAATACAATATGGGGGCTACATAATACTATATAAGAGCTGCAAAATACTATATGGTGCAATATGGGGCTGCTTAATATTACATAAGGGTGCATAATACTATATGGGGGCTACATAATACTACATAGAAGCTGCAGAATACTATGTGGGAGCTGCAGAATACTATATGGGGCTTCATAATTCTATACGGGGGCTGCATAATACTACTTGGGGGCTGCATAATACAATATGGGGCTGCATAATACTATATGATGAAATATGCATAATACTATATGGGGCTGCATAATACGATATGGGGGCTACATAATACTATGATAGAATATGGGGCTGCATAATACTACATGAGGGCTGCATAATACGATATGGGGCTGCATAATACTATATGATGAAATATGGGGCTACATTATACTATATAGGGGCTGCATAACACTAAATGATGGAATATGGGGCTGTATAACACTATATGGAGGACTAAGGGGGCTTCATAACACTAATGAAGTAATATGAGGTGCTTCATTATATTATGTGGAGCAATATGGCGTGCATTATATTATATGGAGAAATATTGGGTGCATTATAATACATGGAGGACTATGTGGAGTGCATTAAACTATATGAAGGACTATGGGGAGTGTATTTTAAGATATGAATAAATATGCATTATAATATATGGAGGCCTATGGGGTTGCATTATAATATATGGAGGACTATGCGGAGTGCATTATACTATATGGAAGACTATGGGGAGATGCATTATAATAAATGGAGGACTATGGGCTTCATTAGACGATATGGAGGACTATGCGGGGCCCGTTATACTTTATGAAGGACTATGTTGGAGCATTATACTATATAGAGTACTATATGGGGCCCATTACTATATGGAGGACTATGTGTGGGCCATTATAGTATATGGAGCACTGTGTGGGCCATTATACTATATGGAAGGGTTTGTGGGGCCATTATATTATTTGGAGGGCTATGAGGGAGCCTTTATACTTTAGCTACAGTTATTTGAGAGCCATTATACTGTATGCAAGTGTTACGGGGGGACCGGCAGATTAGGACCAGGGGGTATATATCTTAATCGCCAGTCGGGGCCCACCGTGCTCCAGATGACAAAGGAGCTGCTGGCACCTGAGGGTTAGGCGGAGACTATAGAGCTGAATGGCTCTGAGATAACCCAGGAACTCTGGGAACCGGTCACGTGTGTTGGGACACGTCAGACCGGACGACAACCCGATTAGCGTTTTGGGGCACCTAGCACTACACCAACCACGTGTGCAGGAAACACGTCAGGCCAGGTGGTAACCAGGTAGCGTTGACCGGAAGACCGCCACGAAAGCGCCCTGTCGGCCACGTGTGTAGGACACGTCAGGCCGAGCGGTCCTCCGATTAGCATTTCTGGCCACCTCTCGCCTGGCCATGTGTGTGTAGGACACGTCAGGCCAGATGGGTACACCAGTAGCGTTGACCGAGAAGCCGAGGAGAATAAGGAACACCCTGTTAACTCCACAGGGGTCCTGGGGTACGCTGTCCGTGCGCGTAGGGGGCACAACCGGACAGGTGGCGCAGCACGTGCGTTGTCCGTGTGCGTAGGAGGCACAATCGGACAGGTGGCGCAGCAAGTGCGTTGTCCGTGTGCGTAGGAGGCACAATCGGACAGGAAGCACAGCAGCCGCAACCCAGTTAACGCTACTGGGCTGCTATAGCAAGACTGGAACGGCAGGAGGGAAGCACGGCGCCTGACCCTGATGTGCCGAGCCACGAATCTTGGCGTGACAGGCACCGTTCGCCTAACCCTACCTACCGCTTCCCAACATAGGCTTATGCCGCAATGAGGCTCTAACATGGAAGTGTGCTCTGACTGAGCAAATGTGAAGACTGCGCACCTCCATGTTGTCTCCAGCCCCTTTTATAACCTGGGTCCGCCTCAAACCCAGGGTGGAACCACCAAGGTCCAATAGCAGAGTGCCATGTCATCAGTGACGTCACACGCGACCTATCCGGAACCGCCACGTCATTGATGACCTCATGGCAGCCATGCCCCAAACACTTCACCAGTCATCGTCTGACGACCAATACTGAGGTGCCAGATCATAGGGGCGGGCCTCTGCGAGCCAGTCCGGAGTTGCCACGTCATCAGGACACCTGACACCCTCTGCCCTATCAGGGCCTGCCACCTCACGGACATGCTCAGTGAGGTCCTTACCGGACCTAGCCTCTGGTGCACTAAGTGGCTGAGCATGCCCAGTAGCCTGAGCAACAGGCTCAGAAAGCAGACTATCAGTTTGAGGATGCTCAGTTGGCACATCCCAGAACTTAGACACAGCACGAAGTCCAAGTACCTGTGCAAAGAGGCTGTTAGGGTTAATTGTGGGAGCATGCTCAGTAGCCTGAACTGAGGACTTAGTCTCAGACATAACACAATCAGGCTGAGCATGCTCACTAGGCAAAACACCGGGCTTAAACTCTGGCTGGGGTAAATCGGCGCACGCATGCGCACTAGCCGCCTCTCCACACTTAGACGTGGTGGATGGAACAGCCAACTGGATGACCCGAGGCATGGCCAAGAACGGCAGCCGGCGCCTGGGCGCAACAGGAACCGCAGCAGGCTGCTTGCGGCTATGGCGGCGCCGGTTCGTAACAGCAAGCATATATAAAGTGTGAAGGTTTGTGTGGGGTCTATCATACTGTGCAGAGTGCTGTGTGGGGGCTATTATACTATTTGGAGGGATAGTAAGGGCTATTATACTATATGTAGACCCATTATATTGCATGGAGGGCTGTGTGTGTGGGGGGGGTCACAGTTCGGGATGGATCTTATTGTGTCAGCCGAGAACAATATTTATTGCCAGGGTAGTTGAAGAGGGGGTACAGTAGGGTCATCATACTGTACCTGTGGAGGATACTGTAGAGGATACTGTGGAGGAATTTACTGTGGGGTATTATACAGTGTTTGTGGGGCCCTTTTGTTGGCATCATAATTAATGGATGCAACAGAAGGGGAATCTAGGGCTTTAATAGGAGGAAAATTAATAAGGGCTGTAAAGTTGTGAAGGAAACCCCTTCTGTGAACCAACAAATATTATTATTTTATTTTTTGTGGGGGAGGGGCCCAATTAGAAATTCTGCTATGGGACTCCATGATCTCTATGTATGCCCCGGTTCAGATGCCATTTTATTGAAAACCTGTTGTGGAATCAGTGCTCAAAAAGGGGGCAGATCACTCAATAACCATTGACCTGTCATAGACACTAAGGAAGCAACTGGAGGGATGGAGGAGCAGAAGAAGATCTCAAGAAGCATGTATCAGATGCTGGCTGTGTGATTTCAGTCAGGTGTGTTTGACTCTGAAACATTGCATTATTTTAGAGAACACCATACTTTAAAAGCCTCCTAGGACTGAGCAGCTCTGGAGACTAGTCGGACAAGCAGGTCCTTAGTGGCTTCTCCCCGCCCGCTGCCCTGAAGTGACAGGTATCTCCCTATATGCACACGTAGGGGAAGACCTCTTCATCCAAGGCAGCGGGCGAGGAGAAGACGGCAGCTTGTAAAGTATGTTTATTCTGAAATGCTGTAGCATTTCAGAGTTGAACATAATTGTCTGAGATCAGACAGCCAGCATCTGATACATGCTGCCCGTGGCACAAGCAGCATGTATCAGCTATTAGGTTCCCTATAACAGAATAAAAAATAGGTTACTTCTCCCAGAATCTGGGAAGACAAAAATATATAAATATATTTTTCCCAAGTGTTTTAATTGTGCAAACATAGGAAACCTTAATCAAACTATATCAATTGTCGCTTATTGTACTTATCCACTAAATACAGTTAATATGTCACATGCCAAAGAGTCAATATAAAAGAAAAAAAATAAACCTAATTGATTTGGAAAAGAGGAATTGAAATTTTTACTTTTAGCCATCTGCTACTCATTCATTTCTTCAAGGCTGTTTTGGGGTCAAAATGTTCACTACACCCCTTTGTAAATGTGAGCAGTATAGTTTGCAAATTGGCTCTTCTGGAGTGTTTCTTTCCTCTGTACTAATACCACTAAGGGTATGTTCACACACTGCATCTTTTATTGTGTTTTTTTTGGTCACAAAGATGCACCTAAATACATGCATTTCCATCCCCCAACACAGTGTATGTGATTTCTATTTTACTGTCCACACAGTGCACCTTTTTTTGGCTTCGTTTTTGAAGATACAGCATGTCAATTTGTTGTGCGTTTTTGAGCAATTTGAGTCAGTAGATTTGACTTAAATGCTTTGGGCAAAACGCGGCAAAAATGCATGCATTTTTTGGGTCCGTTATTGCTGCGGGTGCATTTTTGGGGCCGAAAACGTTGCATCTTTGTGGTCAAAAAAAGATGCAGTGTGTGAACATAACCTAAGGCTTCAATGTGAATCTACAATTTTCAGAGTCATGAAAATAAAGAAAACTCTTTGAATGAGAAGGTGTGTCCAAACTTTTCATCTGTACTGTATGTCACACAAAATAATTAAGAAATAATATTTCCCACATGTCTAATTTACAACAGCCCAATTTTTTAAACAATTTTTTTTTGTTCGGAAGTTTGAAGGGTTAAAAGTATATCGGTAATTTTTCATTTTTACCAACAACATTTACAAACCATTTTATTTTTCAGTTAGACATGACTGAGGGGCCTATATGACAAAATACCCCCAAAGTTATACCATTCTAAAAACTTCACCCCTCAAAGTGCTCAAAACCACATCCAAGAAGTTTATTAACTCTTCAGGTTCTTCACATGAACTAAAGCAATGTGAAAGATAAAACATTTTTACTTTATTCCCCCCACAAAAATGATAATTTACCCTCAAATGTTGCAATTATACGAGGGTAACAAGAGAAAATTCTCACACAATTTGTTGTGCATTTTCTGCTGAGTACATAGATACCCCATGTGTGGTGGAAATCTACTGTTTAGGCGCACAGCAGGGCTTGGAAGAGAAGAAGCGCTATTTGACTTTTAGAGGGCAAAAGTGGCTGGGATAGTGAATGTCATGTTGTGTTTGTAGAGCCCCTGATGTTCCTAAATAAAGGAACCCCCCCACAAGTACACCAATTTGGAATCTACACTTACCTAGACGTGTGGCGAGCACCTTGAACCCTCAGGTGCTTCACAGAATGTTATAACAATGAGCCATGAAAATGAAAAACTACATTTTTACAACAAAGATGTTGTTTTAACCCAAAATATTTTCATTTTCACAAGGGTAACAGATGAAAGTGGACTATACAATTTGTTGTGCAATTTCTCCTAACTACACTGATACCCGAAGTTTAATGGAAAAGTCCTGTTTGGGTGCGTTGTCAGGGGTTGGAAGGGAAGGAGCTCAATTTGACTTTTGGAACTCAAACTTGGCTGAAATCGTAGCAGATGCCATGTTGCATTTGCAGAGCCCCTGATGTGCCTAAAGAGTGGAAATACCCTCAAGTGATCCCATTTTGGAGACTAGATCCCTCATGGAACTTATGTAGATGTTTGGTGAGCACCTTGAACCCACAGGTGCTTCACAAAATTTAAGAACATTGAGCCGTGAAAAAAAAAAAATGACATTTTTCCCACAAAAATTTTGTTTTATCCCCAAATTTTGTATTTTCACAGGGGTTACAGGAGAAAATGCACCACATAATTTGTTGTGCAATTTCTCTTGAGTATACAGATACCCGATCTGTAATGGAAAACAACTGTTTGGACACATGTTAGGGCATGGAATTGAAGAAGCACCATTTTGTCTGGAGTAGATTGCGGACGCTATGTTATGTCACATTTGAAGAACCGCAGACATGCCAAAACAGCACAAATAGCGGAACTTATTCGGGAAACTACACCTCTCAAGGAATTCCTCTTGGGGTGTAGTCAGCAATTTTTTTTTTTTCCAAAACGTTTTTTATTGATTTTTCAAATTTGTAAAAACATGACAAGTATCATTGCAAAAGAAGAACATTCGTCTGACAAAATGTGACATAGAGGTGGGTGATACCCCAATTTGGAGTTCCATGTTGCTGTTCGATTTAAGATAGTATACAGTAACATTAAACCAAAACATAGGTAATGAAATATAATATAACATATGCAATACAATTCGTTAAATCTCTGTGTCGTCCCTGAATGATTTCAATTTTGCTAGCGTGTCTTGGTATTCCCAACCGTCTCGTCTCCCCCTCCCGCCAGAGCCCCCTCCTAGGTGATTCTCAGTTTACCCAGGCTGTCCTGGATATCGCTCAGGATATACCACTCCGAGTGAACAAAAGGTGCCATCAGGTTAATTATTTCTCCCTGTGTGAATTGGCTTTCAATAAAATGTCTCCATCTCACAAAAAACTTGGCTGTCAACCCATCTTTATCCCTCTCCGCTTCTAGTTTTTCCCACTTCAGAAGGTTGTGTAGTTCGCCCACAACCTCCTTTATGGATGGGCCCTCCCTTTGAATCCAGTGTTTTAAGATGCAACGCTTAGCTATCATGGCTATGTCATGCGTTATTGCGTATTTCCTCTTTTCCTGCGTGCTCGGTCCTCCTCCTACTCCTCCCTCAAAGGAGTGGAAAATCCACACCATTAAGTCTAGTTTGCTGAAAATTCCCCATGTTGACTGGGCAAATAGTCTGACTTGGTTCCAGAACCTAGCGATTGTCTCACATTCCCATAGCCCATGCAGCATATCCGTTTTCTCTTTTTGACACTTAGGACACCACCTATCCCTACCTGGTATGTTGAAACCTATAATGGCCCTATGTAGAATTCTGAATTGAGTGTCTCTCCATCTCTCATTGGTAATATGTTTCCGCACTTGTACCCATCCTCTCAGTATATCATCCACCACTTCTTCCCTTCCCAATTGTTTCCCCCACGCTTTTAAAGTCCGACTATCCTCCCGTGAGATAAGCACCCCCCTTAGCGATCGATAAATTTTAGAGACATTTATACTTGTTACATCACATTCCAGTAACTCATCAATCGAACTTCTGTTCAGCTCTCTTCCAACCACACCCAGGTCTCCTATTATTCCATGTTTCAATTGTTCATACTGGATGACATGTGAGCTATTAAGGTTGTACTTATCCAACACTTCCCGACCTGTCATCCACCTCCTGTCCTCCACATTCATAACATCTATCATTCTCCTGACTCCCCTCTCTTTCCATCTAGTAAATAGCTTGTTTTCTCGTCCCAGGGGAAAATTTGGGAATGCCCAGGGGTTCAAGTACTTGGACACTTTCCATGAGAGCCCCAGTTTTTTCCTTACCGACTTCCATGTTAGCATGGTGTCTCGGAATATAATTGAGTTCCTTATGTGCCCTTCAACCCTGGATAGTGGGGAGTGCAGAATGGACGTCAGATCCCACGGTGACGCATATTTAGTTTCCATCGCATGATCTGAGTGCCTACTCATCCTCTCACCCAATCAATTACATGCCTCATGATACATACAAGATTATACCCTTGGACATCTGGAAAGTTTAGACCTCCCTCCTCTGCTGACTTCATCAGCGTACGCAGCTTTATTCTGGGTTTCCTTCCCCTCCACAGAAATTCTGTATACGCGGAGTTGAGCTTATTCACATCCTTTAGTTTTAGCAATAGCGGGATTGTCTGGAAGGGATACAGCAGCCTAGGAAAGCTCATCATTTTTATCAGGTGGCATCTTGCCAGTAATGGAAGTGGCAGACCTTTCCATCCCTTTAATTGAACTGTAATTTTCCTGATTAGCGGTCCATAATTCAAGTTATAGATTGTTTCCACCGATCTTCCTATATGCACTCCCAGGTATTTAATTGAAGATTGTGCTATAGGAATTCCACATAGACAGCCATCCCTTATTTGTCCCCCCATTGTCCCATGATGCCCCTTTAGGAACATGATCTCGCATTTTTTTTTGTTCAGTTTGAAACCGGAGAATGAACCAAATTTTTCAATCAAGGCAAGAGTCTGTGGCAAATCCGCACCGGGGTCCCCCATATAAAGTATGATGTCATCAGCAAAAAGCGCTGTCTTTACTTCTGAACCCCTTATCTTGATTCCTTTAAAGCTATTTTGTCCCTGTAGTATTCTTGACAACGGCTCGATTGCCAGGTTGAATAAAAGAGGAGATAATGGGCAGCCCTGTCTTGTTCCCTTCATCAAAGGGAACACGTCTGATAGAAAGCCCGGAGTGTGTACCCTAGCTCCCGAGTTGGCATAAAGGTTTCTAATGTAAAGTCTCATCTTGCCTACAATCCCTATGGCCTCCATTACCCTGTCTAACCACCCCCAATTTACATTATCAAACGCTTTTTCTGCGTCAAGTGTAACTAGGGCAGGTATAGCCCCTCCCTCAGTGAGACCCAGTCTAACCGCGTCTACCACTAGAATTGTCTTTCGGATATTGGTAACGGCATTTCTCCCCTTAATAAACCCCACCTGGTGATTCGTAATGATCCTAGGTAAGATCTCGGCCAGTCTATTAGCCATGATCTTGGACATAATTTTTAAATCCTGATTTATGAGCGATATAGGTCTATAACTAGAGGGATCATCCAGGTCCTTGGTTCCCTTGGGGAGTAATTTAATATATGCTATGTTGGAATTTTTGGGTATTTCCGCCCCTCCCAGGAAAGCATTAAAGACTGAGGTTAGATCCGGCGAGATCAGATCCTTCAGAGCCTTATAGAATTCACTATTGAAACCGTCAGGTCCCGGTGCCTTGTTGGTGTTAAGCTCCCCAATTGTTCTCGTCACCTCCTCTACTGTGATATCTGCGTTTAAGGCACTCAAATCTTCCTCCGTCAAGCTAGGCATTTGGGCTTGTCTTAGCCACTCTGCCTCATCAGTCATGTCGTTATTCCCTGACCCATATAGTTTTCTATAGTAATCTCCCAACAGTTTATTAATGTCCTTAGGATCCGTAGTCACCTCTCCCCCCTTTGTTTTCAGTTTAGAGATCACTGTCATCTTTCTGCTGCCCCTTGCCAGATTGGCCAACATCCTTCCCGCCTTGTTGCCAAACCTATGTAAGTCAACCTCCTTGTGCGACCAGAATAGTTGTTCCTTTTTTTTGGCCCATTCGTCAAATCCCTCTTTTGCCTCCAGCCATCTGCCTTTTGTCATGGGAGATCTATTTGTCACATAATTTGTATATGCTACCCGTACTGCTTCACTATGGAAATTATAATTCTCATTGGTTTTCCGTTTGATCATGGCTGCGTACCCCACCAGACGGCCCCTTAGGACCGCTTTTGCCGTTTCCCAAAATATCACTGGGGACTCTCTATGTTCCTTATTGTCCTCTGCGAATTCTCCCCACCACTCCTGTAGCACCTTATGGAAATTATCTTGCCTGAGAAGGAACGATGGGAATCTCCATATGATATCGGTACCTCTCCTGAATTTCTCTCTAATGCCCAATCTCACCGGACTATGATCAGAGATCACCATATTCTCTATCACACAATCTTGCGTTCCACTCAGTAAATCCTGCGAGATCCAGAACTGATCAATACGTGACCAGCTATCATGAGGGTGAGAGAAGTGTGTATACTCTCTGTCATGTGGGTGAGTTAGTCTCCAGATGTCTTTCAGTCCTACGTCTTCTAATGTTACATCCCTATTGTCTAAACTCCTGCCCACATTAGCTGTCCCCTCCTCGCCCCTCCTCCTATCTTCAGCTGAGTCTGGGACGGTGTTAAAATCGCCTCCCACTATAATGTTAGCCTCCCCATCTGCTAATATGGTGGCCTTTATGTCATCATGAAATGTGATTTGTTGTGAATTTGGGCCATAGACATTATAAATACTGAGTTTACCCGCTGGACTAACGATTGTTAAGTGCTGCCACCTTCCATGGTCGTCTGCCTCATGTGCCACTACCTCATGACTGAATTGTTTATTTATTAGAATCATAGTGCCCGCTTTTCTACCTTGTGCCGCTGCCCCGTAAACGGTGCCCACCCAATGTTTCTTCATGCGGAAAAAGTCCTCCCCCCCCAAGTGGGTTTCCTGTAATAAGGCAATGTCTGTCTTTAGTCTTTTCAGATGTCTCAATATCATTGCTCGTTTGTTAGGTGATCTCAGCCCTTTAACATTCCACGTAGTTATCTGTATCATGTTAACCTGTGTATTCTGCTTTTACTACTCCCTCCCCTATGGGCCCCTGCATCAAGGAAGACGAGATGTTCGACACTAGAATCACAGTTGGTACCACAAAATCGACACTCCCTTTCCCCACCTTGCAAATATAACAAATACAACAAAAAGCATGTAACTGTAAAACATATTTTCCCTTCCGAGAAATCCACGGCGCTTCCCGCCACGTTGGTGAGCTCCCCTATTCCTAGCCAAAATATGTAGCTCCCTAATCACCCCCCAAAAAATATATGTTCTATCCCCGGACTAACTGGAATAAGCCTTTGAAAATTATGCAAAAATTAGCACAGTATGTCAAAACCTCAGCAAGATTCTCCAGTCCTACTTATCTCTGACTCCAGGTAGCCATCAGTCCGCCCAGAACAGGCCCACTTCATTTGAATTTGGATGATGTTCCTGGACAAAGGAGAAAAAGAAAAAAAGAAAAAAAGACCAAGGGGAGAGAAGATGGAGAAAGAAAGAAGAAGAACAAAAAAAAAAAAAAAAAAAAAGAGGAGAGGGGGGGGAAGAGGACCCAGACTTTGGGATGTTTTCCTCTCTTTTCTCCCTTCCCCCTCCTCCTCTCACCTCCCCAACCCTCTCTCCGTAATGCATCCTCCTCAACGCCTCTCCCTGTTTGGGAAGAGAAAAAAAAAAAAAAACAGGCAAAAAAAGGAAAAACAATGAGCGAGTTCGAGTTCAGGTATCATGGTTTCTCTCCAAGGGTTGGTTCCTGTGTTCCAGGCGAGAATTATGCTGTCGACCCGGGCTTGGCCTCCTTTCCTCCCTGGTTTCGACTTGCTTTTGTCCCCCAAGACGTCCCACATCTCTTCCTGAGCTTGTGGGGGATCCTCTTCTATTATTCCCTTCTCCACTAGCTCCTTTTTCTTGCCTTTCTGACCTGGTCTTGTTGAGCTCTGCCATGAGAATGTTTTCTGCTTCTTTGTAGTCCTTGTAGTATACAAACGAGCCATTGGGGTTTCTAACTTTCAGTGTAGCAGGGTATAATAGCTGGCACTTTACTTTTTTGTTGTACAGAAATGAGCAAATTTTGGTAAATTCTTTTCTCCTTCTGGATACTTCCGCTGAATAATCCCCAAAAATTAGCAGTCTGTTGCCTTGATATTGTAGTGGACGCTTTCGTTCTCTAAAGGCCCTCAATATTTCCTCCTTATGCTTATAATCAAGGTATTTGACAATCACCTGCCTGGCTCTTATCGGGGTATTCTTGTTTGAGTTTTGGCCCTCTCCCTTATTCGCCTCCTGGTGTCTCAGTGGACCCACTCTGTGGGCTCTTTCAACTCTGAATTTCGCCTTTATGCCCAGGGCCTGCGGTAGCTCCAACTCGCATATATTATCCAACTGTCCAATCGACACAGACTCTGGCAACCCGACTATACGTAGGTTGTTTCGTCTCGATCTGTTTTCCAAATCGTCCGCTTTATCCTTCAAGTATTCATTAGATTTTGCTAGAGCTGCTATTTGTGCTTGCATAGCCAGTATTGTCTCCTCGGAGTCAGATATTCTCTGCTCTGATTCTGCCAGTCTAGAGGCATGGGCATTTATCTGTTTTTGCATATTAGCTAATGATGTTTGTATGGCTGCCTCAATAGCCACTTTAACCTCTTTTGAAAAGTGTGATGTCACTTCTTCAGCCAGTTTTTTATAGTCCACATTAAGCTTTTGTGTGTACTTGTCTTGGCCTGCAGGTGGTGCTGTTTTCTTAGTTCTCTTTGTCTGGACTGGGCCACCACCTCCATCCCCCAATAGCTTGCAGGCTTGTGATGTTGGTGTAGTAAGCTGCTTTTTGTTTCCTTTGGAAGGGGTACTATGAATTCTTGCATTTGACTTCCTGTGAGTCTGAGTGGGATTAATCTCCCTGTACTGTTTGTCAGTTTCATCCTCCAACACTGCTGTGTCTTTGAGCTGCCCTGCTTTGTCTGCATCTTCTCTCCCCTCTGCCTCCATATCCCCTTCATCCTCCCATTGCGATCCACCATCATCAGTCCCCTGCATCCACCTCTCTCCTGCTGTGTCCTCCTGTGACTCCTTGCTCATATCTTCCTTATCTCCTGTCTCCTCGCTCATATCTCCCTTATCTCTCCCCTTCCAGCTCTGTGTTTGCTTTTCTGAGTCTCTCACCATGCGTTCAGGCTCCTCCCCCATCAGGCTCGGCGCCATTATCTTATCTTCTCCCCTGTCCATATCAAAGCTTCTCCAGGCTGACTCACCGCTCCCAGAGCTTCTCAGGAGGTACCGTTCCATAGCTGTCTGCTTTAGGTAACCTCCTGTGCTGCTCTCTGTTTGGGGGGTCTGTTTTTAGTCGGTTTCTGTGAGGGGTGGCAGGAGCTTCTCCTCTATGCTTCCACCTCAGCCAGGACAGGAACCGGAAGTCTAGTCAGCAATTTTAACCCTTAAGTGATTCACGGAATTGTATAACAAAGGGCTGTGAAAATAAAAAAGAATTTTTTTTTTCCTCTAAAATGTTACTTTGGCCCCAAACTTTAATTTTCAAAAAAAGGGTAATAAGAGAAAATGGGCAATACAACTTGTTACACAATTTCTCCTGAGTTCGCCAATACCCCATATGTGGTAAAAAGCTAATTTTGAGGCAGAATGGAAAACTCAGAAAGGAAGGAGCACTATATTGGAGTTCAGATAGTATACTACTAGCATACAAAGTATACTCTAGGGCGCAGTGAATATATTGACACCACAGGTGTGTCACAAAATGTTATACTATTGGGCGGTAAAGAGAAAATAATTACATTTTTACCACTAAAATGTTGTTTTAACCCCAGATTTCCAATTTTCACAAGGGGAATAAGTAAAATAAGGCCCCATAATGAGTTACACAATTTCTTCTGAACGTGGCAATACCCCACATGTGACTGTACAGCACTGTTCGGGCACAAGGTAGAGCTTAGGAGGGAAGGAGCACAATTTGACTTTTGGAGCTCTGTTTTTTTTTTTTAGACTAGCTTGCAGGCTCCATTTGCAGAGCCCCTCAGTGCCAGAAGAGCAGAAACCCCCTCAAGTGACCACAGATTGCAAATTAAACCCTCTGGGTATTCATCTATGGGTGTAGTGATGTTTTGACTCTGGAAAACATCCATGGAGTCAAACGCAGTCAATGTTGCAGAATTAAAAATTGCAAATAAGGCTATATGTGCACACTGGATTTTTTTGCTGAGTTTTTCTTGCACTTTTTTGTTGTAAGCAAGTTTTTACTTTTGCGTTCCCAGCAAAGTCTATGAGTATTCAGTTTTGTTGTATGCACATTGCAGTTTTTTTGTTAAAACCATCTGACAAAAAAAGAAGCAGCATGTTCATTCTTGCGTTTTTGTCACCCAATAAAATCAGTGAGGGGATGAAAAATGCAAGAAAAAACTGCTACCAAATTTGTGCTTGTTGCATGCATTTTATTTGCATTTTTGTCACAAAAAACGCAGGTCACCCACATTGATCCAGGATAAATTGATTCTCTCTCTCTGTCCCTCTGACTCTCTCTCTCAGCTCTTTATATTCACAGATCACCAGGCGCGGTGCGGCTGTCACACAATGCTCCCGCGGCCTCTCATTCTTCTTTCGGAGCCACTCACTAAGCTCATATATATTCACTGCTTCCAACGTCAACTGGGGTGTGAGGTAAATCCGGAGATATGACGATAAATCATGATATTCAAGTATGTCAGGAAGCCCTCTCCTGGTGTCACCCCCCCTTTCCTTCACACAACTGGTTTAGCAACAAATCCCATGGCCATCTCCTGTGATATGGAGATGAGGTGGTGTGGGAACAATGGACACAGGATGACTCCCTGCCGTCACCCTGTAACAAGAGTTGTATCTCATTAGCAAGGCTATGGAACTAGCAGACAGAACGACTCCAGTAAAAAATGGTTCATATCTCGCAAGCCATATTTCCGATAAATATGGCAACCATAAAAATGGTGTCTCCGCATGCGGACGATGCCGGCACACCCTTTTTATGGGAGCAGGACATTGGGAAATGCCCCAGGCGTGATATCAGCCAATGGGGAACTGGCAGACAGGTCATGAGTCCCCTCGTTCTGTAGCTAAATTCATAACTGTCACAATGAGAGCATTGGCGTCCGCCTACGACGCTCCCAGGCAAAGTTATGGCCCATATTCCATGTTGTGGATTGTCCATAACTCAAGCCAGGGGTGGAGCAGTGCTCCCTCTGAGGTCACTAAGGTAGGAGGGGACCTGGATTTGCCCAGGTTGATAACCCTACTTCGGCCATTTTCCAGTGTTCTTTTCGCTGGGGGCACGTGTAGGAAACATCTGTGGGAAGGATCCTAGAAACCTGGGTACAGCGCCCCCCTGTGGCCAGACGCAACAAGGTAACTGCTGGAACTGTGTATGCCTGTTTGTAACCCATGCTTTGACTGTAACTGTACTCTGACATATGTATATTCTGTAGATTCCCTATTGTATATATTGTAGTTTCTAGTGTGCTTTAGGCTGATTAAATTATATAATTAATCTTGGGCTGTTCTGTTATCTCGATCTTGAATCCCACGTCTGTGTGTTCGGCTAATAGTTACCGTAAATCGGTTGGTGGCAGCGAATTGTGCCAAGGATTATTGTGGGGAGGCCAGTGAGATTCGGGGAGATTTTATATATTCCGCCCGCGGAGGTCGGGGGAATATATACCTTACTCTCACCGGGGACCCTTCAATAATCGGCATAAGTAGTATAGCGGCCTCCTTGCTTATGGTCGGGCAATTCCATAATTGGCCTGACTATAAGAGGGGCGCTAGAGAGCGCGTCACGTGCTCTGTCTGTCGGTCGGGAGGTATAAAGGAGGGGTGACCCCCCACTTGTTACCCCCCGATTGTGACGTACTGGTAGCCAGCGCGGGGGATTTCTGAGTGACCCCCCCGGTGGTTTGTGACATATTGGTGGCATAGCGGTGGGATCGAGATAATAGTGTGTGTGAGTGTGAGACCCATACTCCCAGACACTAAAGACTGCCTGCAGCAGCTGTGGCTGCTGGGGTCTTCAGACTAGCTCAACACTAGAGTGTCAGAGTGCAGATACTGTAAGGTGTGTGGAGGCATCAGGTGTCAGTTCTGTGTCAGTGACCAAAAGTCTGCAAGAATGGCTGATGGCACCAGGAGCAGAGCTATGCAACTGGCCAATGCTAAGGCAGGAGCCGAAGAGAGGGAGGACGGTGCTGTGGACAGCAATGAGGAGGTTGCCCACGAGTCCTCCAGGAGCTCGACGCCAGAAAACCGTTCTGCCGAGGACATTGCGCAACCTGGCACTGCTGGACAAGATGAGGAGGAGCTCACCCAAGGTTCCTCAACGAGCCAGATGCCAGCCCTCCGCTCTGAAAGGGACAGTGAATCGCCTAGCTCTGCAGCGTGCCGCAGATCACCACGTGCCATTCCACCGAGCCTGGGAGGCTCGGATAGCCTTCTTCAAATGGCTATGGCCCTTCTCCAGGCTGGAGACCAGAAGGGCTACAAGGAACTCCTGGCAGAGCGCAGGGCAGAGCGGCAGGCAGCGCGTGACGCTGAGGCTGCGGAGCGGCACGCAGAGCGTGAGGCTGCGGAGCGAGAGCGGCAGGCAGCGCGTGAAGAGCGAGAGCGACAGGCAGACCGTGACTACCAGCTGCAGCTAGCTCAGCTCCGGCCCTCATCAGCCACATGTGACCTTCGAGACACCAAACTTCCAAAGGTCCGTGTTGAGGACTTCCCAGTGCTGGAGAAGGATGGAGACTTGGACTCTTTCTTGACTGCTTTTGAACGGACTTGCTTGCAGCACCATCTGGACAAGGACCAGTGGGCCAAATACCTGACCCCCCGTTTAAGGGGTAAGGCCCTGGATATCCTTGGGGACTTGCCTGCTGAGGCAGATCAGGGCTACGACACCATCAAGCGGGCCCTGATCCAACAGTACAACCTCACTCCAGAGTCCTACCGCAAGAAGTTCCAGAGCCTACAGAAGGGACCAAAGGACTCCTGGGCTGACCACCGGCGGGCACTTGCCCGAGCTGCCGACCACTGGACCCAAGGCCTGCAGCTTTCCACCGGACCGGAGATCCTGGACTTGTTCATCACGGAGCAACTCTTGTGGAACTGCCCTGAGGATCTCCGCCAGTTCATCCGAGACCAGAAGCCAAAGGGGTCCACGGCTACAGCTGCCCTTGCCGATGACTACACCAACAACCGGGCCCCTGAGGCCAGGAGAGCGGCCACCAGCAGCACCTGGAGAGGGGGTAAGATGAATTCTGCGACTGCCCCACCTGCCCCTAGACTGCAGGGGGTGTCCCCCTCAACTCCCCTCTCCAGGCCCGTGGCGGAACCAAGACGGTGCCACCAGTGCAACCTACCTGGACACTTCAAGGCCATGTGCCCTCAGCGTCCCAAGGCCCCGGCTCCGTCCCCGTCCCAAGGGCCGCCCAAGGTGTATTGTGTGGGTGGGGGTGGTGGTAGGTCCCTGGACAGCTTCCAACCTGTCACCGTCGGCCGGTCTGTGACCATAGGACTGCGAGACAGCGCCTCGGAGGTGACTCTGGTGCGGCCTGAGATGGTGTCCCCCCAAGACTTGATCCCTGGAAAAACCCTCGCTGTCTCCGGGATTGGAGGCACTGACCCGGCGCTGCCTGTTGCTGACATTTATGTGGACTGGGGCGCAGGGCGGGGGGTGAGGGAGGTGGGGGTAACTGATCGGATCCCTGCAAACGTGCTACTTGGGACAGATTTGGGGCAGATAACCTCCCAGTTTGGGCCCCCCCCAAGGGCTGAACCTTCAGCCAGTACTGACATGACTCCTGACAATGTTAATGTGTTATCTATGAATGATGTAAGGGAGGAGGGAGTGAACTCTGATATTTCTGCTTGCACAGACACCATAGACACACACGCAGCTGCAGCTGTGACAGGAGGGGAGGGGGTCAGAGAAAGGTGTGACAATGCCTCTACAAGTAACCAGCCTGTGAGCTGGGATCTGTTGCCCTCTGCAGGGATAAGCAGAGAGCAGGGTGCTGCAGGGGGAGGACCAGTGTGTGGGGTGGGGGCTACCACAGCAAATGTGGGGTCCCCAGAGATTTCACAGCGGGGTTCTGTTGCTGCAGGAGGGGAACAGGCAGGTGAGATTGGGGCCGGTCCAGGAGCGGAAGTGCTCCCAGGTAAGATCTCGGTGCATGGTTCCCCCACAACCGGGGTGTCAGGAAGCCAGGTAGGTCTGCCTGAACCGGCGACTTGGTCAGGAACGGAGGAGGAGCAGGCACGACCCACGGTCGCAGCGGCTGTGGCCGCTGTCACCCGCAGTGGGAGTGCTGGAAGCCAAGGGGCCTCCCGGAGGTCCGATAGCTCTTCCCCTTCTGACCAAGTGGCAGCCGAGTCAGGTGGAGGCCAGGACACAGGTCCCGGGGTACTGACTGAAGATGTGACAGTCTCGTCGATTCTGGCCACATCTAGTCAGGGGTTTCAGGCAGCGTTAGAAGCTGACGACAGCCTGAAAGCTCTTAAGGAGCAGGCGGCACAGCCTCCCTCGGACTCGGACCCGGAGCGAGTGGTCTGGGACCAAGGACGGCTGTACCGGGCCACGGTCCAGCAGGGTTCACCGGAGGCGTGGCCCAGGGACCGACAGTTGGTGGTACCATATCCGTTCCGGACGGAGTTGTTGCGGACCGCACATGAGATTCCGATGGCCGGACACCTAGGGATCGCTAAGACCAAGGCCAGGTTAAACCAGCATTTCTACTGGCCAAAAATGGGGGCCGATGTGGCTGCCTACTGCCGTTCGTGAGAAACCTGTCAGAGAGTGGGGAAGGCGGGGCCACGCCCCAAAGCCCCACTAGTATCTCTGCCAATCATCGATGAGCCTTTCAGGAGGGTGGCTGTGGATCTGGTCGGCCCGCTGGCCATCCCCAGCAGCTCCGGGAAACGCTTCCTACTGACGGTAGTGGACTATGCCACCCGGTACCCAGAAGCAGTGGCCTTGTCGTCCATTCGGGCTGACAAGGTGGCCACCGCATTGCTGGAGATTTTCTCCCGAGTGGGTTTTCCCCAGGAAATGCTCACTGACCGGGGGACCCAATTCATGTCCCAGCTGATGGAGGCCCTCTGTAAGCAAGTCCAGGTGCGACATCTGGTGGCCAGCCCGTACCATCCACAGACTAATGGCCTGTGCGAGCGGTTCAATGGCACCTTAAAGCAGATGCTTAAGATGTTGGTCGACTCCCATGGGCGTGACTGGGAGCGGTATCTCCCACACCTGTTATTTGCTTACCGGGAGGTTCCACAGGCCTCAACAGGATTCTCACCGTTTGAGCTCCTGTACGGGCGACGTGTGCGGGGCCCCCTGGCTCTGGTGAAAGAGGCTTGGGAAGGGGATTTGGCCACCCCTGGAGTGTCGGTTATCGAGTATGTCATGCGCTTCCGGGACAAAATGCAGGCCTTGACGCAACTGGTACACGACAATATGGCTCAAGCCCAGGCCGATCAGAAGCGTTGGTACGACCAGAACGCTTGTGAGAGGACCTACCAAGTGGGTCAAAAGGTGTGGGTACTGGTCCCCGTACCACAGGACAAGCTTCAGGCAGCCTGGGAAGGCCCATACCTCGTGTACCAGCAGCTCAACCCTGTAACGTACCTGGTCACCCTGGACCCTGCCCGTGGAAGGCGGAAGCCCTTCCATGTGAACATGATGAAGGCACATCATGAGCGGGAGGCATGTGCGCTCCCCGTGTGCAACCTGCCCGAGGAGGGAGAAGCGGAAACCCTCTTGGATATGCTAGCCCAGGTTAGGGCAGGCGGATCCATTGAGGATGTGGAGGTTGGCCACCAGCTCTTGGAGGACCAACGGTCCCAGCTGTGGGCCACCCTACACCCCTTCCGGGGGTTGTTTACCAACCAGCCCGGAAGGACTGACTTGGCTGTCCATCACGTGGACACTGGGGATCATCCCCCGATCCGGCGTTCAGCATATCGGGTCTCCCGGGAGGTGCAGCAACACATGCGCCAGGAGATTGACGAGATGCTGAAGCTGGGGGTGATCCAGGCATCCAACAGCGCTTGGGCCTCGCCTGTAGTCCTCGTCCCTAAGAAGGACCGAACCACTCGGTTCTGCGTGGACTACAGGGGGCTCAATGCGGTCACGGTCGCCGATGCGTACCCAATGCCACGCATCGATGACCTGCTCGATCAGTTGGCCGGGGCTCAGTACCTGACCATCATGGATCTGAGCCGGGGATATTGGCAGATCCCCCTGACTCGCAAGGCCAGGGAACGCTCTGCCTTTATTACCCCATTTGGACTGTACGAGTCCACGGTGATGCCATTCGGGATGAGGAATGCCCCTGCCACTTTCCAGCGGATGGTCAACACCCTGCTCAAGGGACTTGAAGGGTACGCGGCCGCGTACCTGGATGATATTGCCGTCTTCAGTCCCACCTGGGAGGACCACCTAGAGCATCTAGCACAGGTGCTCAGGCGGATCCACCGGGCAGGTTTGACCATCAAGCCGGGAAAGTGTCAGCTGGCCATGAGCGAGGTCCAGTACCTCGGTCACCGGGTAGGTGGGAGAACACTGAAGCCCGAGCCTGAGAAAGTGGAAGCCATCGCATCCTGGCCCACCCCCAGGACCAAGAAGCAGGTGATGTCCTTCTTGGGGACCGCTGGGTACTATAGGAGGTTTGTTCCATGCTATAGTAGCCTGGCAAAGCCCTTGACGGACCTCACCAAGAAGAAGCTGCCCTCTGCAGTCGATTGGACAATGGACTGCGAGACAGCCTTCCGGGCCCTAAAGGACGCCCTGTCCAGCCCGCCCGTGCTACAGGCAGCCGACTTCACGCGGCCGTTTGTAGTACAGACCGACGCCAGTGACTTCGGCCTCGGTGCGGTGCTCAGCCAGGTGGACTCTGCGAGCCAAGAGCACCCAGTCTTGTACCTGAGCCGGAAGCTGTTACCGAGGGAAGTGGCCTATTCCACAATGGAGAAGGAGTGCCTGGCCATAGTGTGGGCCCTGCAGCGTCTGCAACCCTATCTATACGGGCGCCACTTCATCGTGGAGACGGACCACAATCCCCTCAGCTGGTTGCACACCGTCTCTGGGACGAATGGGCGATTGTTGCGATGGAGCCTTGCGCTCCAGCAATACAACTTCACCATTCGCCACAAAAGGGGCCGTGACCACGGTAACGCAGACGGGCTGTCCCGACAAGGAGAGGTCGCGGACGGGCGCACGGGGGAACACCGGAGTGTGCTGCCCCCTAGCGCCCTCAAAAGGGGGGAGGTGTGAGGTAAATCCGGAGATATGACGATAAATCATGATATTCAAGTATGTCAGGAAGCCCTCTCCTGGTGTCACCCCCCCTTTCCTTCACACAACTGGTTTAGCAACAAATCCCATGGCCATCTCCTGTGATATGGAGATGAGGTGGTGTGGGAACAATGGACACAGGATGACTCCCTGCCGTCACCCTGTAACAAGAGTTGTATCTCATTAGCAAGGCTATGGAACTAGCAGACAGAACGACTCCAGTAAAAAATGGTTCATATCTCGCAAGCCATATTTCCGATAAATATGGCAACCATAAAAATGGTGTCTCCGCATGCGGACGATGCCGGCACACCCTTTTTATGGGAGCAGGACATTGGGAAATGCCCCAGGCGTGATATCAGCCAATGGGGAACTGGCAGACAGGTCATGAGTCCCCTCGTTCTGTAGCTAAATTCATATCTGTCACAATGAGAGCATTGGCGTCCGCCTACGACGCTCCCAGGCAAAGTTATGGCCCATATTCCATGTTGTGGATTGTCCATAACTCAAGCCAGGGGTGGAGCAGTGCTCCCTCTGAGGTCACTAAGGTAGGAGGGGACCTGGATTTGCCCAGGTTGATAACCCTACTTCGGCCATTTTCCAGTGTTCTTTTCGCTGGGGGCACGTGTAGGAAACATCTGTGGGAAGGATCCTAGAAACCTGGGTACAGCGCCCCCCTGTGGCCAGACGCAACAAGGTAACTGCTGGAACTGTGTATGCCTGTTTGTAACCCATGCTTTGACTGTAACTGTACTCTGACATATGTATATTCTGTAGATTCCCTATTGTATATATTGTAGTTTCTAGTGTGCTTTAGGCTGATTAAATTATATAATTAATCTTGGGCTGTTCTGTTATCTCGATCTTGAATCCCACGTCTGTGTGTTCGGCTAATAGTTACCGTAAATCGGTTGGTGGCAGCGAATTGTGCCAAGGATTATTGTGGGGAGGCCAGTGAGATTCGGGGAGATTTTATATATTCCGCCCGCGGAGGTCGGGGGAATATATACCTTACTCTCACCGGGGACCCTTCAATAATCGGCATAAGTAGTATAGCGGCCTCCTTGCTTATGGTCGGGCAATTCCATAATTGGCCTGACTATAAGAGGGGCGCTAGAGAGCGCGTCACGTGCTCTGTCTGTCGGTCGGGAGGTATAAAGGAGGGGTGACCCCCACTTGTTACCCCCCGATTGTGACGTACTGGTAGCCAGCGCGGGGGATTTCTGAGTGACCCCCCCGGTGGTTTGTGACATGGGGTATGTAATTGGTTGCAGTCAGATATGCCCACATGCTGAGTAACAGCTGTCTGACTGCAACCAATCACAGACGCCGGTGAGTGCGTTTATATTGTACAGTAAAAGAAATAAATAAGTATTTTTAAAAAAACGGCGTGCAGTTCCCCCAATTTTGATACCCAGCCAAGGTAAAGCTCCACAACTAAGTGCTGGTATTCTCAGACTTGAGCAGCGTATGGTTATTAGGCTCTCCCAAGCCTAAAAATATTAGCCAGCAGCCGCCCAGAATTGCCGCATCCATTAGATACGACAGTCTTGGCACTTTACTCAGGTCTTCCCGATTGCCCTGGTGCGGTGGCAATCGGGGTAAAAAGGAGTTAATGGCAGCCCATAGATGCCACTAGGTCCTAGATTATTCATGGCAGGCGTCTATGAAACACCCCATCATCACTAATCTGTAAGTGAAAGTAAATAAACACAAACACCCAAATAATCCTTTATTTCAAATAAAAGACAAAGAGCACCAGAAAGGAGTGTCATTTGTCTTTTCAACTGTATAATTTGCTGAATTGTTTTTTGTTTGGTATATTGTATTTGCAGAGCCCCCGAGGTATTAGTACAGCAGAAACCCCCCGGAATTGTGTAATCTGTACCTCTCAAGGGCTGTAGTAAATAAAAGCACAACTCAGTGCTTTGCACCCCACAGTTTGACCACATGTACGGTTTTCTACACTTAGATTTTTGGGGTGTTTTTCTATTATTATCCTTGTAAACATGGAAAATTGAAAGCTAAAACTACATTTTAATGGAAATGTATTTATTTCATTTTTTTCTTTGTACTTTGCATTAACAAACCTCCTAAATGCCATTTTGAATACTATAATTCATGCACTTTTTAAAATGGGGTGACTTGTGTGGGACTTCTAATATATAGGCCCCTCAAAGTCATGTGTAAATTGAATTGACCTGATTTAAATCTAACTGAATTGGGAACCTTAAACAAGCAGGTTTCTGAAAGTGTTTTTTGTTCTTTTAATTTGAATTGCTACAAACATATAAAAAAAGTCTAATGTCCCCAAAAAATAAATGGAAGTATAAAAAAAAATGATATTCAGATAAAGGAGATCTGTATATAAAGGGCAGACACATTACAAGTTTCAAAAATGCACTTTTTTAACATTTTCATAAAATCTAATTAAACTATTAAAAGGAAATTGTAGGATCAAGCTTCTTAAGCCATCTATATGGGCATGCAGGTCCGAGAAAGTTGAACAAAATAACATCCTGATACTTGCAGTCCAATGTGTTATTGCAAAGAAATTCACATTTTTGTTAGATGCACAAGTGTTGTAAAGTTACATGAGCAGGACACTGATCTGCATGAGATTTTGCCACCAGAGCCTATTTTAAATGAATGACATGGAATATGACCGACATTTTGCTCTACTGATCTCACTGCAGAGATATGTATAATTACAGATAACAGTACAGCAGAAATGAACTTTGTCTCATTTCCAGCTTCAGTTGACCTTATAGTGCTTCAGCTTCCATCTCACAGACAGGCAGTGTGTGGGGGAGCAGCAGTAGAGTTGATAGCACTGTGAGAGGACAACTGCCAACATGCTTGTAATGAGAGGGAGTAAAGGCTGCTTTACACGGTACGACCGATTGTGCAATTTCACAATCGATCGTACCCGCCCCCGTCCTTTTTGCGTCACGGGCAAATCGCTGCCCGTGTCGCACAAAGTCGGTAACCCCCGTCACACGTACTTACCTCTCGTGCGACCACGCTGTGGGCGGCGAACGTCCACTTCCTGGAGTGGGAGGGACGTTTGGCGTCACAGCGACGTCACACGGCCGCCAGCCAATGGAAGCGGAGGGGCGGAGATGAGTGGGACGTAAACATCCCGCCCACCTCCTTCCTTCACATAGCCGGCGGCGGCCGCGTGACGCAGGTGAGCTGCTGTTCATTGTTCCCAGGGTGTCACACGGAGCGGCGTGTGCTACCACGGAAACGATGAACAACTAAATTAAACGATATTATGGAACCTAGCGACCAGTACACGACTCACAATTTGTGAGCGATACTGCGTTGCTAGGAGGTGTCACACAGGCCGGCATCGCCAGCGATGCCGGATGTGCGTCACAAAAACTGTGACCCCGACGATCTATCGCACGATAGATTGGTGTAAAGCAGCCTTTAAACTCTCCTGTACTGTGAGAGCAAAACTGCTGCTGCAAATGTTTCTGTAATGAAACAAAGTTCAGCTCTGATGTACTGTGTCAGTTCTAATCACCCACAGCTCTGCAGTGAGATCAGCAGCATCAGTCATTACATGGTTCATACTTGTAACACCCCCTTTTACTTTAAATAAGTTCTGGAGGCAGAGTCTCTGAGAGATCTTTGCGGCCCATAGATCTTAACAATAGAGATGAGCCACCCCCCTAGTGTTCGAGTTCGGTTCGTCGAACGTTCATCGAACCCATTCGAACCCCATTGAAAACAATGGCAGGCAAACACAAACACATACAAACACATAGAAAACACCTTCTAAGGTGTCCAAAAGGTGACAAACAACTCAGACGACACCACAAACACATGGAAAAGTGACAAGGACATATACTTATGCGAAAACAAAAGAGCTTGAAGAGTAAAAAGAGGAGGAGACACAGATATAGGCATGTCATGCCATTCTAAAATCATGTAAAACACAGCAAGGGGACTCCAAGCAGAGTCTCCCTTTTTCCAGAACTTGGGCCACACACACCACTTCAGTGGCATCACTTGTGCCCCAGTTGCAAACTTGACATGTTGATTTTCATCACGCACATTCAAAAATACGCCAGCCTTTACTCTCCCAAGGATGACACAGGGGTAGAAAAGTCCTTGCTGATCAATGACTTGTTCATCTTGATGAACATTAGTCTGTCCACATTGTCACTGGACAGACGTGTGCGCTTATCTGTCAGCACACACCCAGCAGCACTGAAGACACGTTCCGAGACAACACTGGCTGCGGGACACGACAAGATCTCCAAAGCATAAGTGGCGAGCTCAGGCCATTTTTCAAGATTGGAAGCCCAAAATGAGCAAGGCTCCAGTTGCACAGTCATGGAATCGATGTTCATTTGGAGATACTCCTGCATCATCCTCTCCAGCCGTTGACTATGTGTCAGACTTCTTGTCTCTTGTGGCCTTGCAAAGGATGGTCTAAAAAAAAAATGATGAAACGATTCCATAGAATTGCTGTTACCACCAGATACGGTGTTGCTGGTACGGTTTGACTGATGCTGACGAGACAGTCCCATGCTTAGCAAGTTACAACTGGGAGATTCACTCTGTGCAGCACTGGTGTTTAGTGGAAAAGCAGATCTAAGATTGCATAACAGCTTCTGCTGATAATCCTGCATACGTGCGTCCCTTTCTATGGCTGGAATTATTTTGGCAAATTTTGACTTGTAACGGGGATCTAAGAGTTTGGCAACCCAGTATCAGCATTACTTCTAATTCGGACAATACGAGGGTCATGTTGTAGGTAGTGCAGCAAGATGGTGCTCATGTGTCTTGCGCACCCATGCGGACCAAGTCCTTGCTGTGTTTTTGGCGGCGAGGTGATAACTGTGCTTCCTTCCTCTGACATATCCCCCCAACCTCGAACAACTGAAATTTGACCAAGGTCTCCCTCATCTGCTGAGTCTTCCATGGCCATCGACAGTTTGTCCTCCATTTCTTCCTGGGCTCCTGCACCTTCCTCAACAGTTTGGCTGCTACCATGCGCCCTTGTTAATCATTCTCCCCCACCGTCCCATGCCTGCCGCCTTGGTGATGCTGAACGTCTGGACCTTGTAGATCTTGGTATCTCTTCCGCATATGAATCCTCCTGTACTTCCTCCCCTTCCTCTTGTCCCACCACCTGACTCCGAATACTGTTTAGAGTGTGCTCCAGCATGTAAATGACTGGAATTGTCATGCTGATAATGGCATTGTCAGCGCCAAACATATTCGTCGCCATGTCGAAACTGTGCAGAAGAGTGCATAGGTCCTTGATCTGAGACCACTCCATCAGCATAATCTGCCCCACCTCTGCATCTCGTTGGCCCAGGCTATACGTCATAACATATTGCACCAGGGCTCTGCGGTGCTGCCACAGTCGCTGCAACATGTGGAGAGTCGAATTCCAGCGTGTCGCCACACCGCATTTCCGGCGGTGAACCGGCAGGCCGAAAGACTTCTGGAGCGATGCAAGTCGTTCAGCTGCGCCGTTTGAATGGCGGAAGTGAGCAGAGAGTAACCATGCCCTATACAGAAGCCCATCTAGGCCGGGATAGTGGGTTAAAAATTGCTGGACAACCAGGTTCAACATGTGAGCCATACAAGGCATGTGTGTCACCTTTCCCCGGCGAAGAGCTGCACCCAAGTTTGCAGCATTGTCGCACATGGTCTTCCCTGGCTGCAGGTTGAGTGGAGACAACCATTTACTAAACTCGCTCTCCAGAGCTGACCACAACTACTCAGCTGTGTGACTCTTATTTCCCATACATTTCAACGTAAAGACCGCCTGATGCCGTTGAGCTCTACTGCCAGCATAGTAAGGAGGTGTGCGGGATTCCTTGTGCGTAGTTACAACGTGGGTGGCCTGACCACACACGCTTTGGGCAGAGGTGGAGGACCCAGACGAGGTTGAAGAGGCAGAAGCAGTGGAGGAACTTCAACATACAGAGGATTGACGCACAACTTGTGGGGACGGCAAGACTTGTACAGCAGACCCTTCTCCATCTCTCATCATAGTTACCCAGTGCCCAGTCAGCGACATGTAACGCCCCTGTCCATGCTTACTGGTCCAAGTATCTGTGGTGAAATGCACCCTGTCACACACAGAGTTTCTCAAGGAAGCGGTAATGTTGTGTGCGACATGCTGGTGTAGCGCAGGCACGCCTTTCTTGAACAAGTAGTGGTGACTGGGCATCTGGTACTGGGGCACAGCGACGGACATAAGGCCTCGAAAATACTCTGTGTCCACCAGGTGGAAAGACAACATTTCTGTAGCCAACAGCTTGCAGAGGGTGAAAGTCAACCTCTTAGCTTTGTCATGTGTAGGAGGAAATGGCCTTTTACTTGTCCACATCTGAGGGACCGAGATCTGGCTGCTGTGCGGAGACGGCGTTGAGTAGGGTGTCCTTGGAAAACTGCTGGTCTGTGAGGAAAGTGCAGGCGGAGACATGATGTTGCCTTCATCCAAAGTTGGTGCTCTCGATGTCTGAGAGCTCTATACTAGCACCTGTTTCCCCTTCCAAAACAACTGACGCCCTGCCAATCACACTGCCTGTTGCGGTTAAAGAGGTGGAAGGTCTGCGTCGCAAAGCATGTGTGACAGCTGTTCCCACAGTCATAGAGGATGAAGAGCGCGCGGATGCACTTGAAGGGTCAGACGGTGGTTGGCCCGCTCCACTAGGCCGCATTGTAGCACAGTGAGCTTCCCACTGGGACTTATGCTTGTTGTTCATGTGACGGTTCATGAACGAATTAGTCAAACTAGTGAGTCTTTGGCCTCTACTTACAGATTGGCGACAAATCTTACAGATGACATGAGTTGGGAGATCCTTTGCGATGTCAAAAAAGGACCAGGCTAGGCAAGTATTAGAGCCCATGCGACCTGCAGGGCCACCACGACTTGTGCTCAGAGGCAGAGTTCTGACTGAGGATGCAGTTGTTGACCTGCTTCCAGTACTCCGTCTGTGTTCAGGAAGGCGCACGCTAACCTCATCGTCAGTCGCATCCTCCTCCACCGCTTCTGCTGACCTCCTCGAGTGCCTGACTGTGGGTTGACAGTAAGTGGGATCTACAACCTCATCATCAACCTGTGTGTTTGCACTCCCCTCGTCCTCAGACCTAACCTCTTCCTGCCCTGACTGAACAGTTAAGTTGTCATTCCAATCAGGTATCTGAGTCTCATCAGCATCAGTATGTTCCTCATTGTCTCCAAGAGGAAATACAGTTTGGGAATGAGGGTCTACATTATGCTCAGAAACTTGGTCATCAGGGCCTAAATCTGACTTGCAAAGATCTAGGCATCACTGCAGATCATTTCCTGGTCTGTACTCACTGTAGCTTTGGAGCAGACCTCTGATTTCCAGGCTATAGTGTGACTGAACAGCTCTGCAGACTCACCCATCTCGGTTACCCCACACTCTGCAAGGCGGGTGGAGACTTGAGAGCTGGTAGAAAGCAAGTGCGATTGGGGTGACAACTCAGAAGATTGGATTTTTTTTGGATGTTGAAGTTGAGGTGGAGGAGAGGCCACTTGTTGGAGCACTTGAGATCCATTCAAGCATGTTCTTTTTTGTGCATCATCTACCTTTGTTAAGAGTTGTTCGGTTCCGTAAAAAAGGGATCACATCAGATTGTCCACGGAAAGTAGTAGACATCTTACGTTTGCTGGAAGATGGCCTTTCTTCAGCAGATGTTACTGTAGCCTTACCACCTAACGCACAGACACAAACTTTTTTTCCCTTCCCAACACGCCTGTTCCCCTTTCCACCAGCATCTGTCCTTTTGCCACTCATTTTGTTTGTAACCAAATTGGACAATTAAAATGTTGTAGCAAAAATGGAGAGGTGGTGTAGATTGCAGAGGTGGTCTAGCTTTATTGACAGCTGAAGAACCAACACTGACTATCCCAGAAACTTTTACTATGCCCCTAAAAGTGTCAGGACTGTTTTCAATTAAAATTGCTTAACAAAAAGGGACAGGTGTGTAGAATGCAGAGGTGGTGTACCTTGCTTGGCAGCAGAGGAACCCTAAGTTAGTATCCCAGACACTTTTACTATGCTCCTAAAAGTGTCAGCACTGTTTGCAATTAAAATTTCAAAGCAAAAATATGGAGGTGTGTAGAATGCACAGGTGCTGTACCTAGCTTGTCAGCAAAGGAAGCCTCACTTTCTATCCCTGCCAATGAAACAATTCCCCAAGGAATTGCCTGAGCTGATGTAGCCAGATGCTGTTATATAAACCCCTGCACAGCGTTGGCACAGACCTGCCTAGCAACAATGGCTATGAACGGCTGTAATGTAGCCCTGAAAAGAGCTGAAATTACCAGTAGCCCGTAATCCCTAAAGCGATCTGTAGATTGCACTGTATGTCTATAGCGCACAAAGCAGCAGCAGCGGGAGCGGTGACTGTCACCCACCCACAGCAGAGAGATAATGGCGGCGATGGGGAAAATGGCCGGGTCTTATAGGGCAAGGACATGTGACATGCACAGCCTATGACACATGCCCTTGTCTGGCAAAAATCCACTTTGCTTTGTGTGTATGTCTGTGATTGGCTGACAGCCTGGCCCACCCCACTGTACGCGTGGTTAGGGAAAAAAAAAAAATGGCGATCACCATTCTTTCAGCACTCAACAGCAGCAGTGATCTAAATCCCGTCCCCCCCCGCACACTATACGCTGAATTTTGATAATATCATTATTCACAGTGACTCACACTATTACAGTGAAAAGCTAGCTAGTAACTAGCTACACTTTTTGGTGATCGAACTGTTATCGAACGTAACTCGAACTGTCGAGCTTTAAGCAAATCGTTCGAGTTCGTCGGACGACTCGAACACCGCCCAAAATCACTCGAACTTGAAATTGGCGAACCGTTTGACTCGAACATCGCTCAACTCTACTTAACAACTAATTTCTCTGGAACAAGTCATCGAATTGCAGATATCAAGGTATCATTTTATTCAACTTTCTCTGACCTACATACCCATATACAGTAGATGGCTTAGGAAGATTTATCCTACTTACAGATTCCCTTTATTGTAAAGTGCAATGCATCACAAAAAAATAATTAAACCACTGAGAAAGCCAGATTTAAGTTTTCTGATGATTTTGTACAAATATTAAAATATAGATGCAGGCCTAAGTGATATGTATGGCCTCTGCGCGATATACCACACCTCCTTAAAATAAAAGTTTATCTAATTTTCTGATTGGGTCACACTTTTAGCCACTAATATCAATTTGTATGCATTTTTTTATTTACCTTTCCAGAAAAGTTACACGAAGATGCCTACTTTTATACCAGACACCCCCATACTTTGCACTGACGAGGGGCAAGCACCCCGAAACACCGTGTCTGCAAATTGGGATTCTGATCTGGCTTATATATCCTGAGTCATATTGCAAAGGATTGTCGAAAATCCACTTGTGACTTTTAGGATCGCTACTTCCAATAGGTGGCGCTGTGCTAGAGTTTGTCTCCTTTACTGGAGAGACAATTTGAATATTTCCCAGAGGGGCATTGCAGCTATAAGTCCCCTTACCTGGCAGCCAGACTGGCTTGCAAAGTCTCCTTAAGGAGAATAGTGTTCCCCCGTGGAATTTTAGGGGCATTGCAGCTATAAGTCCCCTTACCTGGCAGCCAGACTGGCTTGCAAAGTCTCCTTAAGGAGAATAGTGTTCCCCCGTGGTCCCCACATAGCTTTCTCATGAGCCAGATCAGACACCCCCATACTTTGCACTGACGAGGGGCAAGCACCCCGAAACACCGTGTCTGCAAATTGGGATTCTGATCTGGCTTATATATCCTGAGTCATATTGCAAAGGATTGTCGAAAATCCACTTGTGACTTTTAGGATCGCTACTTCCAATAGGTGGCGCTGTGCTAGAGTTTGTCTCCTTTACTGGAGAGACAATTTGAATATTTCCCAGAGGGGCATTGCAGCTATAAGTCCCCTTACCTGGCAGCCAGACTGGCTTGCAAAGTCTCCTTAAGGAGAATAGTGTTCCCCCGTGGAATTTTAGGGGCATTGCAGCTATAAGTCCCCTTACCTGGCAGCCAGACTGGCTTGCAAAGTCTCCTTAAGGAGAATAGTGTTCCCCCGTGGTCCCCACATAGCTTTCTCATGAGCCAGATCAGACACCCCCATACTTTGCACTGACGAGGGGCAAGCACCCCGAAACACCGTGTCTGCAAATTGGGATTCTGATCTGGCTTATATATCCTGAGTCATATTGCAAAGGATTGTCGAAAATCCACTTGTGACTTTTAGGATCGCTACTTCCAATAGGTGGCGCTGTGCTAGAGTTTGTCTCCTTTACTGGAGAGACAATTTGAATATTTCCCAGAGGGGCATTGCAGCTATAAGTCCCCTTACCTGGCAGCCAGACTGGCTTGCAAAGTCTCCTTAAGGAGAATAGTGTTCCCCCGTGGAATTTTAGGGGCATTGCAGCTATAAGTCCCCTTACCTGGCAGCCAGACTGGCTTGCAAAGTCTCCTTAAGGAGAATAGTGTTCCCCCGTGGTCCCCACATAGCTTTCTCATGAGCCAGATCAGACACCCCCATACTTTGCACTGACGAGGGGCAAGCACCCCGAAACACCGTGTCTGCAAATTGGGATTCTGATCTGGCTTATATATCCTGAGTCATATTGCAAAGGATTGTCGAAAATCCACTTGTGACTTTTAGGATCGCTACTTCCAATAGGTGGCGCTGTGCTAGAGTTTGTCTCCTTTACTGGAGAGACAATTTGAATATTTCCCAGACAGGCATTGCAGCTATAAGTCCCCTTACCTGGCAGCCAGACTGGCTTGCAAAGTCTCCTTAAGGAGAATAGTGTTCCCCCGTGGAATTTTAGGGGCATTGCAGCTATAAGTCCCCTTACCTGGCAGCCAGACTGGCTTGCAAAGTCTCCTTAAGGAGAATAGTGTTCCCCCGTGGTCCCCACATAGCTTTCTCATGAGCCAGATCAGACACCCCCATACTTTGCACTGACGAGGGGCAAGCACCCCGAAACACCTTGTCTGCAAATTGGGATTCTGATCTGGCTTATATATCCTGAGTCATATTGCAAAGGATTGTCGAAAATCCACTTGTGACTTTTAGGATCGCTACTTCCAATAGGTGGCGCTGTGCTAGAGTTTGTCTCCTTTACTGGAGAGACAATTTGAATATTTCCCAGAGGGGCATTGCAGCTATAAGTCCCCTTACCTGGCAGCCAGACTGGCTTGCAAAGTCTCCTTAAGGAGAATAGTGTTCCCCCGTGGAATTTTAGGGGCATTGCAGCTATAAGTCCCCTTACCTGGCAGCCAGACTGGCTTGCAAAGTCTCCTTAAGGAGAATAGTGTTCCCCCGTGGTCCCCACATAGCTTTCTCATGAGCCAGATCAGACACCCCCATACTTTGCACTGACGAGGGGCAAGCACCCCGAAACACCGTGTCTGCAAATTGGGATTCTGATCTGGCTTATATATCCTGAGTCATATTGCAAAGGATTGTCGAAAATCCACTTGTGACTTTTAGGATCGCTACTTCCAATAGGTGGCGCTGTGCTAGAGTTTGTCTCCTTTACTGGAGAGACAATTTGAATATTTCCCAGAGGGGCATTGCAGCTATAAGTCCCCTTACCTGGCAGCCAGACTGGCTTGCAAAGTCTCCTTAAGGAGAATAGTGTTCCCCCGTGGAATTTTAGGGGCATTGCAGCTATAAGTCCCCTTACCTGGCAGCCAGACTGGCTTGCAAAGTCTCCTTAAGGAGAATAGTGTTCCCCCGTGGTCCCCACATAGCTTTCTCATGAGCCAGATCAGACACCCCCATACTTTGCACTGACGAGGGGCAAGCACCCCGAAACACCGTGTCTGCAAATTGGGATTCTGATCTGGCTTATATATCCTGAGTCATATTGCAAAGGATTGTCGAAAATCCACTTGTGACTTTTAGGATCGCTACTTCCAATAGGTGGCGCTGTGCTAGAGTTTGTCTCCTTTACTGGAGAGACAATTTGAATATTTCCCAGACAGGCATTGCAGCTATAAGTCCCCTTACCTGGCAGCCAGACTGGCTTGCAAAGTCTCCTTAAGGAGAATAGTGTTCCCCCGTGGAATTTTAGGGGCATTGCAGCTATAAGTCCCCTTACCTGGCAGCCAGACTGGCTTGCAAAGTCTCCTTAAGGAGAATAGTGTTCCCCCGTGGTCCCCACATAGCTTTCTCATGAGCCAGATCAGACACCCCCATACTTTGCACTGACGAGGGGCAAGCACCCCGAAACACCTTGTCTGCAAATTGGGATTCTGATCTGGCTTATATATCCTGAGTCATATTGCAAAGGATTGTCGAAAATCCACTTGTGACTTTTAGGATCGCTACTTCCAATAGGTGGCGCTGTGCTAGAGTTTGTCTCCTTTACTGGAGAGACAATTTGAATATTTCCCAGAGGGGCATTGCAGCTATAAGTCCCCTTACCTGGCAGCCAGACTGGCTTGCAAAGTCTCCTTAAGGAGAATAGTGTTCCCCCGTGGAATTTTAGGGGCATTGCAGCTATAAGTCCCCTTACCTGGCAGCCAGACTGGCTTGCAAAGTCTCCTTAAGGAGAATAGTGTTCCCCCGTGGTCCCCACATAGCTTTCTCATGAGCCAGATCAGACACCCCCATACTTTGCACTGACGAGGGGCAAGCACCCCGAAACACCGTGTCTGCAAATTGGGATTCTGATCTGGCTTATATATCCTGAGTCATATTGCAAAGGATTGTCGAAAATCCACTTGTGACTTTTAGGATCGCTACTTCCAATAGGTGGCGCTGTGCTAGAGTTTGTCTCCTTTACTGGAGAGACAATTTGAATATTTCCCAGAGGGGCATTGCAGCTATAAGTCCCCTTACCTGGCAGCCAGACTGGCTTGCAAAGTCTCCTTAAGGAGAATAGTGTTCCCCCGTGGAATTTTAGGGGCATTGCAGCTATAAGTCCCCTTACCTGGCAGCCAGACTGGCTTGCAAAGTCTCCTTAAGGAGAATAGTGTTCCCCCATGGTCCCCACATAGCTTTCTCATGAGCCAGATCAGACACCCCCATACTTTGCACTGACGAGGGGCAAGCACCCCGAAACACCGTGTCTGCAAATTGGGATTCTGATCTGGCTTATATATCCTGAGTCATATTGCAAAGGATTGTCGAAAATCCACTTGTGACTTTTAGGATCGCTACTTCCAATAGGTGGCGCTGTGCTAGAGTTTGTCTCCTTTACTGGAGAGACAATTTGAATACTTTTATACAGTACTAAGTGGGGTTTTGACAATTTGGTGTTTACTTTCAGAAAATATATAGCTTTGGTAATATAATATAATTTTTTATTTTCTTATTTAGATTTATTTGTTCATGTCAAAAGTGTGTCTACCAGAGGTGCACAATGTCAAAAAAACGAATGGGTTGCCACTAGGGTGAGCGGACGCGGACTGTAAAAGTCTGGATCCATGCGATTTAAAAGATGCCTGGGTGCCGGACCCGGGCGTACGATCCGGATTCGGCACTGGGGACATTAAAAGTTAAAATAAAGAAAACAAAAATTAAGCAGGTGTTTCATACTTTGAGACTTGGTGTTATGGCGGCAAACTGCTTCCGGGTCGTGCATTTACTTCCAGTACTGCACATTAGGCTCATTGCATACACACAGCTTTCCGTGCTTTCCCCGCCCACCGGCCATCTGTGATTGGTTGCTGTCAGATGTGCCCCCAGCCTGTGACAGCGTCTGCCTTCAGTCATTGCTCAATCATTGTCTGCACTCACAGCTGACGGTCTTGTTCTATGGCCGCTCGCTGTGAGATGTAGCAAAGCTGGAAGCGGCATGGGACCTCGTGTGGATTACGCTGGACCTGGAGGGGTGTTTGGGGTTAATAAAGTGATGAAAGAGGTGTGTTTTTGTATTTTATTCCAAATAAAGGATTTTTTTCTTTGTGTTTGTACTTATTTACTTTCTTTTCCAAGTTAGTGAAGCAGGTATCTTATAGACGCCTGTGCCATCACCACCTAGGGTGTAGTAGCAGCTGTGCGCTGTTATTAACCCCTGCTCTTATCCAGATTGCCACCGCACCAGGGCAACGGAAGAGCCAGCTTTATCTTGGCTGGGTATCAAAATTGGGAGGGACCGCACGTCGTTTTTATTTTTTAATTATTTATTTAAATTTTAAAAAAAAAGCCGCATGCGGTTTCTCTTAGGCTGGAGTTACACTCGTGAGGGACTCGCGTGAGTCTCGCATAGCCGCACACTCTCCTAATAAGAGCGAGTCGACCATTGTGTTTCTATGTACCTGATCGCTAATGTTCGGAGAGCGGCAGGCCGTGCCGGGTGATGTCATGCCAGACTCGCACTAGTTTTGCATCGCATCACCCGGCATAGCCGCACACTTACTTCACAGGAGCAAGTCGGCCACATGTGTTTCTATGTACCTGCACACTGATGTTCAGAGAGCGTCAGGCCGTGCCAGGTGATGTGATGCTAGTCCCTCGCACGTGTGACTCTGGGCTTATTTTGATACACAGCACGGATAAAGCCCAACAACTAGGGGCTGCTGAAAAAATTTATCAGGTGTCATTATAACAAATAAATTGCCCCAAATTTATCAAACTTATACATCTACTACCATCTTAGAGATTAGGGAATTTCCCAAAACTTGTTTCAGTCCGACTTGGCTGAAAAATTCAATTTTGAACAAGTCAATTCTACATGAATCAAATAGTGCTCCACAGCCTCAAATTGCACTGTAGAGATGTGTATGATATTCTGAAGTCTCCTAGTACTGTATCCATTCACGTTCACCTTTTTAACATAACAATAAACTTTAGTAACGTGAAGTGAAGTGTTTTGGATCCCAGTAACATCAGAGTGCTGATATAGCGGGGGAGAGGCCGTTTGGTCTCAGGCTTTTTCTATATCAGACGTGCTGGTATTTTTTAGGGTTTTTACGGCTGTAGACAGTACTCCTTCCTATCCTTTCCTATAAAGATAGTTTGGGCCTCACCTTTGCTGAACCTGTTTTTCTATCTTTGTGTTTTCCTATATCACTGTAGTGTTTACATGTGGGGGCTATCTAAAACTTTGGGGATTGCTCGAAGGCAAATTAGCTTTTCTTATATTTCTATCTCTAAGAATATTTAGTTCTCCGGCTGTGTCAGATGACTAGGTTATCGTGGGCTCGTTCCATGGCTACTTCTAGTTGTGTGTTAGGATTAGGTCTGCATTCCGTTAAGGTTCCAGCCACTCTGGTTACAGTTTGGTTTTCCGCATTTTTTGATCCTCCTCGGTCCCTGAATCAGAACAGTGCGTGTTGTACTCACCCGAGGCTGTGTCATGGCAGCCAACTCCTTCCGGGTCATGCTTTTCCCTTCCGGAGCCGACAATTCAATATTCATGGTTTTGCTCGCCCACCGACGCATGTAATTGGTTGCAGCTAGATGCGCCTCCACCCAGAGTGTCAGCTGACTGCAACCAATCACAGGTGTCAGGACGGTCGGTGGGCGGGGAAAGCAGTGCAAGTGTCTGCGAGTCAGTATGGTGAACGTGCATGTCTTTCAGAAACAGATGCATGTTCCTGTCAGAAGTGTCTGGCTGTGCCGGTGATGAGCTGTCAGGCTCGTACAAGTCTGACATGACATCAGCCGGCATGGCCTGCGCTGTCTGAGCATGAGCAACACATGCACGCTCCTGTCAGAAGTGTGCGCAGCTGTGTCGGTGATGTGGCTTTTTTTTTTTCACTATTTAAATAATTTAAAAAAAAACCACCTCGAAGTGCATAATTTTCATCCCCAGCCATGATAATGCCGGCTGGGGGCTGGTAGTCTCAGCCCACAGCCGCCCGGCATTGCCGAATATATTAGATGTGACAATCCCGATGCAATACCGGCTCTTCTCGATTGCCCTGGAGCGGTGGCAATTGGGGTGGGTAATAAGGGGTTAATAGCAGTGCACAGCTGCTACTAAACCCTAGGTTAGTAATGGCACAGGCGTCTATGAGATACCTGCATCACACTAACTTGTACATAACAGTAAATAAAACACAAAGAAAAAAATAAAGTACAAAACACACACCCTCCTTCACCTCTTAATTAACCCCCAACACCCTGCAGCTCCGACGTAATCCACACAAGGTTCCACGCCCCTTCAGCTCTACTACATAGCCAGCGGCCATAGAGCACGACCGCTGACTGCACGGCAAGCAGATACTGTCACAGGCAGGGGGCATGTCTGCCTACAACCAATCACAGACGACAGAACGGCCGGTGGGTGGGGAAAACTCGGAAAGCTGTGTGTATACGATGCACAGTACAGGAAGTGAATGCGCGACCCGGAAGCGGTGTGCTGCCATGACACCGAGTCTCGGTAAGTATGAAATGCTGTTTTATTTCTGTTTTTCGTTATTTTTCAATTATTTTCCCCAGTGCCGAATCCGGATCGTGCGCCCGGAGTTCCGGATCCGGCACCCTGAAATCTCTGAAACCGCGCAGATCCGGACTTTTATAGTTCGGATCCGCTCAGCCCTAGTTACTAGTACATTTAGGATATTTTTTGCGTTTGTGAATACAAATGGGAAATTTGGTGAACATTTTCAAACTTTTAGTTTTTACTCCCTTAAACCAGAGAGTTATGTCAGACAAAATAGTTAATAAATTATATTTACTTGGCATAAGCACCATTTTTGAAGTATTTTTTTTTGTTAATAAGTTTTAGGGACAACATTACATTTGAAGTCCCTTTGAGAGGCAAATGTTATAGAATACACCTGAAACTGCTCAAAACCACAGCCAATAAGTTTATTAACCCTTCGAGTGCTTTATAGGAATTAATGCAAAGTGGAATGAAAAATTAAAAAAAATTACATTTTACCTAAAAATGTTATTTTCCCCCCAATTTATTCACTTTAAGGGATAGTAAGACAAAATGGACCTCAAAATTTGTTACCCAGTTTTTTCTCAGTGCGCGGATATTCCACATGTGGTTTGAAATCTGTGTTTGGGCAAAGGGGAGGCTCGGAATACAAGCAACAATATTTGAATTTTAGAAAGAAAATATGACTGAATTGTTGGCACCATATCGCATTTGCAGGGCTCCTATGGTACCTATCAAATTTAAATACCTCTAGGGCCCCGGGGATAATAGTAGTCTATTTTACACATATACTGATCCCCAATCGTATGAAATATTTATTTTTATTCAGGTAAAAAATTAACACCACACCATTATGTGCACATTAACAATACACTGATCAATTGTCTAAAGCCAACTCTATGGCAACCCCTGATCTTGAATATCAAGAACAGGGTTTACAATGAAAATAGAAGACAAATTGATACAATTTACATATACATAACCAAGAGCTGGTTCACAACAGGACATTAAATGTATAAACCAAACTTAACTTGGTAGCTCCCACTGTGACTATGCTGGCACAATAGTGCTGATTCTGTGGTCACAGTCCATTATATTCATCCAGGAGTATCCACACAAGATGTTTGGCAAACCAGTCCTTTAATCAATATGGTGAACCGCCAACCGTTTCACATTAGTTTAAGACGTCTCCACCTCGACGCGTTTCCCCACACAGGCATGTGGTTCATCAGGAGGCTGGGAAAATAAGTATGGTCTTATCAGCTTTAAACCAAACATCCATATACCAACAGACATAAAGATACAGCAGTGCACAAAGTTTCAACACACCAGTAATAAAATAGATAACTCACTTGTCAGATAGTACAGCTTGGGGTATGCAGGTCCATGGCGCCAGGCAAATAGATCAGTAGCATTGCAGTAAATACTGTCTTGATGACATGCTCCCGTCCTCCAGGCGTCATGGAGCTGCATATCCCACGCTGCCTTAAATAGCCCTCAGTCACTCAGAACAGCTGTGGAAAATCCCTGTCTTTCCCCATTCAGCGTCACCGCAGTCTCAACTGCGCATGCGCCGCCGGCACCACCAGTGCGCATGCCCTGGCTACGTAATGTGAAGGGAAAGCCCTTCACAATGCAGAGCAACGCCTTCCTCATCGTGAGCTCACAGGGTCACATGATCGATGATGGGCATGTTCAAAACAGTATGAGACGCCACCATATAAAGATACAGAAGAAACCTGTAGCGTTTCACGATTTAAACATTAGTATAAGGCATTACCCTTAGACATAGCCGCACTGAGATAGGGGGCACAGCAGTCGCACTAAAAAATAGGGAATTCAGGCAATCCCCAGTATCCACGATGACATAAGGACATTCAAAGGGCAGCATATACAGATTTACTTTATATGACAGTTATTATGATCGGGATTCCACACTTACATTAATGCACATACCCGGCCATAATGATAAAAGTATTCACCAATTGTGCATATACAGTCAGTGGTCCCCAGTACATACTGACTACATGCATATTACATACATGCAAATCAGTGGGTCCACAACTGACAGAATCGCTATAATCCAAACCCAGATACCACAATGATCAAAGGTTGAGGATCCCCCCATCAATTCATTGAATCAGGATATCAGAACCTATCCAACAGATGAAATATAATATCTCAGATAATTCCAATAATATGGATAATCCCCAAAAGGGGATATATTCTCCCTAGACATGAAACCTAACTTCTAAACCAAAAGGACCTATCGACCTATGGTACCTAAACAGCAGAAACACAAGACAAGTGACCCCTTAAGGATTTTAGTGAGCATTTTGGATATTTCTCAGAATTTCATAACATTAAGTCTTCATATTAAAAATTTTCATTTTGTTTTCACAAAAATGTTGCTTTAGCACCAAATGGCTTACTTTTACAAAGGGTAATACCAAAAAGTGGACCACACAGTTTGTTAACCACTTTTTTTTTATGAGCGCAGCAATATCCTGCGTGTACTCAAAAAGTTCAGTTTGTACAAACGGGAGGGCTCGGAACAGAAGAAGCAATAATTGAATTTTGGAAAGCAAATTTGGCTCTATTTGGAATAGATTGTCATATTTGCAGAGCCTTTGTGGTTTAAGACAAATAGAAAACCTCTATGTGTTTTTTTTTTGTAAATTATACCCTCTAATGTATCTATTTAGGGAGGTAGTGAGTAGTTTGATACCACCGATCTTTATGTGGTTTACGTAACACAAGTTTTGAAAATTACAGTTTGCATTTTTTTTCACTCAGTTTTATAATTTTTTTTGTATGTTCTGACTAACACACTTCAATTTTTTTTTGCACTACTTTTTCAGAAATATATTCAATATGACACAAATATGAGTACTGGACAGATGGCTGTGCCTATAATAGATGGTGCCAGATTTGGTTTTGGGTAAAAGTGATGGAATTCCAGGACCCATGCAAGGCTTACAGAAACATTGAGTTACCAAACATGAAAATCCTTACAGGAATTATTAGTCGCCAAAAAACCCCAAATATTTGCAGATTATAAAATTTGGTCTTGCTATCACAAACAGTTGTCCCACAATTGCATATATTGTAGCAGGAAGATGTGGAGGAAAACGCAGCCAACTATGTGGCAAATCTGAGTTTGATCGAAAGATGAAAAAACAAGCAGGGCTAGAAGGACAAATTTATCTTTCAAACAGACTGGTCGTAAATAGGGCTGAGAACTGTAAAAGTCCGGATCCGCGCGATTTCAAAGATGCCCAGGTGCCAGATCTAGTACTGGGGAAATTAATTGAAAAATAAAGAAAACAAGAACTGAGAGTTTCATATTTACGAGCCTCTGTGTCATGGCGGCAAACTGCTTCCGGGTCGCGCATTCACTTCCTGTATTGCGCAGCTTTCCGTGCTTTCCCCACCCACCGGTCATCCTGTTGTCTGTGATTGGTTGCAGTCAGACACGCCCCCAGCCTGTGACTGCATCTGCCTGCAGTCATCGCTCCTTGCGGCTCAGTCATAGGCTACACTCACATCCGGTGGTCGTGCTCTATGGCCCCTGGCTATGTAGCAGAGCTGGATGCGTCGTTATGGGACCTCGTGTGGACTATGCTGGACCTGGAGGGGTGTGTTGTGGATTAATAAAGTGGTGAAGGAGAGTGTGTTTTTGTATTTTTTTTCCAAATAAAGGATTTTTCTCTGTTTGCATTCATTTACTGTCACTTATAGATTAGTGATGCAGGTACAGTGCCTTGCGAAAGTATTCGGCTCCCTTGAATTTTTCAATCTTTTCCCACATTTCAGGCTTCAAACATAAAGATAAAAATGTTAATGTTATGGTGAAGAATCAACAAGTGGCACACAATTGTGAAGTTGAACGAAATTTATTGCTTATTTTAAACTTTAAAAAAAAAAAAAAAAAAAAAAAAACCCAGAAAATTGGGGCATGCAATATTATTTGCCCCCTTTAACCCCTTCAGCCCCCAGCCTGTTTTCACCTTAAAGACCCGGCCATTTTTTGCAATTTTGACCAGTGTCACTTTGACGGGTTATAACTCTGGAACACTTCAACGGATCCTGGTGATTCTGAGATTGTTTTTTCGTGACATATTGTACTTCATGTCAGTGGTAAATTTAGGCCGATATGTTTTGCGTTAATTTGTGAAAATTTCGGAAATTTGGCGAAAATTTTGAAAATTTCGCAATTTTCAAAATTTGAAAATTTATACCCATAAATCTGAGAGATATGTCACACAAAATAGTTACTAATTAACATTTCCCACTTGTCTGCTTTACACCAGCGCAATTTTTGGGAAAAAAAAAATTCCGTTAGGAAGTTAGAAGGGTTCAAAGTTCATCAGCAATTTCTCATTTTTCCAACAAAATTTACATAAAAAAATTTTTTAGGTACCACATCACATTTGGAGTGATTTGAGAAACCTAGGCGACAGAAAATACCCAAAAGTGACCCCATTCTAAAATCTGCACCCCTCACTCTGCTCAAAACCACATCCAAGAAGTTTATTAACCCTTTAGGAGCTTCACAGCAACCAAAGCAATGTAGACGAAAAAATGAAAATTTTACTTTTTTAACACAAAAATGTTACTTTAGCCATAAAAATTAGTATTTTCACAAGGGTATCAGGAAAAATGCATCATAAAATGTATTGTGCATTTTCTCCTGAGTACGCAGATACCTCATATGTGATGGAAATCAAATGTTTGGGCACACGGCAGGACTCGGAAGGCAAGGAGCGCCATTTGAATTTTTGAGTGCAAAATTAGCTGCACTCATTAGCGGACGCCATGTCGGGTTTGAAGACTCCCTGAGGTGCCTAAACAATGGAGCTCCCCCACAAGTGACCCCATTTTGGAAACTAGACCCCTCAAATATTTTTTCTAGATGTTTGATGTGCACTTTGAACCCCTGGGGGCTTCACAGAAGTTTATAACGTTGAGCCGTGAAAAGAAAATTTTTTTTTTTTACCACAAAACTGTTGCTTCAACCAGGTAGCTTTTTTTATCACAACGGTATCAGGAAAAAATGCACCATAAAATGTATTGTGCATTTTCTCCTGAGTACGCAGATACCTCATATGTGGTGGAAATCAAATGTTTGGGCACACAGCAGGACTCGGAAGGCAAGGAGCGCCATTTCACAGCAAAATTGGTTGGAATTATTAGCGGACGCCATGTTGCGTTTGGAGACCCCCCTGAAGTGCCTAAACAATGGAGCTCCCCCACATGTGATCCCATTTTGGAAACTAGACCCCTCATGGAATTTATCTAGCTATTTAGTGAGCACTTTGAACCCCTGGAGGCTTCACAAACGTTTGTAATGTTCAGCCGTGAAAATATTTTATTTTTTTTTTTACCACAAAATTGTTTTTTCAAACAGGTAGCTTTTTTTTCACAAGGGTATCAGGAAAAAATGCACCATAAAATGTATTGTGCAATTTCTCCTGAGTACACAGGCACCTCATATGTGGTGGAAATCAATTGTTTGGGCGTACGGCGGGGCTCAGAAGAGAAGGAGCGCCATTTCACAGTAAAATTGATTGGAATTATTAGCAGACGCCATGTTGCATTTGGAGACCCCCTGAGGTGCCTAAACAATGGAGCTCCCCCACATGTGATCCCATTTTGGAAACTAGACCCCCCCCCATACAAAAAAATTAGTTTGGCGAAATAAAAAATACAGACATCAGTAAAAAAAAAAAATGAATAAAAAAAAAAATATGAGCGCCTGCCACTAAGACCAGTGCCAAACGTGAGAGCGATGCATGAGTCTCGCATCGCATCATCCACTGCAGTCTGGAAGTGAGCAACTGCGCTGGATAATGCGATGCGAGAGGGCGGGGCGGCAGATGAGAAAGGGCGCAGCGGATGGAAGATGGAAAATGGCGCAGCGGATGGAGGAGCGGCAGAGGATGGGAAAGGGCGCAGCGGATGGATGATGGGAAATGGCGCAGCGGGTGGAGGAGCGGCAGAGGATGGGGGGGGGAGGGAGGTGAGATGGGGATACCTACCTTACAGGATGGATCTAGGCAGCAGGATCACAGTAGACAGAAGAGGCAGCAGATGAAGGAGGCAACAGATTGAGGAGGGTGAGAGGGGGCAGTAGATGAAGAGGATGGGAGAGAGCAGGCAGCAGATCGGGGAGGGGGGCAGAGTCTGATGGGAGAGAGAGATGGCACATGGAGGAGGGTGGCCCCCAGAACATGGAGGGGGAAGGGTGGCTTGCAGCACATGTGGGGGGGAGGGTGGCTTGCAGCACATGTGGGGGGAGGGTGGCTTGCAGCACTGCAAGCAGTGGCAGGGCGAGCGGCGGGGCTGGCAGGGCGATCGGGGACAGGGGCGAGCGGGGGGAACAGGGGCGAGCGGCGGGGGCAGCAACTTACCGATGGGCACCCGCAGAGCTTCGGCTTCCAGGGACGGTCACAGGCCCCAGATCCACATGGATTGGAGAGACCGGTCATAAGACCGGTCTCTCCAATCAGAGCTGGGGGCGGGTGAAGCACCGATCACCCAGCTCCAGCCAATGGCCAGTGCTACAGCAGCACTGATCAGGGCTGGATTTCAATGTTCCAGCCATTTTCAATGGCTGGAACATTACAGTGACTGTAATTGGCTGAGCGGCGTTTGTCAGCCAATCACAGCCTCTGTAGGTTCGGGGAGGAGGCACCACCCCTCCTGAGGTCAGGCAGAGGTCCCCTCCTTCCCGAATCTACCGCTTAATTAAAGAAATTGGACTCCCCGGGGCTCCGGGACCGCGATTTTGCCATGACGTACTGGGTACGTCATGGGTTGTTTAGCACCATGTCACCGTGACGTACCCAGTATGTCAAAGGTCGTTAAGGGGTTAAGTTAATACTTTGTAGCGCCACCTTTTGCTGCGATCACAGCTGCAAGTCGCTTGGGGTATGTCTATCAGTTTTGCACATCGGGAGACTGAAATTCTTGCCCATTTCTCCTTTGCAAATAGCTCGAGCTGAGTGAGGTTGGATGGAGAGCGTTTGTGAACAGCAGTTTTCGGCTCTTTCCACAGATTCTCGATTGGATTCAGGTCTGGACTTTGACTTGGCCATTCTAACACCTGGTTACGTTTATTTGTGAACCATTCCATTGTAGAGTTTGCTTTATATTTGTGATCATTGTCTTGTTGGAAGGCAAATCTCCGTCCAAGTCTCAGGTCTTTTGCAGACTCCAACAGGTTTTCTTCAAGAATAGTCCTGTATTTGGTACCATCCATCTTCCCATCAATTTTAACCATATTACCTGTCCCTGCTGAAGAAAAGCAGGCCCAAACCATGATGCTGCCACCACCATGTTTGACAGTGGGGATGGTGTGTTCAGGGTGATGAGCTGTGTTGCTTTTACGCCAAACATATCATTTGGCATTGTGCCCAAATTAGTTTGATTTTGGTTTCATCTGACCAGAGCACCTTCTTCCACATGTTTGGTGTGTCTCCCAGGTGGTTTGTGGCAAACTTTAAACGACACTTTTTATGGATATCGTTGAGAAATGGCTTTCACCTTACTACTCTTCCATAAAGGCCAGATTTGTGCAGTGTACGACTGATTGTTGTCCTATGGACAAACTCTCCCACCTCAGCTGTAGATCTCTGCAGCTCATCCAGAGTGATCATGGGCCTCTTCGCTGCATCTCTGGTGAACCTTCTCCTTGTTTGAGATGAAAGTTTGGATGGACAGCCGGGTCTTGGTAGATTTGCAGTGGTATGATACGCCTTCCATTTCAATATGATCGCTTGCACAGTGCTCCTTGGGATGTTTAAAGTTTTGGAAATCTTTTTCTAACCAAATCCGTAATTAAACTTCTCCACAACAGTATCACGGACCTGCCTGTTGTGTTCCTTGGTCTTCATGATGCTATTTGGGCTTAAAACAGAACACTGAGACTATCACAAAGCAGGTGCATTTATACGGAGACTTGATTACACACAGGTGGCTTACATTTATCATCAGTCATTTAGGACAACATTGGATCATTCAGAGATCCTCAATGGACTTCTGAAGTGAGTTTTCTGCACTGAAAGTAAAGGGGACGAATAATATTGCACGCCCCACTTTTCTGTTATTTTTTTTTTTTTTAAAGTTTAAAATAAGCTATAAATTTCATTCAACGTCACAATTGTGTCCCACTTGTTGTTGATTCTTCACCATAACATTAAAATTTGTATCTTTATGTTTGAAGCCTGAAATGTGGGAGAAGGTTCAAAAATTCAAGGGAGCTGAATACTTACGCAAGGCACTGTATCTCATAGATGCCTGTGTGACGCCCCTGGACTAGTCAGGTCGTCACAGGGTACTGCACGCTCTTTATTCTTAGTGCAGGACTCAACCCCCCATGGTTCTGGGTTCCCAACCTAAAGCACTGCCTCCATCAGCATCCAAAATCCCAACAACTCCTCACACCACACCATGCCAGATACACCAGTGGGCTGCTGAGCTGGAATAGGGCCGCCCACCTAGGGGGTCAGGCAGACTGGTGGGAGGAAGGGAGTCAGAGCAGAGATTAGAGTCAGTACAGAAGTAGCCCTCGAGTAGTGAGGAGCTGGGGGAGTTTGTGGCTCTCTGGAAGTGGAAGGCTGGGTTGCAGACGGTGGTCTGGGCTCTGAGGAATCAGAGACCCAGTCGCAGGGTATTGGGACTGGGTGCCTGGGCCTAGTCTTGGAGGACGGCCAGCAGCTCGAATTCAATAACCGGTCCGGGACCAGAAGCACAGCATGGTACTGGACCCTAGGTCGGGGAGTAGCTTCAGGCAACCCGGCAATTGACCTGTGGAGAATAGTGACTTTATGGACTGTCCCCAAGAAGCTCAGAGATCAGGGGCACTGGCGCAATGAGGGGGATAGGCCTTTCCAACCCAAGCAGCCCACAGAAATCCCACGCGTAAGCCCTTGAGAGCACAGCTCCTTTATCCCAAAAAGGAGGGAGCGGGGCCCGGACAGCTTTATGCCTACGGGCCACACGGACACTTAATTTGTGCACGGAGGCAGGCTCCGGGCCACCAGGCAGTACTGCAGGGGACGGATACCTGGATGGGCTCCCCCAAGAGGGCAGCGCCACTCAGAGACTTGGTTCACCTTGTTGTCAGCATCTTCTTTGCAGCTGCACCATCACCAAAGTTGCCTGAGTGAGTACATGGTCCTTCCCTACTTCCAGCTGGCCCTGCGCACCCCAGCTCCACCATCACACAGAGTCCCGGGGTCTCCCCTACCCATAGAGGGAACGTCATTTGACTGTCCCACTCCATCTCCCCCGGGTACTCCCATCGGCAGCGGCGGTACTCACTTACTGCGAACCATGGGTGGCATCACAAACAATTATCCCCTGTAAATAGCCCCCTTTACATTTGAGTTGTCGCAAGCCCCCGGGTCCGGAGACCCTCGAGCCACAGCAACCCCAGATCCGAGCGGTTCTACCGCTGCAGGAGCGGCACACCTGTGCCATCAGTAACCTAGGGTTTAGTAGCAGCTGTGCGCTGTTACTAACCCCTGCTATTACCCCGATTGCCAACGCACCAAGGCAATTCGGGAAGAGCCGGTATTACACCGGGATTGTCACATCTAATAAATGCGGCAATACCGGGCAGCTGTGGGCTGAGAATACCAGCGCCCAGCTGGCTTTATCTTGGCTGGGTATCAAAATCAGGGGGGACCGCAAGTCGTGTTTTTTTTAATGATTTATTTATATATAAAAAAAAAAAGCTGCGTGCGGTTTCTCTTAGGCAGGAATCACACTTGGGAGGGACTCGCACGAGTCTGACATCGCATCACTGGCACAGCCACACACACTTCTGATAGGAGCGTGCATGTGTTTTTAGGTACATGCATGCTCATGTTCAAAGAACGGCAGGCTGTGCCTGGTGATGTCATGCCAGATTTGTACGAGTATGACATTGAATCCCCGGCACAGCCGCACACTCTTCTGACAGGCGCAGGCTGCATATGTTTCTGTCTACATGCGCGCTCACCATACTGACCCGCAGACACTTGCACTTCTTTCCCCGCCCACCGGCTGTCCTGGCGTCTGTGATTGGTTGCAGTCAGCTGCCACGCTGCCACTGAAGGTGGGGGAGCGTCTAACTGTAACCAATTACATGCGTCGGTGGGCAGGCAAAACAGTGAATATTGAATTGTCGGTTCCGTAAGGGAAAAGCGTGACTCGGGCGGCGTTTGCCACCATGACACAGCCTCAGTGAGTATACCACGCACGCTCCTACCCCCCTATCCCTTCCACCAACGTTTTTAATCTCCGGATTCTGGTCCCCATTATCTTGGCACCGGATTCCAGAGCAGATCGGGTTTTTTAGTTGAGCAGTGATCAGCCGGTCCCGTTTTTTTTTGCGAGTCCAAGCAGCTCATGTCGTAAAATGTCTGTTTAGCTCCATAATTTCCTGTATGAGGGATGAATGTGCTAATTGACGTGGAACACCAAAACAGGCTCCTGCTCGCCAAGGAAGGAACTGCTATGTGCCCAAAACGACCAGTCCTCTACAGAATTCTAAAAGTATTGTCCAGTACAGAAGGTAATGATTCGAAAAAAATCTTACTGTAAAGCCCATAGTGTATAAATATGGAACAGCCTCATTGTTAGGGTATGTGGTCATCAGAAACATGCACGCTTTTGGCCCAAAAATGCACCAGCAGTAAAAACGCATCGAAAAAACGCTTGCAACACAAAGATGCAGCCAAAAAAAGCTGACGTGCAGACAAACTTAAATCTCTTATACTTTGCTGGGGAAGGAAATGCATGACGTTTTGGTACCAAAACTGCACCCAAAAAAACACAGGAAAAGATGCAGCGTGTGCATGAGGCCTAGAAATCATCCAATAAAATGATCATGCCCTTATCACCAATACAAATATATATGCAAAGATAAGTTTTTTGTAGCAGGGCAGTCTATAAACAGCAAACTAAGATGAATGGTAAACATTGTTTTAAGTGATCAAGTCCTGGAATTCATTGTCAGATTACCTGACTTTTAACCCCTTAACGACCGCGGGCCGTAAAATTACGTCCTAAATGACATAATCTTACTGCCCGCGGTCCTCCGGCGGCAGCATGCCGCGATCGGCACACATCTCAGCTGATTTTCACAGCTGAGATGTGTGCCTGCTAGGCACGAGCAGAATCGTTATCTGCTCGTGCCGATTAACCCCTTATATGGCGCTGTCAATACATGACAGCGCCATTATAAGCGCAATCGCGGTAAAGTTTTTACTTACCGCCGAAACCGGAAGTCACGTGACGCGATCACGTGACTCCCGATAGTTGTCATGGTAGTACAGGGTCATGTGATGACTCCTGTACTACACATGAATTGGTTTCACTTTCGCTGTGCCCGGGGCACAGCAAAAGAGAAAGACAGCGTATCTGCTGTTTACAGCCTTCCAGCTGTGATCAGCAGATACTGCAGAGCGATCGGAATGCTGATCGCAATAGCCCCCTAGGGGGACTAGTAAAATAAAAAAAAAAAGTAAAAAAATAAGTTTTAAAAAATTAAAAAAAACCAAAAAAACCTAAAAGTTCAAATCACCCCCCATTCGCCCCATTGAAAATTAAAGGGTTAAAAAAATAAAAAATATACACACATTTGGTATCGCCGCGTTCAAAAACGCCCGATCTATCAAAATATAAAATCAATTAATCTGATCAGTAAACGGCGTAGCGGCAAAAAAATTCCAAACGCCAAAACGACGTTTTTTTGTCGCCACAACTTTTGCGCAAAATGCAATAAGAGGCGATCAAAACGTAGCATCTGCGCAAAAATGGTACCGTTAAAAACGTCAGCTCGAGACGCAAAAAATAAGCCGTCATTGAGCCTAAGATCCCGAAAAATGAGAACGCTACGGGTCACGGAATATGGCGTAAAACGTGCGCCACTTTTTTCGGACAAACTTCCGATTTTTTTTTAACCCCTTATATAAAAGTAAACCTATACATGTTTGGTGTCTACGAACTCGCACTGACCTGAGGCATCACACCCACACATCAGTTTTACCATATAGTGAACACAGTGAATAAAATATCTCAAAAACCATAGTGCTATCGCACTTTTTTTGCAATTTTTCAGCATTTGGAATTTTTTTGCCATTTTCTAGTACACAATATGGTAAAACTGATGGTTTCATTTAAAAGTACAGCTCGTTCCGCAAAAAATGAGCCCTCACATGACCATATTGACTGAAAAATAAAAAAGTTACGTCTCTCAGAAAAAGAATGGCGAAAAAAAAAAACGGAAAGCGAAAAATCGGCCGGTCGTGAAAGGGTTAAAGAACATTTGTGGGCTCCACATTCTGTAGTATATACAGTCAGGGCCAGAAATATTTGGACAGTGACACAAGTTTTGTTATTTTAGCTGTTTACAAAAACATGTTCAGAAATACAATTATATATATATATATATATAATATGGGCTGAAAGTGCACACTCCCAGCTGCAATATGAGAGTTTTCACATCCAAATCGGAGAAAGGGTTTAGGAATCATAGCTCTGTAATGCATAGCCTCCTCTTTTTCAAGGGACCAAAAGTAATTGGACAAGGGACTCTAAGGGCTGCAATTAACTCTGAAAGCGTCTCCCTCGTTAACCTGTAATCAATGACGTAGTTAAAAGGTCTGGGGTTGATTACAGGTGTGTGGTTTTGCATTTGGAAGCTGTTGCTGTGACCAGACAACATGCGGTCTAAGGAACTCTCAATTGAGGTGAAGCAGAACATCCTGAGACTGAAAAAATCCATCAGAGAGATAGCAGACATGCTTGGAGTAGCAAAATCAACAGTCGGGTACATTCTGAGAAAAAAGGAATTGACTGGTGAGCTTGGGAACTCAAAAAGGCCTGGGCGTCCACGGATGACAACAGTGGTGGATGATCGCCGCATACTTTCTTTGGTGAAGAAGAACCCGTTCACAACATCAACTGAAGTCCAGAACACTCTCAGTGAAGTAGGTGTATCTGTCTCTAAGTCAACAGTAAAGAGAAGACTCCATGAAAGTAAATACAAAGGGTTCACATCTAGATGCAAACCATTCATCAATTCCAAAAATAGACAGGCCAGAGTTAAATTTGCTGAAAAACACCTCATGAAGCCAGCTCAGTTCTGGAAAAGTATTCTATGGACAGATGAGACAAAGATCAACCTGTACCAGAATGATGGGAAGAAAAAAGTTTGGAGAAGAAAGGGAACGGCACATGATCCAAGGCACACCACATCCTCTGTAAAACATGGTGGAGGCAACGTGATGGCATGGGCATGCATGGCTTTCAATGGCACTGGGTCACTTGTGTTTATTGATGACATAACAGCAGACAAGAGTAGCCGGATGAATTCTGAAGTGTACCGGGATATACTTTCAGCCCAGATTCAGCCAAATGCCGCAAAGTCCAGGAGTTCATGAGTGCAAAAAAGTGGAACATTCTGCAATGGCCAAGTCAATCACCAGATCTTAACCCAATTGAGCATGCATTTCACTTGCTCAAATCCAGACTTAAGACGGAAAGACCCACAAACAAGCAAGACCTGAAGGCTGCGGCTGTAAAGGCCTGACAAAGCATTAAGAAGGAGGAAACCCAGCGTTTGGTGATGTCCATGGGTTCTAGACTTAAGGCAGTGATTGCCTCCAAAGGATTCGCAACAAAATATTGAAAATAAAAATATTTTGTTTGGGTTTGGTTTATTTGTCCAATTACTTTTGACCTCCTAAAATGTGGAGTGTTTGTAAAGAAATGTGTACAATTCCTACAATTTCTATCAGATATTTTTGTTCAAATCTTCAAATTAAACGTTACAATCTGCACTTGAATTCTGTTGTAGAGGTTTCATTTCAAATCCAATGTGGTGGCATGCAGAGCCCAACTCGCGAAAATTGTGTCACTGTCCAAATATTTCTGGACCTAACTGTAGATGTGGCCATGTGAACGGGAATTTGTCTGTATAATAATAGATTGGCATGTGATGATCGTGGCCTGGAGTTTATTGTGTAGTGGGGTAAAATGTATTTTACTGATTATATTATATTATATGGGGACTACGGGGGAACACTATTCTCCTTAAGGAGACTTTGCAAGCCAGTCTGGCTGTCAAGTAAGGGGACTTATAGCTGCCACGCCCCTCTAAGAAATATTCAAATTGTCTCTCCAGTAAAGGAGACAAACTCTAGCACAGCGCCACCTATTGGAAGTAGCAATCCTAAAAGTCACAAGTGGATTTTTAACAATCCTTTGCAATATGACTCAGGATATATAAGCCAGATCAGAATCCCAATTTGCAGACACGGTGTTTCGGGGTGCTTGCCCCTCGTCAGTGCAAAGTATGGGGGTGTCTGATCTGGCTCATGAGAAAGCTTTCTCATGAGCCAGATCAGACACCCCCATACTTTGCACTGACGAGGGGCAAGCACCCCGAAACACCGTGTCTGCAAATTGGGATTCTGATCTGGCTTATATATCCTGAGTCATATTGCAAAGGATTGTTAAAAATCCACTTGTGACTTTTAGGATCGCTACTTCCAATAGGTGGCGCTGTGCTAGAGTTTGTCTCCTTTACTGGAGAGACAATTTGAATATTATATTATAGTAATTTTTATGCGACAAGTAATAGATAGAATATCTACTGAGGCCCACTAAACAGAAATACAAAACTATTTAAAAAGACGCTATCAAACAATTTGGTGTTATTCATGCCAATTCAATAATGGAAAGTTGTGTGATATTTCTCAAAGCAGCAGGGAGAGACACAAAGTTCTGGTTGGGATGGGCACGTGGGGCAATATTACCGGAATTCACTCCTTCTACCATGCTTACTACAAACCCTTCATCTTTTTTGGGGACGGTTTTGGGGTGAAGTGGGGGGACGAGGCAAATGAAATGGCACTTTGATTATCTCCGGACATCCTCTGACTCGAAGGCTGCCTCCTGTGCTGATGAGTTTTAGGCTGTGTGCCCACGCTGCGGATTTACCGCGGATTTTGCCGCGGATTTGCCGAAAATCTGCAGCAGCGGCACTTCCAAGTCATTTCAATGGCATTTTGGAAATGCTGTGCCCATGCTGCGGATTTTTCCGCAACGGATTTGCCGAGGATTTTGATCCGGAAAAATCTGCAGCATGTCAATTATTGTTGCGGATTTTGTTGCGGATTTTTCCCATGCAAGTCAATGCAAGGTGTAAAATCCGCAAGAAATCCGCAGGTCTGTTCCCACAGGCTCTTTTTCCTGCGGATTTGGTGCGGATTTCGCAAACAAATCCGCAGGAAGTGATGTAGGATAGTTCAGGAAGAGGAAGTTTCACCATTTTGTAGTGTAGAGTAGTGGCAATGTAGTTGTGTTGTGTCCGGACTCTGGATTGCCAGCTAAAAGCAGCTAGTTACAGGCTGCTTGCTTTTAGCTGGCAAAACAGGATCCCAGGTCTTTTTTCACAATTCTTTTTTAAAAAAAAATAAAATGTGCTCCGCTGTATTTTCACTGTCCAGCCCGATGCAAGCAAGCAACTGAGGGCTGTGCTTCTCAGCGGGATAAGGCTGAGGCTATGTGTCCACGTTGCTTTTTACCTGCTTTTTTGCTGCTTTTTCAACTGCAGCGTAAAATGCCAAAATGGATGTGTTCTGCTTTTCAAGCAAAGTCTATGGGAATTTGGGTTTCTTGTCCGCACTATGCAGTTCAAACTGCAGCCTTTTTCTGGCAGAAATTTGGGCAAAAACTCTGCTTTGCAGTTCAAAACACAAATGGCAAAAACAATTGACATGTCAATTGTTTTTGCCATTTGGGTTTTGTACTGCAAAGCTGAGTTTTTGTCCAAAGTTCTGCCACAAAAAGGCTGCAGTTTGAACTGCATAGTGGGCACAAGAAACCCAAATTCCCATAGACTTTGCTTGAAAAGCAGAACACATCCATTGTGGCATTTTACGCTGCAGTTGAAAAAGCAGCAAAAAAGCAGGTAAAAAGCAGGTAAAAAGCAACGTGGACACATAGCCTGAAGCATTCTCTGCCCCTCCCGCTGAGAAAAACAGTCCTCAGCTGCCCCTGAAAATGGCGGCTCCGTTGTGAAGCGCCATTCACAGGTGCTGTACCGAGGCTCATCCAGCTGCCCTGATGCATTGGCTGGCTGGGTAATAACGGGGTTAATGCCAGTTTTCTGCAAACTGGCACTAAGCCCGAAGTTCATAATGTCATGCCTGTGTAGACACGGCCATTATGAACCTCCGTTTGGTACTAAAGAAAAGAAAACACTTTTTTTAAAAATTTTATTTGAAAGAAAAACACACACACATCCCTGATTGCCATCTTTATTACTCCCTGAATCCCCCGACGATAATCCATGACAACTCCGAGCCGGGCTCCGATGTGTACCCGGCTGACCCGGGCACTGACGTCAGCCGGTGACAGCAGCCGTCAGTGTATTATTAAATGCTGCACAGCTCTTTTCCGGCAGCTGGGAACGTCTGATATCAGAGCCCTGGTCAGCTGACTTAATTCGCGAGCGCAGGCGGGTCAGCTGACTGCACACCGACAGCTGACGATGTGCACTCATGTGACCCGGGCACGGACGTCAGCCGGTCCCAGCAGCCGTCAGTGTTCAAGATGCTGCAAAGCTCTCTTCCGGCTGCTGGTACTGGCTGACGTCCGTGCCCGGGTCACATGAGTGCACATCGGAGCCCGGCACATCAGCTGGTCGGTGTGCAGTCAGCTGACCCGCCCGCGCTCGCGAATTAAGTCAGCTGAGTGACCAGGGCTCTGACGTCAGACGTTCCCAGCTGCCGGAAGAGAGCTGTGCAGCATTTAATACACTGACGGCTGCTGTGACCGGCTGACGCTGTGACCCGGGCTCAGCTATGAACTGAGCTGACCCGGCCAGTGAGTTCTGACGCTCACAGCAGCCGGCAGAGAGCAAACCAGTGATTACAATTGTCCTGGATTAACCTCTGAGGCTTGGGAGTAATAAAGATGGCAATCAGGGATGTGTGTGTGTTTTTCTTTCAAATAAAATTTTTCAAAAACTGTTTTCTTTTATTTAGTACCAAATGGAGGTTCATAATGGCCATGTCTACACAGGCATGACATTATGAACTTCGGGCTTAGTGCCAGTTTGCAGAAAACTGGCATTAACCCCGTTATTTTACCCAGCCAATGCATCAGGGCAGCTGGATGAGCCTCGGTACAGCACCTGTGAATGGCGCTTCACAACGGAGCCGCCATTTTCAGGGGCAGCTGAGGACTGTTTTTCTCAGCGGGAGGGGCAGAGAATGCTTCAGCCTTATCCCGCTGAGAAGCACAGCCCTCAGTTGCTTGCTTGCATCGGGCTGGACAGTGAAAATACAGCGGAGCACTTTTTTTTTTTTTAAAAAATACCAGTGAAAGGGAACATGGCACCACATTTTTTGGCTGTAAGCTGCGGCCACCACCACTGGGTTATTATATACAGCCTGTTAAAATGCTGTATATAAGAGCACAGTGGTGTTGGCCGCAGCTTTTTACAAAAAAAGTGGCGACAGGTTCCCTTTAAACATTTCTGCCCCTTTATTACAAAATGGATAATGGAGAAGAAAGGAGGGTTGGGACAGGAAATGACATAAAGAGCCTTTTTTTGTCCTTCAAAACAGACTAAGCTTTATTCAGAAACACAATAGAGTACAATGGACAAAATCCGCATCAAAATCCGCAACGAAATCCGCGTCAAATCCGCACCTATGCTAAGGTGCGGATTCCGGGGGAAAGCTGCGGATTTTGATGCAGAAAAATCCGCAGGTACTTTCTCCCGTGGACACATAGCCTAATAGGATACACTCAACAATTTTCTCCTAGTACTGGAGAAAGGTGAGTGTTCCATGTGACTTTTTGTATAGGACAAAGCTGTGACCTTCACAGTGGTGTCAGCATACATGTTGATGAGTAGAGATGAGCGAACCTTTGGAAGTTCGGTGTCTAGGGCACATTCAAACCTTAGGACAGAGTCACACTTGTGTATCATTTCTGATGCGAGAGCATCGGATGCGATATGCTAATGACTCTAGGCTCAGGCTCTCGAGTGTGAGCAGTGTCATGCGACTATGTTCCGATCCTGAGATTGCATCACAGCTGCGGAGGAGAGGGATGGATTAATCTCTCCATCTCCTCTATTGTTAGCCTGTCCTGTATTGCACTGCACTTGAATGACATCCGAGTGCAGTCTGATGTTTTTCTCGCACCCATAGACTTGAATGGGTGCGAGTGACACGGCTCTCACAGACAATTGCAGCATCCTGCGATTTTTGCTCAGCTCAATCTGAGCTTGCAGCATTGTCTTACATGCGGCCGGGTGCAATGCGAAATTTTCTTGCATTGCACTCGTGCAAGTCATATGCAAGCGTGACTCTGCCCTTAGATAAGGTGACTTGATCCGAACCTCAATGGAAGTCAGTAATTGGGCAGTTCATGTCTCCGCCCACATGCAGAACACTTCCAGGGAAGGGTGGGAAGGTTTTTTTTCTTGTGTGTGCACATTACATCTGATCAATCTGATTTTAGCCCAGTGTGAGCCGTTCAAACACTGCACGTGGCTTGCACAGGGCTGAGCATCAATCATACCCAAACACAGCACTGCTCGCTTGAGGGGTTTGCACTTGTAACTCACTCAAACTTTGAACCTGAACTTTGTTTTTTGGTAGTTCGAACCTCGAGTTTGCTTATCTCTAGTAGTGAGCATGTAGATGTCCTTACTGTTATTTCACTTAACTGCAAGTAGTTAGCCACTTACCAGTTAAAAGAATGCACTCTTCTCCAAATGTCTGGATACCAACGGTGACGAAAAATACTTGTTTTTCCTAAGGGATTTGTATAGGGAGATACTAGTATAATAATTATCGGTGTAGACGTAGTAACCTTTATCTAGAAATGTTGTCATTAGCTTCCAGACCCAGAGATGACAATTATCTGTTATCTGTGTGCAGTTTGGTGGGTTGATTTGGCGGTCCCTACCTTCGTAAATGAGAAAGGTGCACGTGTGCCTGCTTGTGTATTTGCACATTTTGTATAATTTGATACCATATTTTGCACGTTTGGAGGGGATAAATTGGTGAAATGACAGACGGCACTTGTAACTCATCAAGGACTTGTCAACGGAAACATTTTGCTCCGGGGTATAGGAATTTAGAAATTAATCTTTTACGAGGAAAATTTAGGGATCTCAATTTATTTAGTTGATTATAATTGTGGTCATTTCTTGGGGGCTTGGGTATTGTCATTACAATGGAGGACTTTCATGAGGGTTTCATATCGAGATTGGGACATTACAGCTGAAAATACAGAGGTGATGTGGACAGAATTACTTGCCCAGTAGGAACACAAAGTGTTTTTTTTTCTATACCCATATCCAGGGTAATGCCCCCAATTGTTTGCATTTCCGGGACAGTTGTGTAGATCCAGGAATGAGAAAGGATGGATGTGGGATTTTGGGAAATATATTAATTTGTGTATACATTTGTTTGGTGATCAATAAGTTCTAGTAGATCATGGCTTACAAAGACTTAGCAAAAATCTAAGGAGGCAAAATTAGTGACATCTAGTTTGATGACGGGGGTTGCTACAAAAGGGGGAATTTATGAAGAAAAGGACTGGTTTGGATACCACAGTGGAAGCGGGTCTGCAGAACTTGGCCCTGCCTCTGACATTTCAACAGTGACGATTGACTCTGCTACCAAACGGGCTGTGGGATTTTGTGGTGGAAGCAGAGTCGTCACTATCTGAAAAATAGGGTGGAATTTTTTTTTGTCTCCAAACCTAGTTTGTAACCCTAAGTCTGTTTTGCACCCCTAACCCTAGTTTGTAACCCTCTCCATAGCTAAAAAAAATATATAAAAATCTGACTAGGGATATGACATGGGGGGGGGATCAAGGGGGTGGTGGTTCGAATATTGGTGAAGGATTTATTACAATTGATTGCTAAATTACGGTAGATTTTTTCTCTTTACCGAACCACTTGTATAAGATTTCTCTTCTCCCAGAACAACTACAAGGGACATAGGTGCTCCCAATATTTTCTAAATATTGGTGTTTTGAACACTGTGATAGGGTATAACAGTGTTCAACTGCCAGGAACCAATGAAATTGGTTCCTGACAGTTGTTGGGTACAGGAGAACAATTTTGGTGGGCGCCCAGTTGATGTAACTGCAATTTTTGATAGGGACAAAGAGGAGAGGGGAGAGGAGGACATCTACGGTACTAAGGTATCGGGAGGTCCTTGGGGACAAATTTTCTCTCATCTGCCATGTTAGATCATATTAGATGAATGAGAAATTACTTTTTATAGCAATCACTTTTTTTTGTTTTTTAACATGATCGCTTTAAGACTGGACTCACACGAACGTATGAAAAAACGGTCCCATTCTCATCCAGGAGAGTAGGATAATTTTTTTTCTCACTTGTCATCCGTGTGCTGTCCGTGTGCAATCCGTTTTTTCCTCAGCAGCTATTAATCACTTATAGGACCATTTACAGTGTTCTGTGCTACATGATATTAATGTATCCATAAAAACGAACGTCACTAGGATGGTCCGTGTCCTGTCCATTTTTTCTCGCACCCATTGACTTGTATTGTCGAGTCTCAGACATTTTCAGCAGCAAATTGCAGCATGTTGCGACTTTTCTCGCATCCAGAATCTGGATGAGAAAAAAGCTGACCAACTGCTCTGCCTCATTGACTAACATTGGTCCGTGTGCAATGAGAGAAAATCTCACAGTGCACTCGTCCGATTCATACGCTTGTGTTAGCGTACCCTAATTCTTTGAATAATAGCAATCACGTTACTGGGGACTGAAAATGACGGCCTTGATTATGTTGTCCAGGGTCTCAGCTACCTATGGTACCTGAAACCCTGGATATTTTCCAGCTCTGGGAAGGGGGGGGGGCGCACTTATTATTGTAAGGGGTTGAACTAATATCGGCCTCATCCACCCATATCAAGACCTTCAGCCATCACAATAATGTGAATGTGGGCGCTAGCTAACTGATCAGGCCTGTCAGATTTCAGGCTTTCGATCTCATTGATCCCCCTGGATATAACCTGCTGGCAGAGGGGTCTCTTGGCGACTTTCTCATACAGAATTGCTCACCTGTGTATGGGAGATACGGCCAACATGGCTGTGAACAATCGGCCAAGCATCGTTTTGCCGACAGTTCTCTAATGTGTATGGCCAGCTTAAAGCGCCAAGTGCCTGTGTAAACGCCCGCCGACCAGCATACTAGTAGTGGGCCACCTAGTGTAAACGGGCCTTTAGTCATAAAGTTATGAGGTGACTTTTGTGCCCATTCCTCCTGCCTGCGGGCAGAGATAAAAAGGCTTTTCCTCTGTAGCTTGTGGTAGGTGAAGAGGATTACTGAGGATTATGCTGATGTGTAGTGCCTCAGCTCGTTGTATATGGACAGGCAGGGGGTAGACATGGCGCTCAGCCCAGTTCTTCTGTCCCTAAATTCCTCACAGAGTGGAACTCCATCGAGTTTTAAAATGGGCGCGCATTGCTAAATGGTATGCGCGGCGCTGTACCTGAGTGCGCACTGGGGGGTAAGGCCTGCTCCACACAGCGAGCAGAATCAGGAAGTCAGAGGGAAAACACTCAGACATGTTTGATCACGATGACATGACGGAGGGGAGGAGGAACAGGAACAGGGCCTGAAGCTTTTACCTCCACACTCACAGAACATATCCACCCACACAGCGCAGCAAGGCCGGCGCTGACGGTCAGGTAAGCAGCCCGCCTCCCGCCTTCGCCCTGTGCTCATGGCCGAGCCTGAAGCTAGTCTCGGTCAGAGAAGCAATCGATCGGGTGTACAAACTTTCCTGAGAACGAGAGAGCGGGGAGGGAATAAACATGGCTCCCTGGTTCCTTTCCTAAATGTTCCCGATTCCCTGCAGCACGGTGGAGGCCAGCTCTCCTCTCGCTGCACACAATGGCGAGGGCTTGAGCGAGCTGTACCGTGTAGTACGTGTGTGGCCGCCCGCACCCGCCGGAGACCGGAGCCTGGCGCACGGCTGCGCGCTGTCCTGGTCACTCGCCTCATACCGTCATGGCTGCTTCTCGCACTTTCTAGAAAAGTGCCTCAGCCGCACAGTGCTGCTGTGAGGAGCCGAACTTCTAGTCACATGGCTGCGTGTTCTGGGCGACATGGCAGGCCCACACCACCGAGTCCAGCGGCCTCATGTCGGTGCCTCAAACTTTCTTACTTGGCTCTCGGGCCCTGGTGATTTTTCTGGAGGCTTCCATATTGCCTGTCTATAGGTGCATGGTCTATATAGGGGGAGGCTGTGAGCCCATTCACACAGTCTGGGTCTGAACCTCTGGGGGCACAGCATGGGACCTCTGGGGGAACACATGTAGTAATGCTCCTTATTTACATTCATACTTGTTCCTTTAATAGTTTCACATGACCATAACAGCCAAATTTTAGCACCCACTCGACTATGGGCTTAGCCGTTAACTAATTTCCGTATCGCTTATTGGGTGGTCACTCCACTGCCACCGCACTAATGGGCACAACGGGACACTTATCCCACATGCTCGAATGTCGCCATTCATTCCTTATGGGGCTGCTCTCAGCTTTTTCAGCAGCTCCCTAGGGAATTAAAGGAGCTCAGATTGGAAAAGTGCATTGCCGCTCTATACTAACGGATAAGTGACCTGTTTTCCCAATCGGTGCAGGTTTGTGGTCAGCCCCCACCATTCAATAAGTTCTCACCTATCCCATTTACAGCGCCACGCAAGGTTTTCAGCTGTGCTTTTACCCTAAGCCCCCTGCATCCAGTCTTATACTCGCCTTCTGGCGTCTTCACCTTTATTTATTTGGTGTTGCTCCAATCACATGGCACCATCTTGTGATTGTAACTTCTGACTGGCCGTGTGATTGTAACTTCTGACTGGCCGTAAGTCAGAAGTGACCTCACATGGTTTCAATGAAAGTCTATAAGGGCGAGAACGAGGCCAGAACAAGGCTTGCAAACCTGCCTTGAGTTGTGATCGCTGGCTCGCTGCATGAAACCTTGGGGCAGCTGGCAATATGTCACAAAACACCAGATACTGTCCGGAGTGGTGGCGAAAACAGATGAAGCTGCTGGAGGGTGAGAATAAGACAGGGCAGGGGACTTATATTTAAACCACCCCTCCAGAGGAGAAATAAAGACCCTGGAGTGGTGTTTTTTAGATGTAAACTCTGTTTCACAGGTCCTACAATACTGTTAAATGGAACCTGTCAGGTCCAATATGCATATTGCTAATCTCTGTATACACTAGCATCAAAAAAAGAGATCTTTACAAAAAGTGTGTCTAAAGATCTTATATCATATGCTAATGAGCGAGGGGACTAGTCCTCTGGGGGGGGGAAGTTCCCTGGCTAGTCGGCTCCATTAGCATGTTAGTACACCCCTGTTGGTGTGCTAACATGCTAATGAATGTGCAGTGTCAGAGGATGATCTCACCTCCCCCGACGCTGAGATTTCGCCTCAGTGTGCATGACCCCGGAGCTTAGGTCATGCGCACTATGAAGCCGGGTGTACACGTTACTGCTTTAAAGTCATGTAGTGCGCATGACCGGAAGTCCGGGGTCGTGCATTGGGCTGAATTCCAGCGTTGGACACGATGGCAGCGGAGAGGTGAGTGAGATCATCCTCTGATGCTGCACATTCATTAGCATGTTAGCATGCCCACAGGGGTGTACTAACATGCTAGGGGAACTAACGCCCAGGGGACTAGTCCCCTCGCTCATTAGCATAAGATCTTACATTTTCTAAAGATCCCTTTATCTATGCTAGTGTATACAGGGACGGTTAGGCAGGGATTAGCAATATACACCAAGAACTGCTCGTGTTTCTGAGTGCATATTGCACCTGACAGGTTCACTTTTAATTGAGGAATTAAACCAGCAGCCATACTGAGATTAAAAATCCATCTTGTAGGCCATGCGCACACATTGAGTATTTGGTGAGGTTTTTTTTTACCTCCAGTATTTGTAAGCCAAAATCAGGAGTGGAACAATCAGAGGAAAATTATAAGGGTACGTGCCCGCGATCAGGGTTCACTGCATTTTGGACACAGCGGGTTATCGCTGCGTCTAAAACGCTGTGATTCACAGTACAAGCACAGTGGATGGGATTTATAGAAATCCCACGCCCACTGTGCTTGTCTTCCCGCAGCGTAAAGTGACATGCTGTACTATTTATCAATCTGCAGCATGTCAGTTTATTGCTGCAGAGTTGCAAATGTTCTCCACAAAGAGAAACGAAAGACTGCAGCGCCCCGAACCCTGATCACGGGCAGTTCCAGTCTCCAGCGGAGAGCACTCGCAGCCCTGCAAGAGAGGGCATGCTGCGTCCTGATCGTGGGCACGTAGCCTAATAGAAACGTGCACCCAGACGCCAAGTCTTGCGGTGTCTAAGGGCCAACGACTATCGCAGTTATTCTTATTGCATAGAGTATATAGGACACCTAGTCTGTTGCATAAGATGGGGATCCGGACGGATGACCTTGGTCCTAGGTGCGGGAGAGAGACTGCTAATCTGCTGCATATGATGTGGTCCTGTGGGAGCATTGAAGACTACTGGAGGGCAATATTGGAGCTAATCGGACAAGTCTTTAATATACATCTACAGCCAAGACCTGTTACATGTATTCTGAATTTCCTGGAGGACTGGGTGGACCTGGGTTCACCAGTGATGATCAGTATTGTGCGTCTATTATATCAGGCCAGGAAACTGTTGGCCTACCACTGGCTGTATCCGGCCATCGGGCAAGAGTAAACACTATACTTCGGCTGGAGAGGGGGGTATACCTTAAAAGAAATGCATTAAAGAAGTTCTATAAGATTTGGGGGGTGTGGTTGGATACTCTGGGTCTTCCCTCCTTAGCACTGCTGCAGGATAGTGCGGGGAACCAGGTCCTTCTTCTCTTATCCGGATGATAAATCTACTGGAGTGGGGTGATTTGTGTGCTGCTGGAGCGCACATGGTTGCGAACAACATTGGGTTATTCTCTGTTTTGAGTAGAGTATTGGAAATTAATACATACTTTGTGACTTATAACTTTGTAGGGCATGGACTACGAGTACACTGTTATGTAATCTTTGTTTTTGTTTCTGGCTGTAATTTGATTGATAAATAAATAAAAATGAACCTGATTTTTAAAAAAAAAAAAAATAAATAAAAAATCGTGCACCACTTGTGCATTTTTTATTTTAAATTCACTCCTGGTTTTGGCTCACAAGTACTAAGGTAAAATATAAAACCCTTACATACAACTAAACGTGTGTATGTGGTCCTATGCCTGTGTGAAAATAAGCTTTCCAATGTGTTAGGCCAGAGTCACACTTGCGAGTGCCTCGCGTGTGTCTCTCATTGAATCACCCGGCATGGACTCACACTCTCCGGACAGGAGCATCTCAGCTGCATAGACATACATGCAACCGACCCGCTCCTGTCACGAGAGTGCGAGTCTGTGCCGGGTGATTCAATGAGAGACTCGCACAAGTGTGACTCTGGCCATATTTTGAGGTTGTGCCTTGCATGCAAGTGAGACGTTTACTAGGGAAATTTTGGAAATGTTTTGTAGAGACTTGCCAGTAAAAATATTTTAGTATTACTAACCTATGCATTTTTCCACCATTATCTTGGTTGTTAGGGACAACAATGCCTTATCCCCCCCCCCATGCTTGTCCCTTTCTGCTCCAGGTGATTGTCTCTCCCATGTGTGTACATAGAGAGGAGCAGGATAGGGAGAAGCTGACTGAGGGCACACTAAAATAGTCCCTTACCTCGTGTGCAGGGCATTGCAGCTTAGGTTTCCATGGTTACAACCACGAGCAAGTAGCTGAGTCACTGAGTGGTCGTAACCATGGATACCTAAGCTAAAATGTCCTGTACATGAGGTTAGAGACATGGCTATATCAGGAGAACTAAACCATATTTACTAAAGGTATGTACTAATAATAATATTACAACGGGACTTATGACTTTTGTTTGCAAACAGGAGGTGAATGGTGCAACAAGTTGCAAATCTGAGCCTGCCGCCTCTCAAGTCAAATGACATTGAGGATACCCTCACGCCGTGCAGGGTTCAGCTATCTTTGTCTGTACCTATTGGATTACTCTAGTCTGGAGAAGGACCTCAGTAGCCGGACTGATTTTGAGCCCAAGTACAGACCTGATATTCTGGACATACAAATCCAGTATTAGCTGAAATTCAGACAAGTGATAACATTATCAGGCCAGTGTTGTTTGCAAATTACTTATGCATCTAGTCCCGTGCTCTCGTGCGTTGTTGATGTCTGTAGGAGATGCCTACCATGATTGTTTTTCTCGGCTAGGTGGGAACTTCATGGTGACAATTGTCATGTGACAATTCTCAGAAAAGTCACGCCACTATTGTAGAGCTTTGATTTTGCTGTAAAATTAATCAGCAAGTTGTGTTGTAATAGTGTGTAATATGAATGTATAAAAATGTTTTATTACTTAGAGTACTTTCACACTTGCGTTCAGCGGAGTCCGTCACTATGGAGAATAGCGCAGTCCGTTAACGCACTGCGCTATTCTCCATAGACTTGTATGGACGACGCACTGTAACGCAAGTGTCAGCGTTGCATCCGCTGACGACACAGCGTCGTTATTTTGACGCTGCGCCGAGCGGGAGGAACGCAGCATGTAACTTTTTTTGAGTAGCGCAATCCGTAGGATTTCACTGCGCATGCGCTCTGGCTCTCTGCACCCGTAAGCAAGGTAAATATCGGGTAACCAAGCAAAGTGCTTGGCCGATAATTACCCTCGCTACGTGTGCAGGGAGCCCGACACTTCCCCGCTTGGCTCCGCCCCCTCCCGCACTCCACTCCGCACGTATGTACATACATACATGCATGCATGCATGCACACTCACCTACCTGTACTCAGTGCCATGGCCCGCTCGGCTCTACCCACTCCTCACTCTGCCCCCCGCACACATTCTCGGCAGCTGAACGATCAGCTGAGCAGCCGGCATGTGAGAGCGCTCAGCTGATCGTTCACAATTGTCTGCTGCCGGTAAAGCTGTAAAGAAGGAAAAAAAAAAATAAAAAAAAAAAGCTTTCCATTGTTTTGTACGATCCGTAGCATCTGTTGTGCCACTATATGCAACGCATCCATTGCATCCGTCACACAACGCAATGCTACGGAAGCCGTCCAACGCAAGTGTGAAAGTAGCCTTACATGTTCCCTATGTAAATGATCAGAAGCTCTACTCCCCTGGGCGTCATATCGCCCTGTGGGCATTTGCATGGTTTCCGTGGTATCACGCCCCTGTGGATTTACATGAGTGACACCACCGTTGCTACTTGAGATCCAGCGCGTGCGCGCTTACCATTCCCGCAGCCTTGTCATCCGGGTGCTTGCTTCTCAGCTTCACATGCGCACTGCGCATGCTCCGAAGACTTCTGCGGTTCCGACCATGTTCAGAACGTGGTATCACAGGGGCGTTGAACCACGGAAACCATGCAAACGCCTACAGGGCGATGCGACGCCCGGGGGCTAGAGCCTCTGGTCAGTTACATAGGGAACATGTAAGTAATAAAATGTATTTTTATACATTCATATTACACACACAACACAGGGATGGGTAGGAAGGGCCACACATCACCCTGCTTCTAGGTTAGAACGCATATGGGGCCTGACAGGTTCTCTTTAAGGCAAGCAGTCACTCGTGATTTGAAACAAAAATCATACTCACTTGGAAACATTTAGGGTGCGTGCCCACGATCAGTATTTTATTATTATTATTATTATTATTTATTATTATAGCGCCATTTATTCCATGGCGCTTTACAGTATTTCTAGCGGTTTGGACACAGCATACGTCAGCTGTGTCCAAACCGCTGTGGTGTACAGTACAAGCATGGTGGACGGAATTCCTAGAAATCCCGTGCCCACAATGCTTGCTTTTTTTCCGCAACAAACACAATACCTGCGGAGCCACTTTCCCGACTGCAGCATGTCAATTGTTTGCTGCGGAATTGCCTGCGCCCTCCATAGGGAGAACACAGGGAGGAGACCGCAGAGCCGAACCCTGATCGTGGGCACAAGCAGCTGCGGTCTCCTGCGGAGGAGACGCGCGGACCCCCCCGGTCAGGACTTGCTGCGTTCAGAACTAGTCCTGATCGTGGGCACATACCCTTATGATTGTCAGTCTGCATTCCACCTCCCCTCATCCACACATAGAAGAAAAAAAAATCTCTTGTACTAAGCTACAGATGGTCAGTTGTGCACATGCACCCAAAGCATGGTCTCCTTAACATAACTTTAGGACAATGCCTTGTGTTGGATTTTTTTTTTTATTTTAATGTCTGAAACATTTTTCAGACTGATAAACAATAAATACCACTAGCGCTCTAAAAAGCTAAAATACTTTTTATTACATAAAAGTAAATGGAGTTATCTGCTGATAGAGGACAAAGTCCGTGTCCAGATCTGTAAAAAAAGCAAAAAAAAAATAAACTGAATAAGGCCCTGTGCGCACTTGCCGATTTTTGCTGCGGATTTCCTGCGGTTTTGCCGCATGTTTCGCTGCATGTTATGTTCATAACATCTCTGCAGTGAATCACCAGCAAAACCTATGGGGAAAAAAAAAATCCTGTGCGTACTATGCGGATTTTGACAGCTGCATGTTTTGCTGCAGGATTCCCGCAGCAAAAATAATTGCTTGTCACTTCTTTTCCGCACGTCGCTGCGGGATTTCACTCCATTGACTGCAATGTAATCGTGAAATCCCGCAGGGAATAACGCAGGCAGCAAATTCTGTGCATTTCATTGTGTTTTCCTGCATTATTCCCTTCGGTATTTCGCGGTTTACCTGCGGTAATGTTCATCGCTTGCCTGCGGTTTGCAGGGAAGTGATGTCATTATGACAGGAAGAGGAAGCAGAGCTGAGAGTAAACACACACACACACACACACACACACACACACACACACACACACACACACACACACACACACACACACACACACACACACACACACACACACACACACACACACACACACACACACACACACACACACACACACACACACACACACACACACACACACACACACACACACACACACACACACACACACACACACACACACACACACACACACACACACACACACACACACACACACACACACACACACACACACACACATATATATATATATATATATATATATACACACATATATATACACACACACATATATACACATATACACACATACATACATACATACATACATACATACATACATACATACATACACACACATCACAGACATAGGACACACACATATCGCACACACACAGATACATAGAATACACATAGAAAGCAAACGGACATATAGAAAAAAAAACGCGTGGGCTCCGCCGTATTTTTTACCTTCCAGCTGAGGTAAGCACACAGCGGCGGCCCGGTATTCTCAGGCTGGGGAGGGCGAGGGCCAGGGTTAATGTCCCCCCTCCCTCCCGCAGCCAAGAATATCAGCCCGCAGCTGCCCTGGGACTGTCTCATCCATTATGCGGCAGTACCGGAGTGTCCTCGGCTCTTCCAGATGCCGTGGCAATTCAGGTAATAAAGAGTTAAATGGCAGCGGATCGCTGCCATTTAAGTCCAGGCTTGATCATGGCAGCGTCTACGAGACAGCTGACATGATCAACCCGTAAGTAAAGTGAATAAGCACACACCGAAAATTCCTTTATTTTAAATAAAACACAAAAAAGCCTCCTCTTTCACCCCTTTATTAACCATCTAATGTCTAAAACTGTTGACTGTAAGGCTATGTGCTCACGTTGCGTACAGTCACTGCAGAAATTTCGGCAGCGATCTGAAGAGCACATGTGCACAGAAATGTCCATAGTGAAAAAAAAAAAAGCCGATTCCATGCGCTCTGCCTGCAGCTCCTCCCATAGACAGAGCAGGGGCTGCCGGCAAAGCGCACGGAAGAAGTGACATGTCACTTCTTAGAACGCAGCGCTTCGGCAGTAGCCGAAGCGCTGCGCTCTAAAACGCCACGTGCGCACGGCCCCTGCACAATCTCCATAGACTGTGCAGGGGACGCAGGTCGCATGCAGTTACGCTGCGCTACAAAGCGCAGCGTAACTGCATGAATTACGCACACGTGCGCACATAGCCTTAAGAATTTTATAAAACATTTCAATGAATATAACATGAGATATATACTGTATACCTACAGGTTGTGTGGCGTAGAGGTAAAATCATATAAAAGGGGAGGGAGCAAAGGTCCCAATTTTCTATAAGTATTCATCTCTTGTTCTATAATCTATGCAGTTAGCATTAATGGTACGTGGAATTCTGCATAAAATTTTGGAATCTAGGTATTTTTGATTCTGTAATTATATTGTACCGGTTTGTTTTAACCCCTAAGTGACGACCAATACGACTTAAAACTAACCTGAGATTTATTAACTATTTTGTATGGTGTGACTATCTGGATTAGGGTACGGTTCCACTTGCGCATAGCTACCGATGCGGGAGCATTGAAAGCGATATGCTAATGACCCTCTGCTGCGGGTGTCAGCCGAGGATCATGCGACTGTGATGCGATCTTGCGATTGTATCACAGCTACAGAGAAGAGGGAGAGAGCAGTTTCCCCCATCTCCTCCGCTGCCTGTCTGTGTATATCGCATTGTACTCAGATTACGTGCAAGAGCAGTGCGATGTCTCACACACTCCCATAGAGATGTATGGGGGTGCATGAGCCGAGACTCGCTGCCAAACGCAGCATGCTGCGATTCATTCCGCATACGGCTATGGGATATCAATCGCAGAAGGACATTGCCCCGTAGTTTTGCATTTGAGTGAGAGTAATCCGATGTTTTATCTGATTGCACTAATCAGTGCAAAACGCAAGTTGAACCGAACCCTTGACACTAGAAGTCCCAGAAATTTCGAGCTCCCCCCTGAAGTCCCGAAAGAGGGTCAAATGACCCTTAGTCTAAACTGAATAGAACTAACTAGAAACTAAATGGCTAAACTCAATGGAAAACTACAAAGAAACAACAAAGAGCCAGCACCAATGTGCACTAAGGCATCAAATATTCCAAACTGCATTATAAAAATTTTTTTTTTTTTTTGAGATTTTTGGCAAAAAATTGCAATTTCTTGAGCTGCTTCGCCACGTCACGGCAAATCTCATTTGAAGCAGTCCTACACTAAAATATTTTTATAAAATGTGCCATGCGGCCTCACATATAAATAGCAGAACTGCTCTCAGCAGCACTCACCTGGTCTATTGCAGTCCCGTACCCATGACTGAGTCATGGCTGTGGGCGGGACAGGTCCAAGCAAATGCTGCATGAAGTATATATATATAGCCTGTGGACAAAGCCTGATGACCCAATGTGAACAGTCACCAAACGCCAAAATCTATACAGATGGAATACATCCCAAATTGGGGTGCATAGCAAGGTGGAGGTCAACCACCGACCAATTCAACAAAGAAACAACAAAGAGCCAGCACCAATGTGCACTAAGGCATCAAATATTCCAAACTGCATTATAAAAATTTTTTTTGAGATTTTTGGCAAAAAATTGCAATTTCTTGAGCTGCTTCGCCACGTCACGGCAAATCTCATTTGAAGCAGTCCTACACTAAAATATTTT